>NC_136766.1:9822617-10553242 GCF_947034865.1 Barbatula barbatula | reverse complement strand
CACTCTTCCCACTAGTCCCACCTCTAGCAGCTCATGTTTTTCCGGAAATAATTGTACAGCTGTATCTCTCTTTTATACATTTTATCAAACTAATTACTCTTTGAAGATACAACGTATGCAATACTACTGTATAGGCACTCAAGATTAATATGAGATGATACGCGATCTATAAGTAGCTGTTGTTAAGTAGCTTCTAGCTTGTGTTCCTTTTCACCTAGCACTTTTAATCATTTTGAAGCCTTGAGCTGTTCCTTGAGTAGGTGGGCTCAGCACTTGAGATATTTTAAAGGCGGCCTTGTCCCTTTAACCAGTGGAGAAGCATTTTGTCTGCCTAGTTAGCTGTAGCTTTAGTGAACTTGCTGTGTTTGCTTGAACTGGACTAGTAGCTGTTTGTTAGCAAAGAACTATTGAACTTCCTGAACTGCTTTTAAGATAAACTGTTGTTTTGTTAAGTAGCTGTTGTTAGTACCTACTAGCCATCTAGCTTGAGCTACTTTTCAGGTTTGCTTGTTTCCAACATCTGGAAATTTACTGTTGTCTTTTACATTTACATTTAGATTTATGCATTTGGCAGACGCGTAATCTTTGTTGCCTCTCTCCCACCAGCTTTTCATCCACGGTGTCTTCCTCCCTCCTCACCACAACCCTTTACTCATTTCTCAATGTTGAGGAAGCTACTGATAGTCTCTTTTTCAACCTTAACACCCTATCTTGACAGTGTCTGCCCTCGTACCTCTAGGCCTGCAAGTGTTACACCCTCTTGACCCTGGTTTTCTGAGACTCTTCGCAACCATCGGACCAAAATAAAGGCTGCGGAAAGGATGTGGCGTAAGTCTAGAGACCCTACCGATCTCTCAAAGTATCAACATTTTCTTAACTCTTTTGCTACTGATAAATCTGCAGTCAAAACCAAGTTCTATCAAACAAAATCCAAACCCCATCCAACCCGCGTCAATTTTCCTCAACCTTCTCCTCTCTTCTCTTTCCCCCTCTATCCGGCTTAAAGAAAGGACATTCTACGGAGACCATTCTCCTGTCTGTTGTCCAAAGGCTACGGCAAGCAAGGGCTAAATCCTTGTCATCTGTCCTTATTCTGATTGATCTCTCTGCTGCATTTGACACAGTATACCCCCAGATCCTGGTGTCCACTTGACTCTTATGTCATAGGCAGATCCTTTAAGGTATCCTGGAGAGGTGAGACATCCAGATCTCACCAGCTGACAATTGGAGTTCCTCAGGGATCAGTTCTTGCTCCTCTCCTCTTTTCTATATATACCACCTCCTGGGTCCAATTATTATGGCACATGGGTTTTCATACCATTTTTATGCAGATGATGCACAGCTTTATTTCTCTTTTCAGCCAGATGACCCTACCATCTCTGCCCATGTCTTTGCCTGGCTTCTGGAAATCTCTACAACTCAACCTCTCGAAGACAATACTCCTGGTTATACCGGCCCACCCATCAATTGAACACAACCTTACCTTTCAGCTTGGATTCTCAACTATAACACACAAAATGCGAGGAAACTGCAGCCGAAGTTCACATCTCACCACCCACTCAAACTTGCAGGTCTGTGCTCTACAACATCAGAAAAATCAGGCCGTTTCTGTTGGAGCATGCCTCTCAGCTGTTAGTCCAAGCTCTGGTCATATGAACACTGAAATATTGCAATTCTCCCCATTACCTAAACTCACAGCTCCAAGTCTACATCTGCTCCCATCATCTTCGGTCTTTACTCATTCGGTTCCCCTGTGGTGGAATGAACTGCCAGCCTCTAACTGAAATGCATTGTAGCGTGTTGACAAAATGTATGTATGCTCTCCTACTTGTAAATTGCTTTGGATAAAAGTGTCGGCCAAATGAATAAATGTAAATGTAAAATGTCTGATGATTTCGATATTGAGGAAGAATGTCAACCGTACAAACCGAATGCACATGTGTCGAAGTGCTGTCATGAACGCGCACCATAGACTGACAAGACAGAGTATATAGATTAAAGTTGCTATTTTGTTTTGTTTTTCGTACAAAGTATTATCGTTGCTTCAAAATATGTCTTTAGTTCTTTTCTGGACCTTGACAACAACTATAACCATGATGTCTATGAGGAGGCCTTGAAATCTCTCAGATGTCACCTAAATATCTTTATTTGTGTACGGAAGATGCTGGGATGTTGAAAATCATGTGGGTGAGTAAAAAATAATTTTATTTTTAGATTTAATTTTCCATTAACAACATAAACAAACGTTATTGCACATGCGCACTTTTATGACCCACAAATGAACTTCCGGTACACATTCACAAACAATAGAGTGCCAGATTATTTCTGATAACAGTCAAAAGAAACCGAGAAGGACTGTTACTTGGCTTAACTTGCCTCTGCAGTATTTGCAATTTAGAGTGCGATACCAATACCAAAACTAAATACGACCAAACTACAGGACCCATTCATTAAGTTAATATACAGTAATACAATAAAAATGAATTTATATGAACATAAATTAAATTAAATATAAATAGTTATATTATTAGACACTAGACACTAGCCAAACACAAACCGGAAGTTAACTGGGGGTCAGGCGTGTCAATAATGGTCAATAATGTATATAATTAACATGAATGTGAAAATATATTTAATTCCTAAGGAATAGAGAAGTTTTGATATAGAAAAAAATACATGAGCTGTTTTTCTTCCAATTTACTAAAAAAAACATTGAACAAAACATGAAGTGTAAAATAATAGAAACATCCAGTGATGAATGTCTGTGTCCTTTCAGTTCAAAAAGAGACTGAATGCATTAAGGATGAATCAACAGAATAAAGTAGAACAGTCTACCTTGACCTCCAGGATACATGCAGCGGAAAGCTCTACCCAGTTCTTCAGCCTGAACTCTGCCAGCTGGAGTCAGCTCTCCTCCCCACTTCAACACCAGCAGTATAGATGGGCCCTCCTTCAGTGAATCTGTAAACAAAACAAACGTTCACAAGTGTTATTTTTCTTCCAAGTGATAGAATGGTCAGCATTTTTTTATGAAGCTTCAAAAAGTGCATCCATCAATTTAAGAACTGATAGACACGGCTCTGTGGTCTTAACAAAGGTCTTCTGAAGCTAATCGATGTGTTGGTTTAAGAGAAATATCCATATTGAGAGTGCTATTACCGTTAATGTCTAACTTCCGTTATCTTCAGCTGCGCATGAACATGAGGGCTAGTTTTTCTGGCAAATGACGTAAGTTCTGGTGACGAATGCAGCATTTCTGTTTTATTCAAATATGATGCAGTCTCCTCTGTGCGTGAGTTTTCGTCACCGTCATTTGCCAGAAAAATAAGCCTCTGGTTCTTGCGAACCTGAGGGATAACAGAAGCTAAACATTAACGTTAGTAGCGGTGTCACTTCAGAAGACCTTTGTTAAGACCACAGAGCTGTGTCGAGCAGTTCTTTGATCGATGGATCCACTTTTGCATTATTCTTCAAGAATGTATTCATTAGGGATGCCTTGAGAGTGAGTAAAACATGGGTACATTTTGTTTTGCCACAGAAATATCCCTTTGAACAACATTAAGCGTCCAATTAGGGTTTAACAGAATATAGTTTTACATTGCTGTGTATCTGTGACCCGCAGTGTTGTGATGATTCAAGAAAACCACATTCATATGTAGTCTTCATACCTTCCTCCTCACTGGATGTTTTGGGTTGTCCACGAGGAAGGTAGGTGAGCTGTACCTTCCTATTGATTCCAGAGAAATGGCCATACCTGAAAAAAACAATAGCATGACTAGGGAAATATTACATACTTTAAAAAAGCACCCATCTTATTGTTCCTGATTGATGTCTATATTAACATGCCCCTAACAGCTGCCAGATCAACTTCTCTGAAATTCTTCCAGTGCATATATGCCAATTCCTGCTGAAGAAGGCTGCTGAAATTTGACACTGCTGTTATAGTGTGTCAGAGAGTGACTCTTAGTAATGAGATTCTAATAATACTGCATGTTGGAAACATAATTTGCGTAGTGTTCATATCCATTTTTTATATATTATATATATCCAATTTAAAAGTCATGCTTAGCTATGTAAATGTTTCTGTAGAAAATGTCTGAAGACAAGCAACATAAGTACACTGCAAATGTGCCAGTTAGCACGACCCAGTTACCATCCTACGTTAGCATACATTTCTAAAACGGTCTTCAGTTGTTCAAGTTTGGACTTCTTCTCTTCAATCTCACAGTCAGTATGCTGTCCCATATCTGCCAACAGTGTTCTGGTAATGTCCAGAACTTCCTGTGACAAATGACACAGAAGTGGGTTGAATATTACAATAAATTAGTTACTTAAATGGAACAACATAAGAAAATGCAAATAAATCGTTACCTGCAGTTGCTTGGGTTTCTTAATCTTCAGTTTGCCAGTTTTATAGCCACCATATTTTTCAAACATTTCAAAAAACCTGTAGAAAGAAAAATACGTTTTTGTGTGTGCAACGTGAAACCACCAATGATGCTGTGACTGAAGTACTGATCAGGGGACAAGAGCTCACATGGGGTTCCGCACTTCCATCTTCATCTTCTGTTTTGGCGTTCGATCTCCATGACGGATCACAGCGATCACACAGCGCAGCTCCATCCTTACCAGAGAAAACCACAAAGTCATTCTGATATAACCCAACAACAGGATTTATCTACAGAGGTTCAACAATGTCATGATAAAATGTATACAAAATTAAAACAAATATGCCATTTCTTTAATACAGTTGCTTGTGTATTATATTTATCAAAAGTGAATGTGTTAAAAATAAAACACCAGCTGTCTGCTTTGGTGTTCACTCAGATGGTTGGTTATTTATGTAAGGAGACTGCACTATAAGATGGGACCTAAATCCATCTACCATTAATGAATAGCATTGACTAATTTAGTAAGACAAAGGTCAAAGTGTCAGGGTGGCATGTGATTATTACATAGTGCCTGATGTAGTAGGGACAATAGGAATGTCCTCTGCCTCTGTAGGTATGGACCAGGGGATCTGGAACTGAGGGGCCAGCTCCCTCATCACAATATTTCTGAAAGAAAGTACATCAAGCCCTAAATCCACACAAATAATCAACTTGAAGAAATGTTAAACCTTATCTGATTATAATCACTCCTTACCCTAGAATCTTTGCACAGTCGTCATAGTATTTCATTGAATTCTTCACAAAGCTAAAGCCGTTGACATCACAGACATATGAATGACCGTTTGCTCGGAGGAGGTCGAATCCACACACTGTTTGCTACAAACAAGTTTTCACAATAAAATTAACATGAACAGTTTTAACTGTCCAAACAGTATGACAGTTAATGCCTAAAGCCCAAGAAATACATAAAGCATAAACATTAACATTTTGTAATTCTAGAAACAAGATCCAAGAAGTTTGTCTGACCTTGAATGCCAGACACACTTTACGGGCCACAAGTTTCTCCATAGCAGTGAGCATGACCGGGTAGCGAATTTCTTTGCCTTCACTGTCTCGCTCAACTTTGCCGTCGAGAGCAGGAGACTTACGAGCCTCTGCGTGAGCATAATCTGGCCCTACTGTGTACACCTATACCAAAACCAAGAAAAGAAAAATTAAAAAGGCTATTTCTATGCCAGCCTATGAAAAGTTGCCAATTTGTGAATAAAAAAAATGCAAATGTAGAGAAAGTATTCTCAATAAAAGAAGACCATATACAGAATAGGGAAATCAGTACCTTTACATCCGTGCCATCAGTTGGCATGAATTCTTCATAAATGTAGGAGCCAGTTTTCCTCACACTGCTTTCTGGAGAGTAAACACTACTTCTGCTCCCAATCTGAAACAGTGAAGCATTCACATGTAAATAATGTTTACTGTTTTGTAGGAAACTGTTACCGTTTAAAGGGACAGTTTACCCAATAATGAAAATTCCGTCATCATTTACTCATAACTAAGACTCACCATTAGATTGTTCCAAACCTGTATTCTGAAGAACACAAAGGAAAGTATTTGGAAGAATGTCAGTAACCTAACAGATCTCTTCCCCTATTGACTGCCATAGTAGGGAAAATAAATACTATTGAAATCTATGTGAAATTAGATCTGTTTGGTTTCTGACATGCTACCAAATATCTTCCTCAATCTGAGGGTGAGTAAAGGATGACAGCATTTAAAATTTTGGGTTAACTATAGCTTTAACTATTGTATATAGCTTACTAAAAATTAAACATACATATTAATAAACAGCAGTAGTTACCAAACAAAATAAAAAAGAGAATATAAACCCTGAAGGGACTTCTTGGAACACAAAAACAATGATGAAGCCATTTTAAACATCTAGTGTAAAATTGCTGCCGTTTTGAACACACATGAGCCACTGTTTTGCCTCTGAGAAATGTAGTTAAGCTAGTAGCATATCTAATTATAGTTACTCCCCAACACTGATTGTAGGATAAACTCCGCAATTATGTCTTTATCTTTAAAAACAGCTGACAGACGCAGCCAGAACAAAAAGTCAGCATGCTCTTCTCTGCTTCACAGCATCAAAGTCTCTATTTTGATATGCCTGTATGGGTTAAAGCTTTATGTGTGGGATAATATGCAAAAACAAAGACCTTTCTGAAGAGGCGTTGGCTGCCTCCTCCAGCTGAAGTTGGGTAGTAGATGTACACATTATGGTCCTCTGCAGAAACTGGCTTCTCCACAAAGGGTTTGAGAAAGACTTCGCCATTAACTTCAACTTGATCTTCTGCCTCAACCAAATTGCATTCTGTGGCACAACACAGAAACAATATCAGAACAGATGAACGCTACAACAGATTCCTTGTTTAAGATATGACTGGATTTATATTTGGGAAAATATAACATTTTGATTGTCACTGGGGTAGTGAAGAGGAAATTTATTTAGCTATTCGGGCTAAGAGGACTGTCAGTTGCCAGGATCATAATGCCACAGCCAACGGATGCTGAACGTTCACATCAAAGGACTTAGTGCGCTTTTTGCATGTTTGACACTAAAACACTTAACTTTGCTCTACATAAAGGGGAAATTTCCTCTAAAATAAATCAGACCAAAGACAAAGAACAACACTTGGCTATAATAAAACATTTGACAAGAGGACAAATGCCTGAATACATTAAAAAAAAAAATATTCTAACAATCTTTCCCATCAAGCTCTTACTGACCTTCAGGTTTGTCAGGGTCACGATTTAACACAGCATAGCGTGGCAGATCTATTCCCTCCTCTTGCAGAATACGATACACCTCCCTCCTACAAATAATCATACGGGATGCTAAAATGTGTGTGTACATACAAGTGGAAATATGCAAAACTGTGGTTTGGCTTGTGAAGAATATGGTGTGTTCCTCAATGGTGTACCTGTCCTGTATGTAATACTGCATATTAAGGTCATTGATGAGCAGCGGGTTACGGAGTTTTGCATAACTCACTGCCTTATCCAGGGGGAAACCTAATTCAAGAGAAAGCATTGCTGTTGATAGTAAGGAGTAATAATAATACAGAAATTAATGTTCAAGTACAAAGCACACAACCAAAAAAGTGTAGACAGCCTATTGCATATATTTTTGTTTTGAACTAGTCAGGTCATGCAGGAACATGCATCTAGAGGAGCAACTTCTATCAAAGATGATCATTATGAAGCAAGTTCAAACAAAATTGAACACTGACCTCTACATGACTGTAGAACACAAAAGAAGATATTTTGAAGAATGCTGGTAACCTTTTGTGTTCCACAGAAGAAAGACTCATATAAAGGTTGCATACGACATGAATAATGACAATCTTCATGGCTGGGTGAACTATCCTTGCAAAGCTGATTTATGATTTATTTAACTCCTTTTATGGTTGGGATTTCAGTGAAGAAACCTGAACCAAGACCAGCACAAAATGGCAAGCTCACACAGAGCACAAGGCATACCTTTCGAGTGAAAAGAGATCAGGCAGTCACAGAGTGGCCACTTTTCCACCGGATCATGGAGTATGATGTCCTCAGGAAAGATGACCACGGTGATGTACTCAAACTTACACAGACGCTCCAAGATCTGAGTCATGGGTTTGGACTTTGATTTCTTCATCATACAGCAGATCCCCACCACGATCTGACGCTCTGGAGGCTGGACAGAAACAGTAGGGGTTTAAGAGAGACATGCTAAACATACTAAACTCTGAAGAGTGAGGGCAGAAAGACTGAGCTGCAAAACTAATTTTCTAAAACTACATGGCTATGAAGTGTTATTGTTTTTCTACAGTTGCATCTACTGGACACTTTTAAAATAGTACACTGACTTGGGCCTGGCAAAGGGCACATCTAGGGTTCACAGAGGCCATAAAGAGAGCACCATTTGGAAACCTTAAACGACACACTTAGGCCATATCAAGTGTGGCATGTGGGACAGTACCGATACCAAAGGTGCTGTTCTAGGACTACAAAATCTCCAGGCACATTAACCACTTCCTGCGACATCCTACCATCAGAAACATCAGCACTATATTCATACCGAGTCATCCTCCAGGTCATCTTCGTACAGCTCCATGTCTGTCCTCATGCTGGCGTAGTCGTCCAGGCCTTCGCTCTCATCCTCCGCGCAGCCCACGAAGAATCTGGGAGCGCCGCACTGGCTCTCGCCGGGGCTGCTGGGCTCTGACATTACAGTCCGCAGCGGCAGCAACCCTCTGCTTCCTGCCGCCCCATCTCACACTAAAACGCAGAGCTGGAGGGGCACACGGCCAGACCAGCTCCGTACCCAGCCTACAGGAACGGCAGTGGGCTCAACGGCGGAGAGTGCGTGTGTCAGTTAGTTGGAAAGGTGGTTGAATGAGGATCGGCCAGGTGTAGCTGAATGGTTATTTGTATGTATGAATACTGCTGTACTGGTTACACAGACTCATTTTTTTGCAAGTTGTTTATTTTCAGAATAATTCAGAAGAAACTCTCTCCAGATCACAGAATGACCAAAACGAGGAAATGAAGCATCTTTCCTATGAGAAAAAATACTTGATCAATGAGTGATCCAGAGGACACATAAATAGTATTGTATTGATATCTATGATAGAACTGGTGTTTATTGTGTTGATTTCTGGCCAACACAGTCCTAGTAAACAAACAGAATTAAACAGCTAATTCTCATTATTATACTCTCACGCTCGTGTTACACCTCAAGCCCTAACGTCAGCACATTTTTCAGACTGGCCATAGAGATGTTCTCTATTGTGCCATGGCAACCAACTTCCAAGATGAGGCAATCAACACCCACTTCCACTAAATTTTTAATATAGACAACCATCTGAACATATTTTAAACTTGTGTAAGGAAAAAGTCTCTAAGCCATGCCCCAACAATAACCCAACACCAACAAGCACCAATTGATTGTCATTGTGCTTGAAAGATGTATGCCTCTTGCTCTCTTTACTAAACTGTAAAAAGTATGTTCTATTTACACAGTAAATGTAATAAAGTTAGCAGCAAGAGTTAACAAATATGCAGAGGTCTAAGCCTGAAAAAGTAAAACGAGACTGAACGCTGAATTCAGATCACACCGTACATAAGCTATAAAAGCATTGCTAAATGATATACAGTAATTGGGAACAGATCAAATAAGTAACAAATGATCTTCTTTCTTCCCAAGCTTTAGAATAAACAAACCTTGTTTTGTTTTAAATTATTTTTATCTGACAGTATGAAACCACTCTGCTCTTGGCACACTTGGGTAAAGCTAGCTCCATACTTAACGCGATTATCCTTCAGGTACACAACGTATTACGCTCACTGGAATTAAGCATTAGAAGCTCAAAATCTCCTACTTACACCTGTTCAATTGGTCATAGAATACTTATAAAAAACCATTCATAGAAGCCCTGCACGCTGTATTTATATTTATAAGCTGTGTATTCTTATCAAACGAATGCTATATAAAACTTGCACAAATATCCCTCTGTGTCTACAAAAATTCTCATTACAAATACGAGCAAAGCACAGAGATGATACAGCTTGAATAGTAGTTAAAATCGATCAAACATACGTACGTATCAATTTACTAGGTAACGGTCTCAAAGCACTAACGCGAACATCCCACGAGTAAACAAGCAAATCCGCTCACATTAACGTTACATTTCAACGTGTACATCTAATCCAAAGAGCCACAAAGAAAAGGAGAAAAGAAATGATCCCACTTGAGATTTATAAACCTGCAAGAAATCAAGTGGGAATTGCGGGCTTGTAAGTTAGCAACACGGCTATTCGTTAGCGCAATGTAAACCCCTACTGCAGCTGTTATAACCGCAGAATGACAACCACGGCTAGTTGAACGCAGTTTCAAAAATGTTACAGCTTTTGAGTTGTATGCAGTAATACAGAGCTAAACGGCTTTCATTCTGGTGACTAACGTTACTTACTAAGTGAAATGGGCCGAGGAGTTGACGGTTTCACAGCTGTCCTAGGATTTGACATGTTGTTAATGAAACCGAACTTGACTTCGGACGAAGAAAATAAACAAAGGGTTTAGCCAATCAGGGGCGCGAGTTTAGGAAGGACAGCCTAACGGTGCAAAGCATGAAAAAGGCGGGACATATTTGACAGCATCAGCTAAACGCCGTAAATGTTTATGATGCGGCATTTTCAAGAACAGTTGTGTTAAAAACTATTCATAACCTAGGTAAATATGACCAAAGACTGCTGTGAAAATAAACCTGCATCATTAAGCCTTTTCGCTAAAATCTAACCTTTCGCTAGAGAATAATAATTTTAAAAAGAAATAAATGTTTTTCTCTAATACTCTAATTATAATAAATAAATGTTTTTGTATAATTCTCTAATAGCCTACTTTTTGCAACAAACTTTTTGCCAAGATAACAGCTATGAGTCTTCACCCATAATGCCTAGTGAGTTTGGAGAACATCTGACATGACAGAATCACTCCAGGCTCTTCAGAGATTTCCAGCTCCATATTGGTGCTTCTCCCCTTCTTTTGGTGTATTAGAGAAAAAAATTGAGATTCCCCCCATTTAAAATTATTATTCTCTAGCGATTTTTTATTTGTTTTAAATAAAAGATCATGAAGGGAACCTTATCTGACAGCTACATCCATAGTTGTCAGAATAAGTTCTCCTGCTTTAATTGAACATTTTGTAAAATTAGCCTGTAACTCTGAAAACCTACTTCTTGTGCATTTGAAAGTCAGCAGTGTAAATGTGAAACAAGTGTGAATTTTCTATCTCATGGAACACAGGGTAACGGTATCTGACAGCAGAATTCCCATATGTCAGATACTGTTCCCCCTGCTATAGCTGGTAAAAGTTTCGCCTTGATGAGCTGCAGAATCAAAGGTTTGTCGAGTGGGCCAGTGTAGGGTTAGTGCTTTTTGTTTGTGAGGGGCAGATCATTGGTGTGAGGACTACGTTTATTTAATTCTAACTGAACACAGAGGAACCTTATCTGACAGCTACATTCTTTTGTCAGGATATGTTCTCCTGCTTTGATGAAAAAGAAAAAAACCTTATTGTGGCAGTGAAGGTCAGCAGAGTAAATGTGAGACAATTATGAACGTTCAAAGAATTAAGCGTTGATTGATGATGGCAGTAACAGTACAATTAATGAACTATTCAATTCTCATCGTAGTTTAGTTTAGTTTTCATCACAATTTGTTAAAATGCATCAAATGAATAAACCAAAGCAAAATATAAAGCTTTTTATGAAGAGTGTTTTAGACCACGGAAAGTTCTCTGCAAGTCATTCAAGTTACGGCCAGAAATCCTTATTATTCAAATAAACACACAGCAACATGAAGGTCTTTACACTATTTTACAATTACGTCTATTCTTATATCTTTATTTTAGAAACCATAATTTGTCTGAGCCGCTGTTGTTTTTCTTTGATACCAGTTATTCTAATTATTATATTGCTGCAGCTGTTCTGACAGTTCTGCTGGCCTTTCATGCTAGTTAGGTTTAGGGTTTGGGTTAGTCTTACATTTTTTATGGGAAAATCCAAAATATATTTATCTCGATTAAACTATTAACATTTATATTAGAGAATATAGGTAATTTCTAAAAACGAATCACAATAGTAAAAACTATAGTATCAAAAATCTATATTAGATGATTTTAGTGTTAACATTGTGTCTCAGATTTACTTCTTCACTATAAAATTAAGTAATAAATCAAGGAAACAAATTTTATTGTATTCACATTCATTTACCAAACGACTTTACAAATGTGCAGAGTTTGGCAAATATATAGTCCATTACTAAATACAACGTTGTCTTAAAACAGACAAAAATGTTTTAATAGGAAGCAGCTGTTCAATATTGAATTGATAATTTCATGATTGAACTAATGCTAGGCTTCACAATAAAGTCTTATTCTGCAGCAGCATGCCATTGTCCTGTCCTCCTGGCAAATGAGTTCTTTCTTTATAACTTTGAAAGAGACAGGTGTCTAGGGATGGAGATTTCTTCAGCACACTCTGGTGGAGATATCCATTAAAGAAATCGGCTGCTGACAGTTTTCTCTTGAACGTCACTGATCTGAATCCAACCCAGCCATCCTAATAAAGAAATTTAATGGAAAAGGAGATAACAATGCATTTGTTGTATTGAGCCATTTGAATATAGCACCCTGTATCACTTTAACACAAAATAAATAGATTGAACTATTTTAAACCATTAATCTCATCTAATGCAGTGTAAGACAATATCTTAGTTACACCCACATACATAAATATAGTACAGTGTCATATATCCTGAAACTCTATGCATGTGTCTCCATGGGTGCAATATAATTGGCACTTTCCAATTCATTCTATAAATGATTTACAGAGTTTCAACACCGAGACATATTAAAACAATAGGCGGTGTGAGACCTTGCATGTAAAGGTAATGTTAGGCTCAAAATAATACTGTTCATAATCCTAACAATAATAGCCATAGTTCAACTGTGAAAAGTAAAAAAAGAAATGCTCAATAAGTTCAATGCTCAAACACAGGAATGGGCATACCTTGCAGCGAACAAGTAAAGCATTCGATTCTTTCTGATAAAGGACAGACCCTGGCACTGCAGTTAAGTATGGTGCAGCTGCAAAGAAAAATGCAAAAAAGCTTATTTTAGTCTTTTCAGTAGGAAAACATTGAATCACCTAGTAAGTCATTTCTGTTACCTGGGAACATCACATTGCATTTGCCAATTAAGTCCAGAAGTTTAATAGGATTGCCCATCCACATGGTTTTCAACGGAAACTGATTGAGAAAAAATTATTAAAACAACATTATGGATATTAATATGCTGTTAAAATAACAAAAAAATAACTTACCCGAGATCCGATTGCTCGAAACAGCCGATCAATATGGTCACAACTGTAGTCCTCCCATATTATCCAGGCCATTCTGGGACTAATTTTGGGGGCTGGTCACAATTATAATATTTGGTTATTGAGATGGTTGGTTTATGAAGATCAAATGTTTAAGCATCATCCTTCTCACACTTACCAAAGGTTGCACCCTCTTTAGATTGCTCTTTTTGGTTTGCTATCCTTTCTGGAAGATGTCCTAAGGTGTCCATTAACTAATGATTAAAACATGACAAAAGAAATAAAAAAAGAATCACATGAACTATACCTTACAATGAATGTAAACTGTTAATGGAACAATACTATAAAGGAATAATGGAACTGTTTGAAATACATCAAACATCAGACTACTGTCTAATCTTAATGACAAAAAAAATCAGTAGCCGATATACACTTGTTGACATATAAATCTAAAACTACAGATCTCAAAGGGGTGAGTGAAAGTTACCAGTCTGGCACCCACAACCGCCAAAGTAGCTCCCAGTTCATCTGCGGTACAGTTCTTTGGAACCTCACGCAGCTCTTGATGGAGAATGGGGCCCACATCAAATCTGACATAAAACAAAAGCCACCAGACCATTTTTATCTAACATTTGTATAAGTACTGCTACAGTATACAGTTATGTTAATTCTACCTCTTGGGTCTTATCTGCATAACAGTTACTCCAGTCACACTATCACCGTGTAGAATTGTATGGAAGATGGGTGCAGGCCCACGCCACCGTGGCAGCAGACTAGGGTGCACATTCAGGATCCCACTGAAGTAAATACAAACAAATCATTGGCTACTATGGCCAGAGGTCCCACTCTTAAAAATTTCAACACCAGACAAAACCCGTTAATTTGTTGCATATAACCCCTGTAGAAACAATGTATTTTCTGAATCATCATTGCTTACTATGCCATTTTGTTGATGACGTTCTCCTTAATCAAACAGCCAAAGGACACCACAACGCCAACATCAAACCCTGGACTTAAATCCACATGTGGCCACTGGTGAAGTGGAAGTCTGTGCTGCTCTGCATACTTTCTGACTGGAGCATCTCTGGTCAACGTCACAACATCAATGGAATCTATGATTCCAGCTTTTGTGTCATCCCTACAGGAAAACAAAAACAATAACATTAATAATAAAACACTTACAAATAGTGATTTATACCCCAATTGTCAACTTTACAATATTTCTACCTGATAAGCTATTCTAGATCTTGGCATAAATAGACGGGTGCACATTAGTTATACAAACACAATCATAGTGAGCCATGGCCCTCGGTTGATGTCTGTAACTGTTATTTCATTACCGGGATGCACGAAGTCGTTTTAATGACTCTACTGCAAAATCATCACTTCCAAAGAACAATATTCTCCAGGGTGGTTTAGAAGCAGACTGTAGGTGAGTTGCAAAACGTCTCCCGTGACTGGCATGACATTGACCCAAACATGACGCCCCAGGTCGTGTGATGCAGTATCCACGAAGTCTTTGTGATAGTAAACGTCCATGATTTATAACATTTAAAGAGCTTAGATTCCGCATCCTCTTGAGTTAGAGCCACCAACGATCTTTAACAGTTGACAATGAACACAAACATTGCTTCTATAAAAAAGCAGTAGACATTTCTTTCAAGCCAGTCCTTACATAATCCGCAATAACATGTCCACATCCTTTTCGCTAAATTAACCAGTTGTCGCAAAATAGCATATCATTTTAGCAAGGTGACAGACGGGTGTTATAAATCCACAAACAGCCGCGTGTGTGCGCCGCCATGTTGAGAGTGACGTCATTTGACGCGTTTTTTCTTTAGGTGACATTAATGTAATTGACTACTTATTTGTAAGGTTTAAATGAGTAAAACTGTATGTAAGGTAAATGAAATTAACACGTACGAATTGAGTTTATATTTATATTACTGCCCAGTGATAAAAAAGCATATCACCACAAGAGGGTGCTCTTCACCTAAAAACGTCAAATTGGTCGGAGAAAGTTCGAGATAACGCTATTTCTGATAATACTATCGTTCTTTTGAAAGCACAGAACGTTCGACTCCAATAAAAGCGTTACAAAAGTTTATTACTGAATAAGACAAACAGTCTAAAAGACTCTACATTGCTTTCACTCTCAAGTAATGGAAGAAATGATCCCCTATCCAGGGTCCTAGCCTGATGAAGTACGTAAACATTCAAACATGATCACTAAAATAAAGCCGTGAGGCATTTTACTGTTTAAGAGTACAGTATACTGCTGAACTCGGTCTTTGTCCTATGAAAACCAAATCCAAATCCAGATCATTACTGTGAGGCAAAAAGATTTAAAACAATCATATGTTTAAGAACATTCGCAACCACTGCCCTTGCAACACCGTTTCAGACTAGACGCTGCATCTTAACATTTACATACGTACAGTTACATTAGACTCATACAGTAAAGACTATTTACACAAACATAATGCGTTCATCTCATTTTGGATCCAAAGGGAAAGTTCAATGTATATTTTATAAAAGATGGAAAGAGAGGAAGCAGAAGAGTTTCTCGTGGCAAGAGCCGTCCTATGCTTCCAGAAATCCTCATTTCTGTTTGTACTGGCTAACAACCATCTGTCTCCATTTGTGAGTTCTCAGTGGTGTTGTCCTCAAGGACTTTAGATGGAGTGAGGGATTCCAGTTGTGAGTCCGTGTTCACAGACACCGTTTCCTCAGCAGTACACAAAAAGTCAGAGGGAGTTACCCCACCTTCATCAGCGAGGGAACGCACGGGGCTGACAGGAGCCTCAGAGGGTGAGCGAGGGGGAAGGCTCTTGGGTGATTTCTCTTCTGACACATTGGGTGTGGTCTCCGCTGTCTCGTCATTCAACTTATCCGAGTCCTTTTGGTCGGTTTCAAAAACCTGTGACCAATCATCTGTAGTCATGTTGTCCATGTTTGATATAGATTGTACATCAGTGATTTGAATAAGCTCCGTCTCATCCTCCATTATCTCAGAATCTGTCTTCACAGTATGGAGTTGGTCGGAGTCTTCAGTCTCCAATGATCTGAATTATGGGTCAAAAAAGAGCAAAATTAAGAGAAATTAAATTGAGAGCGAAAAACAATGAATGCAACATTGCTATACACAACATTACTATAAGCATTTTAGGTTAAATGTGTGGAAAATATCACAAAACAAGAGAAGGCCTCATTACACACAAAAGAAACAAATTAAGAAAATTAAGCCTATTTCTGTGAACATTCTTTTTCTGGACTTAACTGACATGAAATAAACTTTTATTTGTGTAAATCCCACTGGTCTTATGTTCAATTTTCATTAAAGTATTTCATAAATTGAAAGCAACATTATTAGTATCAAAGTACTAGTTCAAAAAAATACTGCAATTATATAAATGCTTAACAGTTTATTTATTTTGACCACATAACAGTAATGGTACAGGGGAAAAAAACTTCTGAAAAAGGCAGAACAAACAGTAAGTAGTACAAATATTTATATATTTCCCCCTCACAGCAACTCATAAGAACCCCTCTCTGTGGTCCACTCCACATTAATACGAATTTGTTCTTCAGTCTTAATTAATGCCAAAACTCATGTTTTAATTTAAGCAAGGTCTCTCAAATACCACTTAATATGCATCCCAATTACACTAAAGAAAAATAGACATCATTTTTTAGAATAAATGATATTTCTAAATAATTCATGAGCCAGGGCATCTCTACTCACACCCCTATTTCATCAGAAACGGTAATTTGTCTCAATCAGGCAAGCCACACTTCCCAGTCTATTTTTACTTCCCCTCTTTTCAAAGCCCTAACCCCTACATTTAACAAAAATACAAATACGCATATGGTGTCATTGCACACCAATAGATCATGTGCTATGCAACGAGAGCAAAGAAAAGCTGTACCAGAACTTCTTCATAGAGACCCATATCAAGCTTAATCACTACAAAAAACTCATGCATAGAAACAAAAGACAGAATATTTTTATTTCACCTTCACAATCAATGGTGTATTAGAGCGTACTAAATGATGCATATATTGATACAAACAAAGGATTTCTTACCTCTTGATTTCTGCTCCTCCATTGGCAACTTTAAAAAGTCAGAAATAAAAACATTATAAAAGACAATTTAAAACACAACAAAGAACGCTGATATTTCTGTAGTTCCTTCATGTCCAAACATCATACCTGCCTCCATGATGACCTGGCAGGTGTGGTTTGGCCTGTTGAGCAAATGTTCAGTCATCTGGTCAGCACCAGAGGCGTCTGCCAAAAAATCACACTTGAGACATACCAGCGTGAGATTCCTTGAACAGAGGAAAGAAATAAGTTTTTCACTTAAAGCGAACTCTGTGTTAAACCGTGCACACTGACATAAATACATCTGAACTTAACTTACCGTATACCATGAGGAGGCATCCTTGCTTTACCAAATCTTGTTTTTGAAGAACTGCTGTGAAATCTGCACATAAACATATACAGTGTATAAATGATCTAGCCACTTTAATTAGTTTCTATGAGTACATCCGTGTTTTCTTATTTACCTGATCATGTGCTGTCCAAATGCATTCTGGCAACTTGTTCTGTACTTGCATATGGTGCACCTCAGTGTTAAAGGGTAATGAATGAAAGGATTCACAACCGCAGTGAGACACTCGGCACACGTATATTTTCCACCTGGAAGTCTGTGTAAAATAACATTTTGATAATGTACTTCTGAAGAAAATGAGTTGAGGCTGAACAAATTGAGACTAATAAGCACGCTCACTTTAAACGTTTAAGCTCATTATTGTGAAGGGTTCGGTTTGACATCAATTGGTTTGTAGTTTGTTTTGTTTTTCCACCATTCAAGGTGGATTTGGCTGTCTTTGTTGTTGTTCTGCTGGAAGGTTTGGTTGTTTCGGGACTTGTGGGTACGATGTAAGCTTTGCTTGAAATGTCGGAAAACATAGGCGTACCAGTAAGTGAGGCCCGAATCGTCACCTAAAAAGATAAAATAACAATAATTGGAAAAATTGAAAATATAGTTTAATCGCAAATCATATTTTGTTTTAATGGTTTTGTTTCAAACATACCTTGGTTCCTGGAGGCAGCCCTTCTAGTTTCCTTGGCTTCTTATGAGTTCGATGGAAGTGTGTTTTGTGTTCCACTTTTTCCTTATACGTGAGAAAATTTAATCTGCACTTCCCACACCTTTGAATGCCTTTTTTCTTCAAAACACAACCAGAAACATAGTACATAAATAAAAGTCACATTTAACTATAACTTATTCATGTTTTTAATATAAACTACTATACTACTACTATTGTTTTCAATTACAAGTCAGATCTGAAGTCTTTTTTTCATCCTCCTGCCTGACTTGTGGTTGGTCTGGTTTGCTGTTGCCAGGGAAAAGCCCTTAAGGAATAACCGAGGAAAGCGAAGAGAGTAGGCCGCCACTGTCAGATTGTTATAAATTGCACCAAGGTGTTCGGCAGACAACCAAATCAATCCAACCTTGGAGTGAGAGCCAATGTGCTGACTTTATATCAGCGAAGTCTCAAACACCAAATCCATAGACAAGGATACAGATGAAGCCTTGTCCAAAAGCATGTCAAAAAGACCTAACATACAGTCTTGGGTTCATAAGAGTATTCCTTTAGCTCAACTGGTAGAGCAAGAGGCTTGCAGCTCTGAGGTCATAGGTTCAATTCCCCGGGCACACATAAATTGATAAAATGCATGCCTTGAGTCCACTTTAACTGGCTTTAGATAAAAGCATCTGCTAAACGCATAAATATAAAATTGTAGAATAGAAATAAAGAAGATCAATTGTTTTCAAATTCCTACCATTTCCTAAAAACTGAAATACTTACTTGATGCCTCATGTAGTGTTGCATGTACATATGGCCACTGCGAAGGACTTTCAGGCAAAAGGGACAAAGCAGGTCTTTAGTGTTTTCATGAACTGTGCGGAAATGATTGTCCACATCAGAGAAGAAGGATGACCTGTAGTTACAAACCTTTAATAGATAATAAAAACGTGAGAATCAAGTACGTGAATAACAATGTCAGAGAACAATGAAAAAGCTTTACCTGACACATATAAGGCATTTCTCCAGGTTTGTGATTGTCCCTCATATGTTCCAGAAGAACTTGTTCCGTCTCAAAAGCCAATTCACATATTTTACAATTTGCTTAGGAAAGAGAATATAACACATTTAAAACTTTCTTTTAGCATGTTTTTCTTCACAAAAAGTGCTATACCAATGCTGTGTAATAAACACGTTTTATCACTGTCTTGATTCCAAAGGAAAAGATGGTCAAATGTACATGGTGCCTGTAAACAAATTGTTCTAGTGGGATGCCAGTTGGGTTGCCTATCAGCTGTAAATGTGCTGGATTCGTGGTAGGTTGTTGCTGACTTACTGGTGGACTCAAATGGACTGTGTGCACTCTCTATGTGACACTGGAGTTGAAAGGGAGTTGAATACTGCCGGTAACAATGTTGACATGTAGTGTGACTCTCCCAGCTCTCACTGTTCTGCTTCTCCAACTCCAGGTGATGCTTCATGTGATTCATGAACCTGAGCGAGAAAGATGACAGCAGGATGAGAGAGTCAGTTATCGAGACACACTCAGTGACCAATGAGCTTCTCTCACTGAAAAACAGGCAAACTATTGTTCTGCTGGATTTGAACTGGGACACAAAACCACATATGACAAAGAGTTTATTATCAATGTTAATTATGCGTGTTGTCTCTTACAATTAATAGACTTTATAAGAAAGTCCAGGACGAAAGTTAGTGTTTATAATTGCATACCTTTTTGTCACTGGTAAACGAGTAAACACATTGAAACACACACACACACAAACACTAAAGATCCAGTGTATGAAATTAAGCCCGTCTAGTGGTGAGGTTGTGAACTGCAACCAACGGCTCACTCCACCCCTCCCTTTCGAAGCACTAAGGTGGCTGACAGAGGACCAAGATGTTGTCACATTTTCAGTTCTTTGCCGAATGAGAAAACATTTACGAAACACGCTACGTAGGGCTGTCTTTCCATTTAAAGTTACCGTAGAAACAACATGGCGAAATCCTTGTAAGGGGAGTGAAGTGTGAATAGATAAAAATTGCTCATTCTAAGGTAATAAAACGCTTCATCATGTAAGGTCTTTATCAACATCTGGAGACATATATATGTGTATATATATATATATATATATATATAGGAAAAAAGTCACTCTCCTGTACCTTCTCTGGATCTGTTCCACATTGGTGGAATGATCTACCAGCTGCTACAAGATCAGCAGACTCGGTTGCCATCTTTAAAAAACAGCTAAAAACTTATCTCTTCCGTCAACACTTCGCTGATAGATTTATCCTAATTCTCTTCCCTTTCCTTCTTTAAAAAAAAAAAAAATACACTTACTAACCTCACTATTCTTAGCTTTGTATACTGTGCTAGGCTTTAATGGACTAGTTTGATGCACCTATGTATTTTGTTGCCTATGTTGTTATAATTGCTTCCAATGTTTCCTCATCTGTAAGTCGCTTTGGATAAAAGCGTCTGCTAAATGACTAAATGTAAATGTAAATATATATATATATATATAAAATTTGGATTTCTGTCAATAGATCCTACAAAAAACTACACACTGGACATTTAACTTAACTTGTTGAGTGTGACAAAAGTTTGTTAAACTGTAGCAAAAAAGCCTAAATTTAGTTGTTTCAAGACAGCTAGTGGGATGTCACCATAACAGACAGTAAGCGCGAAAAGCAATTGGGGACACCTGTAACCTGTGACATTAATGACACTGTGTGACTTAAATGACTCTCTCAACAGACACCTGCTGCCCCAAGCGAATCAGACACAAAGGACATAACAGGACAGCCGTTGACGAAGGTGTTAGAACCAAACAAGCTACTGATGTGTGAGAAAGTGAACATCAAACAGCTGTACTACATTCAAACAGGTAAACCACTGAAAAGTGGCATCTAAAAACAAACACAGAGCATCCCCAGAGCACTGTGAATCATGTCTACGTTCATGCCCTATTTTGTCAAACTCCAGCTTTGTCTATAAATTACATAGGAATCAGATGGTACAAATGAGCAGTGGCTTGAGCTATCAACTCATAAACCCACATTCTAAAATTTGGAGAGCAAAATGCCATGTAGATGCAAATTAGCTAATGTGCAATGTCCTCTGAGAATACAACATAAAACGTATGTGCAGTTTAAAGCAATTAGACAGATTTCTAACATTCGCTGTTAAAAGTCACCTTTTAACAGTTCAAGGTCTGTGTTTGTGTACTCAAGCACTTGAGCTCCCATGGGTTTTAGGGAGACAAATTAGCAAATACTCTACTTAAAGTTCACATTCTAACTGTGCATAATAGGCATTATAATGCCAGCAATTATACTTCTTTTCTTCGTTTGTTTAATGATGTGATGCTCAGGCTGCCTCCAGCCTCTCTGCCTCGTCTGCCACTGGCGCCCTGACGTGAAGCGGCCCATTTTTCAGTCAGCACGTTCTGCAACCTCAGCTCCCCTAATAGGGATTTTTATGCGGCTGAACTGTGACCCCCGCTGCCAGAACTTGGGGTGCGCAGCGAACGCTCCTCCCCATTAAAAGAAGCTTACTGAGGCTTTTCTAACGCTGTGGCTGAGTAAAGTTATTTAATCACAGGAACAGTTCTTACAGAAGCCAAACTACCCTCCATTATTCATCTGGGGCCCCTAGAGGGAGCAGGGGTCTGGTAATGTCATCCATCTGAGGGGGAATCCAGTGATGGGGTCGGAGAACGGCTGATTCTCCCTTGTCTCCAACTCATGTTCTCTCCATCTCTGAACTACCGTTGCTAATGGCTCTCATGAGCAATGTTTCCCCTAAGCTGCATGCATACCTGGCTGTATATTGCTCCTGTGCAAACCCATAAACGATCTGCTCAGAAGGTATCGAAACCAAGAACCACTTTCTTTGTACGAGATAAAACAACAGACAGGAGATTACACTTTGGAGTGTTACGCAGTGTATTTTCGATCAAAATAAATACCTGATGTTGTTCTTGAGCATTTTTAAACAGCTGTTACACTTAAAGGTGGTTGTGGGGGTCTTGACTTTTGGGATCAGAGACGAGTCCCCTTCACATCTCCCATAGTAGAAGTCTGAAACCAGCATGATAAGTTTGCCTTTGTCACATTCATTTGCTTTAACTACAATAGCTGTGTCCGGTTTGTCGGGTTTCGACGTTGAAGGGAACACAGAGTCGAACAAATGAGGGCAGCAAACCTGAAAACGATCACAGGGAGTTTGTCATAATATCTCAATGTTAAAGTTTCCTGCATACCTCTGCCTAACTGAACATGACGTTACTATGGGCAAGATAGTAGCAGAGACAAGCAGAAACACAAGGAAACATACCAACCTTTATATGATTTTTTAAAGCCTGAAGCCCAAACATATTCTGACATCTCGGACATTTCCTTTTGAAGGGAAACTCAGTGTCTGCAGTTGTCAATGACCAACAAGTGAAAAAAAAGGGTAAAGATCAGCTGATTTTGTTGTTTCTGTTAATACGGCAATACATAATTGACAAACTCTTACCTGTGTCAAGCTTTTCTCTTATTTTGTTTGTGTCATTTGTCAATGTTCCATTATCTGTGGTTAACAAAAATGAAACATCAAACAACAGTCTTTTCAAAGAAATAAACCTGTACAATAATGTCACAGAGGAACTTTCTCTTTCAGTAAAGCCAAAACTGTGAGCATGAATTTTTTCAAGCAATTAAGCAAAAAAGTTAATTTATAAACAAGCATTTTTTACATATAAATCAAAGTGTAAATCTGACGGTTTTAAAAGGATAGTTCGGACCAAAAAGAAAAAATCTGTCATCATTTACTCACCCCTTTGGCATTTCAACCGCTGTTGTCATTTTATTTCTTCCGCAGGACACAAAAGAAGATATTTTGAAGAATGCCGTTAACTGGCCCCCATTCGCTTGCATTGGTTTTGTGTCCATCCAATAGAAGTGAACGGGGGCCAGTGCTGTTTAGTTACTAACTTTAAAAAATATATATTTTGTGTTCGGCGGAAGAAAGAAAGTCATAAAGGTTTGAAATGACAAGAGGGCGAGAAAATGACAGACTTTTCATTTTTGGGTGAACTCTCTCTTTAATGCAAGGGTGGGCAAACCTGGTTCTGAGTGCTAAAGCTCTGCTGTGCCCTCCAGGACCTGTCTCCAAATGCAATCAAATACACCCGATCCAGCTAATCAAGGTCTTCAGTATTACAAAAAATTTCAAGACAGGTGTTTTGGAGCATGTTGGAGCTAAACTGTGCAGAGCTGTGGCCCTCCAGGACCAGGATTGCCCACCCCTGCTTTAATGTGCACAAATGACAAGGAAGTAAATATATCATAGTTTCACTGTATTTTAGCCATGCAGTTACAGCTCCAAAATGTGGTATATTTTAACTATTTGGGTAAAAGACAGAGACTGAAGATAAACACGGTTTCAAAAACTATGTCGTAGTGCCTCCATCTGCAAATCGGGCAAAAATCTGAGCAGAAATTGTGCAATGTATGCCAGATGATCACAGTTTTCTTTTCTGTTATTGCAGGCTAATAAATGAAAAGCATACATACCTCTGTTGTTCATAGTTTGTAGTGATGAGGTTTTCTGCTTGGCTAGACTTGCTGGAATAATACCCGGTCTGTTTTGCCAGATACGAGCGGGCCGATGGTCTGGAGTGGTGTGGGATATCTGAGAAATGACAGCAGGACCCTGTACATTGGACAAGGTCACCACATTGTCCTGGATAAGCTGCACCTGAGGCCTGTGAATGACCCCTGGCTTTGGTGCTGGATTGGCCTGTGGAACTATCTGCTGACCTGCTGCTCAAGAAATAAACATGTTATTACATAATAACCTTAAAAGTTCAAAAGTATGGTTTACATATATAAAACGGACATATCAAATAACAAAACAGCTCCATGGAGTACCTGGAACAACAGTGATAGTTGTTCCCCCTGGATACTGTGACCCCAAAGAGGTGAGGAAGGAACTGCTGTTGTTGAGATTGAGTGGTGATGCTACAATGTAACCCTGGTGAAGACAACAAGAAAACAACATTTCATGATGTTATAGTTCCTGGGCATAGCAGTCCAGCCTCAGAAAAATCCTTTCTTTGGTCCGAAGACCGAAAAGACAGTTAACTGCAACAGACATAAGCTTCTTTGTGCTGCATTACTGTGAATAGCATTTATTTACACAAAACCCTAATTCACATGAGAAATGTATAACTTTTAAAGCATATAAAGAATACCTGATTGTTAATAATGATGGGTTGCGGGGCTG
Source organism: Barbatula barbatula (assembly GCF_947034865.1). Lineage (NCBI taxonomy): Eukaryota > Metazoa > Chordata > Actinopteri > Cypriniformes > Nemacheilidae > Barbatula > Barbatula barbatula. Next base: position 10,528,558 of record NC_136766.1, on the reverse strand, counting down.
TTTGAGAAGGGTTGATGGGTATGAGGACAGGGTTGCCTCCGGATGGGGCTGGACCTCTGACCATAATTGTAGGACCTGAAGCAACCCCAGACTGAGTATGTGGAGTCTTTTGTGGCAATGCCAATGATGAGGGGCTTTTAATCGTCATATTACGCTGACTCTGCTGGTTACGAGCCCCTGATTATTAAAAAAATATAGAAACACAATGATACTATAAACATCATAAGTACAAGAGGAAAAGTTGAATCAAGGAAAGTTAACTTTAAGGACAAAAACGGCTAGTAAAATAAGAGCTATACTTGGCCTTGTGTTGACTGTAGGCTTAGAGCTACAGATTTCACCAACAAATATTGGCTCATCATCATCATCATCATCATCATCAATCAGATTGATTTCTGGTATCGCCTTCTGCCATGGCTCCAACTCCTCCTCCTCACACTCCATAAACAGCTCAGACATCTAGTGGAAAGAGATGTCACCACAAGGTTTTAGTGGCTTGTATAATCATTTAAAATGAAAGTTATCTTTAAAATTTGAATTGTAGTATTTTTGCTCACCCTCATATCATTCAGAACCTGTACATGACTTGAAACACAAGAGAAGATATTTTAAGAAATGTATCAGTGGTTTTGTGTCCATACAATAGAATTCAATGTGGGCACTGTTCTTTAAAATAACATTTGTGTTCAGCAGAAGTAAATCATATGGGCTTCGAATGACATGAGGGTGAGTACATGATTCACTTTCGGGTGAACTAGCCCTTCAAGTTACCTACAAATGACAGTTTAACTAATACTGGGGCCCAAACATATATAATTTAACATAAACTAGATTCAATTATTAGGGAAAACCAATGTGCTATAAAGAATGACACAAAATCTTTAAAAATGTCGCAGTTATCTTAACTGCACACAGATGATGATATAGATCTAGACGAGTCAGTGTGAAGTTTATAAACAAACGATAGTGATATTGTGAAGCACCTCCAGCAAGCACTCTATGAGACTACAAGAGACTGGCTACTGCAGACCGGCTAACTTGCTAATGCAGACACACCACGTTATCACTGCACTCTTTAACCACTAAAAATATATATTTCAGTCAGGTGAGAAGCACATTAATTTTAAATCATCACAAACATTCATACATATAGTCTCTTTAGTTGGTATGCCATTTAAAAATCTATTAAGCGGTCGGCTTTTCTGTCTAGCTGCTAACAGGCTAAAACAAGAAGAATAGTAGGCGGATTCGAAACGAAACGAGAAAAAAACTGTCAATGCACGCTGACTTTGTTGTAACATAAAAAAGACAAACGTCGAAATACATAATGCGAAATTCGGCCTTACCTTGGATTATTTATTTACAAACACCATCAGTGTGATTCAGAAACACTCATAGCACCATGAAGCGCTAAGGCTCATGGGAAAAAAGAGAAGCTATTGTTGAGACCAAGAATCTCTGATCTCGCCCAAAATTCTAGATTTGGTACCTCTGTAAGAAGACTGTCTTAGGTTATGTTGTTATAACTTAGGTTGTTATTGATATATATATAAGTAATACGTTGATAAATAAAAAATTGGGATTCAAAATATATTAAAATAACGTTCATACAGTATACCGATGGAGCATGTACAGAGGATTTGCAGTTTATAATACACTATACATTTTAAGACAACTTTACGTTAAATCTAGCTGATAATAATTCATACAAATAACATCTAGAAACATCAACAAATGACACTAAAATAACATTAACGAAGCAGTGTTTGCTCTGGTGAGAAAAGGATTGATGAGTTTAGCTGGATTATCTTGTTTTTTTATCTATTTTATTATTTTATCCAGGTAATAAACAGGTAAATCTTGAACGTCTTAATTTATGACTGTTTGTTTTGACCAACAGGTGGCACTATGAGTTTTGTAAAGCTTTTTGTTATCCCTCGTTGTGACAATGTATCCTATAATAATAATGTCACAATTTAACCGGTCGTGTGTACCCCTTTTCATTCAAAAGGTCATAAAGGAAAGTAGTTTAGACCACTTTAGCCTATCGTGCGCTTTTCATAACTTTAGACTAATACAATTGGTAAAGTGAACATATGATAAATATAATCACGCTCTTCATAATCACGTTCATGTGCAGCCCATGTACAATTTTTCTATTTACTTGTGTTTCGATGTTCATTGACAACACAGCTATGTCGTTGTAAATACGTGTTGGCTACTGTAAGACCCATTGCTTTTGTTGAGCGCACACATTTACTCCCCGTTTGCGCCAACAGTAGCGGTGAAAAAATAGATCCCCTGCAATGTGTTGAGTTGACAGTTCCCATTCGATCCCCTCCCGAATATGTGTATTAACATTTTAATTATATAACTTTTTAATTCAAATGGTATATAAATAGTTATATAATAACTTTGTCAAACGTTATAATTGTCAAACTTCCGTGTAGTATCATTTATTTAACAAAAAGTGTATTTTATGCATTTTGATGACAAATCTTATGCAAGCATAAAACAACAATAACAAGTAAGGCAATTATGCCACTATTAACACAATTAATAGAAACATGTAAATGCCCAGGTTGCTAATATAAGGTTACGTGACGTCTATTTACGGACTCGGACGTCTATAAGGTTGACTGACTAGACTAGAGGTTATAGGAAATCGCTGCTCATAAACCTATGGTTTGGGGAAATAATCAATATTTTAAGTGTGTCCCCGCATGCATTTTAAGATGCTGCGTTTGTTTCAGTAGAACACCTAATGTAACTTTGTACCCGGCGTCTTCCTTTGGCGTTTTTATTTTCAAATGCCTCCAAATCCCAATCCAACGACATTTGTGCGGCTGAATTTGAGAGGTAAACCAAACTGATTTTAGGAGGTGCTCCAGTGGTCCTTTTCTCCGCTAGCAAGGTTGTGTGTCAGGGTTTTGGCCACTCACCATATCCATCCGCACCGTTGTGGAACAGTCACGTATACGAGCGCTCGCGGAAGGATACACATTTCAACGACATCTCTGTGCTTTGGCTATCGCCAAGCAAAAATGTCTGCCTAAGGGAAACTCGCAAGTTACATAGTGGATATTTGCTAAACACAATCGCGAAAGAGAACGATTTCATTATATTTCAAACGCGAAACAAGGAACCCATACGCCGTCACTGGCACACCAGATCGCCCTAGTTGGATTTATTACAGCCGAGGTAAAATATTGCCCAGAGTTTTTGAGAGGTTTCGGACTGGGTGAAAGAAGTTGGGATAGAAGAAAAGACGGGAGCCGATTGTGGAGCGAGAGGGGTTGGCATTCGTTTAAACACTTTAGAATGATGTCGCTTTATTCATTTGCTGTGTTTAAATGTTTTTAATATCAGCCGTCGTGGTGGATTTTCGCCTACATGCTGGTAAATTCGCACCTTTATTATCAATAGGGTAACTGACACTTACCAACCGAGGAAAGCAGCATGTTGGTAAAGTGATCATTCTCCTCGAATGTAACAACAGAATGCGTGTCAGATGTTTTGACAGCGCGTGTTTATTGTGAGCTCATCATGACTTTTGATACATTGTATCATCGGCGCATTGTGGAATCAAACACATGCAGTTGAAAAATGATGCTGCGGGTCCATGTGTGGTGACACCATCGAGCACAGCGTCTTTCTCAGCATGTCCACGTTTGGTCATCCCAAAAACCTATTAGGCCTGCTCTATTACAGCAAAGTACAACCTGGTTTTATTATGTCACTTGTCATGCGATTGCAATAGTTACCTTATCTCATGCTGCCAATAATGGTTGGGAGAGGAGGTCTTTGCTGTCTGATTATACGTTATTATTTTAATGGCTAACAATTTGGCTTTCGTAAAGGAAAACTAAATTCTTCGATTGCACTTGTAGTATATAGGTATTAGAATAGCTCAAAGTTACGCTGCAGACTGCGGAGGGGAATGTTTAGCAAATGTCAAACTGCGGATGTTCACAGATGTAATTTGCATAAACTGTGTTGGCTAGCATAAAGATACAGCACACATCAGGCTCTCAGACTGAGGGGAATGATGTTTGTGTTTCGTAGGTTTAGTAAAGGATCGGAAGGATGAACCCTCAGCAGCGGATTGCCGCTATCGGGACGGATAAGGAGCTGAGTGATTTGCTGGATTTCAGCGCGGTAACAAACCTTCTTTTCATACCTTTTAAACAGCTCTTTTCCAACTGTTGTCATTTGTTGTCACTCATTGCTACAATCAGTAAATCATTATGAAGTAATTTATAGTTTGTATATATATTCATTTTCAATGCGTTTTCAATTGATTATAGTTTTTATTAAATTGTTTATTTCTATTTATCTGGGTATCACAATGAACTTTTTTAATACATTTCTCCCTGGGATTCAGTAAAGTATTAACATATCTATCTCCAAAAGGTCTTAGTTTAAAAAATACTTTGTATTCATTAGAAATGTCTGTGTGTCTCCTGTAGATGTTTTCTCCACCTGTAAACAGTGGGAAAACCAGGCCGACCACTCTAGGAAGCAGCCAGTTCAGTGCACCAGGTAGGACTTCCTGTGGAAATCCTTTAATGAAAGATTGCCTTCCTCTCACTGAACAACCACCTTATCTTTATTGCCACTAAAATCGGATGTTGCTGTTGTTTATGCTAACAAAATACGTCCAGAGATTTTACTCCTATTCATTAATTTGTTTTAAATTGACCGAAATACAAAATACCACTCTTGTCAGATGCTGTATAGGGCTGAAAACTTAAAACTACCCATCTGGTACTGTATTTTATTTGATCATAGGTATAATTTATTTCAGTGTTAATAAATAACATTGAGCATTCTTTTTGAGAAGAAGGTTTACTACTAGGTTTAGATACATGTGATGATTTGCCTGTATGTAAATCCTGACATAGGTGAACTGCTGCTGTAAAGTTCAAACATTGTCTAATCTGTCTGTAGAAGTAGGAAACAATCCAGCATTATTCCTTCTCAATGCCTGTTTTATTTAAAGTTACAATGCAGAGCCCTTGTTACACTCATTTGCTATCTAGAGGACACCCTTTAGTGAAAGACTGAATAGCAGCACAGAGTCTGCAATCGTTTGTAAACCTTTTCAAAAAAGTATATGAAAAAGTGAACATCTTTTGTTTGTTTGCTTTGCTTTGATATGATGCATGATTTGATAAATATTATAAATCAATATTAAACCCTAACTTTTCTTGCTGCTTTTCCGAGTTGCTTTTCTGACTCAAAACAGCCTTTTTCTTAACATTATTGTGTTAAAAGCATTAAGATTGTGGGTAAAAGGCATTTTGCTTTATTCCGTGCTCTATTATTCAATTCAATATAGCTTGGCATTTCTGATTATCAAGTGACCTACATAGCCATGGACTTGGGAACTATCTGATTCCTGAATTAGAGCATCAGGACTATACTGTGGCTCTGCATTAAAATAAAACATTTAAAAAAGATACAATAATAAACATATAGATATCTAATAATAGTAATGGACAAACAGTATGTACAGTAAATGTGTTTGATTGATGCACATGTATTAAGGGGCCAGCATTGAGTTTAGTTGTGTTTCTTGCTAATCTGTCACACCTTTGTAAAGAGCAGCCCTTATGTGGGAATGGGAATGCCCTCTGTTTCATCCACAGCCCACTGAGGCATGTATCACCTGTCTGATAACAAAATGCGCTTTTGTTGTCTGCTGCACTGTTATTCCTCATTTTGAAGCTGCTGTGTAATACAGGCATGCAGCATTGTGCAAAGATAAATGTCCTTTGCTTTTGCAGAAAAAAAGGCTGTTGAAATGGACCCACCAAGAAGCATTTAAAGCAATAGTGGAATAGTGCCATCGGAGGATATTTTGCGAATAAAACTCTTGCTCTGTTAAACCACACACAGAGCATCTTTATACATGAAGCTGTTTAATTAATCATAAATCAGATTAAGTCATAAATTGTTAGATATTGAACACATATAATGTCCATGTGCAACTTGTGAATTACGTTGTCGATTTAAAAAAGATTTCTTTTTCTGCTTCTTCCCCGATTCTGGCTGGAGGATGGCTTCTTTTGAACTTTTATCTGAAGTCTTTCTCCGAGTGTGAGCTGAGAGTATACCTCAGTCATCACTGTCCTTATTGTCTGTGGATTAGGCTTTATCTTCTGATTAATAATTAATGAGAGGGAGAGAGTCTGAATAATTAGCATTCCCAGTTTTATTCTGCTCCAATATCCCTCTCTGTTAAAAGTCTCTCAACTCAGAAAAGCCTCAAATATTGAGATAATTTCGAGGTAGAGAAATAAAACTGCCCTGCTGTACAATGAAGATATAAAAGGTGACAAAACCTCACTTGAGCACAGCTTATCATCAAAGGCTTCTCAGCGGATTTGCGAGTTTTTAGGGCTTTTTTGTTTAAAACAATGACTGACTCTCTCCCATTTAAGTATGTGTTTGTTTCAGAATGGATTATCATTTCAAATACTTGCAGCGTCTTTACCAGAACCTACTGAAAACCACAGTTTGGTGGTTAAAGAAACAAACCTGTTTTGTTTCTCCGGAAGCCAGTGTCTCTTGAGACTCCCTTAGCCAGCTTCTCTGTTTTTGATGATTCTATATTCATATCTCTTTTTATTTATTTTAGTCTACTCTTGGACTATTTCTCTAAAAACGTCTCTAGTACTGAGCTTGCTGGATTTAACATGGTATTCTAGCTTCAACGCATATAGATCCTTTTATAAAAGGTTGTAAGCTTTTGAAGATATGCCTTAAAATTCTTTACAAACATACATTATTCGACATAAAATAATGTTCTTCTAATATCTAAAAAAACATGGTTTGTTTTCATCCCATGGTTGGGTTGTTTTGTAAATGACATATGCAGGGTTGTTGTTACCCAACCATGGGTAGAAACCGCTCAGCACTTTTTAGAATGTATCAAACCCTTTTTTCTGTCAGGAGTCTGTTTATTTTTAGCTAACCTGCTGGTAGCTGTGTGAACCGTTGGCCACATTGCGCATGTGATGTCGTCAGAGCGGTGGGTTCCTCTGGCAGGCTGGTGCTGCCACAGCAGGGAGAATTCTGGGAGTTTTTTGGCTTGTGTCTTGTGTATGTATCACAGGTCAACCTGTGGCTTGGTTATGGAAGATCGTGGTGTTGCCATAGCCATCAAGGCCCCTTTGAAGGCAGGTTACTTGGCAGTGCGCATGCATCTTTTCCAGCATTTCAGCAAATCTCCCCCAGCAGCAGATTTGTTGGCGTTTTTGTTGACTGATTTGTAGTTTAGTGGGAAAAAACAACTTTGATGTGACTTCAAAGAATGAAAATTAAACTAGGGCATATTTAGATTATGGTTATTCTTTCAATATATTTGAAAAGGCTGAGTTTATTCTGGCAGTGATGAATAAATATGTCTCTTGTGGGGGACAGCTGTGTTTGAAACAAAGAAGAGAAGTTGTAAACTTTCACATCTGTTGTGGAGCAGTCTGGTGGATGTGGCAGGATATGTCTCAGGTGTGTCAGCGGTTGTAAGATCAAAATTATAACAGGAAAACAATACGGAGGATTTCTATAAATTGTTTTATTTTGTGCTATTGTAACAACTACACAGCTTTAAATGCTAATTCCTTTCCGTTTAATAATGTTGTAAATGTTCTTTTAAATATCAAGTGTCGTTTTGCACTAACCTTATTACAGGGCTTTGAGTTATTTAGTCCATTTGATTCAATAAGACTGTTTGCATGTTTCATATCTTTGATGTTCTTCCTTTATTTTTGATAGAAATCCTTTGGGTGTAGTGAAACTACCAGCAACCTCCAGTACTCTTTTTATATGTAGATGTCATATCACAATTAAGCATTGATAGGGTATAATAATATAATAAGTAATAACATATACTGTAGACTCTGCTTTGAAGGGGTTTTCCTTTTTGATAGACATATTGGCGATTGGTAAATAAACAGACGTGCTATGTCTTAAATTTGTATGATCTTTTTTTCACATTTTTAGAGTCTTTAAAATGAACCATAAAATGTCAAATTGGTAGAACCGTTGAATAGAATGTTTACCTTACACGTCTCTTAAACAAGCATAATTTGTAAATAAAAACTTTATTTAAAGCATTTTATAACACTCTGCCATGGGTTATTTATATCAATAAGTTATAGGATATTTTTTATAAATGTTGTTTTTTATATATACGTTTTTCCTACTACAATATTCAGGATAAGTTACCAAATTTGTCGAATTTTTAAAGTCAGTGGTTCTCAACCTTTTCGTTGTAAGCCCCCCTCTGTGTAGGGTGCATCGCTTTGTGGCTCCCCCAAATAAATCCTTATAAATTATAATCTTAAATTTAGAATTTTAATCCCATTCAGTCACACAATGCTGGAACATCAAATCTTTTGGTTGGTGGTCTTATTTGTCTGATGTTTGGTTGCTTAAAATATATGATACATTTCTATATTTAATAAGATGCCACAAAATCTGTGGCCCCTCTAGATACATCTTGGGGCCCCCAGTTTGAGAAACACTGTATTAAATAACACATTTAAATCTCCTTATTGCCCCCCTGTTTTAATGGTTCATACTCATAGTCTAAATTGTGATTTTCTTTAGATTTTGTGTTTTCTCTTCAATATTATTTTTCTTTAGATGACACATTAAAGGGCTGTATAGCCTTACAATGACCAGGTAATTCTAACATCACATTCATCTGCCCACGTTAGTTGTGCTACAAATGACCTTTGCCAACAAACCTATATGAAATTTAATCTTCACACATTAGGACAAATATATGTTTCCTACTTATGATATACTCTATGACGGGGAGAAAGCTAGCACTCAGGCCAGTACTGGTTTGAGTTGTGAATGCATGTTGACAGTTGTGGCTGTATCCACCAGTGATTGTGCCCCAAGCCAAACACTAATGTCACTATAGGTGCAGTTGAGCTGATGCTGAGAGTCTCAGCAGGGGACATCTTTTAACATACCCTTTTTCACTCCTTTTTATAATCTTTGGCAGATGTCGACTTCTAACGTTAAGTTACAATAGCCTATTTATGGTGTTAGCAAAAGACTTACATTTCCACAACTTTTATTTTCAACAAGAGACCAGGTTGTGAAATTCAGAACTACTGTTTAATTTGGGCAGTTATGAGTAACTGAGGGTGGTTTTGATATTGCGAAGTGGCGTTTGGGGGGAAATCCCTTGAGTTATTAATCCCAGTCAGAGCTGAAGGGCTGTAGGCGGAGTCACGTCATCCTTTCTTTATGAGAGATCAACTTTCCATCACATTTCAATTTCATTACATATCTGACCCATAAGTCCTTATCTATCTGAAAACAAGATTAGGGCACTGCAAGCTTAAATCGTACCTCGGAATTCAATTTTAAAGTATTTGCCCGGGACTCTCTGATGCACCTGAAATATTTTGCAGGTGCATCCATGGCTCCCCGTGTGCCTATCAGTACTAATCAAAACAGCAGTTATTTTATAATCATGGACATGACATAAATCATGTCTCCTTTATCTCTTTTTAGAATGTGTAACCATTTTAATTAAATATGTGCCTAAGTACATGTGGTTTAGAAGAAATACATGCTGCATTTTAATGTTGTTGTGCTGTGCCTCTGTTTTAAAAAGACATTTACATACTACAGTAAACTAAATCATTTTTATTCACATGTTTCATGTTTAACATAGATCCAGTGGTGCACAGAGGCTTTTGCCAGTGGACCCCTAGACGGTGCTTTGCAGAAAGACGTTCATGCATACGTGCTTAACCCCGCAAACCTGCTCTAATGCCCAAACAGCCTGCGGCCGTTCACACTCCGCCTGGCCCAGTGCACACCAGCAGGGCTTCTTCTGAGAGTGAGCAGATTTCGATTGGGAATAAGAGAGCAGATATTTGGCATGAGTGGGTGCATAATGACCTTTTTGATCTCTCAGTGTCCCTGTGGTTTTCTGAGCTCTCTGCGGGGACGGCACAGCGCTGAATGGAGGAACTGGTCCATTTGGTCTACGCAGCGTGATTCAGTTATGAGATTGAAGTAATGTGAATAAAATTCCTGTTTAAATTGAGTATGAAGTTAAAGGTTTCTCTTTATTTAACTTCAGGTTGAAGCCGTGATGCAGCATGTGTTTTTTTATTCAGGTATGCAGGTTCTAGTTTGACATGTTGTCAAGTCAACTTTATTTATATAGCGCTTTTAACAATTTTCATTGTTACAAAGCAGCTGTGCATGAAACATATTGACTATAAGCAAAGTATTTAAGTTATACAAGTAAAAAAAGTGAACATTCACAGAAAAGAGACACGCACACAGGTTCATACACTCCCACATGTATAAAAGACAACTCCACACGCACAGAGCACAATATACACACACACAGCAGGGTTATCTCAGAGAAGCATACATTTAAGAAAAAAGAGAGAAACACAGGTCAAATATTATACGGACTCTAAATTCGTATATGTTATAATAAATAAATTAAGCAGAATGTTACATTTTAAAGTTATATTAATAAATACGAAAACCTTTAATTCTCGGATTTAATCCACACAGATTTGTGTTTTGATGTTGTGATCACATTTCACACCTCTATCAACGTTACAGATTACAAACTAAAGTAGTTGTGGATCTTGAGGTTTTCGTTTATATATTATAATTTCAGCTCCACCTAAACGATTGCTTAGTTAAAATGCATACAGGTATAACATGGTCTCAAAGATGTGAGAATTGTTTAGGGCAAGGGGCTTCTGTTCTGTTTCTGTTCACTTTCTTTCATCTCCCCTCTTCATTACACGTCACTTCTCTTTGCCTCGCATTCTCGCAGAAAAAGTTTCACCACGTTCAGGAATAAGTGCCTAGTTGGAGCGGTTCGAACGGGCCCATGTCTGCCGCGCAGGTGGTGAAGTGGGCCGGAATAAGATGGTGCTTTACGCCGATCCGCACTCGGCCAATCAACCCAGAGTTCGTCACGTAAAGAACATACTGGAGTCGATGGGGTCACCAATATACACTCCAAACCTGGCGCGTACAACAGGCGGAGTCAGCGAGCGAGTGCTGGGCTGTACGTGACCCGTGCACTGATACTTTTATCAGGATTTCCATTTTAGATACACAAAACGCTGATGGGGAGAAGCATTGTAGTGCGGCTCCTAATCCTCTGTAGTAGCCAGCTCAGCTTCCCTCTATGTATAGATTTAGTCGCAGGCGCATTTGCACTTAACATGGTCTGGTATTTTTAGGACCGGAGTCTGAATGATTTTTTCCGTCTCGATTCGACTGTGCAAAATACCAATCAAATTGAAGTTCAATCTCTTCTCTTGAAAAAGACTTGAGGATTACTGTGTACCACTGATTTGTTCCTCCTTTTTAATTTGTCTTTTGAAGGATTTGGAGTAATAAATTAAAGATGATGTACTCTGCTAAAGCTTCTGCAAAGCTCTCCGATTTGCATTGTGGAGACTCTTGTTCGTTACCATGGTAATTACGGCAATGACATTGTTTTACTTCAATGTATGGAAAGTCAATTTTCCAAGCGTCAAATCAAAACAACTACAATCAACTTATCCGTATTGTAATTGTTTATCTGTTTGTGCAGTTTATCCAGCAGTTAAAAGCAAAAGCTTCAGATCCTCGACTCCCAGTCATAATGATGATAAATGCTCGCTGTGTTTGCGGTTGTCGGGGAAAGACTGTAATAGTGAAGCAGTCTTGGCAGCTATGAGACACTTGTCTTTACCTTGCGATTAAGCAGCGGTGTGTTTTCTCCGCTCGGGCCCTGAGAGAGTTTATCGATATAAAGCTAGCATGTGTTATGTAGCCTGTGTCATTTTGGCTCTTTTCTAGTCGTGACAGATGGGATCTCTGAGGGCAGTGGTCACATACTTCTATTGGCTATCAATCAGTTTATTACATCATTAGTTTCTCCCTGTTGTTTCCTTTTACTCCTCTTCATGCGCAGATAAGTGTTTTTTATGTAGGAATACCTTTGACTCTGTCTTGACATGAAGAAGGATGAGGAGGGATGCTGGGCTTCTTTAGAGGACAGGAGAGGTATGAGGTTGCGCTTCTGGTGTGCCGGCTCTGTCTGATAGGCTTGGCCTTTTACATGCTCTCCTACCCTGCCAGCCCTAGCAGAACCCCCTGCTTTACCAGAGGACGCCCTGGGAGAATGACGTCTGTTTCCCCTTCTGTGATGGCTTATCCTGATCCACACTTTGAGAATGGGGATTTTATTTATTTGCTTTAATTAGCACCATTACGGAGCATATTCCCTCGGAAATGCCTTTCTTTAGGCATTCTTAGCAGATGCCTGCATTACATGTTTGTATTTGAAGTGATAGTTCACCCAAAGATTTTCATTTTTACCCTTTTGCCTTTTCAAAACTAAATGACTTTCTTTCTTCTGCGGAACACAAAAGAAGATATTTTGAAAAATGTTGGTAACTGACAATGACGGTACCGATTGACTTGCATTGCTTTTGTGTCCATACAATATAAATGTATGGGTACCCAATGTTTGGTAACCAACATTTTTGAAATGATGACAGAATTCTCAGAACTATTCATTTGAGGCTAGATGATAACTAAAGAAAATATGATTTAGAATACGTGTTGATTTATTTATGCATTTAAAAAGACTTCAAATGTACTTGCTTTTACTAAGAAGAACCATCAATAAAAAAAAACATTAAAAAAAACCTAGTAATAAAAAGCATTTTTTACCTACATATATTTAAAATATTTATAATATTTTAAAATGACAACAGAGATCTTTGAGAGATGCCACAATAAAAACATTTAAATCATAAAAACAAACAGATTGAATTGATTCAGTTAAATAGATTTAACTTATCAGCTTGATTTGCTATTAAGTTTAAATGAGAGACACGTAGTAATAAAAAGTGCAATAATCCTACATGGGGATTTCACATGATCCAATCACAATTGTCATCCCTGTGTGTGACGGAGAAGAATCTCAGAGTTTCAGAAGAGTAAGGAGCGGGTTTGTTTGCTTTTTCATGGGCCGCTGATGAGCGATGTGATATCAGTGTTAGAACAGTCATAAGATAGTGCTCTGATTAAACCCTGCTAATGAGCAGCTCAATAAAAATAAATCTTCCCGATGCAATAAACACCGCCTTGATTGCAAGCACCCGGGGGTGTGACAGCGTAATCCTTTTGTGCACAGCGTGTTAGTGACATCCAGTGCATGCTTGAGAATCAGCGGCAATCATACGTACGTCTCGTCTCATAAAACAGGGGCTTACGTGCAGTCCTCTATCTTTTTTTTTAAAGTGCTTGGAGCATCACGGTTTTGATTTGTTATCAGGCTTATGCGAGCAGACAGTTGAGTTCAGTTAACGCCACACATTGTCCTGTGAAACGCGAGGAGGGGGAAGCGGGAGAGATATGCAGTTTAATGTGCGCTCTAACACAACTCAATTTAATTATGTGTTAGAGGAAGGGAAATCTCTTGGATTTACTCAGCAAGCCCCACAGCAGTCTGGCCCTTTTTTATGAGGAAGATAAATTTCTCATCTATTTGGCTTGTGTGCCTCAGTTCCTCAGATGAGGCTCAAGGTTGGAGGAAGAAGCACCTTTTCTCCGTTAGCGATTGGGAACATATGGTGCAGGGCGCAGCACAGGAAGGAAGTGTGGAAATTGCATAGAATGAGAGTTTGGATTAATGCATCTGAACTGGGCATGGACAGACAAATCCGGCACAACTGCACTGCCCGGACCCCTTTACGGCCCCTCTGTTGGCTGGAATGGAGGGGGGTGGGGTGAGATAGGTAGAGGAACATTTAAACCCCTTCCATTTTTTAAAGGCACAGCATTATGAGCTGAAGCACTCTATATTGGTAGGAATTTGAGGGGCAGCATGAAGTCCGCTCAGCGGGCATGCTGGGTAAATGAGGCAGTTGAGCTGGCTGGAATACAACAGTATGTTTTCTTCTTTTCACATTTATACGAGGTTGTGTTTAATATCTGGGATTCTTAAGACAAAGGATGAAGCTCTCCTTCAAAATCTGGCTGGTGATCATATTTATGTGGTCTTTTTCTATTTGGCTAGATCTCAGATAACGTGAACTATCTGGGCTGAAGGGCACGCCAGAGAATAAGTGCTGGTTGTCGGCACTCTGCATATGTGACTAGGAATATGCAAACTAATGTGAGCCACAAATAAATCAGTCCAAATCTGTAATTGGGACTTTGGAACGAATAGGTAGCCGTGGTGAAATTTACTTCAATACTTATCCCCATGCTGCTTTCATCCAACCATTAGGCATTACGGCCATACTGTCTATATTCCAAAACATCTGGTTAGGTCCATGAAACAATATGATGCAAAATATGTGTATGGTTTAATGGTTGTAATCCTGTTTCCAAGATCCGGATCATCTACCTCAATAAAATGCCCCTTTTATTTAGAGGTGAAGCTATTTTGAGAGTCAAATTTTGTCTACTTGATGCTAATAGCTAGATTGTTGAAAACGCACATCTCAAAACAGCTCCTCGTTTGCATGTAGGAAAACAAGCCCGGCCGCTCTACAAACCTTCATTTTCAGAATGTGTGTTTTTATCAGGACTTTAAGCTGGTGTGATCTGTTCTTATGTTGATCTATCTCTATATCTCTACAATTTTTTTTATCTTTTAGCCATGAATGTGTCGTAAGTGCGCTGAAGGTACACAGCAGAGAGTCGGTGGCATGATTTTGTTTGCGGAGGGGCTGTTGTGTTGTGTGATTTTTCAGCGTTCCCTGAGTGTGACAGATTCACTGCGGTTTGAAAGTGAGGAGGCTGCTCTAATGAAGATGTTTTTCCAGCCATGACAAACTCCCCTGTCACTACCATTGTGCTTCATATTGCCTCAGTGCTACCAGCTTGTCTCATATTATGTCAAACTGCAGTAAACCTCTGATACAGGCGTATAGGACATATGAGAGAGTGACAGTGGTGCCATCAGGATCCTCAACTGATTTGGTAGCACCTGTGTTGGCAGGGGGTGGAAAATGACCAATTAAAGTACAGAAACCTAAAAATAGGGAAATTATTGCATTGCTCAGGTGGAAAACGTGTTCCTTACTTTATTAAAGTCCAGGCTTTAAAGTTAACTCCAAAATGAAAATTCTGTCTTCATTTACTGCATAAATCACTATACATTCCTTTGTTCTTCTGATCACAGAGAACGATATTTGGAAGAATGCATTCTTCCAAATATCTTTCTCTTTCTTCATCAGAACAAAGACATTTAGACAAATGTGGAACAAAAAATTACAGAATTGAGATTTTTGGGGAAGCAGTCCCTTTAAAGAAAAGTTCATCCAAATTGAAGAGGCAGAAATTGAAATTCTTCACCCTTTATGTTTAACCTTCAAATGTTTGCAATAATATACATTATTTCCACACTAAAGTTGTTCAGTGTGCAGGCACACATGAAAAAAAAGAGTTGCATTCTTTCTGAATGACATTATTTATTCATTTCTGAGATTCAGTACCAGGCTATGTACATAGTGCTCGCAGACTCTCTCTCCCAGAGCACGTATCAGTCCTGGGATTTTGTTGCCCCTTCTGATGAGGCCGGTGAGGAAAACACAATGTCACCTCGGCCCTCGCTCGCATCTTTTATCCACTCTGTGCTTCCTCCCCGCAGCTCTGTATCGATCGCACTTCTGTCGATTTGCCCCAGTGCAGCGGCCGCCTGGCCTGAGAGCAGAATATTTGGTTTCCGTGGCAATTTGGCAAGAGACAAATTCCACCGAATGGCTCACACCTCAAGCTCTGTGATATCACGTCTGGCGTGCTTGTTATCGCAGCAGTGGCAGGCAACGGTCAATTGAAGTAATGAATGCCACTCTTTTTTCCGGCCACCGTTATTGCCAGAGCATATAAGTGAGTCGCCAGCTTCAGGAACAATTGGTGCATTGCCCTTCTTTCGAACCCCTCACAGGGCTTGTGTTGTAGACACCTGTTAAACCCCAGAAGCGAGCCAGACTCTACCAAAATAAATATTTGTGTCTTAGTCAAGGTTGCATTTGATGTGAAAAGCTATCGCTGTGTTTACATGTGCGTTTCTCATCATCGAGCTGTTTGCATGTTGTTCACCTTGTTTTAGAGATACAGAACTGTGACATGAAGGATGTTAAGGCATCTTAATATAGGCAAGTACTAACTGAGCGTAATGAATGATTGCATTAAAGGGTGTGTGATAAACATATATGTATATATGCAAAACTAGTTTTTTTTCCCATATGGGTAGATTGTAAAATGGCTACATTTGTCTATAACTTTATTTTTGTCATGGTTTTTTCCTCATTAAAGCTGACACACAGAACAAAGACACCATTAAAATCCATGGTAATTCCATAAAAGCAAATTAGAGAAAAAGTATTTTTCTTAAAATAGTAAAACAATGTTAAACAACACTTCCCTGTGGTTGCCAGACGTTAAAACACAAAGACAAAGATTTGCTCACAAGGCAGAGCCCTTGCCAAGTTTAATCCATATTTAAATCCTTCTCTGTACTGAAGCTGCATATAAATGAATGCACAGAATCCTCAGCAGTTAGGTGGGGATGCATACGCGCGCATAATTTGCATTTATTTGGGGGCTCATTTTCATAATTAAGCCTAAAAATTACGCCTCTGAAATAATTATAAAGATGAGCGATATGATACATGGATTGGATGTTCCTGGTGGCGGTGGGAAAAGCAAACAAAATCAAGCTCAGGGCCTGTCAAAAGCCTTGATTTCAAAGCACCGGAATACTTCTGATGCACTTATGCGTTTAGTACTGCTGATAAATGCAGCTGAAAACAACCTCTGATGATCTAAGCTCTAAGATGGAAAACATTTAACATTGAAAGTTAAAGGGATAGTTCACCGAAAACATATTTTACATTTACTCACCTTGGAGTTCCAATTCTGTATACATTTCTTTGTTTTGGTATTTGGAAGAATGCTTATAACCAAACAGTTCTTGGACCCCATTGAATACCAATACCATTATTTCATATTTAATTGGTTCTGTTGAACACGAACGAAGATATTTTGAAGAATGTACGACGTCAAACAGTTCTGGGGCACTTTTGACTACCATAGTAGGACATTTTGTTTATATTTATTTGGTTCTGTTGAACACGAAAGAAGATATTTTGATTGACATCAAACAATTCTGGGGCACTTTTGACAACTGAATTTTTCCTACTATGGTAGGCAGTTTGCTTTCAAGCATTTGTCCAAATATCTTTATCTGTGTTCCAAACAAAGACATGTACATATATATACAGGTTTGGAACAGCTGGAGAGTGAGTAATTCATGACAGAACTTTCATTTTTGGGTGAACTATACCTTTAACCGCTGGACAAGCCGGATAAACCATAAGCATAAAAGTTCATTTGAACAGCTGTTGTATTTGATACTCCTCATCTTCACATTGGCTAGACTGATTTTAAACACATTCAGAGGCATTTGTGGATAATTGGGCCTCGATTTACCCTTGACAGCAAAAGGAAATTGTGCTGTATGTTCGGTAATATACAAGAGAGCTGGGGATTGTGAATAAATGAGCGATATGCTTGTGTAAGCTGCTGTGAATGGGGCTGTGGGCTCTGCAGCAGTAATGTTTCATACTGTCCAAAAGGGAAGAGGCTGTTTTATAAACCTCTCACACTCGGATTGTAGGGCGGACTACTGGTATAAAAGTGATGAATGGGCGTTAAGAGAAACAGTAGAGGCAGGTAAAGCTCAGCGCCGCTAGACTGGCTCAAGTATAAGAGCAGTTGTAAATTAGCCGTTCGGGAAATGGCAAGTTTTTTCAATCACTGACCTTGACGTGGAACATCTCATGACATCGGTCCTCAGTGATTTGGCAGATGGTTAAATCCAGCAGCTGACTCATAACAAACTAAACCACAAAAAGGAGGAGGCTGTTTCTCTTTCTATCTTTCACTCTTGCTTGTGCACCCACATGCACACGCACGCTGTTGTCTTTATGAAAACCTGTCAGTGTAAGAAGAGAAAGATTATATGTTTGTTTGATATTTATACGTGCTTATTTAATAATTTTTGCAATAAAATTGATGGATAGTGTGGTTAAGATACACAAGATTCCTGACTGGTCCTCAGAGAGGAACTTCCCTATGAAGTCATTTCCTCTGTTGCAAATACTAAACACATGTCTCTCCCTTTACACATTCCAGTTCGTAGACTGAATGAATTACACCTCCCAGCCCCGTATCCTCATAATCTAATATTATTTTTTCATTTATTTATTTGTTTTATGCCTGCCCTCTGATTATAAGCCTTATCTTGTGCAAGAAATATGACACCCTTATTTAATATTGTGTCTCTGAGTCAGTAATATTTTCCTTCATATTACCAAACGTTATCCAGAGACATGCTATTCCTTTGAATTACGGCCGTAATGTTTTATGGGTCGTGTTAAAGCGAAGAGAAACAGCCCATGTTTCAGTAGGTCCCTGTACTGACTGACCTGCAGTGCCACACACACAGATTTGGTCTGTAAACTGTCTCTGGCAGTTGATCAGACCACACACACATATACTGATAATGGGTTAGATATTGCGTTAGTGTAAGAAAAGGGGAACTTTTCTCTCTTGCTAAGTTACTGTTTAATTTTGAAGCTATTTGTGTGTATGTATTAATCATGTGAGTTTTGAAAATTGTATTGAGGAAATATTAGATGAACGAATGGAAAATAGAATTAAGAGATCATTCCTATTTTTTATTTAAGCAGCATTTCTAGATGTATTTGGCCATTACAGTCCAATATCTGTTGATCAAATCTCCGGAATGACGTAAAATCATCCAACAGCATTGTGAAAAACTGACAGCATGACAAGACACATGAAAACTGTAACAAAATTTGTTGAACTAGCTACAATATATTTTCTATATTTAATTGTGAATTTAACATTGTTTTTGTTATTTCTACCTGTTTCTCCAGTTTTCCTTTCTCCAAATAAATGCAAATAGAAACAAATTATTTTTATTTACAATTTGGGGGAAATATTGTTAGTTCACTGAATGAAACAAAAATGCTAATTTTACCAAAACACACAGTCTCTTTATTTTTCCGCAGCTGTATGTATATGTTACAAATAATGGATCCATAATTGTCTCTCTTTGTTTTTGACTTTTTTTAAGTACTATAATGGCAAAGTACACAGTATATATAACTAAAAATATGAAAATGCTTAGCTGATAGTTGTATTTCAGTCTTTAACATGCTAAGCCTGGCAGTACAACGAAATCACTTATAGCTTTGCAATTTTTCATTATTATTATGAATATAACGCCACATTATTTGACATGCTTTTTTACAACCTCTGCTAAGTGTTTCGGTAAACATCACTTTAATTCTCCTGGATTGTTTACTTGCATTCCAGGCCATGTTGAGTGTTCTAATGGTGTGAAATCAGATAAGAACAAATTGTCAAAATGACAAACATGGATTATCAATAGCGTGGAGAGATATTGATGTTTTCTTTCTCTGCAATTTTCTCTCATACATGAGACTGAGGAACGGAATGTTGTTACCTGCAAAACAATATTAGCTCAAACAGCCAGAAGAAGCCAGCAGTCATATATCTTTACTCAACAGCACCAGCGAAATGTAATTTTCAAAGCCAGATATTGTATTTGTTCATCACGGACCAGATGTTGAATCGAGTCAATTGCGTCAACTTTACGTTTTTATTTATTTATATATTTCTGTGTTGTCAGTGGCTGTCTTTTGGAACTGAGAGGCGTCGTAAAATATGAGGTTTATCAAAGTTTCAGCGCTCAGCTGTTTTGACGAGCCGTTGCAATATATCACTGCCAACTCCGTGCGCCCCGGTAACACCGGCTCGGGCACGAGCGCGTCGGCTCAGGAAAGGGAGCGATGCGTTTTTGAAAGTGATTTATGCGAAGCAAAATAAATGACGCTATGTGGCTGAGCTGCTTGCTTGTAAAGTGCAGCTTTTGAATGGAGGTATAAGGGATTAACAGCTTCACTGCTTTCTGTCGTAACTTGTGCCAGGAAATCCATGGTGGATGTGAGAGCGCTCACCATGAGCTCAACATTTCCACTCATCACATACACTTGAACAACTTCAGAGATTTATTCAAAGCAACGTGATGAACAATCATTTTTATCATCTCCGTATGTTGGTGTGCTAAGTTGGTGCTGGGTGGAGTATGTTTTGATGGAGTTGTGAATCTGTTTTTTTGGACAGGTATGGATGAGAGGACAAGCCAGGCGTCTTGGGCCTCAGGTGGCCAGTCCAGCCCGTCCTATGACTCCTCCAGGGTAAGACTGATCTCTCCTCTGCAGTCATCAAATACATGCTTTCACGCCATAAAGAGTGCAATATATACAGTATATATATGCAACATGCAATATGTGTTGTCATTGTTTGTTTAAGTTGTTGATTTCCCAGTGTTTAATATTACATTGTTTTTTGTGTCCAATTGACTGTTTATTTTACATGATGGCTTTTCTACTCAAATAACACAGCAACAAAAGTCAGGTGTTTTTTTTTTACAATGCATTCAAGAAAAATAAAAAGTAAAATGTTCCTTTGTCCCAATATGCTTTAGTTTGTTAACAGAGCCAGATGAAAATGCAGCCATATCTTTAGGCTCAACAGTGCATGGCCGAGCGCAGTTGGTGCGGGAACTACTGATGTGTTTCAGACATACCATAAGCTTGGATAGATTTTCATGCATGCAAATGAAATCCACCTCATCAAAACCGGGGGAAAAATCAGCCATGGTTGAGATTTTTATTTATACGCTCAGGCGTGGCGTGGAGTGTGAAGATCTCTTCCTATTTGTTTGTTTGTCTTTTCCGCTGTGGTGTGTTCAGGGCGCCCTGTATGAATTTCATTTCATGTCAATCTTCTGTCACTTCCTATCAGAAATCAGTCAAATGTCAGAGGCTCTCACACTACATTGTCTTGTTTATTTCCAATGCCCTTCCCCACCGCACTTCTACAGGCAATGGCTTCGCCGCCGGTCTGATTTGAATTATAAGACGGAGACGCATGAGATATCTTTGCTCTAGGTGTGTGAAAATTAGTACTTGTGACATTGCTGGGGATGGGCATCGGCAGACAGCTGTTTGCACCTTCATGCATTATGTAGGCAGACATATATATATATATAGATATTATATATGCATGAGATATATGCACAGACACAGAGTCAAGGTATCACACTTAGTGAAAATCTGTATGTGTGGCTACTTGGATTGGCAGAAATATCAACACAATGTGGCGTGTCCAGTGAAACCAAAAAGTTGAAAATGTGTAATTAGATGCAAATAAGCTTTTTTGCTGCAATTGATTTACAGATGCATTATCATGTTACAGTACTTATTAGCAGCAAAAACATTTCTAGTCAAAATATTGACAATGATGACATTTTCAAAAGTGATAAACAGTTTGCATCATTCAGTGATGACATGGCCTTCAATTGTGGACAGTGCCTTAAACATAAAAATACAGATTAAAGTACAAATTAATTCTTAATATTGAATGATTCAGTGTCTGTTATTTAATCAGTGGGACGAACAAAGCTAAGAGGCTGAAATGTTGCTTGAGGTTTGAGGTTGTTGTAAGAATCTAGCAGAATCTTTTGTGGTTTGCCCAATAAGAGCCCCGAGAGCTACAAAAGGGTTGCAGTGAAACAGCTGGGTGCTGTGAAGTGCCTGCTAAAGATTTAATCAGCGTCTTCATCCGTCACATTACTTTTTCACAGGCTTGCTGTACTCCGATCTCCTCTCAGATTACCGAATAAAGGGTAGGACTTTTCTGTATTACGTGTTACCTGCAAAGTACACGGGATCCCATCGACTTGTTTTCCTTGTTGTCTCACACAGAAACTGTGAAACAGTTTAAGCAGGCTCTGTTTCATTAGCCGGACTCCCTCCCTCCCTCTCTCCTTTTTCTGCTTGCGTGTGATTAGTGGACTGTGAACAGACTGGAGCTGACCTTGGCCCATAGCCAGGCATCACATACTGGGCAGCCGTGGCTTCAAGCGTCCCATCTGACAGCCCAGCCCGCATGCACCACCTCTACCGCGCACCCCGCTGTCCCACAATGCCCCGCTCCTGTCCATCACGCCACTATCAACCATCCCCAATGCCTTAAAATGGGGCTGATGGCTCACCTGGGATGCAAAGGAGCATCTGAGACATGACTTCTTGAACGGGGGTGTCGTTTAAAGAGACGACTTGCATGCTTAAGCAGCAATGTTATTTAGATGAGGCTAACCAGCGGCTCTCGTTCACTGCTGACAGCGAGGACGTTCACAACAAGCCGTGCATTCAGAGATCACAAGACAGCTCTGATTGATGATCTAATGGTCTCAGTAGAGCAGGGGTTCTCAAAGATCTCCTTTACCATTATTCCATCCCGTCCCCCCAGCCACTCGTCTTCCTATCTGCTGTCCTTTTCCAACACTCCAGCAGTTGCCATTGAAAAGTTTCAAAAGGCCAGGAAGCAAAATATGGATGAGCTGATGTGTAACATCTTGGGGTGAATTCTATTTTTGCATGCGCATGCTGCTCTGTGAGCCACCCTGTAGTTCAAAAGCTTACTTAATCATGCTCATCAAATCGCTGGGGAGGGTCGGTGCAGTTCATGGGCTTCTGACTCCCATCCCCTCCCCTTGTCGTCTCTTCATGAGTGAAACTATAAGTCAGGAAGTTCATAGCGTTATTAACACAAACAACAGGTTCGCAATAGGGACCCTCTCTGCATCGATTCAGCCTGGCGCAACTTCACTGACTTTGAAATGACTCAATCCATGCCCACTTTGAATACAAAAGATGCCTTAAAACTTAAAGAGGCATCGTAATACTGTGTGTGGGTTTTTTAAGAAAAGGTAAAGCCTAGTAATGGATGCCGGCAGCTGCTGGCCCCTTAGGAGAGAGTTAATATGGTTTGGGGGACACATTGGACTGTAGTGGCAGGCGGATTTTCAGCGGCTTCAGGATTAACACAGTCACAGAGTATCTTTTATTGCGGGGGACTCTGAGTTTTAAAGGCCCATACTGTGACCGATATTCAGACCTAAGCCCCCAAAGCTGATAACGGTCATGAAAGGGCAGACCTCAGCTGCCGAGGAGAGAACCTGACTTAGTTATTCTAGCTTTTTTTAGTATAGGCAGACTTTTGGCGTAAGGAAATTATCTAAGCACCAGCAAACATGTTACATCATCAATTTTATGTCAGTGTAGTTGTCGTACTCGTATCCCATCTAAAAGAAGTGCACTGCACCGTATGCTTAACATGCACACAAATCTCTGCCAGTGTTGCACTTTTTGAAAACATACAGCATGAAAAGGTTGTGTCACTGAAGGACAACAAAACTAGGATTGCAACACAAAACCAATTTGTTACCTAGCAACTGCATTGACAACGGAGCTAGACATTTCTAGCACCATCTGTAAAGATTGTGTTTCTTTTTACGGGTGATATCTTTACACAAAACACACTGAATTAAACTTTCCTTATTTCGTTATGTCCTAACAATAAAAAGATGTCCATATTATCATAAGATCCCTGTGTTGTAATGTGATTGTGTTAACATTAAAGTCACCAATGAATGGAATGAAATCATTTTAATGTGATGCACAATGATGTCTCTTTTTTTTGTTTGTACCCCATTACCTTTATTACAATTACACGATTGCAACACAAGCGACTTCTCTTCCGGGCACTGTTTGCCCTTTTATTGATATTCATCAAAGACTTAAGAAAGTGCTTTTTAATGAGGAGAGCAGAGAAATGTCGATTCGGGGGACAGTTGACCAATCGTGTGCCCCGCTTTCCCCCCCAGTAATTAGAGGAGTGTCATAGCACTCAATTAGCAGGTCGGGCTAATAATGTGTTTAATGCTGTGATCTATTTCCCCTAGGGCTTTCCAGACAGCACTCATTATCCTGATCACTTGAGTGACAGTCGATTAGTGTCCCATGAAGGATTGTCCCCAACACCTTTCATGAGCTCCAACATAATGGGTGAGTATCCAAGGTGATTCTGACCCCGTCTTGCTTTCGCACCCGTCTTTCTGTCATCAATTCATTTAGCACACAGATCCCAGGCACTGCAATCTGAAGACAATCACCATAGGAAGTGCCAATGATGAGTGGGGTTACTGGTTATGTATGTATATACAGTGACGTCCAAAGTTTTTTATTCAAACAAAGTTTTCAAACAATATAAATGTGAGATTTTTTTTTCTTGGTACATCCCCCATTTCATCTTAATTCAATTTTATGAAAACCTGATGACCCGAAGACCATCCTGTGGGCTTTTATGGTCAGTGTCATAAATTTGCTTACATTTTATTAGTGACACAACAATAGTGATGAACATAAAGCATTTCTCTTTCAGTTTGCGTTTACATTTTCCTTTTATTCCAAAAAGGTTCATTTCCAGAGTTTTTTGTATGGTCTCCCTCTCTTGGACCTCATTGTATATGTACCGTCAGTCACACCACAGGATGATCCGGAAATATACGTGACCCTGGACTGCAAAACCTTAAGTAACTTAACCGTCTTAAGTAGCACTGGAACATTTTTAGTAATAGCCAAAAATACGTGGTTTGGGTCAAAGATCAAGATTTTTCATGAGGATATTAATAAAAGATTATGTTCCGTGAAGATATTTTGTAAATTTCCTACCATAAATATATAATGACTAATAAGCGCCTCTGATTAACAACTTCAAAGGTTATTTTCTTAATATTTTGTTGTATCTCCGCCAGATAATATCATACTCTAACAAACCAACTAAAAACATGTTACCCTTAAGACTGGTTTTGGTGTCCAGGGTCACATATGTTATAGACTGTATGTATGTGTAATATATTGTGGCTGTAAAGCAGACACCTTGTATCTCCAAAATGCTACTTTTCAGAAAATTAATAAAACACTGTATTTTTTATAATATGAGTAGCACTATTGTTTTAACATTTGCTTATATTGTTATGCCTAATTTGTAAGTTGCTTTGGATAAAAGCGTCTGCTTAATGACTAAATATAAATGTATATTTTCATTATTTAAGCATTTTATAAAAACCCTCAGACAAACATTAAGGGTGACCAGTAGTAAAGATTTATGGAAAAAATATAAATCAGGACATAGATACATTTTTGTTTGTTTTTTCCCACATTTTTCTCCACTTTCTGGATCCTCCTGTGGTGTGACTGACTTCAGGATCTGACCCTCCCCCAGGGTGGAAGTCACGCCATCAGTACAGTTTTCCATCACAAAAGACTGTCTTCTAGCTATCAGAAAAGCCACCGGCTACTTCCGATGGCCTGCATTTAAAAAAAGGAGACTAGAAGGAAAGGGAAGGAGAGAGAGAGAGTGAGAGAGAGAGAGAGAGAGAGAGAGAGAGAGAGAGAGAGAGAGAGATGAGGGTGACTGGGTGGTGATGGTAGTAGTAGTGAAACAAACAGATGGGCCAAAGATCATTTTACCCTCAGCCACGAGTTCTCTCGAAACATTCTTCTCTTTCCGAAGAGGTGTGTGAATCTCTGCTGAACTCGCTCTACTTCCTCTTTTGCTTCCAAAAATGCTTCAAATAATTTCCATCTGTATCTGCTTATGAGTTTGTGCTTATTTGGGACCTGTTTCTACTGGTTGTTGCTGACTCCACAGACAGAAAACATAATACGCATTATTCAGCAACAAGATGATGTGCGATGCAGATTCTTAAAGTTGCACACACTTTTTTTGTTTTGTCTAATACTGGAACATTTTATGTTGTGGATACATTTTTCATTGCAAAGTGAATATTTTATTGCATTTATTATATTTCTTATAATGCGTTTTTGACCACTATTCATTATAATAGAGGCGGTCAGGGCCTTTGTTTTACATATGTGACCCTGGATCATAAAACCAGGGTAGCACAAGAGCTTAAGTACGTATGAGTCAAAATGATACATTTTTCGTTTATGCCCAAAATCATTAGGATATTAAGTAAAGATCATGTTCTATTAAGATATTTAGTAAATTTCCAACCTTAAATATATAAAAATATATTTTGTGAACTGATGGAACACTTTAAAGGCAATTTTCTCAATGTTTAGACATCCAGATTCTAGAGTTTTAAATAGTTATATATCGGTCAAATATTGTCCTATCCTAACCAACCATATATCAATAGAAAACGTATTTATTCAAATCTCAATTTCAAAAAATGTATCCTTAAGACTGGTTTTGTTGTCCAGGGCTGTCCATTTTAAATGCATTAGGCCAATTTATGAGACCTGATGATATTTCGCATAATTTTGTTAGATATTTATCAAGCGAAATGGCTTGATTAGAGTCACAATAGGGAATTTATTCCTTGCATGATGTGATTGATGAACGATTGTAGATCTAAGGCCTCTCTTTCTGTGCGTCTATTGTGATGTGCATGCACATGACAGCTTTATGGGCTGCTGAACCCTGGCTCTTTGTAGCATCACCCTGGAGAATGGTTGCCATGTAAGGTGGCAAATTTACGGATGGGTTCTATTGCACCAAGCCCACCAAAACAAAATGTTATCTCTCCAGCAATTGATCTGTGTTTGTATTTGTGTGTATGTGCGCGTGGTTGAGGTAGCAAGGATGTTTGGTTTTTCTGTGTCCTTGTTGATGCAGCACTAATTATGCTTATAAGTAGCAAAATATGGAAATGATCTGGAACAATGATGTGTCAGGGAATTAGACAATCTGATTGCGCGGCTAAATTGCCTGCGCTATCTTCCTGGGATTGGACCAGAAAACAGAGTCTTATCAAATTGAATTTCGGCAGTAATATCTGGGATTTACATGGAATTACCCATTCCGGAGCAACCTCATTAAATCATCTCTGAAAGGTTATTACTCACCAATGAAAAAGGCAGAGGTTGAACGCGGATGTAATAAAATTAAGCATTACCATCACACGAATGGCATTTCCGAGGGAACCCTGGCTCATGAGCTACTCGTGGGTTTATGTGACCCATTTCTTTCCGCGTGCGCCATTTAAAAACAGAGCCGTTGTAATCTAAGTGGATTATCTCAAGACAAATCCCGGTGGTCTGCAGTTTCTTGAGGAAAATAGAAATCGTAGGCTGACTCTTGTTTGTTTACCCTGTCAAACTGGTCGCGGTGGCTAAAATCTACACAAATCTTACTTTAAAAAATGTTATTCTCTTTATATTGTATTATCTGAGCTCTGTTAATGAGCCACCACAAGAGCCACACAAGAGCTCTACTGCATTTAGGTTTTCTTGCAACTGTTGGAAATACTTTTAGGAAATATTTCCTATTCGTTTTTTCTTGAAAAAAAATCCCATTAACCAATTGAATTTGAGACCTTAATATGCCTGTAGGAGTAACATGCGTTGACCTGCTTTTATCCTCTCTGTAAGTGAAGTATGGCATGTTGAGAGCAGCTTGGGGTTACCTGGGGTCAGCTATTGTGTATAATAATGAACTTGTTACAGTTTACAGTGTTAGGCAGATGGATGGTAATGACTGTTTCTTTGACATAACCTTTGTTATTAGAGTAACCGCTACTTGATACAAATAATAGAGATGCATTTTAAAGGTCACACAATTCAGTTGCATTTGTAATGGATTTGTTTCAGCTTACTTATGCAGGGCATGTTTGATGTTATTACTAAAACCGGACAATGTAATGTGTATCTGTATTCACTTCTGTGCATTTTTTAGGTTTGTATCTGAACAGAAAGATATTTCCCTTTGTTGCATCATTTTGCTATAGAGTGCATTTACACCCCAGGGATGGGTGTGTTTTTGTTCCTTGGGTCCGTATTTGCACGTGTGTGTGTGAACGATTTATGCATGAACAAAGCCCTTGAGAGTACTTTGGGTCTGTGTCAGTGTTGGTCCACGGGTCAGAGGTCAGTCGGTCTGCAGCACACGTGCCGGCGCTCTGTTCCAATCCTCTTACCCAGCATCCTCCTCGCCTTCCTGACTGCACGTGGCGCTCACCCTGACGGCTAAAGCGTAGTACGCAGTCTTCACTCTGATGTAGCAACTGATGAAATCAAGTCACACACCGATTTAAATATAAATTCAGTTTTGCATAACATAGTTTGATTTCCGGAACTGATTTTATACATTATTTGTACATACCATTTAACCCTTTAACACGTTTTAAATAGCTTTGACATTGATCAGCCACCCTCAGCGTGCAGCCAGTGTAATTTTAAAGCATGCTTGAGTGTGCCAGCCTTCATGCGTGTCCGCTTTTAATGTGAGGCCGGAGTGTGTTTAATAATGATGACTCCATGTTGACGTTTGAAGCAATATTTAATAAGGCTTAATACAGCTTTAGATTAAGGAGAAATCTGCATGCACGTAGGGAATAGTGCTTCTTCAGCGTAGCCAGTATTTACTGGTCAAACAGATTACCATCACAAAAGACAAATTAGTTTAGTACTTTGTTGACATTCCAAGCTCCATGGGTAACAGTTGGCACAGAGAAAGCCGGCCTGGCTTTAGACTTGATGAAACGGTCTTATAATAGACACGGTACATGAGTTTAAATTGAATGCTTGGGGTAAAAAGCTGCAATCAGTTGTACATGTGTTTTGTTGTAAACTTCCTGAAATCTGAGTTGAACCCTCTTCTTATGCTTAGGGGGAGCTTGTGATTTTGGTTAAATGGGACTGGTGTGCATGCGTGTTCAGGAAGCTGCGATTTTGAAGGGGTCCGAGGAGTCACGCTCCTGTCCACTGAACCTCTTTCCTGAAAGGTCTCCTTTAAACAGTCAAAACATTCACACAGAACTGCGCTGATTTCTCGTTCACAAAAATCTATTTAAAGTATTTTTGAGGGAAGTGGGTTTTATATGAAGAATAGTCAGAATGTATATATAGAAGGGTATAGATTATGCAACATTGTAAATAGTGCCCAATAGTGCACCATTCAGTTTCTTCAAGACTGTCATTACATTTTGCAGTCCCAGTCTTAAGTTTCATTGTAGCAGAGATTTTTATACGTCAGAGACATCTGTAGCATCTCTGATTTCAACTTCAGCAACAAATAAGATGGTTTGATTCATTTGCAATAGTCAAAAATATTCCAAGGCATTACTGAATTTTTATAAGTTTTGATTTAAAAGGTGTTTCTAGCTGTTGCTATGAGAAAAGTATTGCCATTTTTTCTTAAGTGAAATGCATGTTAAAATGTGTTAAAGGAATAGTCATAATTGAATCACCCTTGTGTCATTTCAAACC
Organism: Barbatula barbatula; assembly: GCF_947034865.1. Classification (NCBI taxonomy): domain Eukaryota; kingdom Metazoa; phylum Chordata; class Actinopteri; order Cypriniformes; family Nemacheilidae; genus Barbatula; species Barbatula barbatula. Next base: position 10,499,282 of record NC_136766.1, on the reverse strand, counting down.
TGTATGACTTTCTTTCTTCTGCAGAACACAAAAGAAGATATTTAAAACCAAACAACAGTGGTACCCGTTGACTTGCATTAGTTTTGTGTCCATACAATAAAAGTAAATGGATACCGGCACAGGTTGAGTAAATGATCGTACCAGACTCTCTTTGCACGGAATTACTTGTAAAATAAATAAAAATATATGACCTCACAGTGTAAAGGTCTTTGCGAAATTTTCATGTGTTTTTTCGTATTTGTCAAAATGCTTGCTACAGATGCGAAAATTCGCTGAAAAATGAATCGCATTTATTTTTTAACCTACAAAAATTTTGGACGCAAAATTCGGACTCAATGTACAATGGCCTTAAGACTGTGGAAATCGTTCCAATTCTGCATAAATCTACCAAGCTTTTCTGCATGCACAGATTTTTGTTCATCGGTTTAGTGATCAGTAGAGGTCTTCACGGGTCCAAAAATGTGGACCTGAAGAGACCCGTGATTGTGGTACACAGACCCGACAAGGACCCGTCCAATATTTTTAAAGTTTGTCACGAACCCGTTAAGACCCGAGAAATGCCATAAATGTACTAACCAGACCCGACGCGGACCCGACTATTATTTGAAAGTTGGACCCAAACCCGTTTGGAGAGACAGACCCTGGACCCGATCAGCACAAATTCCACAGCAAATTGCTTTTAAGTCTGTTAACAAGTGGCAAAAATAAAAGTTTTTGTCTTACCTACTAACGTTACTCCCTCGTACCGTATTGTGATGCAATTCACTGCTAATGTGGTATCCATGTTATTCCTTTCTTGCCGATTGAACGAGCAGCATTACTTTGCTATTATCTATGTGCTCTGAACCGAGTCTAAACAAAAATTTAAGATATAACAAGTCACTTATTTTATATCAACATAAACATGGAATTGGATAAATTGCAATGCGTGTGATGGTGGAATTTGTCCTGCCTTCTAAGTAAAAGAGCCAATCGTCAAATGTCAAAGTCCCGTTGTCACAGTTTAAGCTATGGTTGCCATAACTGTGCTGATTTCTGTAACTGCGGCTGCTGACTGAGCTCGCGCGTGTTTTTTTTCACCTTATTTTACCAGTTGAAACTAAGTAACACAAACGGTGCTGAATTTTAAACGACTCGGGTATCAGTTTTTTTTTTAAATAGACCCTGGACCCAAAGTAATAGGATTTGGACCCGACCCAGACCCAGCTAACCAAGTAAAATATAGACCGAACCCGTACGGGTCCCGGGTCCTCCGTGAAGACCTCTAGTGATCAGTGACCCTTCATAAAGCTTTTACTTTGACTCATACCAGACATGCGTCCTCCTGCTGTTCTAACATCCATCCACTGCATTTGTTTCCTTAACTGCAGTTTTCATAAAGCCTCCTGGCTCTGTATCAAGACGACATGGATCGGACATTTGACTTCCCACGCTCTTTGTTATGATGAAAGTTTGATTGAAGATGAGAAGCAGTCTCTGATGAAGTCAGTGAAGTTACCATCTCTGTGTGGAATTCTGGATTTTTGTATTTGGCCACACTGATGGCTCAATATCAAAGACACAGAGAGTGAGAAAGAATATATAAGAAAGATGTTTCTGCACTCTCGATATTCATGAAGTGCTCTCTAATGCCATATCTCATGAAAGATTTCAGCTGGTTTAAATTAGTCAGGTTTATTCAATTAACATGAGCAAGTGTATGTGTGTGTGTGTGTGTGTGTGTGTGTTTGACCACGTGACTGTGTGTTCATCACTTGCCAGCACTTTAATCCATGTGCCCATCTTTATTTTTAACAATGCTGACTGGCTTGTTGACGTGCTCACGTTCCTGCGGCCTGCCGCACATCCTCTCTCTTCTATTAAATATAATCTGCTTATTATTAGCATCATGAACGCATGCACACAGCCCTGCTTGCTCACTATTTGAAGTGATTCAGGAGGACTTGGACTTCTGCTGGGTTAAGTGCCTTATGTGCACATCTTTATATAGCTGTGCTAGTCTGAGCTGATCACAGAAGACTCGTATCTCAGAATTACACAGCACAAGCACCTGTGTGATATCTGCAGCTAGATGACATCTATTATTAAGCTTAGTGTAACCCAGGAATTTGTGTTCCTCACCTTAGATGTTTAAACCAATCCTCCTCCAGATACCCCTCGTATCCCCTGATAGGAGGTCCATTGGTCAGTCTGACACCTCTCTCACTAGTGGCACCTTAAGGGTCTTCTCACAGGTGCGAGTAGAGAGATGACAGTAGATTTTATTTTGGTGGTCTTTTTGTCCTTTTCAAAACGTGTTTGCATTATCGGTATTCAATTTAAGTTTTTTGCTCACTTTTTCATTCAAACAATAGCTCCGGTTTTATTTGTTTCATTTTTCCATCAACTTATGTTTCTCCAAAAAATAAAGAAATAAGACAATTGTTCAAATACATCAAGCGTATGAGCTGTAAAGTGATTGTATAGACCCGTATTTATAGTGAATTGTCAAATATGTGTAGTATTATTATCAATCTTAAAAAAGATGTGCATTAGGTCACACTCCAATTTTTCATGTCAACAAAATATTGTAAATATTGTACCAATTTGTTTAGTAAATTATTAAGAATAAATGTTTAAGTCATTTGTGTGTGTCTCATAACTGAATTGTGTTTTATAAATACATTGAATCAGTCCTTACCGAGATTTGATGACTCATTAGAGATCAGTATATCAGGAATGAAAGTGGACTGGTATGAGACTTGAAGACTAGTATTGCAATACTTAAAATATAACCTCACCAATTTTGTAACTTAGCCACCATTAAAACAATTAATTTCCCTCAGTGGAATTATACATTCTTCCCATTTTGCTCTATTTACTACAGTTGTGGCTGCATGCTTGAAATAGCGCATTGTTTTGTGCCCGTCACACAGGTGGTTTGCAGTCATTTAATTTCTCTCAGTGTACTTACTGTCATGTGCGAAATAATTGTGGAACGGTGCACTAATTTCCCAACTTTCTGCCCGCAGTGCGCGTGTTCTGTTGACGTGTCGCTCCCGCACGTGCCATGCCGCTAAATGAATTCTCCATGCGTGAGAGAATTGTTCTCATCTGTTTCTCATCTCCTTTTGATGAAACCTAATGGCTTTCTAGGAAATGAAATTATGCAGTCATTTAGTGACAATGCAAAGTGTGCAGAGCGTTTTGTAGCTCTCTTTTTTCAGCTGTACACTAATGCCAAGCGGCATCTCGCTATCCTTTTGTTCAGCCGAGGGATGAAAAGACGATTTGTCCCAGTGCTCGGCTTCTCTCTCTCTTTGTGTGTTATTTATTTATTTGCTTTTTAATTATTCCTTTAGGCTGTAGGTAGAGGTGTACGTGGTGCGCTGTCTCCCTGGTGTGCAGCAGTGGAGGCAGGTGTGTGTATGTGGGGCCTCTGAGGGCCGCTCCTCTGGCTGGCGCTCTGATTGTGACCAGGTGCTGCTCAGGTGCATGATCCTGTAGAGCGGCTGCACAGCACAGCAGGGCCGCAGCTGCTGCCGAGCGTCTGCACTGTCACTGTCGCTCCCCCTCCCTCTCTGTATACCCCTGTTTTATCTTCCTCCATTATGTCAGTCATTCAGTCCCAATGCTAACTAGCTAGTGCGCTTTTTTCAAGCACGAGTTTCTTCCGTCTTCTACCTTGTTGTGTCTAATTTTTGTACATCATGATCTCCACTGTGTTAAATCACCCTGTATATTCTTGTTCTCTCTTTTGTATCACATGAAAACATTTTATTAAAATCTAGAGACCATTTCTTAATACATTTTAATTCATTATGATATGGATTTATGATTTATAGATGGAATTAATTGTAAACATTAATATGCATGTTTGATGCTTTTTTTAAATCTGCCATGTATAGAGGTATAGCTTTTGCAAAAAGTACAGTGACTTGCAGATCTATATAGACCTAAACATGGCTTTGTCATTTGGAATACTTTCTGTTATATTTTACTTCTAGGCTTGGAAACCTATTTTTAAAGAAGGTCGCCTGTTTTAAGACCCTTGCAATAATTTTTTTTCTTTTCTGAATGTCCTGTGTGGACAGCCCTTGTGAATTAGTTAAGCATCTGAATACTTCAAGACACTGTACGTGACATGTGAGAAGCATCATCCTCAGCAGCTCACACACAGAAGCGTTTTAAGATGCTGGAAGCAATGTGTGCTGACACACGCTCAGAGACGTCTGTACTCTGGTGGCTCTAGTGTGAAGTGTAGTGGATCTAGCTGGTCATTATGCAGAGCTCCAGGGTGCGCTTATCTGTTACTGCGCTCAACCAAGCGTGAAGAGCCCAAGATGGCCTGAAAGGCCGCAAATCCCTCTCCTTCGCTTCTTCAACCTCCGCCCCTCCTCCCATCCTTCCATCCGTTTATCTATCCATCCGCCCTTGCCCTGCTTCCCCGGGCCCCTGCGTGGAAGGGGGGGAGACGAGCAAGCGGGCAAGCAGGCCAGCTGCAGAGATCAGCTGGGGACTGGTGTGCTTGTATCTGCTGGGCTGCTGCAGAGGACAAGGAAAGCTCGGATTGGTGAGAGGGAGGGCGGTAGGGTTGATAGAGTATTGGTGATAGAGAGGTTCTGGAGGCCTGCTGTCACAAGCCATTGGCGGTGACCGAAATTCCCACCTGAGTTAATTTGGCTACAATATGCCTGGGTTGACCACAGATCTGCAAGCTGGAAGTGATGTAAGTGTCACAACATTGAAAGGAATATTCATGTTACATTCGGCTTGCAGAAATATTTATATTATTATTATTTCTTAATGTGTGACGCAGTCTGGACAATCCAGGCTAAAGTCTCAAAATGGAATTATGAGGCAACAACCATCAACCTTTGATTTCAATCATTAATTTCACTATGATTTAATCTTTGACATGGCCTTACTCATCAAGGTTACAGTATATTTTGGTAAAATGTGTTTGTATTAACTTAAACCAGACTTTTATTTTGATGGCTAGCCGCAATAGGTGTTCTCAAATAAAAAAAAATCCAGATTCTGTGCCATTCTGTGTTACACAGCAAATTTAGTTTTTATGCCTGGATTCTGAAATTCCTTCCATGTTTTCCGCATTGTGGAAATCATAGGGCCCTTTGTGGGTTTCCACCGATTAGATTATGAGAGAGTTTCATTCTGGGTGAGCTATTCCTTAAAATGTCTTAGTTACCTACCTATTCAGGTAGCCTAATATAAAAACATTGATTTAAATTGGCTTGGTAAGTTTTCCCTTTTCAAGTACACGAAAGAGAAAACTGGTTTTAGAAGCAGAAATTTACACCAGAAACCTTAATAATACTGAAATACACTAAAGCATCGCCTACATTCTGCGTCTGTGTATGGCACAGTTGGATTTACTCAATAACATGAGCAGCATGTGGCACTATGGGTTTTGATGACTTTATCATTAGCTGGCACCATTTAACCCAATCCTGTTATATGGATAAAAAACAACAAATCTGCTGAGAAGTCTGCATTTAAGTCTGCACACATAATTGGGCTCTTTCTTTCAAATTTTCTGTCAGCTGCCTTTATTTAGATGTATCCTTGTCTTATACATTTACCTTTGCTTTTTGACTCATTTTTTTCTTTTAACTCCCTGTCTTTCACTCATCTATGATGATGTTTAATCTGTGTTGCTGTCTTTCTCTTTTCTCTACCTCTCCCCAGTTCTGTCCCTTGGTACTTAGCAGAAGCTCCTGCCAAGGAAAATGTTAGTGGTTATTAAATGAAAATGCAAAGTTGAAGGGCAGTGATTTATTAGGAAGGAATTCTGCCAGTGAAACAAATGCAGTCTGGACCCAGAGCACCCTGCTGCTGTCAATGACTTTACCAGACTTCTGTCTATTTCTCTGCTTATGTCTCTCTCTCTGTCTCATTCTCATTCCTTAGCCCTGTTCAAAAACCTAATAAGCTGCCTACATAGACAGCATCCTATTTATCATGGAAGACAATTCCCACATGGGATTTAAGGGCTGTTGATTTCAATAGCTTCACATTACCATGTGGATGACGTCAGCTTATACTCTCAGCAGAAAATTCTCAAAAGCAAAAATATAAAGTTTATCCAAATATTGGATAAAATAGTACATACACTGTTTTAATTTAAAAACTAACTTTAGCTTTGACTGTTTTTGTGATAAAATGTGGGGCTCACAGTTTGGCATACAGTTTGGCAAAAATTAAGTATTTTAAAGGCTACGATGCGTCACGTTTTCGATTTTTTGCCGAAGGAGTCAAAGTTTTGAAACAGTGCACAGCTTCAGTTATCCGTTTTAGGTAGTTTGGTGCCATGAATCATTTATAGACAATATTGCCGAAGTATCAATACACAAAAAAGTCTGCTTTGTCTTATAGTTTTGTGAATGGTTTTATCACTACCACTGCAGATATCAGCTTTGGACAACATTATTTTTGAGGTTTTGAGGTATTTATAGACACTGTAACAAGCCAAACTTGTTTCCCCCTGTAGTCTTTCATACGTAGGCATGTGATGTGCAGCGATGTCGTAGCATATGATATTGTGAAGGCTGATGGCTAATGGGCTGTGTTGAGTATAATTACTGAACGACCTGTTGAAATAAGAGGGGGCTCATGGGATGGACAGTGGGGCTTCTGGCTCCCACCTGTATGTAGCTGAGCTCCTGCTGTGCCCCACAGGTGCTGCTCTTACATATACACACTTACACATATGGACACACACACACACACACACACCTGGCTTGGGGTCTCAGGTGGCGAGCGTTCAGTCAGCCTGTCTAGAAATAACCCATCCTCCCCCTCATCTCATCTAGAGATGAAGCAGTGTCTGTGTGTAAGATTCTTGTAGATGTGTCCAGTGCAGCAGAGCTCTAGCATTATCTTTGCATTCAGTAAACATACAGTTCAAGGATCTTTCAAATTCAAGGATCTTTCATTGTTTGTAAAGGAAAACGGATGTTTCTTTCAGCATATAGCCCCCACAAAATGTATAGATGGAATTCACTTGGAGTCACTGTGGATAAAAGTGTCTGCCAAATGCGTAAATGGGTAGTTGACAAACAAACCGTAAATGTGTTCTATGGTGTGACAGCAAAAATTAAACAAGAAAAGATAACAAGGAAGATAAATCTCTCTTATGCTATTTTATACTGTAAATATTAATAACAGCTTGTTTTCTGAATATCAAACCATAGTGCACATGTACAGTACGGCAATTTGTCAGCCAATATTTGTATTTTAATGATAAAAATTGACATGGAATACTGACCAAAAAATCCATTAGGCCAATATTAGTGATTTGTGATCAAAATGATTCATGTCAGCTTTTGCATATGTGAATTGTGTGTAAATATTGTGTGAAGTATAACAAATTTCAGCATTTGGCTGTTTTATTCCTAATGTGTATAAAAAATAAAAGCTTTCGATGCTTTTTGGTCAATTCTGATATCACTGTACAATATAAACAGTGGATCATTATTTGGTTGCATTGCAACGTTCATTTATGTTGTATCGTCTAGCTGAAGGATGGCATGTAATGAATTCATTTAACTTCAGTAATGTTTAAATGAATATGTGTGTCCTTAACATTTGTATGCACTTAAGAAAACATTTGTATGCAGTTAAGAAAAGCATCAAGGCACTCAAGGTCGTGCTGTAATGTCAATGTATTCACAGCTATGGGGTTTGCATGCCTGAAAGACCCATTTAACTATGACTTTTCACAGAAACGCATAGTAATAACACAAACCAACTGGATTTGAGATCATCGTTTGTGCTGTGTATTATAGCAAATAATCAGACTCATGAAACTCATGTAAATGAGAACAAAGAGTTGTCCTCATGTCATGTAAACATGTTACCGCGATTAATTCCTTACAACGATTCATGAGTTCGCCTCGATTAACTGCAGATAGGGGACAGATAAATGGCGTATTTGGCATGCTGTCCCGGAGAGAGGGCTCCGAGCTTGGTGGTTCCTCCGAAGAAGGAGCGCCCGCACCTTGTCCAGGGAGAGGGCCCTGTGTCCCGTGTGCCCAGACTCAGGTCATTCCCCCCTGTTATACTGCGGTAAAAATAGCCTGATGAGGAGTTGGGGTGGAGGAGGGATGCTGCAAAAATGTAGAGAGAATGCGGGTAAGGCGTCTGGTCTATTTGTAGGGGTTTTCTCCCGAGCTAAAAGATGATTATGAGATTGGTCATGGAAAGCCAGCGGAGTTAGTTATCTGCAGGTGCTCCTCCCGAACTTTTGTGAATAAAACATAATTTATTGGAAATAATCACATTATTATTGCGCATGTAAATGTAGTCATTTTCACTGTCTAGAAATCTACATTAGCTATTGAAAGTCCAGATACTAACTTCCCATAATTTATCATCTAATGCCCATTTAAAGTTCATTCATCCAACTGTATTTAAATATATCACTTGTGGGTTGATGCTGTCTAGACCCCCGACACACTTTCACACATAGAAAGAGCATTCATTTCACACACTTTCTGTTCTTTGACACGTCTTTTCTCAGACAGATCCATGAAGAGTGTTACCAAACTACATATCCAAAATAAACAAGAGACACGTTTCAATACTGATAACTCTTTCATCCTCACTATTATATGGATATTGTTTTTTTCTGCTGTGTTTTCATATGTCTTTCGTGTGTGAGGTTGAGAATACGCAGCAGCGCTGCCTGAATGGTATCAATATTCCCCTCCTGCATTTATCCTGCTTCATCCTTCCAGTTGATGCCCCATTGTTTAACAGTTGCTTGGCATCTGATACCAGCCGGCAACAACGCCTTTGATGTGGCTCAGACGATGCAATATCCATCCCGGGACAGGCCCCGCCCACCCATTTTTCCAGCGTGATCTCATGCCTGTCTCACGGGCGTCAGTTCGCGTGGGTTAGCTTGTAGGGTAGTCATCGTCCAGCACAGCAAAATCTGTGATGGGTGCATGAAATAAATGGTTATTAGATAGCTCATTGTACTCCTCCGGGTGCGAGAAAGGAGGGAGCAGAGCGAGAGAGAGAGAGAGAGAGAGAGAGAGAGAGAGAGACAGAGAGAGGGATTTGTGATTATGAAGTCATCAGCCATGAACCAGTGGGGTAGGGGAGATGCGCACGTCCTCGGGGGGCCATTGATTGGTGACCATGTGTTTGTGGCCGATAGACTGTGAAATGGTGTGTTGCTGCACGGCTGTGGTGCACCTGCGTCCCACCAAGGTGATTGATTGGTTTGGTCATGTGGAATGTTCCCATCTGGTCTGCAGTAATGCGTTTCTTTTTCTCCCTTCATCTTATATCAGAGAGTAGTGGGCACTGGCTTGAGAGGGTGGTTAAGTTAGGGACCGAAGAGGTCAAAAGAAAACGTTTTTCCACTTTTTTCACCACGACCCCCAAAAGAACAGTGCCAGGGACTCGAGACCCCCAGTATCCTCAGAGGTGGGTACAGTATACAAACATTGCATGCAACTGCGCAAATGCACTTATTAGGTCTATTCATACACACGCTGGCCCTCCTCCACTGGCCTCCCTACGTTGGCGTTGGTCGATATTAACCAACGTTTCATTTCAACTTGAAGTGCGAAAAATAATCTGCATGCACATATGGGCCTGTTTAACATGGGGCTGTAAATTGACTTGATGCGCCTAACCTAATGCAGTTGCTAATGTAACTTAATCACCTCAGGGGTCACGATCAAGGAGGAGGAAATTCCAAAGGCTTATGGTTTTATTTTTAACTGAACTAATATTTTTATATTTTATTACACTTACTGATTAAATACGCCAATCATAATAATACAAAAAGATTTCGGAAATCAACTTGCGATCCCACCTTCACGGGTGCTACCCCCTGGGGATCCCGACCCCTACAGGAACAAACTAGAATAACTTTTTTTTTCGGGTCACCTTAAAACGACTGCTTTATTCTCCACTCCCATAATCCCTTTGAATCTTTTTCATTTTCCTTCTGATTCGTCCTTAATCCTGTTCTCTCTCTTTTTTTAATTGATCTATTCATTCCATCTAATGACTAATTACATATCAGAGTGCATCAGCAGAGACATTCATCATCATAGAACATAATAATCAATGACATTTCAACAAAGAAAAAAATAAATATGCAAATAAGAGCTCATTAACATTTGCGCTAGCTGTTTGAATAATGCCACTGCTGACAAGGCTGTAATTAACAGAAATTGATGCTGAGCTCAGGGGTAGCGTGTGTGAGATTGTGGCCCTCTGTGTGCCTCGCCGGCAAAGAACAGAACAATCCCCCCCGCACACACGCCCCTGCCCTCTTGGCACTCTGCCCTACCTGCTCGTTTCTGGGTGGGATCGGTATGCCCGAAGAGGGTGGGGACCCTTATTTCTAAGCCTGACCCAATCCGTGTCCTTGCTGACTTTCTTTGCTGTCAAACAGAACATCAAAAGCCTCGAAAACATCAGAGATACACTAACACTGCAGAAAGGGAAACAAAAGAATCCATTTGAAGAGTCACAGTGCCAGTGAGTGAGTGGGTGTGCTGCTTTGTTTGGCATTGTGATGTCTGAGAGCTCCGCGTATGTTTGTGTGTGTTTGCTTGCTTTCGTGTGTGGGCATTGAGTGTTCAGAACTCAGCGCTGAAAGCTCAAGGTTCTTGGCGACACAAACTTTAGACAGCTGTAGAGTAAAGTGTGTGGATAGTAGTGATTCATCCTCACTCTTTGTCTTTCTTTCTTTCTTTCTTTACCTCGCCCTCGCCCTCCCTCCTTTTGCTGGCCTCCAAGTTTAGCTCCAGTCCCCTTCTTTCCTGCCTCCTTTCCTGTTTTTGTCAGGAATTTTAAGAGAAAACGCAGCAAACACAATAAAGCTGTTTATGTCAGTTTTTGGACAGCCCAATGTGCTGATTATAACAAGTTGAAGGAATTTCCGTTATTGCGCGTGTTAGCCTTGCCATATGGCTCAACACGGAACATTAACTTGACAGGCGTAATGAATTACACCGGGGTTCCAAACTCAGAGCACGGAATTTAGACAGGGGAACACGGATGGGGCATATCTTGTGTTCGGGGGAAGAAGTCGGCGTGAAGGTTCATTTGCATTACGCGTTACTTGGAACAAGGTATAGAGTTCTTTGCCGTGTATGTACATTTCTTGATTTGTTTACACAGAGTCTGCTTGGGAAAAAACAACAGGCCCTCGAAAAAGCACTAGAAAGGGAGAGAGAGCAGGGGAAGAGAGAGAGGCTGTGAAGTGTGGCTACTAATTGGCTGTTTTTGTGGCTGCGCTTTTGAATTGATCCCATGAGATGCTTAGATCACTACCTATCTGAGTATCAAAACAAGAGCTCCAGTCTTGCCTGGCAGAGCTGTGATCAATAAGAAGCCACCGCGGGAGCCTCTCTGCACACATTCACACTGTCACATTTTAATTGTTCACTGCCTCTGAATGTAATCTCAATATTTAATATTGCAGGGCTATTTTTACATCCTCGATTAACCCCTCGGCAGGCGTCGACGTGGACGTCGGCTGTGTTAGCACTTCAGAGCGAGCTTCAGTGGTATTTACATACTCCAGCGACTGTTAAACAAATCACTGGGCTGTTTTATTCAAAGTGAGGTGACGTGGTGTTAAACATACTGATTTGTCAACAATTCTTGTGTTGTCAAATATGAATTCATAGTTTTTCACTTGTGTAAAAGTGGGTCTTTGGTTGGTCAAATTGATATTTAAAACAAGGTTTGTTTGTTCAATTTATGCATTTTTTTATTTAGCGAAACACTTCTGCGGTCACCCATAGAATGTCACCTATCTGTATACGCGCCTACTTTCTGAAATTCCATTCTGTGTACTTCAGTCAAGTTTAAAGCTAACGCTGTCGTATACCGTATACTTGTATACTACTGTATTGTGGTTAATAAATTCATGTGTACGCTGATGTCAGGCACGCTCTGTGCTGCGGACACACATCAACACCTGGATGTCTCATTGTCGTCTCACGGGGAAATTGATGAGTGTATTTTCACGTCCATCCATCACTCTTCCAGTAAAGCCCCTGTTTTCCCCTGAGATACAGAGCGAGTAGCAACGATGCTGACAAGCATTGCCAAGCAACACAGCCGAAGTCTATTGCTTTATTTTCTCTCGTTCCGCTCAACACCGATTCAACAAAGTTCTGGGTTTAGTGTATTATATGTTATACATTATACATTGACACTCCATTACCAAGGTACTCAATAGATATTCAATATTATGATAAGATATGTACATATACATAACACTTTACAATAATAGATTTCTATTTATGATTACAAAAATGTTATATGAATGCATCTTTGTTAATGTAAGTTAATGCCAATGCAATCATTCATATTAGTTCATTGTGCATTAAAGGAGCAATGTGGAGATTTTAGCACAATCTAGCGGTGAGGTTGCGAATTGCAACCAACGGCTGACTTCAACCCTCCCCCTCTCTTTCGAGCTTTAACTAATTTTAGCAGTTTAAAAATGTGTGACTAAATGGTGAAATTAACATTAGCTCAAAGTAATACGCAGTGTACTATTGTGAGTTCATATAAGCGGATGCATTTAAGTATGTTTACAAATACAACCTTGACAAAGTGTTATAAATAAAAAGATTAGGTCTGTTAGCTATAAAAAGTTTACTCTCTACAAGAATTACAATTTAAATCACTCAATGTCAATAGGAAATGTTAACAGAGAGCGAAAAAAAAACGGGCTAGTCAAGCCATATAACATGGCTTCAATTGGCTTACAAGAGATCATATCCCTTGTAAACTGTTATGCTAATCCAGCTGCCACAAATACTCACAACACCTTGATAACAGTTGGGGGATGTCATAACTATCGACCGTTGTTGTTAAGATCTCACTAGTCTCGCATTGCATTGCTTTAAATTGAAAGAAGAGTGATCAATTAGCCCAGTGCCTCTGACATTTCTCACCGTTGTCTCATGTGTTGCAGACAGTGACTCATTTTGGCAGCCAATCAACACAAAGCTATCCAAAATAAGAACAGGAAGCACGACGAGAATATAGACAATTTGCAACTACAACAATCAACATCTTGCCATATCGTTTGGACTTTGCACACTGACAAGAAAGATGAAAATGATGTGCCCAAAAGCTTGAACTAGACTACATTGTGCTAGTACAATATTGCTTCAGTTTGTCATTGTGAATGGGAGGTGAGAATGAGTTACATGTTCATAACAGCTAGTATCTCTCACATGTGCCAGTGTCACCAAAACCCATCCGGCAACAGCCACCAAGATTTTCCAAAGTATTCGTTTGAGGCCATGAGGAGAGCTGGAAGAACTATTATCTCAGCAGGCCATTGAGTTTTTGAGGCTGTTAACGTTTTTTTTCTTTTTACACACAAGGTCAAATGCACCAGGCCCCTTCGTTTTTAATAATACTTTTGGATACAAATTGGTGGGAAAAACTGTCATTGGACGTCTAGCTACTGTAAAGCTACATTTACCTCATCTCATACTGTATTGTGGTCATTCAGCCATTTCTAGCTGACGTAAACAATTTCTGGGGTTTTTTCATCATACTTCAAATACCTCTTCAGTTTCCCTCTGTGGCACCAGTCCCCTGTAAACATCCTCAGTTCCTCCACGCTCCCCAGTTCCCCGTTTGATAGATTGTGTGACTAGAACGCTCATTAGCTGCGAGTCAGTAGGGGCATCGATAACCTATAGCACGGTGGCTAACCCCGGTCCCGCTTTTCCTCGTGTGGTAGACCTGCCGCTGTCCCTCACATCAGCCGCCCCAGCACCACCCCTTCCCTTAAAGCCCAGCGAGGCGAGCACATTCATCATCCGCAGTCACATCCTGCTTCTATAATGTATGATGTGTCACGATGCAGGGGTGAGCTGGAAGAGTAGGAAGACCGGGAGAAAAAGCTAGGCGGGTATCGATCAGTAACCCCCCCCGTCCCCCCCACGCCCACTTTGCCTGTCTGTCAATGCTTCAGCAGAGAGAAGAGAGGGAGGGTGCGATGAGATAAAGGAGAACAGGGGTCTCTGAGCCAGAGAGGACGTGGCTAATTGCAAGCTTCTCTACCCGCTTCATTTCTGGAGAGATTCCCTCTGATGACTTCTCTCACGCATGTCACTTGCTCTCCACACGCTCTTTCTCTCTTCTCACCTGCCGTCTCACATATTCCCTTACTCCGTCCTCCTGCTTTTTTGGCTGAGGGCGTGAAGGAGAGGAAGGGGTGAGTGTGTTTGAGGGTGTAGAGGGTGGGGGCAGCGGCCTCACAGCTGCGCTAGCTGGCAGCGCTTCTCGAACATCAGTGCCACGGCCAGCAGCCCGCTTGGCACAAACACTCGCCAGTAACATTTAAACAAATTGCTATAGCAGCGAAAGAGCTGTCTTACATTGTTGGTTTTTAACATTCCGGGAGCCTTTTTTTCTCTTTTGCTTTTCTTTGCCTTCAGATGCTTTAAGCTTTTGGAACGCTTTGAGTTTTGAACGCACGCCACTAATTTTCCATCGCTCTCGGTTTCTCACTTTCTCTCTGAATATCATGCCCCCATGGGTCTGCTCTTCCTCCACAGCTCTACAAGCCATTCTTAATTTTTCTGTTCGTTTCGATTTTTTTCACACGTCTCTTTATCAGCTCATCCTACATGTGTCTTTTTTTTTAAAAGCAACCATTTTTTTCATCATTATCAGATTATTTTTAATCTATACTTTTTATTACACTTTTTCACTTACCCAGACATTTTTGCTCTTACACTTCAAATGTGTTTTTAAAGACTTAAAGATCTTGTAATGACAGTTAAAGCTCATTAACGTCTGTGTCATAATTTATGACTCTTGACAGTATGTGGCGATATGCGTGCAGTCAGGTGAATAGGTGCATCTCTTTGTTTGTCGCTGCCGGTGCTGTTAGCGCAGGTTGGATATGCATGCTGGCACATTAGACAGTTTAACGCATGTTTACCATTCAGATCCTCTGGGACGCCTCCTTAGTGGCTGAGGTTACGGCGCTCGTCTCATTAAGGTCACTTGACATGTTATGAGGCATGTCTGGGTTTTGCTGCAGAGTAGCAAACCAAACCATGCGTAGAGCCGCTCGCTGCATCCGAGAGACCCAGTTGAGGATAGATTTTGTTTCATAAGTTGGGTTTCCAGCTCTGCCAGGATCTAAAACAACAACACGGTCTTATAAATTATTCAGCGTGGACAGAGACTGTGTGACAAAACACATGCTGTAAATTAATATTTCAATGCTGGACACGAGTGCATCTGTAGAGCAAAGACTGTGTGCGAGAGACAGAGAGAGAGTACGCCAAAACCCAGAAATTTCAACCTAGCTGCCGAGTATGTCAGGATGAGAGAAAAAACGTAAAAGTCGGTGAAAGACAGATGTTTTATTCTCTTGTGGTGACTAAGAGGGAGAGAACACAGTAGTTTACCCACAACTACACTCACTCTTCCTTTGCGGCAGAGCAAGCCCTGAAATGTTATATCATGTCGATTGAGATTACATCACAAGGGATGCAGCGTTTTCGGTTAAACCACTGTACCCGATCACTGCTGCGTCTCAGGAGGCTAGGCCAGTGCAGGAACTGGCACGCACGCAAACGCACAACCCCGTACACCTGGAACCTGCTCTTCCTCTGCTCGAAAACATGCGCATCAGAGTAAAGTTTAAGTAACACAAATATTTACCTTTTCTCAGGAGTAAACAGAATTCAGCTACAGGGCTGTGTTTGTTCTAGTGTTTGAAAGTCTGACAAGCATAATATATGATGTTTTTAAAGCTGTTTATCATTTTCCGATAGGAGTCTCTTGTTTTTTTTTACGGAGGGGTTGAAACTGCTGAGTTTAGATATTGTGAAGTGCATGATTCATGCGGATGTGCATTTTTTGTTTGGCCCTTGTAAATTTGTGCGCTGGTGCTGTGAGAGCAGATGAGACTGATCAGTATCTCCGACGGAGACCCGAGTGACCTCTGGTTAAGAGAGTTGCTTTCTCTGAAATTGCTAATACTACATAATCTACCGATGGCTGTTAATTTATCTAATTATGATTATTTGAGAGAACTCTTTTATTGTGCGTTTAATCACTTATTGCTGTTAAAATTAGGAAATCATTACGTTCACATTTTTATTGTTCTCTGTTTCACTATTGTGTTTATGCGAGTGCTCCAAATAAACTCACTGTCTCAGTGGCTCGCCAAACAGACTTGAAGTGTTTGAAGCTCTTTTTTTTACATGTGTTTTAAGCTTATGCTGTAGGTGACATGAAAAAACTGTCAGTTACATTGTTTACTGTAATTATTCACAGAAATAATCACACCTTTTTGATTCAATATACAGAAATAAATAAAAGCCTTATTGGCCTTGCCGTAATATGAAAAGTGTTTTATTCTCTGAGAATGTGTGAGTTTTGTCAGCTATTGTTTATGATTGTACATAATTATGTATCTGATTATCAAATCTCCGATATTAATGATGAGTGCTTTTATAGTAGATGTATTTAGTAAATTCGATTTTCTGTTTATTTACAGGAAAATCTGAACGAGATCCCTTCTCTGGTTTCCAGAGAGAGCCAGGAGTCTCCATATGCCAGGTAAAAACCAAAACCTATTATTGAAGTATATTAAAGGGACAGTTCGCCCAAAATTGGCCTCTTGGCCACCATTGACTACCAGAGTAGGAAAAATGGCAGTGGTACTCATCGCGAAAATACTTTATTAGCTAGAAATTGCTTGTGAGTATACTCTCTATACAGTAATAATTCAAAAGTAAACTGTAAACCACTTTGGTAGACACTAGACATAAACAACGCTGGTCCAGAAGAAACACCACGCAAGTGTTACAAGATACAACCAACAAAACATTTATAACCGCACAAAATGTTCAAGTAATATTTTTAAGATGTAACTGTGCATGTAAGATTTTAAATAATAGTAATCAAAGACAAAACTAAACTGGAAGTGCTTCTGGGCCAATGTTTACATCTTGCAAAGTCGTCTATCATTTCTTTTAATTCTGCCATAATGAATGACTGGAAAATGATTGTCGGGGATTTGTGAAAACCCTGTGTGTAGTTTGCAGTCAGTTTTTCCCAACAGGTGAAGTGAATGTGAATGAGTGTTTTCTAGTGTATGAATGTGTTTAATCAGGATGTGTTAGTGTGTGTGTGTGTGTGTTTAGCGTAGGGAGCAGCCCTTCAGAACACAGTAACATGACTTTCAGCACTTCCATTAAATAAGGGTCACAGAACCCAGGCTTGCTCCACTCCCTCAGCCACACAGATGTTCCAGACAAAGAAAGGATTGTGTGTGAACACACCATCTCTCTCTCTCTCTCTCTCTCTCTCTCTCTCTCTCTCTCTCTCTCTCTCTCTCTCTCTCTCTCTCTCTCTCTCTCTCTCTCTCTCTCTGTGTACTGCCTGTTCAGTCTCTGACATGGCTGACGTCAGTCCGTCAGAAAGTACACTTGCAGACCACCCCCACCCTTTTTTTCTTCCACATTTTTTGTATCGCCTGTTGCTTGCTCATTTGCTCTGTTTACATTTGGTTCACTCCCTCTCCATCCCTTCTTACATTGCCCACTGGGAAACCAAGAACGGTGCTGCTTTCTGGTTATTAGCAAAAAATTTTAGTTGGCGTGCCATGCAGAGTCTTTAAGATAAGATTTATTGTCCCGTCTGAGAGGCGGCATTAGAGGCAGACTATCTCTTTGGCTTAAGTGCAGGGTCCAAGAGGCCCTCGACCCCAACGACCCTTCAATAACCTCACACTCCGAGCCCTACGCCCGTCTCTGGAGAAAAAAAATACACAGTCGCACCTTTAAAAGCACCCCGTGCACCGTGCGGTTAGCGGGCACTGAATGGCGCTAGTCAGAGCGAATGAAAACACAGACGGCACTTTGGCGCACTTGCTCATTCATAAAAGAGCTTTCTGAAAGGGAATGCCAGTTCAGACATTTTGTGTGGGAACTGGGGAATTTGTGCTGGCCTGCAGCTGCATTGATCAGAGCCTGGCAGAGATTCGGTTTGTCTAGTCGCCTAAGAAAAACAGGAAGAGCGAAAAAGCCGCTTGGTTCCTGAGTGAATGTGGGAAGAATGCGGACTGCAGGATGGCTATATTAATATTCTAAACCCCGCTTGTTAATGCGGCCACCGCGTCTGCCGCGTGCAAATAAACAGATGACTATCAGGTGCAAAGATTATCGGCGAAGCAGTGTTTTTAATACGCGAATCAGGCGCCTAATAACCCAGTCTGCTTCTAAAATTGAGCAACGCACATTGCTGAACCTAATAAAAGGTCCTATTTGTTCAGCGAGAGCCAAGAGTGGAAATATCTGCACTAGTAATCTATCAAGCATTTGGTGGTGATGGGAAGCGGTTGCAGGATTTTGCCAAAGCCAAACAGCCCGTGTTTTATGACGTTTGTCATAATTTGCAGTCTAAACTTCTCCCTCTTCAAGGTATTATTGCATCATTTCAACCTGATGTGAATCAGTACATCTTTTATTAAATTAAATATTCAAACAGTCTCAGCCAGCTGCGGCCCCTGTACTGTAAGTCTGCCTGCAAAGCATCCCATTGGCTGCTTCTATAACTGGGAAGTAGTTCAGTAACAAAAACTGTGAAATAGTTTGAATTGAAAGCATTCTTTTTGCTAGCACTCGTTCATGTTATTTTTTATTCCTTGCCACAGTTGCATTTAGTTTGCTAACTGGGTGAAAATTTTGCATTATGTTTTGGCCTAATTTTTAGATATTTATGTATTTGCATAATTTTCCTGTAATGTATTAATGTATTGTAATTCTGTAAACCTGCTTTGCAGTAATGCGAATAATTGGAAAAAAAGAAACAACAATCTTTGCGCATTGTGTCAAACTTAAGACTAATCGTAAAACATAAATTCTATAAAATAACACAATTGTATATATATAAAACATATATGCTATATTTTAACATTATTATTGTTTATATTTTTACATGTATTTGTCTTAAAATGTTTTCATCCAGCTTCTTTTTCTTAAACTTTATTGTTTGCTAAATATTGAAGAAGCGGCAATCTATGCTGAGCTTGTATTGACAGATTCTTTCGATTTTTCTGTCAAAGCCATCCATTTAAAACATATTTTTTTCAAAAACATTTAATTTTGTAGTGAATATATTGGCACAATTATATTAATATTATTTTATGTCTACCAGTATCTTTCTAAAAACTGCTTAAATGTTTAACCTTAGTTAAACATTGAGGCCTGATTCAAACATCAGAAATGTTCAAATATTAAAGTGATAAGATGTAGAGAGCTGCATTCAGTGGAGGGGTGGATGTAGGTAAACTCTGCGCCTGTCCCCTGTGCAGAGGATTATTCTGATTGTTGCGGCAGGATGCGGTTGACAGATGACTGCTATTATCTCCACCAATCTGCCTGACATTTCACTCAGAAAGATGATTGTTCAGATGCGAGCGGGGGTTTAGAGAGAAGCCCCTGTGATTCTGTCAAGTGTTCTTATAATGAACACTGCTACTCACTATCCACAAGATTGACCAGACTGTCATGTAAGCTGAGGGCTTGGTTTAAAGGCACATCCTGGTGGGCAGTTATTTTCCTCACCTGCTGAATCAAAAGCGTGTTCACACTTGATTTAAACATAGCCTCGTGCGAATTGAACAGTGCTTAGGCTATTTAGTATATTACCATGGCTCGTACTCGGGGATTTGAACAAATTCCACATATTAAATGTTGGATTACACATCATCTCACACTGTTTTTGATCTACAGACATGAATGATGCCTCAAATTGTGCAGCTAGCTGTAGAAAGGTGTGCTTTTACTTCACTAAACAGGTAGGGGGAAACCCATATTTAAGGACCGAAACATTGCCAGAATTGGGCCAGTTGAGTTCATTCTCTTTTCATGTTGTAATTTTCATGTATTTATCTACAGTGTATAGTTTTGTATTATATATAGTCATTATTATATGTCATTTTATTTGACCTCAGTGCTTCCACAAGTTGATTTGGCATTGCAGCTAAAGTTTAGTTTATATTGCTGTGAGGATTTCATATCATTGAACAAAGGCAACACTAGTCAGTCTGTTTTGCCATGTCAATGTCAATGATGCCACCTCCCTGACAGCCTGTCACTTTAGAGAGCTTGATTTCCCCCTTTTTCCTCCTGCAGTAAGGATGAAGCCAACCTGATTTTCACACGATCGGATGGCTCTTGTTTTAATAAGCTATTTTTAAGCTCTTGTCTTTACTGTGACCACAACTGGGGCTTTATGATTTCTCTTTGACGGACTCAAATGAATATTCTTTGTATCCTGTATGTTACATTCTTCTTTAAAAGAATGTCAATTGCGTCAGCTGAATTAGATTTTATTTGAATAACTACTTTTTATTTAAAAGAATTGGCCTCATTTATTTAAAACTGCCTTTTTAAAGATTTTAATGAAATCATTTTATTTCTGTCAAAATCTTTCTACCTGAAGTATGTTTTTATTAGATTCAGTTTAACCCCGCAAAACCTTATTGAGTTCACGCTACAAAAAAATATTTTATAACTTATTGGATAGGACAGTATAACGTATATGGCGAGTACAGCAAAGGACGTCGTGAATAGAGGTGAACCAGATCGGCAAGAGACCCTCTGATGTTGGACATTAGGCCATCAGCTCTAACATTTGTAACAAAGTTAAATCATATATAGTTTTAAAGTTGTTTGCAAAAATAGATTTAGAAAAATGTGTTTACCATATATTCTCACTAACACAAATAGAGACATGCTGAGAAATGTACTGGTGGCATTTTTTATTTCAAAAGGTTGGTTCCACAGACGTTTAACGGCGAGTGAATGATGACAGAATTTTCACTAGCTCTTTAATATATTCTGCTGTCTCTGTTTGTGCTGTGCTAAGTGATACAGTTACAGTACGGTAATTTACTGTGGCTCTCTGATGCATGCTGGGTCTCCCACTGTAACCTGATTCTCTTTATTCTCAGCTACCCTTTCATCCTCCTCCCCAAACTACTTTTTAACTCAGCAGACGATTAGCCTAATTGGGCTACTTCCCTAATTAGCCTCTTAACCCAGTTTGCTGGGGCAGACAGATCAAGTGGATATTGGCCAAGGGTACGATAGCCTCTAGAAATCCATTGACAAAACCTGAAGCCTATGCTAATCTCCCGGTCATCAGATGCAGGTTTCGGGGAAGCAGAGCTGTCCCGACATTCCTCACGTAATTGGCTTTCAAATGACAGTCTACACTTTGTGACTTCTGTACCGGGTGTTTTGTCAAGTTAAGCCGGCACGTTTTTTTACGGGAGAGCTGACAGCTCCTGAGATCAGACAGATGGTTTAATGAGGCTTGAGCCGGCCACTGTCGTGCACTCCCCCCCTCCACGTCTTTGGCTCTCACCCCTCAGTCTCCTGGGCCCGCTGCTCCTTTAAGATACGACATGTCCCTGGCTGTGTGTGTATGCCCTGGGGCCGTCCACGATCAGGCCAGATCAATAGCGGTTCACCATGAGCAGAAGGAGAGGAATCACTAGGTCAGGCTGATTGGATCGATTTCTCCTTGGACTTCACGGGGCTGCTGGCGCTCGCACATCAATAACTGCACAATTGTGTTTAGTAAAGAGAGGAAGAAACAGAAATATTAGTTTTTTCTGTTTCCAGAGTTTAATTGTGTACTTTGTGACGAAACAATTGTCATTCATGCGTCTGGTAGTTCACCAAATGAACTTACATTCACAGTCATGTTAAACAAATTTATATTTGCCTGGTATACCAGTTTAGAATAAAAATGACAATGTACTTTATCAGATTTTATTATTGATGTTTGGAATAATGTGTGCTGACCTGATGACCCATGTTATCCCAAGATGGTATGAGAATGTCCCAAAGATCCTCTGAGGAAGTAAATAAATCTGACCTTTCCTTCAAAGTAGTTAACATGTCACTGATTCCCTTATGTTCAATAAGTGTCCTAGAAATTGTTTGTTTGTTCTAAAACTTAAAACCTTTTTTACATTTAAAAAATACTGCTGCTGTCTCTGAAACCTTGTATCTCCAAATTTGGTGATTTAAATCTTTTTTTTTATTTATAAGTCACCCTTATGTTGTGTTTTTCCATTTCCTGAATTTTTTTGAATTTGGACATACAAGGTTTCAAAAGGACAGCAACAGTATTTCAATTATTGTTTCAGAATTTATTTTTAAAGACAATTTGTATACCTTCAAAATGTTGGTTTTTAGTTCAAGCTTCAGTGGTTGTTGTGCACTGTTTTCCATAAAATACAGGTTTTTGATGAAGTGTCTTGATGCTAGTACCCACAGCAAATATTCCTTAAAATTTTGAGCAATGAAGATTAACATATTTTAGACTAAAAGTATGAATGGTTCTTAAATTTTATCTCCACTGCACTGTTCTTTTCAACCCAGCGTTTGGCCAAAAGGGACAAATGGAGTCAAAGATTGTTTATATTCATCCATTTTATACTTTTGTATTTGCCCCCTAATCTCTCCTTTTGTCTCTTTACAGCCCACCCTGCGGTCGGACATAGGGGTGGCGAGCCCAGTGCCAGTCACCACCTCTGGGAAGACACCAACTCAATTCTACCCCTTCACTAGCTCCAATCCACGAAAACGTTCCCATCAGGACTCCGCTTCACTGGGTCAGTAGCTATTTGATGCCCCAAAGGTCATGGTTATGATGTCTAATAAACACAAGGCTTTGAAAATACAAGGCTTTCTGCATTTGTACAGAACAAATCCTCTGTTTTTTGTCTCTGCAAACCCTGTAACCAAAGAGACATCTGACCGTGTGATTGCTTGTTTATTCTTTCTTCCCCTCAAATGTCTCAAAAAGTTGATTTTTGTCTCCCTACAGATCCGCTGCAAACAAAAAAAATGCGTAAGGTCCCCCCTGGCCTGCCTACATCTGTGAGTGCAGCATTTCATCTTCCTGCCATTGCTTTGGTTTAGAATGAGATGGTACACCCCAACAGGTTTAATGAAAGCACTTGATACACCAGCACACACATTTTGAAATGCATATGGTTGCACGGTATCAAAGCCGTCCTCTGACACGGTGGCAGTGTATTTTCACACGTGTGTTGAGTTTCTGCACAGAGGACATTGAACCTGCTTTTATAATAAGCTTTGTTGTGTCTGTGTATCCGGCATTCGGAGCGTGGCAGGCGTACGGTAGGTACGCGGTAATGACGGTTGATTGATTTGGGGGTGCCCTCCTCTTCTCCCCTCTCCGAGGGGAACAAGGGCTCAGGGACACGAGCTGTCATGCCACATCCCCGGCACAGCTCTTTTGATGTTTAATTAGCTATTATGTAGCCAGAACAGGAGGACAGACGGATTAATAACGCGGAATTGGAGGGAAATTTCCATGGGCGATAATCCCGGTGGAGCGGTATACATTAGGATATAGAGAAATTGTGGCGCTCAGCTTGACTCCGCCTGTGACCCCCATTTCCCCAACCCCTCCCCCAATTCCCACCGTAACGATATGCATTAATCTTTCGTTCGAACATTCATTTTGGGAAAAAGGCGGGGAAGATAGTGAAAGCCTCCTCAATCTGCAGTGCAGGTCGCAGTGTTTGCATCAGCACGTGCATCAGCTTCAGAACGGTGTACTTTTGATCCCCCCAACATTAATACAGCAGGATTCCACAGAACAAAAAACAAAGGTCTTTGAAGGCCGCGCTGCAACGGGATTAGCGTTGGCGAGCCTCAATAATCGCACGCCACGCAGACGAGAAATAAACCGCAGGTCTTTTCACCAGACGTGCGTAAGGTTTTTTGTCTTTCAATTTGTGTTTGAATCGTAGTTTGTGTGCAACGCTCCAGTAATACCAGACCTGGGGGATCGGGGAGCACGGTACTTTTTGCTACTTATTCAAGAGAAAAAAACAGGGGGAAGGCAGAAAAGATGGAGAGGTGGGGTGGTACAGGGGGCCAGGAGAGATTGGTAGCCTCGTGGGGTACATCTCTTTGTTGTGTAAATGGACGTGGGGCTTTTATTTGTCAGTACTTAACACATGGCCGCAGGTGCACTCGCGTGACTCATAACTCAGAGCAGCTCAATTCAGCGCTTGGAAAGCAGTGACAGTGCAGCCCGGGAATACGACACTCAACGGTTGTAAGTAAGAGCGTCCACCTCTGATTCCGCATGTCGCAGCTGTAGCTTGTGTCTGTGTGTCACAAAGAACCTTTCACTGATAAAACGGGAGGTTATATGGGTTTGATGACAGTAGGGATGCACAATAAATTATCGGCCATAACGGTATTGGCCGATGAATGGTCATTTTATATGTTATCGGTATTGTCTGATTATACAAATTTAGGCCGATATATTATAGACAAGAAATCATAAATACTGTCATTTCCTCTTGTTAAACTTCTTCAGCTGCGTGCTGCTCACAGTTAAATCCATTTCAGTACTATCTTTTCTGTCTTGTTAATTCACATACTGCTATTAGCAAAACACTGTTGATTTAGGTACAGTATGTAGATACAGTATTTATGAATGCGTAAATTATAGGAACAAAAGCATATTGTCTGAAACAGACTGCTCTCTGAATGCTTTCTGTCTTGAGACCTGTTAGATGTGGCTATTTGGATTGCTCTGGAAGAACATCTATAATTTGTTTATTAAGTAAGGGATAATCCACATCTAGCCGTGCATTAAAGGGTTTTATTGCACGATGTAGAGGCCAAGATCCACCCGATGCAAAGCAGAGGTTTGTTGCCTCCGCGAAGTGCATTCAAATCCTTTGACGCAGGTCTAGCTGTGGATTATCATGCTTATACCATGGTCATTTGCCAAGATAAAGCTTTTATTTATGTTTACAGTGTAATTTTAGATCAAACTGGTGAAAATGAGGTAAGGTCATTTCAAATGTAATCTAACTGACTGGAGCTACCTGTGCACAGTTTTGTTTATCGTTTTAGGGAATTTTATATGAATATTTAGATACCGTATATCGGCCATATATCGGTTATCGGCTTCCAATGGTAAAGAATTATTGCTTATCTGCCAAAATGTACATATCTGTACATCCCTGGTTGGAGAAGAATCTGGGTGCTTGTAGCCACCGCTGCACAGGTGCACCTGCAGTGCCACGTTAGGTTGCCAGGGGCAGCTGTGCGGACGCATGCATGGAGTTTGCAGGGTACCTGTACGCAGCTGCAGACGCCTCTGAAAGCTTTTGCTTGTGTAAGCAGACGTGCCCCACTAGAGGCCCGTAGAGCTGCTTGGTAAACAAAATGAACACAATGCTTCCCATCATCAGAGCCTCCGTAGGGAATACAACCCCCAACTCACCTAAAAATAATTCAACTATTTACCTCTTACCAACTCATCACTTTTTAAAACGCGGCTGATGGATCGCCGTAGTTTACATGCAAATGTAAATATTTATGCAATAACATCCGCTCTGCGTTCGAGACGCGGGGGAGGACTTTAAAACACAGAGCTCCAGAAATGACATAGCGGCGGATCAAGAACACACAAATATTTATAAATTTGTTTGATTTGTGTACTTGGTTTCAGGAAGCAAAGGGAATCATGTTAACTCTAACACAGTAAATTACAGCAGGATATAAAAAGATTTTGTAAAAAATGTGCTTAGCTTTTCCATCAACTCTGACTGTTAGTCTGAGGCTTCGCCTAGCTGCCAGCGTTTTTAGGAAACTCTGAGAATAGATGAAGGTTAAAGCCACAGATCTGGGTTCTCGCTCAGACTTGGACTCTTCGCCGTGAGCGTGGCAGGCGCGTGGCTCGTGTGCGGCGTGGCCGGCCCCGCGTTCCTGCTTCAGCAGCAGTTACGCTTTCAGGCAGCTGTGTGGGCACCTGTGCCGAAGGATCCAGGCTTGTCTGACAGCCGCTGTTGTTCGAGGAAACAGTCGGCCCTGTGACTTTGGGCGAGGAACTACATCTTGTAGGAGATTTATACTTGGCTGTGAGCCTGGAGCTGCAGCCTATGTGTGGTAAATAGCCAGGCTTTTTTTAAACACCCTTGTCATGGGAACGACTGTTTGATGTGACAGTGCCTGCGCCGGGGCGCCAATTTTCAGCCCAGAAGAAATGAACTGAGAGAGAGAGAGAGAGAGAGAGAGAGAGAGAGAGAGAGAGAGAGAAGGAAAAAAGCAAGGGGAGACAGCATCAGGGACCGCTTGCCTTCCTCCAGGGCCTTTTGCATGTGAGAATACTGGCTGTGAGTGACAAAAAAGATTTGCTCTTGATGGATCGCTCGGGAGAAGGTTGCACTAAGCAGGAAACAAGCAGCCAGAGAAGTGAGAAGAAGGTTATGATCTGCAGTGGAGAGTAGGACACCAGACTATCGCCCTGCTCGGAGGATATCAGCTCTCCGTTTCCTCCTGAATCAAACAAGCTTGACGAGATATCATCCATTCACAAGATACAGCCTGCATTTTTGAGTAGACAGCCACCTACAGGCCATGCAAGCTGATGCAGTCCACAAACCTCACAGTGTCTCGTGTGTTTGTGTGTGTGGGGTTGTTTTGGATGGTTCCCCTTTCTCTTCTTTTTCAGCTCTCTTTGAACCCCCTGCCTCTAATGCAAGGTCATAACCTGGCAGCGAAGGCCCTGTGTAGTTGAACATGCCTTGGGATAAAAGGCCCTACTAAAGCCCTGTAAAGAATAACAGTGGAGATTGAGGTTTGATGTAGGTCTTTCATGTGGCAACAGCTCTTTGTTCTGAAAAAAATTCTTGGTTCTCTTTTGTGTTTTTCTTTAGCCCTGTTTTTATGGTTTCACATCTCTGTTTTGAAGAAAACGTACTGGAACTAAATAAAGTTCCCGTATATCTTATACAGAATAAAATATATGGTTTAAAATTTGTCAGCTTTTCACATTCTTACTGTAGGTTCTGTCATTCTTGCTCTTTATCTCCTCATGACCTGACGCTAAGACAGTGTCCTGAAGCTGTTGCTTTTAATAGCTGGCTTGGTGTTCAGATGCCCCACTTCCTGCTAGACTTCTCTAATATTAAGGCTAACTGTAACTGTCTGAGGTTTGTCCTCTAGGTCAGAGGTTTTCAAACTGTGGGTCGGGACCAACTTGTGGGTCACACAGTGGCATGAGGTCGGTGATGTAAAGTCACTTGGCTGTTGAATGACGCACAAAAAAAACAGTTTAGTTCAGCTGGTGACTGGCAATGACAGTAGCTTTGATATTTTACCATTAGATAGTTTGGTATTGCAGCTTAAATTTCATTTATTCCATTTAGGGAAAATACAAATTTATCTACTTACAGAGGATGAGTGTGTATTTTCTCCCCATATTTCCATTTAAAATTTTATGTTGGGTCTCAAGAAATATTTTACCTGTCTAGGTGGGTCCTGGAATGAAAACGTTTGGGTATCGCTGCTCTAGGTCATCAGGTCATAATCCTGCCACCAGGGGGCGGTGCGCTGGCTCAGCATGTGATTTGTCCGCATGTGTGTGTGGGTTTGGCACAGCAAAACGTAAATGTCCTCAAAAATCATGACTAAAATGTTTTTTTTCTCCGTTTCTTTCCAATCATCAGGTGTCATGAGGTTTTAATGTCGATTAGAGATAGTGAATAAGATTATTAGAAACATTATTATCTTTGATATCGTTTGAAAACCATTACAATAACAATTTGACAATTAGATTCATATTTAAATAAGTCTGTAGTATTTAGATCTGTGTGTCTGAAAGAATGACCTCATCAGATACGTTTTTAGATAGATGCTTTTGGTTCAGTCTGATGCTGAACATACATGCTCACCTCTGGGATTAACTTGTCTACTGCAGACATTAGGGCTATAAATAAAATACATGTGAATTGATACAGTTCTAAGAACAAGTTAAAAATAAAAATACAGCCGTGGAAAAAAAACAGTTTTTCTGAATTTGAGGCCTACAGGAAGTGTTTAGGCAAATGACCATTTTTGTTTCATTCTGTGAACTACTAATAATATTTCTACTAATTTCCAAAAAAAAGATATTGTTTCTATTTTTTCAGAAAATAAATATCGGAGAAACAGATAAAAAACAGAAAAATGCTTTGTATTTCTTCAGAGCTCAAATACTGCAAACAAAACAAGTTCATATTCACTTTCAAGCAATACAACAGTAATATTTGTACGTGCATTTAGGAAAAGTTAAGAATATATATATTTTATGTGATAACCTTGATTTTTAATCACAGTTTCCATTTGTCTTGTCTCGCTGTCAGTCTTTCACATTGCTGTTGGATGACTTTGTCACTCCTGATCTTTGATTTTGTTGAAATTCAACAGACACTGCACTGAAATGGCCACAAGACATCTAGAATTGTGGATTAAATGAACATTTGGAACGGTCTCTTAATTTCTGAGCAGCTGTATGTGATCGATTTGATTTTCAATTTGTACTGTTTGTGAATGCTTTATTCAGGTTGAATTCTTACACAAGAGACGTCGTCTCTTTAAGAGCGTGCTCTGTCAACCGTCAGACCTGATAATCTTAAATGTAAAGAACAGTTAATCTAAAAAGCCGCACTGGCATCGTTCACCTGGGCTTCAGCCCTCACGTGATTCCAAGACGCAGCAGTTGTAGGTAAGACAGCAAGTGTCACACGTTGGGTGCCGCTGCAGGCTCTGGGCGTGGGTGCAAGTAGGGTAATTGGGTGAGCCGCTTTGTTTTGGTTGATGTCAGGTGTGCTGTGATTGGATGATGACCTGTTGCTTAGTCCCTTGGCCCAGACACGCAGGAAGGCTGGAAACCCGGAGCTCCTGTCTGGACTGATGAAAGAGGAGCTCGGTGGATTTATCACGTCTGGAGGAGATGCCCTCTAAATACCAGTGTTGTACTAATATAATGAACACGAGCAACGTGTTTTCCGTGTGTTTTGTCTAGGCTTCTTCCTCAGGCAGTAAGACATTAATCATTACGAGCACATAACAGAATGCTCATAAGCACACGAAACCCGTGGAGAGAGATTTTGCTCCTAATGCGTGGTGATGAATGGCCTCAGAGATACGTGAGGAAGTTAAGTTAGCCTGTATGGGCTGAGAGGAGCTTTCTGTATGTTTGTAATGTGCAAGCGTGGGATATATGTGGGGATGAAGTGTCTAGATTGCAGAATTGCTGACAGTTCTGCATTAAACTACATAATATACAAAGAGCCAGGACAGGTGAATCTCAGACCTGCCCCGTTTGCGACGATAAAGAAGTGGGTTGGATTAACGCCCACTCAACTGGTTTCCAGAAAACAATATTTGTTTTAATGTAACAATATTTTTGATACAGCATGAAGCATCGAGTGATAGTCAAAAACCACTTAAATAGTTGAATATGCATACTACGGTTTAAAAGATTAAGGTCACTTAGTTGAAACGTTTCTCAGGATCTTAAAAGGTTCACACAAAAACTGAAATTCGTTTTAACATTTACTCGCTTTTATGTCATTCCAAACCTGTATGACTTTCTTTGTTCTGCAGAAAACAAACGAAGATATTTTAAAGGACGTTGATAACAAAACAACATTGGCCCCCATTGGCTTCCATTGTATAAGAATTCTCAAGATCTACTTTTGTGTTCCACTAATGAAAGAGTCAAATAGAGGTTTTGAGCGACATTAGAGCAAATAAATGAGGACATGTATTATTTTGGGGTGCAAAATGTATTTGATCTAAAATTGCATGCAAACAGGATTATAAAAAGAGTTTTAGAATTGTTTTTATTAAGTAATTCTTTTTATATTTTGGAAAATAGCATAATCAAGAAGATAGTAGATAATATGCTTAAAGTCCTATTCTAGCAAATTCCAGGCAAAGGTTGAATTTATTGAATATGCTAAATATAACATAGTTTCACTTATGTGGGATTTTATGTGGGATTTGTGTAATTCCATTGTTCTGTTGGGTTTGCTATTATCCAAAAAATAAAAAGAATGAGTATGTAAACGTATTAACAATAGGATATTGTGTAATATCAGATATTCCTGAGCAAAATTGTATACCAGTTAAATTTTACTGTGGGTGGAGCTAGTCTATGTGTCCAGTGTCATAAGTCTTTAGCCATCAACTTTATGTAACAATTTCTATAAGCACTTCAGTGAATGTCTAAAGAAATAGTTGATGTTCGCTCATGATGTTATTTTCAACAGCGGTCATTAAAATGAAGGTATGTGTGACAGCTGTGTGGAAGTCTCCTCATCAGCCCAGAGAGAACAAAACAAAGTGCGTGATGAACTCTCCGGACATGTGTCCATGATTTGCGATCCTTTCCTTTTCATTTCTCTCTATCATAACGTTTTCCACGTTCTTTTCCTCCCAGCGTGCATTCTTTATATGTTTTTATTTTATGAGGCCTTCAAACGTTTCTGTAGCATGGCCATCTCTCTTAAAGTATCGACTTGAAACGGCTCTAGGTTTAAAGTGGTACCAGCCTGTCGATCTAAGCCACCTTGGACACATTTGAAAGAGTCTCACTGCGAGACAGGGAGAGAATAAATAATAATAGAATAAGAGAAAAAGGCATAATAAAGTATCGTTTTCTAGGAGGGCTTTCATCTTTCCATAACAATAATGTTGTGAATGGGCCGAGGGGGGACTGTTTTTGGACTGGGAAGCCTGCAGTGACAGACATGAAAGGCTTCAGGCCGGAGTGGGCTTTAAAGCGACCGATGGCGCTACAGGTCAGCGTGTTCGCAGCACGTGGTACAACCTCTGCCTCTCCGTCCCTGTCTATTTTAGCACAGCTATCCATTCATACTCAATAACTGTGTCCAGCCTTTTGGTTTTTCCCCTCTTTGACCCCCCCCCCCCCACTTCCCTTCATTTTCCCTTCCTTCTCCCCAACACCCCACTGATCTCTCTGTCTTTGGGCAGGAGGCCCAGAAAGGGGAGCGGGTACAATGAGAGAGAGGTGGAGACGTGTGAGGAAATGGAGTGTCATTGCTCTCCGCACTTGACGTCAGGCTTGGCCCCCTTCTGCAGCTGTTGGATGTGTTTAACAGCTCTCTGTGTTAGCTGTCACGCCACAGTGGGGGAACATTAAAACAACAGCCACAGGTTGAGACACTTGCCATACAGGTGGAAGACTTGTGGCGACCAATTCACATATTAAATTATTTTATATGCTTAATCTCATCGTGCATTGCTTTTTCGTGTGTTATTGCAAAACATTTTTGAGCTTTTTGCAAAACATAAAAAGTATGAATTGAAAAGATTATGTAGTGGGGAAATCCTCTCCGTACCCATAACTGTTTAATGAAAAGAACTAGGGCTGTCAAATGATTAATCCTGATTAATTGCATGCCGAAGAAAGGTTTGTGTTTACATAATGTCTGTTTACTGTGCATAGTAATGTTGTATTTATAGACACACACGCATATATTTAAGCAAAATATAAAATATGAAAATGTATGTATACGATCAACATCTATAAAACGTTTATATATCATTTTTATTATTGGTAAATACAAATAAATACATCTAAATATTTCCTAAATGTATGTTTTTGAGTTATAACAACAAAATGAATATGCACAGTACACAGAAATATATTAAGTAAGCACAAAGCTTTATTCTTGATGCGATTCATTGCATTTGACAGCCCTAAAAAGAACACAATAAACAAAAGTCATCTTTTGTCTTGGATATAGAATAGTGTGTGTTGGTTGATGTGTACCCCAACACCCAAATTGTTATAGTTGGTCAGTATATTAATAAAAATGATTTGCTTCTATAGCATTTTATTTGTGTATAAATAAAAATTAATAGTAATATTATCAAAATAATAAAACTTAAAGAAATATAAACATTTTATTACGATTGATTACATTTAAAATGTAATATTTAATTTTGTTCTCTTTTTAGAATATTCGACAGTCGACAGTCAGGTACATCAACACGCTAGTCGTTCCATCTCCCTTCTCTCATAACAATTCTTTCTTTCTCTTTTAAAGTACGAGTCAATCCACTCGATGTTTTCTACCACTCCCTATCGCTATATCCCCCATCACCGCCTCCTCCCTTTTTTCGGTACTTATGAGGCTTTAGGGAAGCTCAACTATTGGGTATTGGTCCCTCCTCCTACTCCCATAAGCCACCCCCCTCACCGCCGGCTGAGTTGGTACAGTCCTGCTTTGCATAAGTTGTCTGTGAGTAGATCCATGTGTAAGGGGCCAGGACTGAAGGAATTATTCCCTTGTGCAGCGGGTGGATGTATGCGTAGGGAAAAGAGTTGCTCTCTGTCAGGCTCCACATCTTTTCCAGTGTCAAGGCTTTTATCATGTATTGCGCTTACCCTGTGCCTGGAATGGGCAGCAACTCTCTAATGTATTACTACAACGGAAAATCGGTGAGTGCTTTTTTCTCTCTGGAGGAAGCGTGTGTATGTAAACATGTTTTTCATGCACTCGCTGAGCTGTTGGGTTTAATAGAGTGGTGAACCGTGTCCGTTCAGCGTACTGAAACTGTTGAGGGTCTCGCTGGTCCTTGCTTTGAGTGTGTGCGTGCGTATGACTGCTGTGTTTCCATTACCTCAGTCTGAGCTAGGTCAACATTTACTTGCGTTTGTACTTTAAAAAGTGTGAGTTGATTTTCTGATTTAAACTAATGTCGGAAGTACTTTTTGTCATTGCTCAATGTTAACCAAACATCTGAAGAAATAACTTTAGGTAGAAAGTGACAGCAGATTTTATTTTCATAATATACACAGAGCTCTTTAATAGATTTTTCATGCATGTTTTAATGTTGTCTGTACTAGCGTTGAGTGTTGACTGATGTTGGCTGTACTGGAGACTCAGCGCGGGTTCTGCGCGGCAGCTCAGCCGAGCACTGAGACAGGCTCACAATAATAACAAGTGGGAGTCTGGGAATGATTAAGGACGAGGGTCTGTCTTTTGAGGTTTGACTTTCCTGTTTGCAGATTGAGCTCAGAGAAGCAGCATCGCTGTTCCTCCATCTGTTTTTAATCAGCCAGGCATTCTTCTCGCTACAGGAATCCTGATGGGGCTCCTAAAGCTCTCCACCACAGGCCCTTTGATTTCTGTATGACTCTCATAATGCCTGTTTGACCGGCTGTCTGTTCGAGCGCTCGCGTGCGTGTGGGCTGGACCTTTGTCAGGTGCTTGTTGCCTGGATTGGTGGTACAGGTTTACGAGAAAGATGATGTGGTGACTCAAGCACGCTTTTGTGCCGAATGCACTGGAAGAGTTGGTGTTTTGTGTGTGTGTGTGTGTGTGGTGGAGTTTTTTTGGCTATACTTTGGGGTCATACATATTTTTTAGAAATCGTGTTTGTTTTATAATGTAAAAATGTCATTTTATTTTGATAAATTCAATAAAAAGTCCTACAATTGGTCATGTGCTCAAAAATGACGTTCCATTACTTTAACTCATAAAAGAATTAAGTTGATATTAGTTAATTTATTGCAAATAATTTATTTAAAAATTACTTTAACTAGACTTTTTATGTTAAATTAAGTTTATTATAATTTTAAGTTAATTGTGATGTAAATTTAATTTAATTTAAAAGTTTAAGGCAGCTGTTGAACTAAAGTTTTTAAGTAAATTTTTACATCAGTTTTTACATTGTAACAGGTTAAATGTGGATAAGATAGTGTGTGTGTGGTACAGAAATATTATAAATTTTAACATTTCATATTTTTTATAATATATATAATATTTTTCTTGTTGATGAGACACTTGAGGATGTCTTATTTGAAAAAAAAGTATTATTGTGTTATTTTGTATTGTATAAAAAAATATTTTAAATATTTAATATCAAATGTTCATAGTATATGCAAACATAATGTTGCTTGAGATGGAAACAATTCCAGTATATTTCCCTGTTGCCACTCTCTCTCTTTCTCTCTTTTTCTCTTACTCCCTGTCGCTCTCTCTTTCAATGCAGTGCTCCGGAGAATTCTCTGTCTGTTTGCTGGTTTTAAGAATGAGTTGTTATCCCCAATAAACTTGCTTATTACATTTATCTATTATTCATTGTTATTTTAGCTTTTTACTAGCGAGACATTAATCCTAACGTTAAGTAAAACTTCTAGGTCTTCGTATGTCGCTGCCTTTCTAAGGATAAACATAAGACTCCGGCTCGTGTTTTCACTTCTTTCTGAGGTCATCTGACAAAGTCCAGAGTTAGCTTTCCTCATACACTATTATGACAGTATTCTTTGTTCCTGCACCACAAAACTTACTTTGATCTTTTATATTAAGTATTTCCAGCCTTGTAATGCAGGCTGGGAGGAAAGAGAAAATGAGGAGCATGTGGCTAACTCGGGTCAGAGTTGAGCTTTATGATCCAAAGCAGTGGGTAAATACCCTATAAACTCTTCCTTGTGTTGTTGTTTTATTTATATCTTGGCACAGATATATTGTTTATTTATTAAATGTCAGATGCTCTGAGCATCAACAAAGATAAAAGTCAAATTGGTTTGTTTGAATGTCAAGCTGGTACCAATTCTTTTATGGCCGGGTCCTGGAGGGCAAGTGGTCTCCCCTGCTTTGATTTGGTCAGTTTATGATGTGTGAAGCGTTTTATTTCCTCTCTGCCGTTCTGCGTTTAATTCACATATTTGCACAAAGCGGGCATGTGTTTTTCTAAGGTGTTGGTTTTTCCTGCTTCAAGTCTCATTTGTAAAATTTAGACTTTTGACATTAACAGAAGAAACCTGCGCTTGATGTTCATTATCAAATACATGCAGATACATAGCGGAGCCCTTTTTAAGGTTTTGTTCTGAAAGAAACTTTGCATAATGAGTCAGCGTCTGTAGTTTTTCAAAGCAGACGCTGGTGTTGTTTTGTCGCGCTTGAGAGCCTTTCACCTGTGTCTGAAAGGAACGAAGCGCTTTTAAGTTTCAAAGTTTTACCGTTCGCACATTGTAAGCAGACTTGGCGTGCAAACTGGAAACGTGTCCCTTCAGGACAGAGCTGCTGCGTTCAATAGAGGCTCATTGTCTGAGACTAGCGTGCCTTTTCGCCTTGATAAGTGTGTAAGATGGGAGTTGAAAAGGAAGGCCCTCAGGCTGCGATCTGACTCAAAACAAGCGACGTGCAGAGGCAGGATATTTTCTTGTCACTCGCCGTCCCTCAGCTCTGAGCTCGTCCTTTTGGGTTACACTGTTGTTTGGCCTTCTTTTCTCTTTCCATAATCATTTATGCCATTTCTCTCTCTTTCTGTCTCTCTATTCCCTGCCTCTCACGGTTGTCTGTTAGCTTATCCATATGTTGACAGTTTGGTGGTTTTTCCGTGTGTTGTGATGGATGTGGTTTTCAGATCAAAGGGAGGTGTGACATGCAAGCGGAGGAGAGAAAACTCATTTCACTCATCAGCATGAGCTATCAGAAAAACACACACAGAAAAATATTTATATCGCTTTTTTGCGACTGCAAACATCCTTTTTTGTTATAAATAAAACAGTCGGATGTTGTTTTGGAGACAATAACACCTCTAATAACAAATTTCCTCCCTCAGTTTGTTTTCTATTTGAATATTGAAAAAAGAACAATGAGGGGAAAAATCTTTTAAACATGTTACTGTTTAGACCAGAGAGTCCTGAGTAACTGACAGCTTCCTAATTAAAGCCCCGGTCAAAGGAAGCATTTCCTTTGCTCTCTCTCTCTTTGCCCACTGTCTCTCTCTCTCTCTCTCTCGATCTTTCTTTTATTCTCCATCCTGGCGGTGGAGAGGGGCGCGGGTGTTTAGGAAGGTTTATTAACGGGTCGACTGGTTAGCTCGGGGTAAAGCGGACAATTAGCATTATCCGCTGCCATATGCTGCCCATTGAGCCATGAGGCGGAGACAAAAGGCCCTCTCCCACGGCACCCTAACCTGAGATCATCAGGGGACTTCCAGCGCTGGGTCACATGTGTGCGCCTCCACACCCACGGGAGCCCACCTTAGCTTATACGAGCTCGCCACGCCAATCACATGGGCCCGCATTGCCGTCTCAGCAAGGTGCCCGGGCTGAACACAGCTGGCTTAACTGACTGAAAGAGCTTTAGATGTTGATCTTAATGCAGCATGTGTAGCGAAATGCTGCTGGCGTGTGTTAGCATGTGTGATCTTTATAGGATATTTTAAAATATTGAATGTTATCTGTTATATACATTGAACAAATATATTGAAATTGTTCAAATATTGATTTACTTGTTAATCTGACCATGAATAATTAATTATGATTACTATAAAGATGTGCCAGTAATTAGATTAGATTATATTAGATTGAAGATTATATGTTCAAGACTTTACATTAAAGTTGTATTTATTGGCCATTGGCATTGATATGATACTGTCACAAACTAACAACGAACAATATTTTTACATCATTTATTGATCTTTGTTAGTTCTTACAAATAATTTGTTTATTATCTGTTAATGTTACTTCCTTTTTCATTGTGCTAATGTTAACAGAAGGTAATAGCAACAATAATCAGGGATAGCTTGGAAAATATTTGGAATCTAGTTGTTGTCTATAGAATTTGATAGGACTTTATTTTGGAAAGGAAAGGCCAATGTGATGTTGAACCGAGGGACAGATCGTGTTTAACACGAGGTAATGTGAAACACATTGGGTTGCGCTTCTGCTCTATGTTACAGTGATTAGCTCTTACAAACGTGACCAAGCAATCCGGTCCTCGCAGGGAATTTACGTGCCAGGTGAAGAAAGGACACTAATGCTGTGTCTGGAGTGAATCATATCTCTCTGTCTTAATGACAGACAATGAGGGATGTCCTCTTTTAACATCTTTACCTCTCTTTCTCTCATTTTCCCTCTCTGGGAGGTGGTTTTGTCCCATCTGGTGCAGATGAACTGAGACTGGGCTTTAGCCTTACATCTTTGATCTTCCTCTACTGGAATGGGCACTTTTGCAGCTGTAACCACTGCTCCGCTAGCCCGACCCCATTTCACCCCGCAGCTCCTAAAATACACATACATAAACACATACACACCCCAATGCGCTTGCGTATTAATCCATTTGTTTTGATGCATTGTTTGGCGCCTGTGCATGTCAACGACATCATATTCTAATTAAACATTGAAGCGCACAACACTGCCGATAATCCTCTAGTTTTTGTATTAAGACTTCCAAATTAGCCATCTGTTTCATCAAAGAGTTTGTAAATTGGTGACCCTGGATCACAAAACCTCACGAAAAAAGTCTTGAGTAGAACGGGTACATTTTTTGTAAAAACCAAAAATAGGTTGTTTGGGTTCAAATGAAAGATTTTTTTTGTGGCAAAAATAATAAGGATATGAAGTAAAGATCATGTTGCATGAAGATTTATTGTACATTTCCTACACGAAATACATAAAAACTGTCTTTTTCTGATTGGATGGCTTGTTACAGTGAACAAAAGGCAATTTTCGCAATATTTCGATTTTTTTGCACCCTCAGAGTCCTATCCTAACAAACCATACATTAGTAGAAGGCTTAATTATTCAGCTGTCCGGTGATGTAAAAATCTAAATTTAAAAAAATTGACCCATAAGAAGGTTTTGCTG
Source organism: Barbatula barbatula (assembly GCF_947034865.1). Classification (NCBI taxonomy): domain Eukaryota; kingdom Metazoa; phylum Chordata; class Actinopteri; order Cypriniformes; family Nemacheilidae; genus Barbatula; species Barbatula barbatula. The sequence goes on along the minus strand of NC_136766.1, from coordinate 10,461,773 downwards.
TCCATGGTCACATATACGTTATGATGCATTGTCTATGTTTTATTGAATAGTCTGATTTCACGGGATGTGTTTATTAGCCCAGGATTTGTGATCCTTCGATACATGAGGATACGCTTGCAATGTGTGCGTGTCCGTGCCAGTCGTTTTCGTTTATAGTTTACAGAGCTATATGTTTTACTTTTAACTCTAAGTTATGAACGGTTGAATACATTTGGGTAGTTGACAGATGTACCGTACGTGACTCCTATGGTGTGAATTAGCAGAAATGTAGAAAGTTAAAAACTGTTCATTATCTATTATTTTATATTATTCATAGTTATCATATTTTTCTCATTTACAGTTTCTTTTATTAATTAATATTTATAATTCTTTCAAGTTTTTTCCGGTCGCACTACAGGCACATTTATTCATTTACAAGTATTTATCATTTTTTTCACATTTAAGATGAAATAAAGCAGAACCTGTCGACCCAGGGTTAGATATAAACATACCATATAGTATATGTGTATATGAACAAAGTAACCCAGGATTACATTTATTAAAGATTTATTAAAGAGAGTAAAAATCCTGATTGTGTTTTTCTTTCATCCAGGTGTACGCACCATCTCCCAACTCAGACGACTTCAACAGAGACTCTCCATCCTACCCGTCCCCCAAACCCCCCAGCAGTATGTTCACAAGCCCTTTCTTCGGTCAGTCATGTCACTCTTTTTATATTCTATGTAATATTACTTGTTATTAACCTATTGTTTACTTGGTTCGCTTTTTACTATTGTTGATTTAGTTTCATAATGGAAAGTCTTAATGCTTTTTTACTAGCTTCTGGCATTATATATTCATTGCCATATGACATGAAATCAAAAATCTTCCATTTATTTACAATTGTATAAACATTTTCCCAACTCAGAACACACAGTTGCTGGTTCGTTCCTTCCCCCACACATTAAATATTGTTATTCTTTTGTAATTTAAAAAAAAATGGGAACCTTCTCTTTACCCATCAGCAACTGCCTATCTTACCGACTTCACAGATGTAGATAGTAAACCAACCAGGCAGATTCAATCTCTGTCAACTTCGATAAAAGTTATACAGTCCCTTGGTCTACGAGGAGTTCTCCCTTAAATGTTGAGGCGGAAGCAAGTGAACTGCGTCTGGCTGAATGTTATCTCAGCTGTGCTCAGGGTTTGGCTCGGGCTCAAGTGTATAAAGCAGACTTAAAGGGAGGCCAGACTGTTTGACATCCTCACAATCCAACATAAGGAGTGTGGGGGTCAGGCTTCAGCTCACATATCAAACTGTGTGTTGTGTTTTGCCTGGTTTATCAGCATTATTGATTACGTAAATGTCACCTTGGTCTTGCTCACAGTTTAAAACTTTCCACAAGTTTAAGGCAAAGTAACTTGCTCTAAAGCCAAAAAAGTAGATGTTTTTTATGTGTCTCATGTTTAAACGCACTTTGTTTTTTAATCAGATGGGACCCACGGTTCCTCTGATCCGTGGAACTCCTCCAATGGGATCAGCCAGCCAGGTTATGGGGGAATGCTGGGAGGATCTTCATCTCACATGCCACAGTCTGGAAACTATACCAACCTGCACTCACACGACCGCCTGGTGAGAACGCTGTTTATCTCTTTTTTGTGGGTTCAGCCAAGGACAGCTGCCATTTTTTTGATTATGTGCAAGATAACTGCAACTTTTGAAGCATAAATTACATACACAGTTTTCACAATGCATTTTTGTGTCCGCATTTTTTATTTGGTTTTGTTAAAACAACAACAATAGCATCAGGAATAAAACCCGCTACTGTACCGTATAAATTGGGTGTTTCATTGCTTTACATTATAAACTAGTTGATTTAGTAAAATCAATACATTGCTCTCTACTTTTTTATATTTCGACATTGTTTGTCTGAAGTTTGTAACCCACGCTTTTGTTTTTTTTCTGTCACAGAACTACCCGCCACACTCCGTGTCGCCCACAGACATCAACGCCAGCCTGCCACCCATGTCCAGCTTCCACCGCAGTAGTGCCAGCACCTCGCCCTTTGTCACCGCATCTCACACCCCGCCTGTCAACACCGCAGAGGGAGTCATGGGTATGCTGTCCCGCTCACGTGACTCCTAGTGTTCCTCTCGAATTATTTCACATTCTGTATTCATGTGGTTGTCTCGCACATCTTTAAAGCTTCACTGTGTAATTTCTAGCAAGTAGAGTTACAATAAGGGCTCATAGGCTTTATTTTGCAAAGTGACACATTGCTGTTCATGTTAAAAAAAACTGATATGAGTCAGTTGAACCAAGACATTTTTTTATCTATTTTATCCTGCCTTATCGGACACATAGCCACAGTTGTTCCTGCATATTAAAGATGGAATAGCTGAAAGTATTTTTATAATAAAATAATGCTTCACTTCACAATGGTTTTCATATGCATTCAGTTTATAATACGTTACATTTTTTTTAAATATCTCTAAACATTATTTTGTGACTATATTTTTGATATAGGGTATATATTGATATATACTTTGTTCGTCCGGTCAATTCACACAACTAGGACCAATAAAAAACATGACACTAATGTCTTTGTAAGCACTGTTCCGATGTGAATGCCATGTCTCTGTGTGGTCTTTTGTGTAGCTGCTGCCAACCGAGGGAACGCCACTGGAAGTTCGCAGACTGGAGACGCGCTGGGAAAAGCCCTGGCTTCGGTGAGGTCTTCTTCCGTTCATTCCATACTTTATAAGTATATAAAGCCATCTATATAAGTCCTTCGTCTGCTGCAAAAATGTAACGTTATTATTTTAACTAGTGAGCTATCCACGTTTCCCGGTATTGTAAACATACCCCTGTTGTTCATCTTGATTCTGGAATCTCCATGTTAATGTGTTGTAGACATAAGTAAGATTACTCTACATAATGGCATAGTAAAAACAGGACTTGTGCTCTTAGTCTGGGTATTAGTAGCAGTGCAGAAGGTTAAGAGATTGAATAAGGTCAGGGGATCTGTTTGTGGATGTTTCTGGACCTAAGCCCGGATAATTGTGCTCTTAATCTTGCAGTATACAAGAAAAGGAGCTGTACATAAAAGCCTGCGGATTATGCATTGGTTTGGGTAATGAGTGCTGGCGTTTATGCTGGTTCACAACGTGTCCTGAAACCGGAGCTCACAATAACCTTTAAAACTTGCCGAGCTTAACTCAAAGACTTATTAAGCTTCCAAAAATCTTGCAGTCTTGCTTATGCTACAGAAAGTCACAACAAGCCTTTTTTTAAAGTAGGAACACATCTGGACTGATTCAGCTTTTCAGACGAAAGCGCAGCGGAGTCACCTCTCCTCCAAGGACGAGGTGCAGCTTTTTCGGGAGCTTTTGCCGTTTTGATATCGGAGAGGTCAAAGTGCCCTCCCCTTCTGAGAAATTAGATGCCTAATGGGTTCTCTTTGATTGGAGAGAAAAAAAAATGTAATAAGAGACTGGGTGAGGCCACAAGTGCACACTCTGGCACACACACACAAACACAAGACAGTGTCGCGGAAAGATAATCACAAATTAAGTCTTTTTGTATTTGCAGACTCAATTCTATTAGCATGATAAAGCCGCAGTGAAACGGACACGGTTGGGCTGCGGTGGAAGGACGGGAGAGAGAATGAAACGAGGGGTGGGGGAAACGTCCTAACTGCTGCGTCTCGGCTCCGTGGGCCGCCCATTGTGGAGCTTTTGTTCGGGTTGCTTTTGGACGGTTTGTGCTCAATGTGCCCCCGCTGGCAAAGAGCAGTGTGACTGATGAGGGGCGGAGATCCGTTTGTTGTTGGTAAAATGAGCGGGTTACACTAAAATAAGGCAGAAGTTGGGACATCAGAGACATCAGAGGCCATGAAGATGGGCATATGACCGTTCATATGAAATAACTATTATACTCTTTTGCTGGCTGACTATGTTTTTTATCATCTAGGTAAAACAATGAACTTTTCTATATCAAGACGAGGTTGGTCAATGTCTTCACAAAGTATTTATTTCTCAGGATGCCTGTTTTTATCACGAACACCCTCACTTACCCCCTTTCTCTCTCTCTCTCTCTCTCTCTCTCTCTCTCTCTCTCTCTGTCTATTCTGAGAGATGAATGTACTAAAGCCCCAGGCAGGATTTGCAGAGCTGATTGAAACACAAAAGTGTGGCATTCAGGGTTTAATAAGAAGATTAATAACGATAGTATCCGCATTTTGATATGTTTTTTAAGTCAAACGAACTTGATGATCCCCTGGAAGTGATGTCCCGCAAGTTTAGAGCCGTTTATTCTCAAATCCTCCCAGATAATTGGGATCAAAACCTGAATACTTCATAGTGGTTTCCATTATGAGACCAAAAACCATTTTAGTAAAACACAGGAAGTACATAGCTTAACAAAAAAAGGTTTTTGTATTTTTTGTGTAATCTGATCCGTGTATAGCGACTAAAACAATAATATAATTAGAAAAAAATTAAGCCTAAAGTAAAAATAAAAAAATCAGAACTGCAGTAACCTTGGCACAACATTAGTGTGATGCAAAAACCTTATTGGCGATGTCAGAATCTGGAGGTCTTTCTTCTACATGGCATCGGTGTGTTTGTTGTGGTGTAGGCAGGGCTGTGCCCATCCCGGTCGCTATTTATTGGGCAGCCAGTGAGAAGCTTTATTACCTCTCATCCATAACAGAAGATGAGCCCGAGACGCCCATCCACACAGCCAGAGGCCAGACTCATTCAGTCTAATGAGCTCCAAAAAGAGAGATTAATGACCATGTCCTCTCTCTCTCTCGCTCTCTCTCTCTTCCTGCATCATCTGGCTTTTCTATATTCTGCTATGTCCTCTATATATTAGAAGTGACATAATGGAGCATGATAAAGCCATTTAAATTATGGCTGGACCACACAACCACATATACTGTACAACAGTAGACATGTGTTAAATGATCAATGTTGGGCATTTGGCCATATTGCCGCCTCTAATCTGAATTCACCAGACAGCATTACTACCACTATTTGTTTTTCTCCCCCTCCCTTGCCTTATAATGGTGGGGTTGTGATGTTTCATGCTCATGTGGTTTCACTTGTGATGTGCAGCATGCAGCGGGTGTGTTGCACGGTCTCAGGCTTTGACTTAATAACAACCACAGATGTGTCGGAAAGCCAGCGAGCGCATGCTGGACTGCAGGTGTCACACAGCCATCTGAGTTTAGGAGGGGCTGCGTGTGTTTTTCTGCAGACATTATAAAGGGTGGCGTTGGTTGTAAAAAGCCCATATGTATGCTGTGAGCAGTTTTTACTGCCGCTCCGCTTGTAAAATCATCAGAATTGATGAGGCAATTTTGGCTGAGGGATGCTAACCGGGATTGTAAAGCCAGAGAGGAAAACAACAGGTTGTGGATTTTAACAGCGAGCTACCTCACAGACTGATTTTTTTTCTCTCTCTTGTTTACAGATTTATTCTCCTGAACACACCAGCAGTAGTTTTCCCTCGAACCCTTCCACTCCAGTGGGCTCTCCCTCTCCTCTGACGGCCCAGGCGGGCTCTGCTTCAGCAGGTACAGTGGTGACGGCCAGCGGCCCCACAGGAAGGGCAGGTAGAGCACTTGTCTGCCTCTCTGACCCACACGTTATCATATCTACACAATCATACACTAAACTAAAGAACTGTTCGAATTAAAATGAATGAATGTCATTGCATCAGATAACAAAATGTTATTTATTTAGAACTAATAAATGGCCATTTTTTAACCACAGCATGTCAGGTGTAGATCATCATATGAAATAACATATCCCACATTTTAGCCTATTATTGTTTAAATTCAAACAAGCATGTTGTGAGCTGCTTTTAATGTGCTGAAGGTGTTTGAAATAGACATAAAAAGAGATTTCTTTAATGCAAACTCGTGGCCCAAAACGTTCATTTAAATCTATTTTATTGTATGATATCTTCGTTTAACTTTGTATTCCACTCACCACTTAATGTAAAAGCTGAATCTTAACACAGCCATATAAATCATGCAAAAAAAAACTTTGTGGTCCAAATTCAGTTTGGGGAGACTAACTCATGTGTCACAGTAATGCCGTGTGGTTGTACACTCGCCCCCTTCTTCCTCACGTAAATGAGCGGACACGTAGACCGAGATTGAAGGTGATGTCGGGGGAGCTGTGTTCGGCGTTGATAGATAACTAACCGATGTGAAGATTTTACCCATGCTCAACAAGACTAACGTAGTCATTTTAAATTAAGAAAACTTAGAAGCACAGGATGCAGAGAAACACACCGTTGTTTCTGCAAATGGAATGTTGTAGCAATGAGCGGGCAGTTGTGTGTGTTCAGTGATATACTGGTGACAGCTGTGTCTGTCCCGCTCCTTGGCTTCAGCTGTTGCCCTGTTCCTCACACAGCTGTTGCCTGTGACAGACCAGCCTGCGAAGATCCTCATTTATTAGCCTGACTGACTAAGAGAAAGGGAGGGAGAGGATGACTCAGCTCAGAGAACGTCTATCTCTCCAGATAGCTTGCCGCACCTTATGATGTCACTTTCTGTCCTTTTACTGTATGTAGCCTGGCTTGTCCCAGGTTTTGTGATGTTAAGAATGCTGTTAAGTTTACCATACATTAGCCTTTTTTTGCAGAAGCCAGTTGCTGATACCAAGAGAGTCCCATATGAGACCCAGTCTGTGAAATAACAGCTAAAGTCATTTTTGTGATTGTCTACATAATGTAAAGAACATCCAGTGAAAATATAACCTTCTAATTCTCTTTAATATTGAATGAATAATGCCATGTCAACCACTGAAATAAATGTTTGGAATGCCAGCAGTTTTTGTTTTATAATATGATAAATAAAATCATTGTAGTATTTATTGGATTATAAATGAAATTTTGAGTACTAAATCAACTATTATATAATGATAGCAAAAATTATCTATAGCAATAAACACATATTACCTATTGGATTGCCTGACTTCTTATAGCATAACTAGATCATGCGACTTTGGCCTGGATTTCACAGACGGGGCACATTTATAATGCATTTTAAAAATGATAGCAAATAACAGACTATCCTGTTGCTTAATTGGTGGAGCATTACGTTAGCAACGCAAAGGTCATGGGTTTGAACCCCCGGGGAAGACAAAAGCTGATAAAATGTATACTTAATCATCTGATATTTAGCCGTTTTGTGTTTATTAGCATTTTAATTGGCCTGGACGATATGTAAGTCTAGTTTACTTTTGGCACATGTACCATATTCTTCTCTCCCTACGATTTTATCACATCATTAAGTTGATTTATATTCCCAAGCAGGCAGTCAAAAGCCCCTTTGATATCTGGGGCCTTTTATACATTGAAGCCTTTTGATTATGCTGTTCTTAGACGCCGCCACACATAGTTTAATGATGTTATGATTAAGCTGAAACATATCCATCTGTTCCTTAAACTCAGCCATTAGACTCACTTATAGCCGTGCCTTTGCTGCCCATACCGGCCAATTAAAGCCCAGCACCGCGTGCGGACCCCCACACAGGCTCACAATCATTTGTCAAGCCGGCCAACGGTATGGAGGACTTATTAAACACCGCACTTGCTACACATGGGGAGAGGAGAGAGAGCCCTCATTTCCTGCCCCAGAGTAATTCTTAATAGGCTGTTAATGAAAGTCTGTTTCTGAGGGTTTCGCATTTTTAGAAGCAGATTGCTTCAAATGAGGGTTGCTTACATTTTGGAGGGAATGAATGGTTGGAAAATCTACTTAAACAAGTTCCTGTCAGAGGAGAGGTGAAATGAACTCTGCATTTTGCTTGCCAGATGTATGACCGCAAACGGTCCATCGCAACAGTTATGACAACCGGCAAAATAGAAAATCTGTGATGTAAACAAAGTACCTGAAGGTACAGTTATGCTTGGTTCGGTTTTGAGTCGGTTTAAAGACAGCGAATGCGGGTCTCCAAAAATAATAAGCCAAAGACCTTCATTTGGTCCGTACTACATTGTGCAAGTTTCCATGTAGGATTTTCTTCCTTGGATTGTTTGTCAGCTAGAGAGACTTCGTTTTTGGAATGAAGGGAAAGTAAGCCCACCTCCCCCACACCATTTTTTGATTTGTGATTAGCAGATGTGCATTCTTTTCGAGCAGTGTTGATTTACGGCCAGTGAGAATCGGCACGTTTAGACGGAGACCAGACCAGAGTCATTTACATCCTTTTGATAGACCCTTCCAGTCTCACAAAAACACAGCCACTGAGTACTTCCAGCAGTGGACCGAGACTTAATACGAGAAAAACGGGGGTCCGAGAATCTGACCAGTGTGTCTTTCCCTGTTTTTTTATATTTGACAAAACAGTACTTTTTGCAGTCACCATACACTAACACCGTCTACCATAAGATTGCTCGCCATCCAGTAGGTTGTGAGTTTTGGTCTTATCCTGTCACGTCAGGTTTATCTGAGTCCAGACAATACTTGCCCGTATCTTGCATTGTTCTCGAATCTTTTTTCGTCATGACTTCATTAAGGAAAGGAAGTAGGTGATGTCCCTCAATGCTGGTTAGTGTACTTTTGCGTGTAAGGCTCGACCACGCAACCTTCTCACATTGCAGGATACGGCCCAGTCAAAGGAAATGATGCGTCTGGAGACCTGGAGAAAAACAACCCACGTTGAGAATAGATTAAATCAGACTATATAGGAAATTAGTTTTAGTCTATTGTGACCTGAACCATTTGCATTAGACCTTGTGGAACATTGCCTAACAATATACCAAACTGCTGTATGTGATATATCGAATCAGTGTTTATTAATAAAATAATATTTATTACAACAAAGTTATTTTCTTTGTGTTACTATTAAAGAGAAAGTAAATTTTTTCGTCAACATTCAGTCATTTCCTGTTCCGGTACATTGTCATATTAACTTCAGTGAGTCATATCCAGAAGCTGATTCAAATGAATCAATGAGTCATTCAGACTGATAACCCGAATTTGAGAGTCATTTGTAACTGATTCATCAAACAAGCTAAACTAAAATGTATTTATCTTTGTTTTTGTGTGCATCCAGCGAACAACAATCGCACACAGCACTAACCATGCAATACAGGAAAATTGATGTGCATTGCTCGTTCGTTTCAGACATTCAGCATCAGTTCTCATCTGTGTAAATGAAACTCAGGTGGCAGGTGTCTTAAACTCTCTCTCTCTCTCTCCCCACAGGTACAACTCAGTGGCCCCGGGCGACCGGACAAGCACCTTCCTCCCCGAACTACGACAACTCCCTCCACTCTCTGGTAAGATGTCTCTCCTACCCAGACACTGAGCACTTTTAATGGACACTGTGTTAGTAGATGGCTCGCTCTTGGAGGGCAGGGGGTAGCTTTACATAGACATTCCTGGCTGACAAATGTCAGAAGCGGGACAGGGAGGGGTACAGAACAATACACGTCCCTTGGGGCGTGTCTCCTGCCATCTGTCCTCTTTCGTCCGCGATGGATGGAGATTGGCCGGGATGGATGGATGAGGTGGTTGGGGATTGGTTAGGGTGTGTGATGGGGTGGGGTGCTGGCAGCTGCTGCGTTCAACCACTGCCATAAGATTCCAGGACTGACTGGGGATCTGAGCCACAACAGGATATCAGTTTACACACACACACAAACACACGCATACAGTCCTTGCCACACCATACATTCAAACTATGGGGTGTGTAGATAAATATTTACTCTCATGCTTGATGTGCCAGCTGTGAGTGGATTTGAGTTTTTGTGGTGCGTGTACAGAAATACATTTCGGGATTTCCGCAGTATGAATTTGTTAGTGTTCTCGGCTGTTAATAAAGTGTGTTTTGTGGTTCACAAGTGTATTAGAAATACCCAAAATACATTCCTTGAAATCCTGCATCTGCCAAACTGGCAATGTCGTTGTACAAACCGCTACCCCATAATACTTTGGTTGCCTGTTTATTATTCGAAAACTGTATCCTGAATACTAAGTATTCAGACATCCTACTTCCCTGCTAAAAGAAACTATAGAAACCCATTAGAAACCAATACAGAATTTGTAATAGTTTCCAATAAAATTGCATTATGAGCCATTAAATCAATTACACAGTTAATTTTTGTAGTGTGTTTTGGGCTTTATTTAAATAGGATTTAACATCCTTCCAACAGAATCAGTAGACACCATTATATTTTCTACAAAAATGCAATTCCCATTAAAACCATAGATTTTCTATTGTGGTTTGGGCATAGTTCTATTGTTTTTTCAGCAGGGTTGTTTGACATGCTTTTTTGCATACATAATAGAGGTGGAAGTTTGCATACTTGAAACCAAATATAAACAGTGGTTCCTCTAGAAACAGGACATGAGCTGTGATTGGCGGAGTGGGCTGTCAGTCAAAGCGCTGTGCATCATAAGTAGTTAGTTGAACAAACAGCAGGATTTTGACAAAAGGATTTTGATACTTGACAGACTGGTTTGATGCCCTCTGCTGATCTCTCGAGCTCTGCTTGCGTCTCCCTTGCCTGTCTGTCTGTCTCAGAATGTATGTGTCTCACTACTCTCCTCTTCCTGTCTGACTGTAGAAAACTCGTGTGCACCAGCAGCTTCATGAGCATCTGCAGGATGCCATGTCCTTCTTGAAGGATGTCTGTGAGGTATTCCCGCTCTTCAGATAGTCACCTCCTCTACTACTTTTCTTTAAGCCATCAGCGTTCTTCAGCTTTCTTTTCAGCTGTCATACCTGGAAAACTTCCCATTCATTAGTTTATCGGCCAGACTTTTCTGTTTTGTGCTTTATTGTTTTGCCATTTCATCTTTTATTGATTGTCTTTTATGACTAAAGACATTTACTTTGATTTAATTAAGATCACAGTTTTGGAAAACTGTCATTGATTTTCTTTGTTTATTCTGCCAGATGTTATGTAAATAGCTTTCACTTTTCACATGTTTTGTTTTGTTCTATATGCTTTGTTTTTCTAATGTGCCTTTGTTTTATGATGCGTGCCATTCTGTGATTCCTTGTCAAAATCCACATCATTCAAATCTCTGTTGATATTTGTTTTCCTATTCACCTTATGTTGTTTTCTCTCTCTCCTCCGCTTCCCCCACTTCCCTTTTTTCTCAACCGCTGCTCATTCCAGTCTCGAATGGAGGACAGGTTGGACAGGCTGGATGATGCGATCATTGTCCTCCGGAACCACGCCGTGGGTTCCACTGCCAACCTGCCGAGCGACATCCAGAGCCTGTTGGGACAAGCACACAACGGGCCGGTCAATAATTTCTCCGCTTCCGGATTGGTCGCCAGCCGAACAGCACAGATGGTAATGAAAACTTTGAAAACTAGCTTATTTGTTTCAGTGCCCTCTGAATTTCTTTCGAGTTCAAAGTCCCTCGCAGTTATTAGAGGCAGGAGAACGAGATAAGCATGGGTTTTTTCATTGTGCTTCTCCAAATAGCCTCATAAACAGAGTTAAGCCACCTGTTTAAAATGAAGGCCTGGCCATGTGCTGAAACTGAACTATTTTCCACTGAGAGCAGTTTAACTTAAACCCACATACTTTCCATAAGCGTAATGGCTGGACCCAAGCTTGTTCTCCCTATGCGAGCTGCGTTCCACGGGCTGAATGGGAAAAGCAGTCACAGTAGATTATAGTAGACCAGTGCCGGTCTGGAAGACATTTCCGTAGCGTAGCACTCATTGGGGCTGTGGGGAGCTCTGTATCACTCCCACATCCCACGCCGTTCATTCCTCGCTACAGAGAGATTAGCACACAGCTGTAATTGAAGGAACAGCCAAAGGAAGGCGTTTCCGATTCCCGATAATACAAAATAATCAGGACATTTGTTTTGCTTCAGACAAGAACCACTAAAAACATGACAAAAACAAATGTTATTTGATTTCCTATTAAATTATATAACGCAGACGTCTTTGTTGTTGGACAAAGACGATAGCAATACAAATGTTTTTAAGAATGACCAATATAAAGCTTTGCCTCACCACATAAAGGACCTTTCCTTTGCTGTTCTTATTGCTATTCTTCTTTCAGAATAAACTGGCTGTTTGACCACATTTAAATTCTGTTATTTATTTACCCTCATGTCGCTTAAAATTTTATTTTTCCTGTGGAACATATTTTGAGAAAGTGGTTTTGTGGCCATAAAATGGAAGTCAATGAAGGCCAGTGTTGTTTGGTCACCAACATAACTCAAAATATGTTCTTTTGTGTTCTGCAGAAGAAAGAAAATCATTCAGGTTTGCATTAACATGAGGATGAATAAATAAAGATAATACATTTTTGGGTAAACTATGCTTTTAGGTGTCTTTAACAACCAATTTTATTATATTTAATATTTTTGAATGCCAATTATTGTCTGGAATGCTGTGTGATAAGTGAAGCCCTTTCGATCCGTGTATTGACAGCACACATGTCAAACAAAATTAACAAAATCAAACTGCACAACTGCACAAATATTCAGATTGTTGCTCCACAGTTTATTAGATGATTCCTTCCTTCCTGTTCACGCTAGCCGCGCAACTCTGTGCTCCAAAAATAATTCACATCCTAAATGAAACACGTCAGGAAACACAAACTCTCACGGCTCTGGTTTGTTCTCTTCACACCGGCCCCGCAGCTTGTTGACGTGCCAATGATAATTTATTGCCCAAATCTAAATGAAACCCGAGGATCCACACAGCTCTGCTTTGTCACACAAAGTTAGTTTTACCGTTCATGGCGTAGATGCCGTTTATGTTTTAGTCATGATGAACGGTTTATTCAAGCGACAGAGCAGTGCTGTGATAATTCAGTCAGATCCTTCTTCTGTGTGGGAGCTGTTAGACTGATGTCAGTGGTCTATGTGTTCACGTGCACACAAATGGAGCTGTGTGAGAGAGACCGTCCTCGTACACACACTCAGACAAGGTCCTGATTCAACACGGCCAGCGTGCTTTTATTTTGGTGCACCCTTTTCTCTTTCTGTCTCTTTCTTAACAACTTGGCAAATCTGATGCTTTAGTCGTGTGTGTCTGAGCGCCTCAGCTGTATGGTAATCAAGCCCCGACAGGAAAATGCCCGCCTTCTTTGGTCGGCACCCCCCCTTCCTTTGCCAGTCTTCTGCCACAGACAAAGAGTTGTTTGGACACCTGTTGAGAGTGGTGCTGAGATTAGTGCATGGGGGAAGGGGGTTCGATGCTGGGCGGCAGAGAGGTTAACAGAGGCCAATAGTGACTTAGGAACACATTCCTGAAGGAATAAGGGGAAAGACCTCCTCTACCACCATTTCCCCCCTTCTCCACCGAGTGGCCCCCTCCTTTTTCTTATCTGTGGCCGTCAATCTTGTGGCTTCACCGAAAAGAAACTGGATGGTGGGTAAACTCGGTCTCGCCCACTGTGGCTAGGGTGGCAGGATGAGAGAAGGACAGCGTAGCAGAGAGTCAAAGCGGGGCTGTGTGTTTCGCTAATCAAATGACAAGAGCTTGATCAAATCCAGATGCATTTAGAAGTCGCCAGTGACGAATGCTGGTCAAACAGCCATTTGATGTTCGGCTTTAAAGGCCAGATTGTTTATTGCTGTATCCATGTATAAAAAGTTATTTTCCTTTGATGGGAAGTACGAAGAGCAGACTTGACTCGAAAAAATATGACATGGCGTGTTGTGAAATGTTCTTTTATATTAAAATAAAACCGCAAATATAATTTCATTTTTTAAAGGATAGTTCAACAAAAAATATATATTTTGGGCATTTAGTCACCTTTATGTCGTTCGAAACCTATACATGTCTTATTTTTCTGTTGAACACAAATGAAGGTATTTTAAGAAATGGTTTTGTGTCGATACTGTAGTGTAGAGGTCACTGGTACCAGTGTTGTTTGGTTACCAACAATCTTCACAATTTCTTCTTTTGTGTTCTGCAAAGTCATACAGGTTTCAAATGACATGGGGGTGAGTATAGATGAGCATTTGTATTTTAGGCCAACATTTCCACCTATGCCAAACGAGAAAGTGAGCCTCACTTCTACTAAAACGTAATATTGTCTGAAAAGGTGCAGTCCATCCAGTCCAATGTTACATTGCAATCAACCTCAAAGTGTAGACATAGGCTTTTAAAATGAAAACCAAAAGAAACATAATAATAGTATTTTTTGGTGCAACAGAATTGAAGTACTGTTTTTCTCTGAGTGCGTATTTGGGGCTGTGAAGGTCATTCTTTGTAGTGTGAATACCACTCTGTTGTTCAGAGAGGAGGTCATAGTCTACAGTAGGAACACGGAAACTCTAAGCTTTGAAGTCCAAGATCTGTCTCTTCCCCGATTTAATGTAAATCACTTTTGTTGTCTCGGCACTGATCAGATGGCTTTGTGATCATAGAGACCCTTGATGTTTTGCTCTGTTCTCTGCCTTGTGTATTTATGGCTATCTGATCTGACAGGGCGCTGTTCACCGCGAAGAAACCGCCAGCCTGAACAACAACCACGGTGGCTTGCAGGCCAACGCTGGCCCCACCTCCAGCTCGGAGCTTAACCACCAGGTGGAAACATTCAGAGGTTAGAAAGCTTTTTAACAGCTACTTGTTTAGTTTTTGTTACTCAGTTTAATACATGTTGACTCTTATCGGTCTTGTATGCATCTCTGGTAATGAATTATATTCTGTTGTGTGTATGACAGCACTCGCTGGCAGTCTGGCTAGTCAGATCGCTCCTCTGGAGCTCAAATTGGAAAATCACGATAAAGATGATATGCATGACAACTCTTCTGATGGCCTAAAATCAGACGACGAGAGCGACAAAAGGGATCTTAAGGGGACTAGGGCAGGAACTCGTCCAAGGCAGGGACCTACATCACCGAAGTACTAGCCTTAAAATATTCTTCATTGAATTTCGAGACCATAAATCTATTCGGTTGCATGCTCGTGTGAAGCTTTAGTACGTTTCACACCAAATTATAATTTCTTTCGGACTGATTGTTTTGTACGTCTTTCCGCAGCAGTAGTATTAATGAAGACGAGGACCTGAATCCTGAGCAGAAGGCGGAGCGCGAGCGTGAGAGGAGGATGGCCAACAACGCCCGCGAGAGGCTCAGGGTCCGAGATATAAACGAGGCATTTAAAGAGCTGGGTCGCATGTGTCAGCTGCACCTGAAGAGCGAGAAACCCCAGACCAAACTGCTCATCCTTCATCAGGCCGTCGCTGTCATTCTCAGCCTCGAACAGCAAGTCAGAGGTCAGATGCCGTCCCGCTCTAATGCACATATACATCCACAGAAAAAAATAGAAGAGCATTCATAATTTTCGTTTATCAGCATTTCTAGATGTCTTGTGGCTATTCCAGTCCAATGTCTGTTGAATTACAACACAATCAAACCTCAGGACTGACAATAGTCACCCAACAGCAAGGTGAAAGACTGACAGCGTGACAAGACAGAAGATGTTTTGTATTAATATTAGTGTTGTATTGCTTAAAAGTGAATATGAACTAGGTATTTGAGGTCTGAATTTTTTTTTGACCCATTTCTCCAGTTTAGATTTTCTGCAAATAACATTTTATTGAACTTTGTCAGAAATTTTGCTAGTAGTTTACAGAATAAAATGAAAATGATTAAATTAGTAAATTCTGTACTTTGCACTATTAATGTAATGCAATTCTTAATGCTTTTACACAGTTAGCTAAATTATCAAATAATATATAGTATGAAATATGTCAGTTCTATAATGAAAATCCACAGATATAATTCCGGTACTGGTTTAATTGAGTCAAATAATTTATAATTTGATGTGTAATTTTTTGGTTCATACTTATGTGTGCAGAGAGGAATCTAAACCCCAAAGCAGCCTGCCTTAAAAGAAGGGAGGAGGAGAAGGTGTCAGGGGTTTCAGGTGACCCCCAGCAAGCCCACCCGCCTGTGCACCCAGGCCACACAGACACATCCAACCCCATGGGCCATCTTTGAACACTGGCCAGGTAACCTACATCTAGAATTAGTAACATTTAACCATTTGGAGATATAATATGAGTAGGTGATAAAAAACACTATTAGCAAGATGTTCTTTGCTCTTGCTGAGACATCAAGATCGATTCCCAGGAATATGCCTTCATGCAGTGTATACTTTGAATGCACTTACATGAGAAGGAAATCAGAACATGCCCACTAAGTTTTAACAACCATGCTCGTCTTTCTCTCACTTTTCAGAGCAAATGGATCCTGATGGCATGTGTTAGACAGAGTTGGTGACCTTGCTTTCCACGGGCAGACAGGACTCACAGTTTGTGTCACAGATTTGAAAAGACAGACCACTTGAAGCAAAATTCCACCGTTAAGCAATCCTGAGATTGAAGAAAACTGGCAAGTGCCCAGCTCCCTGTGAAGACATCCCGTATCGATAAGCAACTTTCTGCCCACCAGAGAAAATTAAGCATAGAAGCCCCTCAGCAGCACATATCGCCGTCCGCAAGCCGTGTGCCGCAGCTGTACAATCAAAGACTGTCAGTTGTCACCCCTCCACCCTATACGTGGAAGTTGCCTTGTGCCTAAACTGAATTGACGAATGCATTGTAACAGCTAGTGTTTTTTTTCCGTTTGTTTATAATTTTTTCCTATTTATTATGTTACTGAGCTGTAAGTCTGTGTGTAAAGGGAAAGTTCTGACATTGCTATGAAAAGCTGGTGGTGTTTCAGTAGATCTGCAGTTTGTCGCGTGCCGTCCGCACACCTCTCCCGCGTCGGTCTGTGGAAGGGCCTCTCCGCTCAACATCCACTTTACGAGATTAATATATTTTTATCGCACTCAGATCAAATTCCATGCCCTCGGAAGAATTTAATGGTGTTCGAAGACTCAAGGATCCCTTGGTTTAGGAAAATTTAAGAAATAATATATTATTTATATTTATCGTACATTCATTCCGCAAAGAAAACAGCAGGAGAAACCAAAACTACCTAATTCTTTATTTTGTATGTCGATAGCGTAGTTCAGAGTTTTCATCTAAGTCAGAGGTTAAAGAGAGTTAAGGTGAGCGGCCAGATGGCATCAGACTGTGCGTTTTCGGTTGGATTCCTTGGAGTTTGATGGTGGAACGGCAAACTCTGGCTTTACTGAAAGATCAAACACAAACTGACATGTTTATAATCATTAGGAAGCAGTTCAGATACAGAAAGTTACAAGACCCCAGCATTCCCTGCATATTTCTTAGTGTCTTAAATGGAAAATGGGACACAGTCTCGTCCTTTTGATTCCTTTGCCATATAGTGTTAAGGTGAAAACATATTTCCGATGTGATGCAGTTTATTTGTATTCAGATGTTACATTATTGGGTTCAACAGCCGTGGTAACGCCGAGGGCATCTGTACCGAGGAACCTTTCATATACCGTTGACCTGCATCGAAGGAGTTAGACATGGCACTGAGTGAGAGGAGTTGCATTTAAAACGATGACCATTACTTCACCTGGCCTGAATTGAAATTTTGCTTTATGTTTGTTTGTTTGTTTTTTCTTTCATTCTAAAACTATTAACAATTATAAATGAAAAGGAAAAAAAATACTCAAAGTAACCACATGTTATATGTTTATTTGTACTTGTATACAAAGCATTTCTCTAGGCTTCATAGTAAAGCGTATATTTGTCGTGTGAAAATAGAAGGATGTTCTAAGTTACTTAGAATGGCTTTGTCTTTCTCCCCAATGCATTGAAGTACTTGATACTTTATCAGCAGAATGTGAGCGCAATGTCTGTTAGAAAAAGAGAAGCTCTTTCAATTCAAATGCTGTGAAGCATCAAAATCAACAAACAGTGGAAATGATGAACAAAACCAGTTTCGATTATTTTGACAGTTTGTTATTGCTTTTTTTGTTCATTTTCATAGAGCAGCGGACACCATTTTTATTTTGTATGCTTTTTTACTTTAAGACCAAAAATTGTTGCTTGGTTTGTTGTCTTCCATGCGTTCACTCTATTAGAGGAGAGACGGCCACATTAAAAAATAATCGGTCCCTGAATTACAAAGTCAAAAGAACAAAAGCATAAAGGCACATTCATCAGAATATCAGCATTAATTTCCATCTGTGTTTTTTTCTCTTTTGTTCTGTGGCGTTACCTTCCTTGACAAAATTATTGTAGAGTCCACTATAGTCTTTGTGGCCTTGTTATACATTTCAGTATTCAAGAGCTTGTATTTTTGCCAGCTTCAAATGAATCAAGGTTATGAGTCATCTCTTTGTCTATTGTTTCATTTCCTTGTTTTTTTCCCTTTTATTCTGTGTTCTGTTTTTCTGTAAGTTAGATTTTGCTATATGCCCTGATGCTTTCCCTCATAACAAAAAATCTATGAAAAGGATAAAAAAACATGTGGCTTATTTTTCACTATAGTTAGTCTTTTATACAATAATATTGTAAGAACATTTCTTGAATTCTAAATATTACTCTTTCTAGATTTTTTTAAATCAAAAGTTTTGAGTAAAAAGTTTCTTACTTTATTTTACTATATTAGATAGTAAAAAATGTACGGTTATTTACAATAACCTGTTCATTATTATAAAAAGATTATTGATAGCATCTTAAGAACATAAGTAGGATTGTAGCTTGCAGTCTAGTACATATGGGGTATTGTACGAGCTCGATGTTCCAGAAGATGTGCCCTCCATTTCTGTCTACAGTCTGCATTGTTGGTTGATGAAAGATTTGTGTCAAAATTCAAGGTATTGTCAATGCACATCAGAAAACCAGCAGTAAGAAATTCAATTCTTTTTTTTCTGTCTCTGTAACAGAAAACACAATATGTATATAACATTTATGTAGCAATAAATGTGCCATCTTTTTTAACTGAATTGTATGCGAGTTTATTTCCCTTCACAAGTGGTTGTTTTTATCCTTGGCTAAGAGCATCAAAAATTGTTTTTCATTTGTTTCACTTAACGCTTGGCACAAATTTGCAGGGCTCTCGTTTAACATCTGTTTGAAAGGAGTTTTAACAACTCCGTGTACACTGCATTACATTTAGTATGGAAATTATTTTTTTAAAAGTTTACATTACTTTTAAAATACTCTTTGCATTTGATCAAAGAAAGTATTATTTTGCCATTTCAAATTCTCTATTTGGCTTGTGTTCTAGCAAAAACGTTTGCCTTCGTGAAACATTTGTCTTTAACTTAAGTAAGAGACAAAAATACTTTTCTTCTCAAGTGAATGATAGTGGGGAAATAAAATTCTTCTGCACTGAGCTACAACACACTTGACTATTGCTCTTTCATTTCAGGGTGTGTGCATATTCCCACATATTCCCACTGTTAACTGACTTTCCTTCCTAATTAAATTATTTTCTTTTCCATTTTGGTGTCGGTTATGAAAAATGGGAGCACCTGTTTTGTCCCAGCAGTGGTGAATGGTTCGCAGCCAAAGCCTTTCTGCACAATGCAACTTCCACATGAAACTCTAATAACAGTTTGCTCTATTTATTTCTCATTTTTCATCTCAGCCGTACATTTTTTTGCAATGACATCAGTCCTGGCTGTCCAATTAAAAGACTAAACTAAATCCCAGAACTCATCTCCCTGTCTCACACATCTGCCTTCAATTATGTCTCGGTACATAAGTGTGAGAGACAATTTCTCATTGGATTCGTCCTGTGCTGACAGATCCGGCACCAGATCTGTTGTAAGACAGGAGCAACGCTGGGGAGGAGATCTCAGCTATTTCTGACTCTGTCAGCCTTCCAAACAACACCTCATCTGAAGATTGCTCCAACTCCACTGACTGGGTGGGAAGGCTTTGTTCCATTTCCTCCCAATGTGTGTGTTTTTGTGTGCCTGAGTGTGCACATTCCTTTATCAAAACCGTGCCCTGGAGTGTTTACTTGCAGTCAACTAGAAAAATGGCCAATTTATTTTATAAACATGGGACCACCGTGTTTGAAAGCTACTTCCTGTGGATCTGGTTGCCTGGGACAGCACTAAAAGGGAGTGTTTTGGTGGGTTTGCTCACAGAAGCATCTTGAATTCTGCTGCGGGAATATTCTCTGTCCCTAGGAGTGATAATATGAGACAAAATTGCTATTTCTATACAGAAAAGTTGATTTAGTACAAGATCACAAGATTTTAAACATTCTATCAGGTATATATTACAAGGAGTTATGTGCCATCTCAGTGTAAATCAATATAAGAGCATAGCCTATAGCCTACTATTACACTTACTTTACATGACTAGACCCATGAAGCAAATGAACATGTGCAGTTCGAATGGCCTTTCAGATGATTAAATCATATTAATATCTGTTGTTATGTAAGGCACAATGTACAGGCAGCCGGTTGTTATCGCAGAAATAAGCCCCGACAGATCAGGACCCGACACGAAGCCAAGGGTCTTGTATCACACTGAAGGGGCTTATTTCGCCATAACAGCCAGCTGCTTGTACAGCTTATTACACGACAAATTGCCATATGAGAAAAAAAATTGATATTAAATCGTAATTTGAAATATTTGATTAGCTAAATTTTACCGAATGCAGACCTTCCGCGAGGAAAAGCCTTTTTCTTTCGTATTTAAGGAAAGACGTTCAAATGTCAGCAGGCAATTTGGTTTAATCACTTGTAAATATAATGTCATGTTATTAAAAGACACATTTATATTTAATTTCTCAAAAAAACTGTCAAAATGATTTGCAGCATACTGTTATTAGTTTTGAGAGGTTGTTATCTGGGAATAACGAACCTGCAAATGTGTCGACTGACCAATCAGAATCAAGCATTCTAAATCAAGAATCCAAATCAAGCAATGTAATGAAATATTTGATTTAACATTATAGACATGAATTTAAACCAAAGCAATACAATTCCCGTTATAACCATAAACTTGTATGTGAGGGTAAACATGTGACCAAAAAAACGGGCTTCTATTTGCTATTTCTAAGTTTATGGTTATGGGAATCGTGTTGCTTTAAATGGAAAATATAACAGGCGTGGTGTGTTACTGGTAACG
Organism: Barbatula barbatula; assembly: GCF_947034865.1. NCBI lineage: Eukaryota > Metazoa > Chordata > Actinopteri > Cypriniformes > Nemacheilidae > Barbatula > Barbatula barbatula. The sequence goes on along the minus strand of NC_136766.1, from coordinate 10,440,817 downwards.
ATGGTTTGATGTCTTGTGTATTGCCAAATGTTAAATGTTTATAAGGCCCCAAACACAATAGCATGAAATAATTTCCCAAAAGGAAGCAGATTGAAACTAGGCAAAATATTCAAATGCACTTTATTGATTAAAACGTTTGAAGCGTGTAGACTAAAGTATGATGCATCTTCGGAATGGAGTAAACGCGGCAATATCATTACTGATTCTCCGTTCACGTCAGTGGCCCGGATCCCCAAACAGGGAGAGAGAGCGCTCTCTGCTGAAGGGATGCAGCGTTTGTTTTCTGAAACTTAACACAGCTAGAAGACTTCATCTAGTGTTCAGGTACCCACACAGAGAAATGAAAGGTTTTTCACTCATGTTCGACTACCACGTGTTGCTTCTTGCGTACAAAGATACGGACAATATGTTAAAATTACTTTATAAAATGTTATATTTCCGTTTTGTCCGGCCGACAACATCCGGTCATATTGTTTTAATTGCCGGTGTTTAAATCGTCAAGGGGTCAATAATAGCCTAAAATATATCTCCGTGTGACAGGAAAAGTACTCTTAATCTGAACCATCTATTATGGTATTGTTCTTTAACGTCATTTCCATGATAATGTAGACACCAGTGTATACAGTGTGTTTCATTTGGATTACCAAGAAAGTCATTATGCAATTGATGATTTGTCATTTGCATTATGTACACCGTCCGTAGAGCTCTAGCGCTAGATGGCGCTGTCAGTCTTAAAGAGTTGTCTGGACATATAACAGTCTGCCGATGAAGTTTTATGTTCATTTTTAAAGTACGCAAAATGCAAGGCTTTGTTTAATCATACTGTTCTTTGAAAACTATATGTGATAGATCTTGCATCATCTTAACCGCACCTGTCCCTACTTTTGAATATTTAAATACTATAGGCTATATGGAACTCTTCTAGATTCAAGATGCAGTTTTCTGGCATCCAAACCTCCCAATCAACACATAAGCATGCGCTCTTTCTTAATAGTCTTATGCAAAAACTCATTATCGCACGCCAACCCTTGAAATAACCGATACCGAAATCAGAAGGTCCCGGGCGGCCTACACCCAGTTTCCATGGCATTGTGTTTTGAGATCAGCTCAAATGTAAAATGCGCTCTGACCGCTTGTCATGTTTAACAAATCAGCTGATCGGGAATCAGGCTGTATGGGGGCTGATGGACACCGGGTGGGTGGAGTCAGGTGGGCGGGCTTTACTATTCCCAATAGCCCGTGTGTGCTTGAAGTAAAACTAGTCTGAAAACAAGACCTGCAACAAGTGTCTGAGCAACTGAAGGTAGAATGGATGTTTCGCTTTTTGTCACCGTTGTTTAGAGAACTAGAGCGGCAAATTAACGCACCTTGTGGGTTAAACGGAAGACGGCGGTAAGTTCTGCTTTACGATCTTTTTTATTTTATTTACTGTGATGTTCAAGTGTGCGCAACGTTAACTTAGTGTAGCAACATTTAGCGACGCGGTGGTAGCTGTACAGTAATACACGGTAAAGATAATAAACTTTAATGTGACTTAGACGTACCGTAGAAGGAAAGAAAAAATATGTTTAAAAATAATTTAGATAAATTGTTTCACAGTTTATGCCATGTAATGTTGTTTTTGGGTGTCTTTTGGATCCTTTTGGGGATTAACAACATGAAATGTGGCAAAAGCAATGGATGCATAGTGCAAAGTGAAAATATTTTGTGCATTTACAAGTTGTCAACCACCCCTTTGATTTCCTTTTGTGTGTAGCAGATGTTATAATGTTTCATTTGCATCAGTGACAAATCTTAAAAAAATGACCGTCTACTCCTCTACTGAACATCTTCTTGATACTGTATCCGTGCATATGTTTTCATTAGAAACAATGCCAGAATGTAAGAGATTCGAAAGGGGTTATGATGCAATTTACTCGTCAGATTCACCCGAAACATCTTTTTCAAGTTTCCAGGGAAGAGAATACACATTTAAAGGCCTTGGTTGAATTGCAGGCTAGACTCCATTCTGGAAGAGTCTCCGTGGCCTGTGTTAGCTTCCCTGTCAGATCCTCCACGCTTCCATTCGACACAATGAGAGGAAAGGATCTACATTAACACCACAAGTCCCTGCGTGCATAGTACATGTGATATAGAAGCTGAAAGGGACTATTGTGTCATATCCTTTCTTCTGCGCCAGAGCTCTGTTCCTTGTGGATAAGGGGGCTCGTTTTTATAACTCGCCCTTACTCATTCCCCTCTGAGGCGCTGGAAAGTTTGACTCCCTTCTAGAGGCTTAGTAAGGACCCTATAAGCATCTTTATTATGATTTGTCAATTCCGAGTCTTTTCAATCTGAGCACGTAGTCACTTTACACTTTTATTGTTGATTGAATTGATTATTTACTTGATTCCCATGGAAAATGATTTAACGCTGCTTGGGTTCATTCCTAAGTCCTCAGGCCTCACAGGTTGTACATTACTGCACGGCAAGCTCTGGTCAACACCATTCGGTGAATCACATCAATATGACTCACAAAATCTTTTGTTTTCTTAGAGATGAAAGCATGTTATCAGTGGGGTCCAGACCAAACATATAATAGCCTGTTGCCCAGTGTGGTGCCTGTTAGTGGGGTGATATGTTGTTGCAGCTTTGTTTTGTTTTCCATTCTGTTCCTCAACACTTGTGTTTATTACGTATTTCAAATGTGATTCCTTTTGAATTGATTCAGCATGATTGAACTTGTTGTTTTGCAGCCGTATTTAGCACCACTTGAATAATCAAATGAAATGAAAATGTCTGTCTTTACGTCACACGCTTTGGTTATTTCCAATAAGTTGAACAGTTAGTGTCTTTTCATTTTATTCGTTTCACGATTCAATACTAAATCCAACCTTTGTTTCACCCTGTTTTTTCCCGTATATAATGGCATCATAACCCACACACTGAAGTCTCTGTTTTTCTTAGTCAGCAGTGTTAAGAATGTGCTGAAGATTATAAAGGTTGAGTCTCGACTGAAATCGCAGTTACTTTAGCCTATTTGTCTAAACGTCTGGCGTGCCCTTAAATAGTTAAAGGACATGTCCTTCGTTGTAGTTTACATGTCATATAGAGTCAAATACATATTCAAATAGCTACAAAAACCAGTTATGATGTTTGTCTTTGAATAACTTCCTAAACAAGCAATGGATCCTTTTTAAGAGGCTTCTAGGTCCTGTTCTTTTCCAAACATCTTTAATCCAGTAAAATGACTCAAAATGACCATTTATGACTGAAAGAAGACATAAACTGTATCTGATTCAGTCTCGATGCAAATATTTCCATTAAAAGATACTATAAGCATCACATACTATTTGTGTAATAATGAGATTATGGCTTTGTTTTCACAGGTGAGCCTCATCCACAGAGAGGGATTTGGTAGTTTCTCTTAAGTGTTCCTTATGGAGTCTTATAGAGTAAGTGGGATACCAAACACTGGACTTGCACAGAGCTATACCCAGCCCTCTCGCACAAGAGGACAAAGCAATGGTACTTATGGCCTCAGTATTCGAGTTCAGGGCATAGATGGACACCCTTTCGTGGTACTCAATAACCAGGACAGAGGTCCGAAGCCCTATGGAGCCCCACTTAACAATAACGGATATGAAGATTCTGAAAACCTATTTCATCACAGTTATGAGGAATATGAATATAAAAATCTGCCAGAAGGCCCATTTTTGGATTATAGACATCAGATGCCACATCGTCCTCACAACGAGACTTCTGATCCAAAGAAGCAATCCTCTCTTTTAAACTTCCAGAAACATCCTGAACTTCTCAAGCCATATGATCCTGAGAGCAATACTCTCGATAACTTTGTAAAACAGCCTACGGTTGAGATAAAAAATCCCTATACATCACCCCTCCCTATAGCCAACTCCCCGATTTTGAACCAAACAAGAACCTCCAGCCTGGATCGATTGACATTCCCAGATGGATCTTTACCGGATGAAAGGAGATACACCCAACCTCAGGTTCGTCCTCAAACGTCAGTCAGTGTCCAGTCTCAAACCAGACCGTCCAAAGACCAAGTTCAGACCCAGCCTCAGGTCAAACCCCAGGGCCAAACACAGCCTCAGGTCAAGCCAACATTCAAAACTCCACCGCCTTACCAGGCTCAACCCCAACCATCACCACGCCTTCCAGTTCCACAGGCATCTACAACCGTCATCAACCCTTATGGCCAGACCAAGGCATCTTCCAGACCCCCCAGCTCAATGAGTAGCACAAACTCCAGTTTGGAGCGAAGTCAACGTGAACCCGACCTTCTTCCCTTGCGGCGTGTTGACTCCAGCGGGCCCGTTCTACAGTCTTCCTCCTCCCGTAAGTCATCTTTGAGCTCCAACACACCAACCAAGGAAGACCAGTTTGACCAGCTTTACGCAGATAATATTAACCGCCACGAAAACCGGCGCTACATACCTTTTCTGCCTGGTACAGGGCGTGATATCGATACTGGTTCCATTCCTGCCGTGGATGAGCTCATCAAAAAGTTTGACAGCAAAGATACTTATCAACGCAGGGGTCGATCAGGACGAAGGAATCGACTTAACCCAGAAGACCGGAAGCGGTCCCGTAGCGTGGACAGCGCCCTGCCATTCGGTCTTGAGGGTGATGATAACTACTTGGATGAGGTTAACCATAATCGAGGCCGATCCACAGAGCATCTCCTTCGCCCATCATTGCTTCTACAGAAGGGTGCTGGAGCAAAAGCCTCCACCATTTCTCCACCCTCAAGCAGACCCCGGATAAATCTTAGAAACGCAACCCAAGTAAGCAGTGCTCCTGGTTCTCCTCAGGATACAGTCTCTAACTCTTCAGCTGTTTTTTTGGGGTACAAAAATCCCCAAAGTCATTCCTCAGCAGTTGTAGAGAACAAAAATGAAGATGTCAGACCGTCACCAAGCAGAAGGACCTTGTTGAATGTGACAACAGGATCAATTTCTCGTCCTGTAGTCAATGGTAAAACGCCAAATACTGAAGTTGATGCTCAGGTAGGAAAGGTCTCTTGGCAAAATTATTTAATCTTTAATGATATTGTTAAAACCTTATACATGTTGGCATAAAAATAGCTTGTTGTTAGTGTAAACTGTATTTCTTGTTTTCGTTCAGGTGACACCTGATCTTCTAAGAGGTCAACAAGAGCTTTCACAACAAACAAATGAAGAGACTGCCAAGCAGATTTTATTTAGCTACCTCAAAGATGGGTAAGTACACTTTACAAACTGTTTTAATGTTTGTTAGATAGGAATTCAATAAAAACATACACGTATCTATAATGTTTCTTTACTCGTAGGTAAAACAGCAACCAGTTTCATTTCTGTGTTTCTCTAGGATATTTTCCACTACGTAGTGTTCGGCCTTTTTTCTTTGAGAAATTTTTCAAATACAAAACATACTAACCAAATCTTTAAGCACTTCTGCAGAAACTATTAAGGATGGTTTGTTTGGAATTCAAAATGGTTTCCATTATCTGTGAGTCATAATGATAGTATTACAATTTACACTCCCCTACAGTTGTGTACAGTACACTCATCTTCTCACAATTCTCACCCTAAGCACTTTTCTCAGAATAAAAACACATTATTCTTGTTCCTTTCTAATGACTCACTACAGGCTAAACTGTGGGTCATATTTACTAAAGTAAACTCTAGTAGTAGTCATTTATTAAACTCCAAATAGACAATACAGTAAACTAAACAATGAAACAAAATATAACAGTTAAATCATGAGAATAACATAATTCATTACCTCTTTAGTGGATATATAGGAACTTTTATCTCTAGTTAGTTATCGTCGCAGAGTTTCACAGATGCCAGAGGGAAGGGATTTAAAATCACTATGAAGTGGTTTTGATCACCAAGAAACGGAGAAACTAATTTCTCAAAAACATTCAGCGATTTCTTTTTTTGATCCTACATTGCCACAATGGTGCATTAATGCCCTAATGCATTAATTATATTCAGTGCTTATCAAATTTATTAGACCATACGTCTGTAATAGTAAAAAGAAAATAAATACTGTTGGAATCTGTCCAAAAAATTTTGAAACAAATACAGTAAATAGACTTTATTCTATTCTTTAAATTTGAGCCGGCACATTTAACATTTTTCATAAGTCTAAATGTATCAAGTTTAACATGTAACTATTAAAATATAATTTTTATTAAGGACTGCAAGTAAATAATTATAAACGGGCATGTAAATAAAAACAAATGTCTTCTGCCTTTCTTGTAAAACGCTACATTTGAAAATTCATGGATATCAACATTAATTATATTTTGGCATTAGAAACAATACTGTGACTTACGAGCTTACACATACTGTACTGGTGGATTAACCATTAAAAACAATGAAAAATGATTTTGAGTACTGTTAGTTTAGGGCAGCTGTCACACAAACTTTACACTGGCTGGTGGTGGTCTAATAAATTTGTTAAGCATTTTATAGTCAAGGCAAGATTATTTACAAAGCACATTTGATACACAGAGGTAATTCAATGTGCTTTACATAAAAATGATTCGCAAAGAAAAGAATAGAAATAATATAAAAGTATATTATAAAACTTCCTCGCTCAGCTTTGCCAAGAAAAACAGTCTCAGCTCACTGCAAGTGGGTGAGGCAAAAATGTATTTTTTTGCTCCACGGTTTAAAGTTGCACCCAAAACAGGGCTGTTTCCTACTCTCATCTAATCCTGCATGATCGCTGCACAGCTTCAAAAGCATGCTGTAGGTGCCCCAAAAACCCAACCTGCACTGTTGAATAGCTGAACCCGTGCCCTCCCTGAACTCCATATTCTTGAAGTCAAAAGGTCCGCCCTCTGCTGCATTCCTCATGTGCGGAGGAGAGGTGAGCGGATTATACACCGCTGTCTGTGAACCCTGTGAAATCCTGCAGATCTAGGATCAGATACCTTCTGGTCAATGGCAGCCCTTATTACAAGCCTCATAGTCAGAGCTTGTCTCGAGGTGATGTTTAGGTCTCATTCAGTGACGCGTGCCGTAGCCGCGGCAGGTTAAGGGTCGCTGTGTTTGTAATGAAGGTAGGTCACAGTAATGCCGTTGTCAGCAGTGTTCTGAAACGTCTGTTGGTGAGATTATTTTACGTCATGAAACTTATAATAACAGTGTCCTCTGTGGTAGGTTTGTATGTGTTTGAAAGAGAGGCGGTGCTGGGTTGTTTATCTCATTGTAACCTCATGGCAGTAATGCAATGTTCTGTGCTGTTCCCTCATGTATCACTTGAGCGCCCTTGGAACATTGTCCCGGCTCAGACATGCATTTCTAGACATGTGACTTGCTAAAAGAAAGTAGTAATTAGGGTGGGCAGGTCATAAGGTGATACATCAAAGCTTGTGTGCTCCACGCAGGCAAAGAGCCAGAGTGTTTTTCTCAGAAATCTCAGGGATTATACTCTGATCCAGACCACACATACTCACACATGAGCTCAAAGAAGGGGCTTGAGATTTTCAGACCATCCAAGTAAATACATGCACTTGTGTTTTGCTTTGCAGAAGCAACGAAAATGACGACACAACCAAGAGGAAGGTCAACGTGGTGTTTGAAAAAATCCAGACGTTGAAGTCACGGGCCGCAGGGAGCGTGCAAGGGGACAACAATGTGAGTCGGTGTTGTGGCATTGTAATTGGGCTCAACAAATGGCTTAGAGTGTGAGCCTCTTATGAGGAAGCCTCTTGGAGAAAGTTTAAAGACCTTCTGGGGTTATTTACTGAGCGAATGGCATATTCATGGCTAACGTTTAAACATGTGCAACTGAGTCAGAGCGCACTGTGCCCCAAACATACCAACTTTCTTCTCCCATCCAAAATTCCAACTAACAAACTTGCTTGGCAAAGAAAAAATAGTCTGAATTGTTGCTTTTCTTTTTTAAATGCTTTTTTAAATCTTGTTTTTATACTTGATGCTATAGATAATAAGTATTCAAAACCATCCTTGTTCGTAATGCTACTAGTTGCCACTAAGGTTATTATTAGGAACTCATTCTGTATCAAATCATCGTGCCTTGCTGTGAAATTATTTAGAGCATCTATTGCACATAAATAAATATGAATATCTTTCTCAGTCTCCAGATCTTTCTGCCCAGGCTCGAGCCCTTCAGGAGCAGAAAGCAGAACAGGAAAAAGAGATTGTAAATCTTAAGAAACAGCTTGAAGATGAAAGCAAGGTAATATGTTTTCTCTGAGCTTGCTAGTACATTCTTAAAGTCCACTCTCTCTCAACACTAATACCTCCACAACTTGTCAACTGTACCTTTGACCCCTGCTCTGTCTCAGAAGCATTCACATGAACTGAAATTCCCATTCCTGTAACCCATCAAGATTAATAATCAAATGAACCAATTACTGGCTTATTATAAGGACTAGGCCTGCGATCCAAAAAAAGGAGATCCACAGGGCTGTAGACTGACCGGGGGTTTGGCTATAGTGCGGGGTGAAAGGTTCAATGAGGATCTTGTCATCATGTCACGTACTTACTGTCACGTCTTATTATGTTTCTCCCTGCAGAGGTGCAGAGAACTGAGCGAGACTCAACAGAAGGCGGGAACGGGAATGAAAGACTTGAGGAGAGAGTTGGAGCAGAGTCAAGCAGAGTGTGCCAGACTGCAGGACAAGCTTAGTAAAACAGAGGCTGATCTGCGCACTACACTCGAAGAGTAAGAAACTATTTATGGACTTAGTACAAAGGTTCACGACCTTGGGGGTGTAACCCCATATGGTTTTGTTAAATCTAGATGAAATTCTTAGGAGTTCTATATGACGTAAATTCATTTTTGTTTATTTTTATTCATTAATTGTATCTATCTTTCCTTTAGGGAAGAAATCTTGCATCTCCATATTTGATTGATTTTATTTCCCCTAAATTCATACTATTGGTCACCCTTCGTGTTTGCCTGTGGGTTTTACAAATATTTTATCAATGAGAAGTATAAAAACAACTTTTCAACTTTGAGAGCACGTTTTATTATAAGAAATACTTAGCAAAATCTATAAATGTTGAGTAGTTTTAATGTAATTTTATACAAATAATACACATTCAAATATGAACTAAATGAATATTAATATGCATTTAATATAAAATAAATACCAAACACAGACCAGAGGTGTGCGTCCGACGAAACCGTATATACAGTCAAACCTTAAACACTCTTAAAATCTGTTTCTGATTGTGTTTGGGTGGGTCAGACTCTTCCAGGTGAAGATGGAGAAAGAGCAGTACCAGACTGAGATCAGAGACCTGCAGGACCAGCTCTCAGAAATGCACGATGAGCTGGATGGAGCCAAACAATCTCAAACAGACAGCGACGAGAAAGAGGCCATTATGAAGGTATATCAATGAAACCACACAAAACATATCACATTTGTATACCCTGCTGAAAAGACCTGCTTGGGTAAACATGAAAGTTCACGATGGTTACTGCTGGTTTTATCTTTATCACCATTCTTTCTGAAGAATAAAACGGTTGATCCGCATTAAAAACAACAGTTCTGGTCTTTTCAACTGTTTATATGGAACAGAATAAATGCTAATAGTTACGTGGATGGCATTTATAGAGGCACATAAGATGCATCTTACATGCTCATTTTACACTGCAATAATGTGCAGCGTTACATACCCGACACAATTGCATATTCTTGATATATAAGACCTAAGGGTGGTAACGGTGGCATATTTAACACAGTATAACCATGAACAATACTCTCTAGGAGATGATGCAGATAAAACTGGACCTGCAGGACCTGCTACTTGCTAGAGAGGAGCAGGAGGAACTGCTGAGGAGGCGAGAAAGGGAGCTGGCCGCCCTCAAGGGAGCTCTGAAAGAAGAGGTGGCCACTCATGATCAGGAGGTGGACAAACTTAGGGAGCAGTATGAGAAGGAGCTCCGTAAACTCCAGATGGCTGTGGAGGAGGCCAAACAGGTTACAAAAATCCCCCTTCACATTCTTCACCAAAACAATCCACAGCAGTGTTATTGTGTGATAAACGGAAGAATGTCTTATTTCCTGTCTAATTTGTCCTGTGTAAATAGAAAAGTTTGTTTAATGTTTTCGAAAGAAAACATGTTTTAGCCTAGTTTTCACAGAAATGATTTTTTTATGATTTGGCTCTTTGTTTTTCTTAGTAATTAGTATTGGCTGTCACAGTTATTAAATAATCGTCTGATTGACATAATCGCAAACATTTCAGATTACCGCAATTATTGTAAATCCTTGGAAAACAAGGGTTTTCTTCAGCCTTTTACATCCACCGTCCTTGATCTACACTCACTGTTACGTTCCAATAACATTTCGAATCATTTGAGCTGTATCAGATTTTATTTTTTGTGTTAAAGAGTTTTATTAAAGTGATTCCAGATTTGCTGCATCTACACAGCAAGTCTCATATCATCCTCATATCTCAGTTAAGACAGACTTTTCGGTTAAGGTCACTCTGTAGGGAATGTCACTAGTTATTTACTGAATTTACACATTTCTTAGTGTATTCATTGAATAAATGAATTTGAATGAATCATTATATTTGTGAAAGCCTTTAAACAGACAATCGGAATAAATACAATTATTTAATAGACAATTTATTGTCAGCCAAATGTCATAATCGTGAAAGCCCTGCTAATTTGTTCTTATCGTTTACTAAATATTTACATTTTTGTTTAATGTGTTTGAAAGGTTTTCATAAACAAACAGATGAAACGTCTCATAAGGCCAAAGTTTAAGCAACAAGATTGAACGCACATGTAAGCAGTAAGTAGGAGTAAGACTGTAGGTGCAGGACTGGAAAAACCATTTGAGATTTTAACATTAGAAAAAGAATCACAATAGAACAGACAGGAAGAGAAACAGTGAGGCAATATGAAGACATGCATTATGGCTGTCCACAGGTGTCCGGTCCTGAGTTCCTTTATGTCCTCAACTCTCTAAAGGAGGCAATGGCATTACATTTATATCAGCCTCTTAGCTCACTTCCTTTTTGCAACAAAGGTACTTCCTGTCCAGAGGAGACCATTGTCGTCTCAGTTTAGATTTATTTTAAATGAGTAAACAGAAAGACTGGCCAGGTGCCATTGTAAATCTGATGCAACATTAGCTCGCCTCATTTATTTTGGTGAAAGCACTGCATGTCATAAGAGGGGAGTGGAGGGTTTTATTAGCATATATTAAAAAAGGGACAAAAAAGAGAGAGAATGAGGGTTTTGATTACTTAAAAAGACTGAGTTTCTGGGCGTTTTAGGCAGAAGCAAGGCGTCAAGCTGAACGGGCATTACCATGCGTCTCTTCTTTATGGTTTTAGTGTTGATGGCAAGACCCCATGTGGAGGAACTGAAGGGTAAAGCAGTAAATGGAGTTTAGTGTTTAATTGCTGTGGCAGTCCGTCACTAATCTAATGAGGCACTGATGGGGTGGCTGGCTGGTATCTCTCTCTCTCTTTTTCTCTCTTTCTTTCAAAATTTGAATGATGGGTCTGTTTCATATGTAAATAGCACACGGTCAATAAGTGGGTTACCGTGTAGACAATGGGTATTACAATGGGGGGAGGTCTATACAAAATCGTTTTAGTTTAATTGTTTGTATTTTTGCTAACACTTTATTCCATGTTTCATAATGAATCTGTGGAGAAGTTTCCAAAAGCCGTTTTTTAACAGCATCTTGAGTTGATATAATGTATGTAGTCAATACAACTCCGGGTTCCTGTCTACTTTTACTGCTGCATAAAGGTACAGTTGTTTTCCAACTAACTGTAAAAGAGGGACCAGAAAGGGGGTGGGGGGCTAAAGTGTCCCCTTCTCAGCAAGAGATTCCTGATTCTTAACGGTTAGACGTCTTTGTGCAAAGGATTCTCTCACCATTCCAATAGCTGTCTTTTTCCCTCTTTCTTATTCATAATTGGCTTCAAAAAAACTAGACCTTCAACATTATAACTGAAAATAGGTGGATAAATGGAGTATCAACTCCACCTTGTATAATTTCCAACTGGCATTCCATAAATATTTGATGCCATTCTTTCATTATTTGCTTTTAAGTATGACTTTCTTTTTTCTGTGGTACACAAAACCACTAAGACATTTCTCAGAATATCTTCTTTTGTGTTCGGCAGAAGAAAGAAAGTCATACAGTTTTTGAATAACATAGTTTAACCAGGGCAAACTGTCCCTTTCATTTTGGTCTCTAGATATCAAATCGGCCATTGAAAAACCCATTTCAGTCAAGCACTGCAAATAAGCCAAAACAGATCTTGTTTAACTTATCTGTTATCTGGATATTTTGTCTTTGTTCGTTTGAATTCAGTGCAGTGATGTTTTTTGGGGTTGGGCTCATGTAGAACTGTGACTGTCTCCTTGGGGCTGTTTGGGGAGCAGATAGTCTCACAGGACGTGGTGTGTTTCCTCAGGTGATGATAGCAAACTGTGCTGGGCTACTCTGTGGCGGTTCAGCTGGACGCTTAGTGGAAAAGGGAAGTAGAGAGAGATTTGTAACATGAAACATCAAAAAAACATATGAAAGCAAATACACGCATCAAAGAGATTGGTGCATCTGGATTCCATGAAGGTGTTAGTCTTCACCTTGCCCTTTAGCTTAATAACAGCAAGTCTTGGTGCACAGTGACGGTTGTTTTAGCTGTTTCAGATTCTGCATATAAACAGCAATACTTGTGTTCGATGCAGACTGTGACTGTAACTAGGCCATGGTGGGCATCTCTCACTACAGAGTGTGAGATGGCTCCAGCATTGGCCTGCATTCTTTTGCCATTGTTCTCGCCATCCTGCAGAGCCAAAGTCCCCCACCGTCAGATGATGTGTTCGGTCCTGGAACCCAACAAATCCCCCCACCGTGAGCTCAGCAGAGGGGTCAGACCCTCACAGAGCTCCTGCCTGCAAGAGATTAAAAGCAGAGGCGCAAAGCTAGGGATTTATTTGAGGCTTAAATTGAGTTCAAACTTTTTGGCTGTGGTTTTCAAGCTGGGAGAAAGTGAAACACGATGGCAGATCTTAAGACATCTGTACTGTTCATTCATATTATCGACGTGGATCTTTATCTTCAGAATACATCAAAAGAGTTGCTTTAAGATGTAACCACACCTGAGTAGATCTTAACCTCCCATCAACTGTAACCAAACCTGGAAATCCCTTCTAACTTTTGCCAACAAAAGTTTTTAAAATGAATTCAAACTCTTATTGTGAATGACTAAATATCATCTCCCACTAACTGGCATTGAAATCATTCAAACCGTGTGCTCTTTACCTCTGCAACAGCTGCGTAGTATCAACAAAACCCTCCTCATTCTGATAAAAATTCCCTCGAAGGACAAGAGGAGGCGATTACAACCGGCTCATGCTACTGGACAGAAGCCAGTGCTTTTCATATAGCGCTTTTTCATTTCCAGCTCGAGCACCTCTCTCCCGTCCTCAGCGTCGCGTCCTGCTTCGGCACATTTGAGTCTTTGAGTTCTTTGTTCACCGCAAAGCTATTGTAACGTATACCTCCAAGATGGAGAAACAGACCCAGTGTTGTTTGGAGCTAAGTTGAAGCTCATGTCTTTGTGGTATTCAAAGGCTGAACGCTTTGTGCTTGAATGATAAAGTTTCGAGAACCTTGGATGACCTGTCACTTAAGTTTCTATGGTTGTGAATTCTTATCTTTCCGTGGAGTCACGCTGCTTTTCTTGAAAGGTTGGCCATTGGAATGAATGAGTAATTGGTTTTGGCTGTTGCAGTGACAACATGAGCTTGGTTGTTTTCAGGGTGGTACGGTTTGGACACTAGGAAAGCAGGATTTTCTGTAGTTTGCTCATTCTGAGTATTATGTGGATGAAATCACTTCCTGTCACTGTTTGCTGAGGTAAAGTATTTGTGTTTGATACTAGTTATGTATCTGTGGAGGTTAAAAACATCAAGTATAAACATATTTTTAAGAGCTGAAAATACATTTTAAAAAACAAACTTGTGACATATATTGAGACAAAATAACTGCACTGATATATTTTAAGATATAATTTGTTTTTGATCAAGACACCTACAACATTTAAATAAGTCTGAGACTAGGCTTAAGCCCTGTCCAGGAAACCAACCTATAATGTAAAATCCCTTGAACAGTATATTCTGTATGTAGATAAAGTCATTCAAGTAGTTTAGGTAGTTTGCCCTCTGATTAAATTTTCTTTTACTTCTGGATGGTTTTTAGATGTTTTTTTTACCCTCACCCCTGATTATATGTCTGACATGTTAAACTGGATAATTTGAGAATGGATTAAAGAGATTGAGCTCTTCGAAGGTACCACGGTGCATGTAAATGAGAAAAATTTGGGATAGGTTTATTCGTTTCTGTGATTGTTTGGGCAATGGCGATGGTGGTTTTGAGTTCATGAACTGAATGTGATTCTCCTGGCATTGTTATTCTTAAACATGTACACAATACTGGTTAATGCCCAACTATAGACAAACAGCCCGAGCCGGCTGGAGCCCCCTTCAGATGGCACTGGTCTCTCCAATCTCTCTAAGCCTTTATAATGCCGCTGTCAAGGAAAAAAACTGCGAAACAATCATAGAGAGCTCTGTATGTGTGCTGCGGCACTCGGCCCTTCTCTCTCTCTTTCTGACTGGGCAGAAGGTCTTCAAAGAGCTAACTGCAGGAACTGGGGCATGGAGAGAAAAGAGGACATGTGAATGTTCATTACATTCCATTCGCTTCCAACACTGGAGCTTCACAACAGTTTCACAGCACCATTCCCCGGTCCTGTGCGTTATCAGTGATAAAATGTTTTCGGACATTCTCACTCCACGTGAGGAAGAGAATATTTCCACAATGAAACTGTGTTAACCTTCTCTGAAGGACATACATACGTGATAAGACGCCCCAGGTCACTGTGTGGCTTTTTTACACAAAGGCTTTGATATCTATAATTTTACAAGGTCATTTTTCACTCTATGTAGAGTGTTTGTGCAGTTTTGCAAGCACAGATAAGTGATCGAGCTTGGGTATGTTGTCTCAGGCTAGATACATATTAGCGAGGCACTCCCCACCGTGACCTCCAGAAGACTGGGTTTAGTGTTACAGCGTTTCTAAAAACTTGCAAATATTCCGAATTGTTTTAGGGTTTCACAATGCATTTTAATCAGTTGAAACCATTACATATTTGAGGTGAAGTATGACAAAAGTTAAACATTTTGGCTAAAGCTGTTTCTGTCATAATTTGACATTTCAGGATTTTGCACATATCAGCTAAAATGACTATCATTTTGACATGTTTTACTATCATTTAGTCACCTTGAAGTTGTTCCAAAGCTGTATTCATTTATTTGTTTTGTTGAACACAAAAGAAGATGTTTTGAAGAACGTGGAAAACCAAACAGTTCAGGGGCAACATTGATATCTGTAGTTTTCCCCTACTGTGAAAGTCTATAGTGCCCCAGAACTGTTTGGTTACAAACATTCTTCCAAATATCGTTCTTTGTGTTCATAAGAACAACAAACTTTATACAGGTTTGAAACAACTTAAGAGTGAGTAAATGATGACAGAATTTTCATTTTTGGGGGCTATCCAAAATATATATTATCACAATACTACAACCATAAATATATTTACTTAATATTAATTACATTTTAATAAAATATATTTTTTGTATCATATAAAAGAAAGTATGTCAAATGTAATTGTAAATGTATTTCAGTTGTGGTGAGCTGTCGTGGTTAATAAGTAAATCATTACTGAGCACTGAGGCCTGCAGAGAGAGATGTATTTCTCAGAGGGGCTTCAGGACTTTGAACTACGAGCAGAACAGGCAGAAATCCACCAATTTCTGCCAATGAGTCACTGCTATGTTACACTTCAAGTGACCTCACATTAACTCACAAACGCAGAGTTGATGCGAGTCATGCACCGGATGTCAGATAATCACAGTGTTTTCAATTACAGTTCCACTCTAATAGCTCTCAGGTATTTCAGACATTGTCTTGTAAAGCTTAACTGTACAATGCGTCTCTTACCTCTGTTATTAATCTGGTAAACATGTAATGCTCGCTTTGATGGTCAGTTTCACAGAGTGTGTTCAAATTTCGTAATGAAAATACAATGTTGACTTATATCATGTCTGGAAGGCTTTTTGTTTAGCTAGAATTCGAGTATTGTCTTCCTCTGAAGTCGCTCGCGGCGGACGGCCAAACCTGTTGTGTGACATTCCCTCATGCATAGCAAGCTATCAACCTGTTCATCCAGTTCTGGAACCATGTTGTGCGAAATCTTTCAGCTGTCATCAAAAGCATAAAGAGACTGTTGTTGCATGACAACTGTCTCCGCTTTTAAGACCTTTCCAATTGTTCGCATAAAAGCCCCACAAAGACTTCTTTGTCGTGTTGTTTTATGGTACACAGACAACCAAGTACGAGGGGTCTAAATTGAAGAATACGTTTGGAATTGCACAATTTTTCTCATAATGTCCATATGCACAGCAGCAGAACAGAGCCGCCCCCCTTCTCTATTCAGAAAACCTTGTGGAGAAGAACGCCAGTCCTGACAAAGAGATGACCCCAAAGAGAGCACAATCTTTTTTAAGGAATTCCTTCATGTTTAGACATAACCGTTAAACGCGTAACTTTTCAAAAGGCTTAAAGAACGAAGCAACTGTACAGTGTTCTAGGGTGAGTCATTTAGAAAGGAGACATGCTTAACTGACTCTAAATGGACTGGACTAATAAATTGGACAGGGTCGTTCAGTTTAACCTCACCGCTATTGGTTGCGACCCACGGCATTTATATTGGCCCACATCATTTAAGCGGGTGTCAAAAGGTCAGGGGCCTGTTGCCTGACAGTCACTTTTCCATTAGGACTTATTCATTTGTAAGCACCAGCACTAGAATGCAACCAGTGTCCAAAAATTCGATTTGGCACACCTGCCAATTACATGTTAAACCTATGTTTTGAACATATGACAATAGGATCATTTGGATCTCTGAAATGAAAAAAGCTGTCTCTAAAACCTGTTCTGTGTCATACTGTGTGTAAAGTACACACAGTTTAATGTGTATCTTTATGCTCTTTTCTAGAACAATGCCACAGCCAACAAGCAGAAGGAGGAAGTGGAGGCAGCACGTAAGGTATCTGATGGCAAGACGAGCCGTTTGACTCAGGAGCTGGAGAGGCTGCGCAGAAGGGTGCAGGAGCTGGAGAATGAGGTGGACAAACTCAACCGCATCACTGATGATGCCAAACTACAGGAGAACAGGCTGAGCGAGCGAGCCAACCGTCTGGAGGTACTTTCATCTCTCTGTTTGGCTGTGTGACATGCTTTCACCACATTAAACACATACACAGCCCCCGGAACGTCAGACGCATGTGAAGTTTCATCTCTCTTATGCCAATTGGTTTTCTCATAGGGAGATTTTTCTGTCTGGAATTCTATTAGTCTAGGAAAAACCTTAATCTGTGTCTAGAAAACCCATCACGAGAGATTTAAAACATCTGTAATGTGTTTGTTTGTGTGACCATAGAAAGAGAAAAGGCAGTTGGAAGAGTCTCTCGCCGAGGTCAAGGAACAGGAAGAGGAAATGACCCGAGCAAACCGGGCACTTAGCACTCGCCTGGAGGATGTGCAGGTGACCTTAAGTTGGATTTACCAAATTTACCTTCTTGACCATATGTTCTGAATTATTTTGTCAGAAGATTTATGTATTCAACAGTCCTTTTGAAGTTATGTTTAATCATTTAAATAGTTACATGTTGTTTTTGGTGCATGTTGTGAAAACCGTGAGGTTAAAATAGTCAAAATAGTCAGTGTTGTTTTACCGCAGTATTTCAATAATTGGCCTAAGGGAAGTCGTGCCGTGTTAAATAACATTTTCGCATCTGCAGAGAAACTTGACCAAAATGACTCATGAGCACCACGAGCTGCAAGATTGTCTAAAAGAGGAAAGGTGTCAGAAAGAACAATTTAAAAGCACAAAGAATGAGATCGAAGATGAGAGGAGGCTGCTTGACCGAACCGTTGAGAAACTACAACGGGAGGTGAGACAAGGCTGGATAAAACCCCAGTGAATGTGTTTTTAATCTAATAGTTTGCTTATTGAAGGGATAGTTCACACGCATTTTTTTACACGTCATTTCAAATCTGTATCACTTACCTACTTCAGGCAAATTCACGATGATCCGACAAACAGACAACCAACAACAATCGCGTAAATCCCTCAAAACTTGAAATGTTGGTGTTTGTCAGGTCCATGTGAACTAGCCTTAAGGTGAATTTTATACTCCTCTTTTTATAATGAGAAATTCAAATGAGAAATCAAGACCTTTTTTACAATCAGTTTGCATGTGTCTTGTCATGCTGTCTGTCTTTTATATTGCTGTTGGATGACTCCTGAGGTTTGATTTTGTTGAAAAGTCACAATACATCTAGAAATGCAGATTAAATGAGCATTTGGAAGGGTCTCTTAATTTTTCTTGTGGCTGTAGTTTCATGACGCATTTTCTTGAACTGTCCCTTTAATAACTGTATCCTGCTTTCAGTATAAACAATATAAGCTGGTTATACTACTTTACGTGACGTGTGCCACATTTCTGAGGATCTGTATACTTGTTCTTTGCCTGACTGGTTTTTCAATGTTTGATATCTCTCTTTCTGTAGATGTATGAGATAGTAGAGGCGTCTCAAAGCTCAACCCAGGAGCTGCAGGAACAGATAGACATGTATAAAGAGAAGAACCGGAGAGAGATGGCCGAGCTGCAGAAACAACTGAGAGAGGGAGGATTGGAGCTGGAGAAATCACGTCTTACCACCAAGACCCTTCAGGAGCAGGTGAGTGGAAGAGGACAAACTTGAACAGAGTTTTACACGAATATGTCCACATTCTTAAATGCACTTGAAGTTCATCTGGGTAGGAATAAGAGCTGATCATAGCCTGTGCATTACTATACCACGTGTTAAAGTGCTACATATTTCACGTAAATCCCATAAACATAGTTTGCATTATTTTTTGCTAAGTTCTCTCCGGATTGATATCAGCATATCAGGTCTCTCATGTTAAATAAACATTCCTCGCGGTCATTAATCATCCCACATTCTTTTGGCAGATCCGATTTTTCAATAACAGCTCTTTATTCACAGTGTATATCCAACCATTCCGTTTATATACTCAACAACCCCAAGTGGGACTGACCTTTGACCTCTACTGTTTGGATGCAATTATGCGCTTTAACCCTGTCAGCACTGTGGCATTTGAGGAATGTTATTGTTTGATATGGGAATCAGGCATTATTGGTCAGCCCTGTGAATGGTGTCCTTTGGAATAGTGGGTACACCCATCCCCCTCCCCTAAATCTCAGTTAGACTTTATGAGCTGAGAACGAGAGTGAATCTAACCCACTTTCAGACTGTAACTAAAGTCCCATCTACTGGATGCCTTCATCTCAAACATTTAAATAGGAATCATAGATTCATCCTTTGAAATCTATGACATCCAACAATCCTTTGCATGCAGAGTGCCTAAACACAACTTGTGTATAAAATGTCTAAACATTGTAGTCACGTAACACGTGCTTGGTTTTGTCCAAAGCTCACTTATATTTGTAGCAGATCAGTGGATGTGATGTTATAGTGCAATTAAAGCTTGTCTCGGATGTCCAGTGTATGAAATTTAGCGACATCTAGCGGTGAGGTTGCGAATTGCAACCAATGGCTCACTCCACCCCTCCCTTTCAAAGCACTACGGTGGCTGACACAGAACTAAGATGTCGTCACGTTTTTGCTTCTTTGCTGAAGGAGACAACGTCTTCACGAAACATGCTCTGTAGAACAGTTTGTTCGTTTAGGGCTACTGTAGAAACAACATGCCGAATTCCATGGTCATCCTAAGGTCATTTAAAAAAATTACGCATTATGTAACCGCTAAAGACAGTTATGTATATTATATTGCATTTCTGTTAGTAGATCGTCCAAAACAGATACACATTTGATCTTTAAGGCAGACTCAAACACCATATGAGTGCAGAAGAAGAAAAACCCAGTGAAATGCACACAAAAGAATAAAAGACATGGGACATTGAGACATCCTCCCCTGCACTGCTGTATGTGTGTGTATATATAATTTGTGTGTGGGTGTGAAGGAAAAGAAGGATGTTGTGTTTCTGTGGAGAGTACAGGCTCTGAGTGATGACCCAACGACACCTCATCCTCCCAGAATTCCCTATGGCACATGCTTTTCTCTCTGACAGGCTCTCCTCATATAACACATGGCCTCAGTTACACAGCTGTTTCCTATTGAGTTATACACCTCTCAAACAAAAACATCACACCCTTCAAGTCACCTTAAATTCACCTGTTCTACCATTTACATGCAGTTAAAATGAAGTCCTTAAATATTTATTACCCAGTTTCAGCTTGCAAACAAGCACTTTTTGTGTGTTGCGTATTAGAAGATCACTCTTGACAAAGGCAACATCTAGTGGCCACAACTGTAACTGCAGGAACAGATCAGGGAAAAGAATGAGCATAGCATTACCATCAAGTGCAAAATAAATGTTAAAGATGTTTCGATGGATGCAGTTCAACACGATATGTGCGTTATGTTCTCCAAGTTTACAATAATTGTATGTCTGCGGAGGAGTGTTATGCAATATTTAATGCTCACATCTTCGTGAAGGCTCACATCTTTGTGCATTTTGTTTTTCTAAAGCCAAAACTGTGGATTTGTTTGTTTGTTTTTTAGCTAGTGCACATGCAGGAGGAACTGCGGCAGTGCCAGAGAGACAGAGATGAAGCGCAGCAGAATGCAAAAGACTTGGAAAACAAGGTTTTTGAACTGGAGGTCGAGGCAGATACCAAATCCCACTCAAATGACAAATCCAGACAGCTCAAGCTCCTTGAGGTACATTTCATCTGTTCGCTGTCTTTCGCAATGAAAGCTGGTCTGTTCTGTTTTGTTCTGATCAATGTTTTTTTAATAATCTTCCTAAAGGACAAACTGTCACAATTAGAAATAGAATTGGATGAGGAGAGGCAGAGTGGAGACATGATGACGGATAGAATGGAAAGAGGGAGAGAACAGGTGAGAATTTCCCTCTGAACCTCACAAGTTTACTTAATCTTAAAAAGATCAATGCATCTTTACAATACTTGTATTTTGTAAGCTTTATTATTTATTGAATTTTTACCTAAAAGCCTATTCTAGAAATGTATGAATCTATTCTGAATCTCGGCAGCACTCACAAAGGGGAAGGTAGTGTTTTTAAATAGGACAAAAGTACTTTATTGCTAGCTTCCACACACACACAGTTAAATCCTACACGCAACTGAATGAAACTAAACCAGCCGCTTGATCAGTGTTCAGCTCTGCCTTTAAAAGTTACACTAAAGGTTCAGAGTTAATTCACAGCAGGGTAAGAGAAAGATGGAGTTGTCAAAAGAGAAAAGAGCCAAGCGAATAGTGCATTGTAAATGAAAGTTGCATAATCATTCAAATTGGCAGCTTGCCTCCTGGGGAAAGAGAGCCTGTCCAAATTTCAGGCATCAATTAAGACATCTTTCTAAAGCACTGCTTCGGC
Source organism: Barbatula barbatula (assembly GCF_947034865.1). Taxonomy (NCBI): domain Eukaryota; kingdom Metazoa; phylum Chordata; class Actinopteri; order Cypriniformes; family Nemacheilidae; genus Barbatula; species Barbatula barbatula. The sequence continues at coordinate 10,419,253 of NC_136766.1, read as the reverse complement.
CAAAATATGCAAGCGACCTGGCATCTCAAGTCAGCGAGTGACAGAGCTTTTGAAATAGTCCAAAACCCAGCAAGCAGAGAAAGAAAACAATCTTCATTCCTGACTGATACGGCATGGGGAACATTTTGCAATCTGCAGCACAGATGATACATGTTTCCTGAGAAACAAGGCTTGGCTTCTACATTGTCAGAGTGAAAAGTGTTGCTTCATAGTTTTTAATGGAAGCAAAACAGATTTTTATGTGTGCTTGGAAAAGTTTATTCCTCAAATGGATCATGCATCAAATGGTCGGACCTTTGACTCTTTAAACTCAGACCTTTTTCAAACTTTCAGTGCAAGCAGCCTACATTTCTCTCCTTGCTTATTGTTTCCAACTTAACTTTCCCAAATGCTATTCTGGTGCATTGTCCAATTGCACCTGTCGCACCACATTTAGACCCCTTAAAAAAACTGGATCAGGAATGAAGAGGTGATTAATAGATTGTGAAGGAGAAGGGCGCGGGAGCTTTTTTTAATTGTCTGGAAATAGAGAATAAAGGCAAACATAGTGACACAATAGTGTTACGCTTAGGCCAAGGTGAGTTTCCACGAAACAGTAGAGGGCTTTGCGGAGACAGGGGTGGGTTATAGAAGTGGGCAGGGGGGGCCTCAGGATGGGCACACCTGCGTCCGTGGGAGCAGGTGCAGGAGCGGCTGTCTAAATGAGAGTAATCTCTCGCTCTTTGCTCACACGCTCTCTCTCTCTCTCACTGGTTCTCTTGCTTTGATTAGTTTCCGTGTGTTTTCTGCTCTGCTGATGCAGCGCCCTGCAGGGTAGAGCGGCACACGCAGCCCATCCCTCATCCCTGAGCCCCAGTCACACGCTAATTGGCATAAAATATCATCCACTCTTACCGGCTGGCACCAGACAAAAAGAGCTATCTTCTCTCCATCGATCGCTATCTTTTTCTTCTTGTCAGTTGTATACCTTATCTATATCTGTCTTCACTTCACTGTCTGAAGGCAATTTCTCATTTCTTGAGTTTAGGAGTATGTGAGTTCTGCTGTATGAAGGCCTAGTTTCAAACTTCTTACAAATTTTCCAAATGTTTGTAGAAGTCAGAAAAGCATTGCCTTCAAAAAACATTAGTTCAGATCATTTAGGGATCAGTGCGTGTCCTTTGTCACTATTTAAATATGCTAAATAATTTTTTTAACAATGGTTACACTGCATTTATAGCTTTGTGACAAAATGTACTTAAGGATGTTGTTTATGAGAAATTGTCTCGTGTAGGAGAATTTTAGGCAGGTGATTATGAACGTTAGGTTCAAGTTATAGGAAGGTGTGTATGTTTAACGCAAGTTGCCAACAATAAAAAATACTCCATTCTGTCTACACCTCTCTCTACTCTATTATCATGACCAAAAGAATGCACAATAACAATTTAATTGCTATTCCTATTGAAATAAAATGCAGTCAAAATCATCCTTAATTTAGCATTTTTGCTTTTCATACTGAAAATATATGTAAGCAGGCAGAGAGGCATATTATAACAATTGGGACAAGATGCAAATCTGCTTTTTATTATATTGAAATGTCAAGCAAAGCTTGTACCAAATTATTTATATTATACAGTATGTAAAGTATTAAGACATGTTTAACCCTAGAACCCTAAATCCTTTTAAATCCCTAAAAGAAGTTCAAAGACAAATAGCTTAATATGGAGGGACTTCTTTTTACAGAATATCTCTTCAATGTATTCTGTTTTGTCCCCAATTTGTTTTCTTTGTAAATTTAACAACATTTAGAGAGGTTTATAATTATAACTAGAAGATTCTGTGGACAAAGACACTATTGAGATGGTGCAACGGTAGTTGTAGTGGTGGTGTTTATTTTGGTGTTGTTATGTGCTGGTGTGTTGTGTTCGGGAGGTTTACTATAAATGTGTATTATCTGTTGTGTGATAGCTGGAGCAGATGAGGGGTGAGCTCATGCAGGAAAGAGCCAGCAGACAGGATTTGGAATGTGACAAGATTACCATAGAGAGACAGGTAACAAAACCATCAGCATCCTCTCTTGACATCTCAAACAAGCAGAAGTCTGTGTAAGAAGTAATCAGTAACTTTTTAACTATATATTAACCATTCATTTATCTGTCTGTGGATGTCTGGAGCAGAATAAAGATCTGAGGAGCAGGATCGCATATTTAGAGGGATCCCAGAAGCCCAGTAAAGAAGGACTTGTGGCACAGCTGGAGAATCGCATCCAAGAACTGGAAGAAAGACTGGAAAGAGAGGAAAGGTAAACAGTGAATGCATTGTGTGTATTGGTATACAAATATGTACGTTTAAAGAGAAATACAACTTTTATTGTTTTTTCAATTGTAACTTTGGTAACGTGTAGGGAACGTGCAAACCTCCAACTGGCGAACCGTCGGCTGGAACGTAAGGTGAAGGAGACGATGATGCAAGTGGATGAAGAGCATCAATCACTGCAGGATCAGAAAGATCAGGTTTGCAAAGATCTCTTCGCTCAGAAAGAAAAACAAAAAGAAGTCAGATAGAGGGTAATAATGTCATGTCGTGTGTCTGTGTAGCTGAACCTGCGTCTAAAGGCTCTGAAGAGGCAGATGGATGAGGCGGAGGAAGAGATCGACCGACTGGAGCACAACAAAAAGAAACTGATGAGAGACCTGGAGGAGCAACAGGAGGCCAACGAACAACTCCAGACTCAGCTCAAGTCACTGCGCAGTGAGATGAGGTAAACTGTCTATTACAACCATACTGCTCATCTAGAGTCAACTTAAAATATTTCTTACTGCTGATCTAGGTTGAGCATCCTGTTGTAAGCTAAACCGATTTAATTATTATTTCTGATAGAATGACATGGCATAATTTGTGATGATCTAAAATCAGTCTCAGATTAATTTCTTCGTTTTTTGGGTTAAGGCGTAAGAGCAACTCTGCACCAATACTGAATGCTGATGATGACTACGACGACGATGATGTAAGCACCGATGGCGAGACTTACTTCAGCTCTTCATCTGGCTTCAAGCGCTCTGGCAGTCAGGATATCCTCCATTCCAATTTCTCTCTGTGAAACACTACTGGAAACTACAAAGGAGTTGTAGATGAAGGAGAGATTCACAGAAGAATTTGTGCTCTCAGTTATGGATGTTTTAAGCTTTTGTGGCTTTATGTAACCATACACAATATATAATCCTAATGCCTTCTCCTATGATGATATATTTTTTTACAAGTAATCTTGTATGTGTTCAAATCTGTTTGATACTGTGTAGCACTGTATATCTGCAGCAAAATGCTATGCTTTCAAAAATATTTTCTTACTCTTTTTTTATGAAACATTCTAAATTCTGCTATTTCACTAAGCTCACAGATATAAACGTTACCTATCCGATATGTGAAGGACTGATCAAACTTAAAAACAACACACATGAAGGGAAGTATTTATGAGGGACAGTTTATGTAAATAAAACACAAAGTTATGTCAGACAGTTTTTTTACGTAATGAACAAGTAGACGTAATTGTGATTTTATAACTATTCATATCAAGCTGCTCTCACTTCTGTATATTTTTTGCTTATTTTCAACATTTATACCAAGCGCCTTCAGAATGTAAAGAAATGCACTGTTGCCATAAATATATGTTACATTATATTGACATTTATGTTACCAAGTCTTTTCTCTCTTCAACACAAGACAGTGTTATATATAAATTGTATGAGCCTGTTGTAGGTTTGAGTTCACCTGCATGTTGTTACCTGTGGGAATGCATCCTGTACTTGCATATACTGTAAAACAATTGTGTGCCTGTCTTTATGCAAATGTTGTATATTACTGTTCTGACAATCACCCTTTTGTAATACACTGTGATGATTTGCACTGTATGTTGAACTGAACCCTTTGTTTAAACGGTGCTTAAATGTTGTTTGATGGAAAAAAAACTCCTAAACATTAGTGCATCTTTTTAAGATGGAATAAAAAGTCCTGCCTCTACCTCTCTGTACACAACTACAAATTATATGTAAAAGAAGAAACCTGGAAATAAACTCTGTTAATCCCATATGTCTGCTTTCTGATTTTGGCACATACCTGCGTCTGATCAATTCTATTTTATTTGCATAGAAATTTTCACAATTGCTATATAACAGCTTTACATACAGCATAATAAAAAAATAATAGAAATAATACTAAGGGGAAAATGTAAGCGAATATACGGTATTAAAATACATGGAAAATACAAGTTTTTCACACTGATCAGTTACACTGATGTCAGTGGATTGTCAAAAACAGTAAATTATTCGATGGAAGTATTGTTTCATTTAGGTATATTATTATTTTTAATATTGTTATCAGGACTGGGAGCCTAACATTACAAAATACCAGAACAATATGCAATAATACCAAAACGTGCAAATAGACTATATTTGTTAAAATATGTTAACATGCATGTGTGTTGTTAAACGCAAGTTGTTTATTTATGGATGAAACTAAATCAGCTGTCTTCTAGTGAGTAAGCCAATGGCAACGGTAACAAGGAACTAAAAACTCTACTATAGATGTATATGTGTACACTAAGACTGAAGAAAAAACCTTGGGAGAGGCCAGACTCAACCGGGAGAGCTAGTTCTCCTCTGGCATATTAAAATTGCACGGTAAGCGAATAAAAGCTAAGGTTTATCCCAGTCTTTTCCATATTCCGACACAAACTTCTCCAACATGGCTTTCAGTGTTAGATTGAATCGCTCCACCGGTCCATCAGTCTGGGGTGGTAGAGAGTTGTTCGTACTCTCTTAATCCCCAACGGAAGATAGACTTGGTGCAGTGTATGGCTCATAAAACTGGGTCCCTGATCTATGAACACTTCATTAGGGATGCCTACGTCTGGGAAAAGTCTAACATTGCTGTTGCAATATGTTTGGCAGTTACTTCTCTAAGGGTGCACCACCGCTTCTGGGTACCTAGTGGCATAATTACAGATCACCAGTATAAATCTGTTACCCTTCTGGTTTCTGTCAAAGGGTCCAACGATATCAACTACTATTCTTTCAAAGGGAGTCTCTACTGCAGGAATAGGCACTTGCTGGTGCAATACCTGGGGCTCTGCCTTTTATCAACTGACATTCTGGACATGACTTGTAATAATCTTTTACATTGCTATACATGCCAGGTCAATAAAATCTCTTGGAGATTCTCATTAAGGTTTTCATGAATCGCTTACATCAGTGCTGGATGATGTCTGATGTGTGTCTACAGGCTTAGGAGCCATGGGCTTTGAGTGGGTGTGCTGTAGATTTCTGAAACTGACTAGGAGAGTACGAACTTCTCCCCGACCCCTCAGATTTACCTCTTGCGACTTGTAGGCTGCTAGTTTAGCTGCTTTCTGTGCTGTATTTGGATCTCTCTCCTTAGCCCATGTTCTCACCTCCGGATAAAGCACACGCATGTACTGTTCCAAACCTATGATTTCCATCAGTTCCGTCTTGCTTGATTCTTTAAACACACGTACAACTCCATCTGTAATTCATCAAAGAGAGATGAACAGAGATCAAACAGGATGAACAGTTGAATGGATGTTAAAAATGACACAAAAACGGCTGATATGAGGATTAATATTGAGCAGAAACGTCTATTGCCCACAAAGGAAGTCATTTATTATCGGTTGACCTCATTTGTTTTGTACAAAAACATTATCAATATAATTATGTAATTACTCACCTCACCTTCATTATTCAACGTTTGTCATAACCTACCTTACCTAATTTGTTGCTTCGTCATCTTGCTGAAACTGTCTCAACAGTGGAGAATTTTATTTTTACATTTCGAGTATTTGTGTTGGAGTATCTGTGTTTTCATTCCTCTAGTCAAGATCCTGTTTCCGGCCAGGGTACAATAGGCCTACTTCTCTTCCTTTAGCCAAAGAAACCAAGCCAACTCATACACTCACAACAAGAGCAGGAGGAGACCTTGTCAGGTTGACTCCCCAATGATAATACATGATTGTATGTAGAAATGTGGGTGTGCAGATCTTCATATGCCTTTACAGCTGAGAACTAGAGAAGAATGCATGGCACAATCCTTCAACAAATGACTACAAGCAATTGTCTATGGGTCTGGTGCACAGTGATGAAGCACAAAACAAACGTAACCTTCCAATGTGAGAGGAGTTTATCTGAGTCTGCGGAACAGGGATCTTTGGCAGACCCTTCACTCATTTGGGTGGGGCAGACACGGTCTTGCATTGGGACCCATTACTGAAATTCCAAACCCACTCCTAAGAAACACACACTCACACTAAATGATTAAAGAAAGACAAGGGTTTCTTTGGAAAGGAGTAGGTATTTATTATTCCATATTTTAATCCAAAGTGTTAGAATGAAAAATATTATTTCATCAAGTTATTTTTTAATTTTGGTTCACCTGTGGGATTTACAGTTCTCTTCTGCCCTCTTCTGTCAATAAGCAGTAACACATGTTTTAAATTGTACCGACAGTAGCAGAATGAAAATGATATGACCTCAGCTTCTGGCCATCAGTCACATTACTTATTCAGTACTCATCAGAGTAACTTAATTAAACTGACAGACTGCAATGATCGAGAAAAACAGATTAACAAACATGCAACATCAACAATAAAAAAACAATATGAGGTATTTATAGCACACATTGTGTTATGGAGAACAGTTTAAAAGATAGTTCACCCAAAAATACTCAACCTCATGTCATTTCAAGCCTGTATGACTTTCTTCTGCAGATAACAAAATAAGATATTTTGAAGAACGCTGGTAACCAAATAACATTGTCTCCCTTTCACATGGAAAAAAAGCACCAAGATATTTATCTTCTTTTGTTTTCCACAACAGAACCTTAGCAAACACCACTTATAAAGACAAAGATTTAAGATAAACTGAATTTGTTGTGGTTGATTTCGTCTCTGACGTCACGCCCACATGCTGGACAGACTCCAAATATTAGCTCTGACAGTTTACCCTAAATATCCTGATCACGGACATCACATCCCTATGTATGAAGAACTCATAAATGTGAAATAACCGGTTCTCTGAGCTCATTCATGATCTGTGTGGACATTATAATGTTATTAGAGCTGTCAACTTGAGGTGAAGGTGGAGCGACGCTGTACTCCTACTTCAAACAACAAACAACTTATGGCTGGAATACACTACAAGACTTTTAAAATCTGAGCAAAAGTCTTGAAGTGTATTTTAGCCTTAAAGCTCTCTGGCACCGTTTCTTTAAAAAATGCAAATCAATCAGACCACATTTATATTTCACAAAATAGAGAACACAGATAACCTGAACACCCAAACACAATTGAAAAGAACCCTCAGACTCTAGTAATATTCAAATAACCATAATAAGTACCATAAAATGTTTACAATTTTAATTTGTATTACTAAAGACAACCTAAACTTTATTAATCCATTTATAATTTATTTTTGCAATTTTAGAATTCAGCTTTATTCGTTTGCATGTGTGAATCATTTTTACGTTTAAGAATGATCCAAAAGAAGCTTTTACCAGACTGAACAGAAGACAATTATCTTAAATAAACACAGACACATACAAATCCCTGTCTTTAATATTTCTTTAATTATGTTGTGTGTCTCTTATTGATAAGACTTTTGATAGGTCTCCCTTCTAGTAAAACACTTTTGTTTTGCTTCTTAACAGAAGAATCACAAAAGAAAACAAACCCCTTTTCTCAGAAGTCTCTATAGAAATAGATGCGTCTTGAATGACTTGAATGTAAATAAAAAAAAGCTATTTTTAGGTCTAAACATGTCATTTCTACTAAAGACAACACACACACACATTTGTTGCATACCTTTCTGCCAGCTTGTCTAGCTGTTTGTTTCTTGTCTCTTTCCTGTTGTCACTCCCCATTCCATCTCTGAAACATGAGTTTTCTTCTCTGATCTGCACATCAGGGAATCTAACTTATCAGGTAAGACCAGGTAAGCAAGGTGACAAATGCCCAAATACTGTAGCACAATGAACTTTCACATATCCCTAACTTTTTCTCCTCCTTGTGCAGGGTGGGAGAAAATAGACATAAACTGTGGCTGGGTGCAACAATTTGTCAGTAATGTTGTTTATCGAGTATCGGTTAATATATCACGTGGAAAACCCAAGCAGATGTTTTCTCGAGGAAGGGGGATTTCATCAGCTAAATGGTACATCCTGTTCTAGCATTAATGTGGAAAAATATTTGTTGTTCCCAAATTCAGTCAATAGTTTTCCTGAATAATTGATGTGCTTCTGCAGCTATTCAATTTGATGCTTGTTTGCTACAGTACTTAAATAAACACTTTCTTTTTAACAGGGATGCACGATAAATTATCGGCCATATCCGAATAGTAAAATTTAGGCAATAAATTATGAATAATTTCCTCAGCTTGAACCACTTTAGATGCACGCTGCTCATAGTTAAGTACAGTACCGTCTTTCTCTCCTGATCATTCACTTAATGCTATTAGCAAAACATTGTTGATGTTGGTACAATTTATAGATAGGCCTACATTATTTATGAATGTGTAAATTATAGGAACAAAAGCATATTGTTGAATCAGACTGCTGTCTGAATGCTTTCTGTCTTGAGACCTATAGACTTGTGGGAGAACATCTATAATTTGTTTTTTAAATAAACATTATACCAGAAAAGTTTACAAGTAAAAGAAACTTAAATTAGTTTAAAGTAGGCTTGGTACATGGTTTTCAGGTGGGAAATTAATTTCAGTCTCAGAAAATGTTTAAATAAATTCATATTTAGGCTACTGTATATCGGCCAATTTACCGGTTATCGGCTTACAGTGTTCAAGAATTATCGGTTATCGGCCTAAATGTACATATCGGTGCATCCCTACTTTATAAATTTATGCATGCACCGATGTAAGAATAGACAAATCACATGACAGTCACCGATTGAGGTGTGTTGCAATAATTCAGTCGTCTTTCTGTCCCAAATCAGTGGACACCTAGCGGTGTGGATGTAGCATCAAGAAAACAAATATGTTCAGCTACTGTTGTAAAAAAAAAGTAAAAATATATGAGAGGAAGTGTCTAATTGTGGCTACATGAAGACGGTCGATAGGTCACATGATCTCAATATGGCGGCAGACAAGGTCCCTCTGTCAGATATAACGTACACCTTTAGGTTGTATTAAGCCCCTGACATAAATGGACTCGTTGCATGTGAGTGTACGTGGTTTTGATAACATATTTTCAAAATGTATGCTTATTTCTTAAGCAGCAAGCTTTCTTAATGCAGGAAATCCCCGCTGCTGTCATGTTTTTGGTGATCCTCGTGTTACACTACTCAAGTGTATATGGATTTTTCGTCGATTGGGTATATAAACACATTTTTACTTCGCATACAAACCTTTATAAAGGAGTGAATAAATGAATTGCGTCAGACAACACATTATATACGCCGACATAAAAGCACGTTGCGCGAGCTGCAAAATACAGCTTCAACTTTCAGTCGCAGGTTCGAGACTGAAGCGAAACTAAAACCTACTTTGTTTTATATAGTTACCGATTTGTAGCAGATAACCTTTTAAATATGTGAAACTAGGACTCCGATAAAAACGTCTGATACTGTGTAAGATACCCTGTAGTGCAAGATGAGGTCATATCATTCGTTCGTTTATTTCTTTAACAAATTATTTTTGTTCAGTAATAATAAAGTTAGACATGGTTTTATTACAGTCAAAGCAAGCATGTTTTTTTGGCAGATTACAATTCGTACGGTCATTTTAAATACATGGTTTTCGTGGTACCTGTTGACCCTGAAAAATGTGTGGTTACTACTAATAAAACGACGTTTGGCCTACTATTGTTAAACATGGTTCATTTTCATAGGGGAGCATAAACAGTTAATTTCAGGCATAGTTCAAATATAGTCAGTCATAGTTTAGGCATAGTTCATACTCCTCCAAAGATCCCCTTTTTCCATCATGAAAGGCTGGAACATAATCCCCTTGACCTTTCACATGCTGCTTCATTTCCCTGCTCTTGGATTTCTACATGTTCGAAAGATTTGTTATCTTCAAAGAACTAATTTGATCATTAAAATGACGAAATTATCCATATCTCAAAGAGGATATCTAGTTAAAAGTGTGTTGTAACATTAAAAGAGACCAAAAGTCAAGAAAATCACAGTTCATGTTTTCATCCGGTGAATCAAACGAATACTTAGAAAGTGAAAACTGTTAATCATTAAACTGGGATGTGTTTTAAAAATGAATGATTTACCTTCAAGGTGTGCAAATATCTTAAGTAAACGAAATCACACCGATTCAGATATCATTAGACAAAGTTCAGAAACGCTGTTGGCTTGTAGACAAGATTAAAAAGAAATGATCCATGTTATCACAATAATTTTGTGCTTTTTCCTTCATTTCCGTTCTTACTCACGGTTTTGATCATACTGCCATTTCAAATGACTAAATTCACTGGTGCATTACTGCAAATGTGTAATTCTAAGCAAAGCAGTCACACTGCAAGCAGAAGTAGAATAGGCTATCTGCAGCCGAGGGTATACTTGACATTTCGTGTCCGTCTCTCGCGCAAACGCATCCGCTCAGCTTCTTGAGCATACTCATCACTTATTAAGCATGGATGTCCGACTTCTACGCATGCGCAATACAAATGAGTATGTGTGCTCTACCAGACCGTCAAAGGGCAGCGATGAACCGCGTCATATACAGAATGGATATTAGAGGGAGTCATTTGCTATTGCAAAAAGTCAGAGCAAACAGTAAGACAACAAGAACCACAATCTAACAGTATGGAGAAGGATATGCTTCTTAGCTTTCTGTTCTTGGTTTCAGCGTGTTGATTTTGTATCGTCCTTCTTTGACAACGCCACACTTTCTGTGTGTTTATTGACCCCTAGTGGACTAGCGTATTTTTCTCGCACATCCGCGCTGTCTCAAAAAATGGGCTGCATGCGGATGGGGTATACGGCCGGCCGTGGACCCTCCCGATCATGTCATGCGGGCGGGTCTGAGGAAGGCTGGACCATACTTGCGGCTTAAACTAGTAACTTTGTATTAGCACCTAGTGTACTATTGCTCTTTTATGACATATCGCTTATTGCTCCCCGAACTCTTTGTAAGTCACTTTGGATAAAAGCGTCTGCTAAATGTAAAGGAGCAGGTATGGTCTGCCTGTCCACGTGCTGCCCGTGTGACGTGATATTCGTCATCAGGAGAGTCTGCGTTCTGGCAGAGCACACATTGTCATTTGTACTGTGCATGTGTCGAACTCGGACGTATGCTCAAGAAGCTGTGCGGACGTGCTTGTGCGAGATGAGTCAAGTATACCTGGGGCTTAAGGTGTAACGCCTTCCACTACAGTGAATATGAAGAGTGCTCCACCCTGATGACATCAGCCCCACCCCACGAAAGCAGCTGGTGACAGGTAGGTGGGTGCTCGAGAGAGCATACAGCTAAAATGTGGCTGGACTGGTTTGATGGGTAACTAGGCTTACGTAGCCAGAACAGATAATGAACGGCTGACAACTCTCTCTCTCTCTTTCTCTCTCAGTCAGGAGGAGTCTATATGGAACGCTGTCACTCTGGATTGCCTGCCTGCTGGAGTGCTGTTTTTCTACTGACCTATGCACATTGGAATACTGAGCCTCGTTTTTCCCCGATACTTTCTCTCTCTCTCTCTCCCCCTTCCCTCTAATCCGGGGGACGGAACTCTGGCAGAGCTGTTGAGGGGAACTTTTTCCATTCTTCCTCTCTTTGACACTGTGTAGCCTGCAGCGGTGGGAGTGGACATTGATAGTGTTTGTGTGAATGTGTGGCGTGGACAGAAAGGGACATTGAAGAAGGAGGCATGCTGCAAAATGGCACGGCCGGTGCGACCAGCACCAGAACCACCATCACTCAGATATCGGACCTCAATGAGGTAAGAAACACAGATGAATGCAAAAAAACTGAAGACGGGGGCTCTTGCTCATCTTCCAACTTTGTTTCCTTCCTTCCAGAGTTTTCCTCCGTTCGTAAAATTCTCTGTCAGTGTCATTTGTTCACGTTTGCTGGTTTCAGCTCACACTCCGTTCCTCACGCTCGCTCGCTCTCTCTCCCCATTCTGTCACTTGTTTTGGACTGTACTCTAATGGTTGTATCCAGGCACATCAGTGGCACATAGTCATGCTGTTGACGTGAGCATGTGAGAGTTTCCACATCGACTCTGTTTTAGTGAGGGCCTGTAATAAGAGCTGCCTACATGTGAGGCAGGGCCCTGTCATGTTTATTTTATCAGGGCCTGGCACTCAGCCGTCACTGCTGTGGTCAGCTGCCATTCACAGACAGTCTCACATCTAATCAACTGACACCCACTCCGATGCAGATTCAGTAACCAGTGGAGAGGGCATTAAAACACAGTGAACCACATTTGTAGACTGTAGTCTTTGACTGTATGTATGTACAATATAACATAAATATGAGTATAACAATTAAAGTCACTACTAGTAAGATAAATGTTATGTTTGGCAAGGCTTGAGAAACAGTCGTGTCTTTGTGCTCGTGAACCATCAAGTGTTAGTTGTTCTGTGGACCGTGCATAAATTCCCTACCTGAGAAACACACAATTTTCATTAGAAGTAAATATATATTTTAATAACTATTGTCTTCTCATCGTTTTTTCATAGTACACTTAGCTGTTTCCATTGGGTGTTTTACATTATTTGAATAATAGCTGCCACAGGGTGACTACAGTGTGACTAATGCTTGCTTGTTTGTTTCTTTGTTTATCTGTTTTGTTTGTTTATCTCTTACCACGTCCACCAGAGGGGAATTAGGCGTCTGAGACTCACACTGCGACCCGATGACAGTCCTAAAACTCAGAATGAAACGACCAACTCTGTAAGTATCATTTTCCGTAATGTCTATTCCAGACGGATTGACGCTAAACATGTCATCACGTCATTATAACAGACTTCCTCTTTCCTAATGACTTTGGTATCTTCATTTTGTTTGGGGAGCGCCACAAATGGCATAATGGCCTGATAACAGAAAAAAAAAGAACAGGATACAAATAATAGTGTTGGAATACTGAAATATCACAGTACTCTTTGTATGTTGTGTCTGCTAAATGGATTAATGTATTAAGTCTTTATACGTCTTTATTTATACGTTTTCACATTTTAGATCATTAAAGCTCATTCAAACTATGAAATAACAATATTGTAACTATAGGAATTATATTGTGACTAAACGCATCCAAAAGAAATAAAAATATTCTGCATGTTCAAACGTCCAAGTTTTCAACAAGGTCTTTGAGGCCTCACACTCGGAAGCCTTTTAAAGTGTTAAAATAATTTGTAACATTTACATTAAGGTTGTATTAGTTAAAATTACTTAATGCATTTACTAGCATTAACTAACAATGAAAAAATCCTTCTACAGCATTTATTAATCTCAGGTCATATTAATTTTAGCATTTACTAATAATTTTTTTAAATCAAAAGTTGTAGCTTTTAATATTAGTTAAAGGTCTAGAGTGGAATTTATAGCGCCAAGTAGCGGTGAATTTGAGAATTGGCTAAAAATCCCCCTGAGGAGGTTGCAAAGATATCTTGTTGTTGTTTTTGTTATAATATTAGCATCATTGTTTATCTGGAAGCAGTGTACTGCGAGTATATACTCGTGTCCTCTTCGCTTATTTTATTCATTTGCATTATTATTTACGTGGTCTAAGCTATGATGAAGCTAAGCTTGCACTGCACAGCACGTTTGAGGGCAGAGCTATCTAACAGATAAATAGCAACGCTATTGACAGCAAGATAGCAGTTAGGTGTAAGTGAGTAGACGTTTTTCTCCCCTTTGTAAAGTCAGAGACAACCGGTCTAAGTACCGCAGAATAAAGGGAGAGGAAATGCACTTTGTAGAGCTGTTTGTCCGTTTAGGGCTACTGTACAAAACGTGAACATGGCGAATTCAATGTGTGAAGGCCCGATCTGTATGTAGATCGACATTCTAAGGTAATACAAACATAACAGTTCATTACGTAAGTTCTTTATACACATTTGAAGAAATAGTTTTGTATATTAAATTACATTTCTGGCAATAGATACTCCTAAAATTCCCAAATTGCTCCTTTAATTGACCATGAACTTACATGAACAGTTGTATTGACAATATCTGACATGAATAAATGCAAAAATGTGAAATAAATAGATTGAATTGATTTAGTAATAAATATGTTGGGACAAATTTGTTGTTTACAAAAGTATTCAGATTTTAAAATGATGAAAAACATTTCAGTCATGCATTTCAGAACTCTGTTGATGCCTGATATTGTGCTAAATCCCCCATGTGCAAATGTAAACATCACTGTATAGACCTCTACAGGCAATGTTATAAAAACAAATTAGGCTTTATGCAGATTTCCTGTTCAAATATCCTTGAGCTGTCTTAAGAGAGTCACATGAAACAAAGTTAATGGAATTAGTCACTTGCTTACCTAAGGAGGCGAAGTTACATTTTGAGCTTGTTTACCACCTTCATATCATGCTTAGTCTACTGTATATGACAAATTAATGTATAAGTTGCCATAGGCCATCCGCAGACAGTGTGCTGAAAAAGAAGTCAAGAGAGGTGTGTCATGGGAGTTTCTGTACCTTGGCCTAGGAGCGTTTAGACCTTGAGTTCAACTGTTGGGCCTCTGATAGCAGCTGATTTGGGAACATCTAGCACTTTCATAAGCCGGATACCAGTAAGAAATAGAAATCCAGGAGCTCTGCCAACAGAAAACTGTTGAAGGCCTTATCAGTGTCTCTCTCAGGAGTACAGGCCAGCTGTAGACTGTCATTGTGTTGTGTGCAACATCAGTAAACACATCTCAGGATCTCCTAATGAGCTGTCGATGGCCATTTACGGTAGAAGAGACAATTTCTTTATACAGCATGTGCTGCAAATAGATAAATAGAGTGTGGAGAACTGTTTATGCATAAAAAAAGACTACAAGTATTATTACTGTGACAATGTGTAATATTTGAAGAGTTTATTTGCAGAAACAGATAACTGTATGTTATTATAGTTTTATTGTCTTAGCTGTATTTTATACATTATACATTCTATTAAGTTACTACTATAACTACCAACTGTAGTTGAATTGATATTAATTGGAATGCATAAGAAAAAAAAATGATTTGTTAAAACGGTAAAAAACTAAGTTACCTGTTTTTGCAAATGAACTCTTCATTTGCGATTGGTAGTGACACAGCCATACAAAATTTAAACCAGGTCAGAGAAAGACGAAAAGGTGAAAAGAGGAAGGAAATAGATTGTTAAGACTAAAGGTTATAACAGTGACAAAAAACCCCATTGCAAAATTGTAGAAGGGCGTGTTTGGTAATCTTATCCACCGTGGGAGTCAGGTCTACCTGTGGTCTGCATTACCCGAGTTACACCTGTTGGATTACAAGAAAGCCAGAAATGTACCCTGATCCAGGATCACCTTTTCTTGAAAAGACATTAAGCGCAACCTCTCAGAATGAGCTTACTACTGGTCTCACCAATGCCAGAGTAAGCAGTCCTTCACCTACTGTAACCCACACAAACAGATATACTGTATTCTGTGAAACAGGTGCTAGACAGGATTGACCAGCTGCCGGTACGTCTTTGTACAGCAACAATAGAGCTAGATCATAAAGACGACATAGCATGCAATTCAATCAGTAAGACTATACAGAGCCACTGGAGAATATGAACGGGGTAAAACTTTTTATTCCAAGGTGTTAACACGGTTGAAGAGTGTGCAATATCAGTAAAATATTTGAAAGATAAGTATCTCAAGGCAGCTTTGTTGTTAGTGTTGTCTGTCATTGTTTGGTTAGATACTTGTATGCAGTCAGGTGGAAATGTGTCGGAAAAATGTCCAGTGAATGTACTATTCTTATCTCCACCAACTCTCTCACTATATCTCCCACGCGGTCAGAGTCAGCGGTAAATCATTAATCTTACTCTCACTATCTATATTCAAAATATTTGACTTTCTACCTTAAAGAGATATTCTCATGCTTCACATACTCTATTAAAGAGTTGTGCCCGCCCTTAGCTTGAGAGAAATCTGTAGAAGGTTTTAAATGGAGTTTATCGAAAACTATAATCCTGTCAGCATTTATTTACCCTCATGCCATTAAAAACTTATATTTAAAGTCAATGCAGGTTAGTGTTGTTTGATTACCAACATTCTTCAAAATATGAAATGAGGGTCAGTAAATAATGATGGAACTTGGTGAACTGTTCCTTTAAGGGCCTTCCTTTTATAATTCCCTACGTAAGTTTTATATTATTCACTGTGCATCATTGGGAAGGTGGTCTATATTTTGTTTTAGGAAGGAGCTGTAAAAAGGTGTGGTCACAAAATGAATGAGATTACAGTTCTGTGAAACTTTGTCCTGAGAAAAGAGAGTACCACACCCTCAGTGTGTGATCACAGCTGGAGTTGATCAATATTGTCTCACCTCATTACAATGTGAAACCTGTCTCACAGAGTATAACAATGCTGTTGGTCATAAACAAGAACACTTTTTATGATTTGTCTTTAACCAAAAGAATGCTAAACTTTTAGAATTGTCTAAACCTGTTATGCATGTCCCAATCTTAACCTTGTTTTAACAGCAAACCCAAAGATTAAATCATTAAATATATATCAACTTTTACATCACAGAAAGAAAAAGTGGTCAATGGTACCTGGAAAAGGAAAAATGGACTCATGCAGAGAGAGAGACCACCTGGTAGAGAATCATCTGAACAGGAAGACAAGGTATAGCACCTCATAAGCAAACCTAAATAACTATGAACTTATAACTTAAGTATCCTTAAAACACACATATTCAAATAGGCATCCCAATAGAAACAGGAACAGTATTCTTACGTCATATCCATTACGGTGCCATATGCTTTTTAAAACATGTTTTTGTGCATGTGTGTATTCATGACACCTGGTAATATTATCTGAGTAAATCTTTCTATGATACTGCTTGAATAATGGTAAAGTGAAAAACACAGGTGCTTGTTTTCCACAAGGTATTTGAGCCTATGATTTATTGTTTGCAATGCAAGCATGAGCTGAAGTATGGTGTATGACCTTAGGGTTTTTGCTACACAACATGTTTGTTTGCTTATAACTAAAAACGAATAACAAAAGAGCATGCAACTCCTTTGGTCATAGAATCTTGAAGATATTCAGTAAGTGACTTGGTGTATAAAGCATCCAGAATCATGCAGTAGAATATTCAACCCGGATAAAAATTAAGAATACATTGCAAAGTCACTGATCAGCAACCTTCTGCCCTGTAGCAAGAGCTTTTAACATTTATTTGCTCCGGGGGTGTGGCATTATGACACCTTTTTCACTTTATCTTCCTCTGCCATTGCCTTTCTCATGGAATCATTTTTTCTAGATGTACTTTTACTAGGTGTTTTTTTTAGCATTCCATGTTTCAGGTGCCTAAAACTCCACATTGAATCAGGTTGTAACAATATTTATGGTTTTAAATAAACCAAACAATATACAGGACTGAGTTTTTCATTCTTTGTTCTGCGTTGCAGAAATATGACACGCTAACTGAGGGCAGTTCAGACTGTCTGCATCCCAACCTCTCATTCTGAACGCTCCAAAACAATGCTTAAAATACCCCAGCATGCAGATGCTCTTCTTACTCTGAAATATTGACTCATAACAGCGACAGTCTTATTTTCTCAACCAGATTGCACTAATATACATATTGCAGTGGGATCGGTACTCGTAGCTTATAACACATATACAAACTGAAATCTGACCCATGTGATCCTTTTCCCTCAGCGCCCTGTATCCAATGGCATCATTAAGGAACAGCCTGCTCAGCACGGGCCTAGAGTCTATGGCGTAGTGCCGAGCACAGCCTCCACCCACCAACAGGAAGTGATGGTACGCGAGGGCTCTGTTAGTCACCTGAGGGATGAAATGATGTACATCAGAGAGGTAAGCCCAGAAGGAGATTCCATTCTACAATAGCACGGGAAAATATCAAGATCTATGAAGGATCTCTATACTCGACTTTACTTTGTATTGAAGGAATACATTATACATATCAGTTTGTGTGTTCTCTGAGAACGGAAGCCTTGACGTTGCACATTCTAGCAGTTGAGCTATAGGACACCTTGATAAACTAGTTCAGAGGTTTGAATAAATCGAGCCGAAACTCAACTATTCTGGAAGTAAAATCAAGAAAGATTATGTTCCCTGGGGAGATTTCAATAAAAACCGCACTTCCTTCTTTCCCCACAGGTACGTGACTCTTTGGAAAAAGTCAGAGAGCGGATGTACGGCCAGTTTGGAGGGATGCAACAGTCAATGCAAAAATTATCTCAGGAATTAAGGGTGAGTAAAAATCCATATGACAGGTGACTCATATCTAAGAATATCGTCTTGCTTTTATTAAACACAAAAACTGTTTCTCAATTAAAGAACAATAAGAGCCCAGCCTTACGTGTCATAATGGTAAGACAATGTGCTGACTGTTGTTTTTCCCAGGTGGCCAACTCTCATAAGAGGCATTTAGAGTCAGAGGTGAGGACAAGGAGGGCAGCTATGGACAGCTTTGACCAGATGAACAGCACACTCATATCAACAAACATTGATCTGCAGGTACAAGATCAATGCGGTCATTGCAACCTGATAAAGGCACGATCTTTTAAGAAAAACGTTTGACAGCATTTGTAGTCAACTTGTTGCTACCAATGTTGGATATCATACATGTCACACAAATGTCATACTGTTATCAGAAGTTGATTCATAATGTTACAGTTTTTAAATAATGGATATAGAATTCTGAAATTGATAACATCAAATGTACTATTTACTTAAGAATATACACACAAAAACAGTGTGAGGCTGCTCGGCACAGCCTTTCATGCAGCATTGTGTCTTTACACACAATTTTAAGCTATAAATTCACTGTAAAATGTTATGGAAAACATCATTGGAACAGTTCCAGCTGTGTTTTCAGTTTTGTTTGAGAAATTGCTTTTGTGCAGTCACAGTGTAATTATTATAAAGATGTCTGTGCATTGCTATTTAAGAAATCATTGCTGGAAACCTGTCAAAACCGAGTGGGGAAAAGGGATGAAATGAAATCTCTGCGCAGCTCCTTAGAGAAGACTGAGGAGAAACTGAGGGAGACAGAGAGACAACTACAAGCAGCACAGGCTGAAAATCTCTCTATGAAACATCAGGTACACTACCATACACACACACTAATGTTATTATTAGGTAAACCTTTACCCCACAGTAATGGTATCAGACAATAATACTTGGTACTGAATGGAAACACAGTTCAGGTACTGCCATGGAATTTTATTTCTGACAAAGTGATACCACTTTGGTACTTTGTCTAAAATATTACTTAACATTATTGAGACCAGAGACCCGTTGGCTTGTACAAACTCGGACAGTTTTTTGCATAATATTATATCTTTGAGTTAAAAAACTTTGTCTAGAATAGATGCATGTTATAATATTGTAGCGATCCATTACTTTTATGCGTAGGTGGAGACGTCTCAAGAGGCCAAAACTCAAGCATTGAAGGATTTGAGTGCAAAGCTACAGAAGGAATATAAAGAACAACTGCAGGAACAGCAGAAGAAATACGTAGAAGATATAGAGGCTCTGCAGGTACACAACTACAGACACCCTCATAAAAACGTATTTCTCTTTTCAGTTAGTAAAGACTGCTAGAATTACGTGCATCACTTGGTTATATTTTAAGATTATTTTCTAACACACTGTAAAAACGTGTGTAGTGGTTTTGTATAATGCTTCACATGCAGGGTGTGAGCATTCCAGTCTCATAACAGGAAACATCTGTTGTTACACACCAGGGAAGAGAGAAAAAATGTCTATTGTTTAAGATGGGGTTCCACCTAGTGGTAGAAGGACAGACTTCACTGATGGTAAAAAACCTGAACCTAAGAACTAAATTGACTTTTAACACAGGCACAGCTGGACAACTACATGAGGAGGCTTGAAGAGGCAGAGAGGAATGCAAAAATAGCCGAGGACAAGATCGCAGAAAGGGACCAAAGAATCGCAGAGGTGGAACGGTTACTGAACTGTATGGCTCAGGTAAATAATATTGCTTAATTTACGTCTCGCCTCTTTCCACTAAAGTAATTTTATTGTATTAATATAACTCTGCTGTAACAGGAGAAGGGTGACCTGATAAAAAAGCTTTATGACTGTGAACAACGCTTGCGTGGTTTGGACCAAGTTGACCATGCAGAGATTGCTGTGACTAAACAGTAAGACAACCAGTTATACGTTTTTCATCTGAGACCTGTGATACTATTGTGTTGTTGAAACAAATTATTTTGGTTTCATGGGATAGCCCACAGGCCCTAAAAACCAGCAACATAATTTTATTTCAAGACAATATATTGCACATGTAAGCGTTAACAAATAAAGAAATAAAAAAGAATCTTAAAATCTTCTGCTCAGAGAGACAATTCCTAAAAACTATTATTAATTTTATTTGAGAATAATCGAGGTTTTATTGCATATATTATCACTTGTATACAACGTGTCTCCTCAGATCTGAGCAGCTAAAGGAGGAAGCGACAGAACTGAGAGAGAGAATAAAGCACCTCAATGATATGGTGTTTTCTCAGCAGAGGAAGGTCAAATCCATGATAGAAGAGGTAAAGATGCAATGTACCATATATACCAAGTTTGTCAGTAATCACTTCAAAGTCTTGATATGATGTGAACTAAACAAAATTCCACAGGTTGAAACACTGAGAGCTAAAGTTGCACAGAAGGACATGTTCATCGCTGAGCTGCTGGACAGGATTGCGATTGTAGAGTGTGAGGTAGGACCAACATCTGTTTTTTTGGCTTGCCTTTCCACCAATCAACAAACGGCACAGAATGGTCGGAAAAAGCATGCTGAATGTGAACACTTCACATTCCACTGCTATTCTGTCAGCTGGAATTTTGAGTTTGATTCCTTTTGATTGTCGTTTCAAATCTCTCATCCATCCAAGACCTAGTTCAACAGTCTGTCTGTATATCTGTCAGTTTTCTATGCCTCTGATCTGACTCTGTCCTTTGCCTTGCTTCTCCTAGAATAATGAGTTAGAAGACAAGCTGAAGTATTTTATGTCTGTACAGCGAAATTCTGAAACTAAAGTATCCACCAGGGAAATTGGAGTTGGCTGTGACCTGCCCATTAGGTAATGAGCGCAACATTGGCTTGCCATTAGAAATGCAAAAGATCACTTTCGAAGTACCGTCTACACACATTGTCTTCTGTTTTCATAGATCTGAAGAGCAGCCGTATGTGGGGCCTGTCCAACCCAGTTCTTACTCAACAGTCCCCCGATTTAGCAGACTGAACAGTAGTCTTCTTAGATATTCTCCTGGTGAGTACACCACAATGCTGCGGTCCAATATCGTACATACACAGGACAGCGCAACAAGCACCACACAAACTGCATCATCTTCAAGTTACGTTCAGACCCGTCGTGAGAATGTGGAGTCTGAGTCCACACTATCTCCAACTTCAGAACTGCCCCCTGCCGGTCCCAGAGCGAGAACCAGCCCGTCACAGATCTATACTCCATTTATGAGGTTGATGGAGACGACTCCTAAAATTAACTTTGATTAAGTGAAATACTGCTGAAGCCGACGTTCTGGAACACAAAGTATTCTTGTCTTGTTACTGCTCATGTAGTAACATTAATGTATGTAAATTGCCCACTGATCTGTGAATAACTTATTTTACAAGTATATGTCGACGCAATCTATTTTGCTTTATTTACTAAAAAGTTAACAATTATTTTATGTGATGCAAAAACTCTGTTTACTATTTTGTATTTATATTACCTTTTTCTGAGCACATTTTGATTAGATTATTTTCTATTTTCAACTTATCCAAATATTATTTTGTCATAAAAGTGAATTCAATAGGATTTATATTTTAGGGTGTTTCCTGTGATAGTGTGATGAAATTTTATCAACTGTGATATGTCGCCTTGTACACTTCCATGTGTATTTGTGTATAAATGGATATCTTTATTTGTATAAGGAGAGTGGATCAAATAACTGGACTTGTACTCCCTGTTGCACTTTTGCCCTGGATGCACCAACTACAGTTTATTCAACTCTGTAGATTTTTTACAGGTCTATTAAACTTTAAAAGAACGAGACATGTAAAAGAAATTGTATTTTTTGTTCTAGTGTACCTTCAAAGGTAAATCTGATTACCCTTATACAGTGTGAAAATTGAAACATGAACGCTTACAGGCTTGTTCACTGGATTGTGTTCTTGCAGTTTTCTGACTTGGTTGCCAAAATCACTTTATCGTGAAGAGTGTGCCTACAAATTAAGCTTTATAAAGCATTTATGAATCCGTGCCTGTTTTACAAAACACTGAATTATATTTTCACAAATATTTATACTCTCTGCGTGCTATATTTACATTTAGTCATTTAGCAGACGCTTTTATCCAAAGCTTCGGGGAGCAATAAGCGATTTGTCATACGAAGAGCAATAGTACAATAGGTGCTAATACAAAGTTACTAGTTTCAACAAAAGCTAGACCACTACCTGTTGAGGGAAGAGGGTTGGTGTATTTTTTTTTCATTTGTCTGTCAAGTATTCGCCGAAGAGGTGTGTTTTAAGTCGTTTTTTGAAGGTTGTGAGAGATGTGGTTGGCTGGACCGCATTGGGAAGAATGTTCCAGCAGGAAGGAGTTGTGAAGGACATATCACTGGGTATATTGTTCAATTAATTAAATGTGACCAAACCTACAACTAAAGATTATAGGCTTCTGTGGCTAACTTGTTTTACAGATAATGTTCTGCTGAGCAGTGGAGTGCACAAACCTATCCTGGGACAGTGTTGGAAAGACCAAAAGGTAGTAGAGAAGTACAGAAGTAGCCTGTTGCTTTAATCTACACAACCAAATGTATTTAAGAGCATATAAACAGGTAATTTATTAAATAAATCACCTGCATTCAAAGCTTCTCAAGCTTGAGTTTGAACTTTAAAATAGCTGTGGAGACAGGTAATATGACATTATATAGTCAGCAAAAAAATCTCAGGTTCAGCTGCTTTTCAAATTCTGTGAATGTCTCAAGAACTGTTCTTCAAGTGCATGTACATTAATCGTTTATGATTCTTTGAACACTGATTCACTGGCCATCCGACCAGGGTGTCCCGCCTGCTGCCCAAGATGCTGGGATAGACTAAGCTTTAGCCCCTGTGGCCGTGAACCTGTGGCATGACACATAAATCAAACCAGAATGGTTTGATGACAATGCTACTAAGCATTCAATATGTTCTGTGCTCACCATTGCTGGGGCTCATTATGACATCAACGCTGTTTGACGACATAACATTGAATGAAAGATCACTGGATTGATGTGACATCATCATTATGACATCACTGGTGGTGACATCATTGTTTTTTATATACATTATATTTGCATGATAGATAAGTGTTTACAAACACGATTAAATATAAAAGCAATTGGCTATAAGCATATTTATGTGAAAAATAAGTACAATTTCCCTTAAGTGATTGCATATTTCTCCTTTCTCATATCGTTTTGCCTAGTGTTGGTGGTTTCTGTGGTTCATAACCATTCTTTTGATTCCAATAAAGTGTAATAAAATCATTAGAACTGTGCGCTGTCCGCTAACCCCTTTTATTTTTTATATATATTTTATTATATTTTTAATACTTTTTTGTTACATTTCTTGCTTGAGAACTCCGTGACTGCCTGCGCTAGTTGGGGCAAACTGTTCTGTTTTCGACATGATCAGGAACCGTTGGAACAGCTAGTCAGGATCAATGGTTCGGTCTTGGCCAACTTTGATGGTGGAGGCATCTGCAAGGGCTTTTGCCCGGCCTTTCCGTTTGAAGGATATAACAATAATCTTTTTAATTATCTAATTGCCAACAGTCCCAAACTCATGCACATTCACCTCGTCTTTGGCAACAACACCAGTTACAACATTTCTCAGAGATGGGTCCGGAGAGAATGGTTTACAAATGCTAAGCTTTTCCTTGATCTTTTCTAGATCATAGTGATGTCTTTTCATCCTTTCTTCTGAGGATTCTCAGTGCTGCTCACCGGTCGTGTAGGTGAGGTCATTGAATTCCAGCATCAAGTTGTTGTATTCAGATGTGATGGGTGTAGACATGGTTCACAATGCTTGAATTTCTTCAGTCATTACACTTCCTTGGCTCAAGCCTCCACTGCTTTTCAAGTATCGCATCAATGTCTGCTCGATGACAAGGTCAGCGCTAAGGCCTGCCCAGTACTGGTTGCTGCGGCGGATCACATGGAAACCCCTGGAAAACTTGTCATGTACATCAGGGTGTCTGGTCTTGAGTTGGCACATGTCCTGGAGGTAAAAATATGCCGATTTCAGTGACCAGCGTCTGCAAATATTGGCAGACAGTCCAACATTGCGCGCAAGTGCATCTTCCAAGATCCTGTACGATCTGCTTTGATCAAAGCTTGGGATGTCTGCAGCATCTTCTGGTAGTTTACCCACAGCCAGTTGGTTTTTGACCTTGTGCTAAGGTCTGCCCTCTTTGTGTCCACTTTTTCCTCGATTTGTTTCAGCATATCTGATGCTGCAGAACTCTCCAAAGTTGTTTCTTTCATTACCATGGATGAGTACATCGCTCCAGTTTGCTTCACCAATGACTCAAACTGTGAGTCATCCTCCTGCAGCTCTGACACAACCATATGATTGAGACATCTGTCCACCAGCAAATGTCCACGAAACGCTCTTTGCACTGAATTACCAGTCCTCATGTGCTGGACAGCATTTGGTCCATAGACAACTTCCATAATGTTCCTGAGTCCATCAGTGGGTCTATTGCACCAAGTAGGTTCATAAAAGTATGAAAACCTCCAAGCATTAAAGGGATGACAAAGTTTGTCATCATTTACTCATCCAGGTTGTCAAACCTATATACATGTCTTTGTTCCGTTAAACATATAGAAAGACATTTGTAAGAATGTTAGCAATATTCAGTTCTGTGACATCATCCACTACCATAGTAGGAAAATAAATATTGTATGAAAAGCGTCTGCCAAATGAGTAAATGTAAATGTATATTTTGTTGTTCTGTTGAACACAAAGAATTTAGGAACACAACCAGTTCTGGTGCTCCTTTGACTACCATTAAATTTTTCCTATTATGGCACTCAAGGATATCACAGAATTGAAAATATAAAGTTCTTACAAATATCGTTCTCTGTGTTTATACAGGTATGAAATGACATGAGGATGAGCAAACAATGTCTGAATTACATTTTTTGTGTGAACTATCACTTTAAGACTATGCTTGTCAGGGGACTACTCTGTGGTGCATCCACACCACAGAGTATGATCCTCTGCTGTTTTCCAGTGCAGTTGCAGATCAAACTTAATAATGGGTGGAACATTGTGTTTGAAAGCCAGGTCACAAACAAAATCCAAGGTGGACAAAATTCACCATTTGAAGGCCATTGAACACGATGGTGCACATGTTTCGGAAAGCGATATTCGATGACTGGGATTTTACTATGCAATGCAAAATCTAGGTTGGTAATGATGTGTCTTCTTGCTTTTTTAAAGGAAGAAGCTAATTGAAATTAGTGGCCATTTTAGAGGGTTCACACACAGGCCTCTGTTCGGGCTAATTCACAGTTGTTTATGATCAAAGTTATACAACTCCAATTTAATTTACTTTTGGGTGCAATAACTTTTTCATTGAATGTCAAGTCTTTTAGCAAAAAAAGGGTATGTGTCCAAAAACAACTACTGAGTAGGAGTTACATCACATAGGCTAAATCGTTTACATCTCTGGTTCACCCCAAACAATGATAAAAGCTATCAGTAATCTCACAAAATCATATTTTCCATAAGTATGCAATTATGTCAGTGCAATTTAGACAAGTCCAATAGATTCAAAGACCCAGAAATCATGGGGTTAGACACCAAGATTGCTTGTCTAGGCCAAATAATGAAGGAGTTGGGAAATTTTTAAGGGCTTCCTGCCCATCTTGGACACCATTTTGAAAATTACACCTTTCTAGTGGTCAAACTTTGGGGTTAGGTGTTTTTTTCATATATGCAACCGCCTAATAGTAAAAGCGTGGTTTTAGCAGTTAATTCATACACCAAAAACATGGTTACCACTAGACTTTTTACACAGAAAAATAATGTCGGAAAAGGGTCGTTTAGTTAAGCTGAAATGGTGGCGGCTTCCTCCCAGAGTTCATACACTGCTAAAACCTGATTCAAATATCTTAAATCATGTGATATCTTTTCATCCAAGTGACCCAAAACATTTTGCTCAAAGTAAAGATTTATCAATAACACATAAATTCTGGGGCCTAGTCCTTTGAATCGGTGGGAATCGCTTTATATCGTCACCAACGTTGTCATGACAACGAAACACTCCGGAAGAGCTCCGATGGAGTGTCGGCGGTGAGGTGCTGTGTTAAAAATGTTAATTGTTTATTTATATTAAAGATGCGTTACGAGTCAATAAGACTTTTACACAGAAATAGTTGAATCCTATCCGAAGCCAACAGATTTCAAACTACTTTATTTGCTCATCGCAAGGAGATCCAAGGAAGTTAGTA
This sequence comes from Barbatula barbatula, assembly GCF_947034865.1. NCBI lineage: Eukaryota > Metazoa > Chordata > Actinopteri > Cypriniformes > Nemacheilidae > Barbatula > Barbatula barbatula. The sequence goes on along the minus strand of NC_136766.1, from coordinate 10,392,577 downwards.
AATAACTCGACACATTACCTTTAAGTATTAACACGACAATGCATGTGCTTTCCGTTAAACCTTTATGATTGTTTAACTTTATGATTTGTATTATTTACATGCAAATGTTTCATAACTACACGTTTGTCCTGGTATTATACTGTAAGTAGGCTTTTCCGCAGTGATAATTTATTTGACGTGTCTGCGCGTTTGGTTTGTGCAGCGAAAAAAAGAGACGCCTAGTGTGTCCCTTACTAACGTCACCGTGCATACTGTGTCATGTACATTAAAAATGTATACGTCAATGTTAATGGCAAAACCATACAGGGTCACTTTTAAAAAGCGGTTATCAGGGACAAATGTGTGTTTCAGTGTAATACTGTTATGTGGTCATTGTTTTAGAATACAGAATGACGTTATACAACAGAAAAGACCTTGGGATTCCAGAGCCTTCAGACTGCAGCAGCGAAGATGATGACATAACTCATTTGACAGATCTGTACCAGCCCGAGCATCAGTTACCCGAGTCTGTCAGAGTGATCAATAAATTGTTGAACAGTCTTGTTGACAGAGCATGGGAAGTTATATCAAAGCAGGACATCATCAGAAAGGACACAGAGGGAATGAGAAAGGTCCCTGTGCTAAACCCTGCTAAAGAAATGAAGGTATGTTTAATATTACTTCAACTGGGATGTGGCATTATTTGTGTGCGTGTGTCCAAAATGTCTTTTTTGTCCTTAGCTTCCTAGCAGAACGAATAGTGTTGCGTGCTCTGATGATGGAGCTTACCTGTTTCTGGGTCACGCTCATGGTCTGTCAGTCATCAGTACATCCACTCTCACTAGAGTAAGAGCATGGCAGGGTGAAAGAGTGGAGCTTACCAGCATCTCTTGCGCCTCTTTGGAAAACTGCACGCACCTTCTATGTACAGTGGATGATATGGGTAATTTCTAGAGAGTGAAGGGATTGCTTTTAAAATCTGTACTTTTTTTCACATATTCGTTTTTCCGTTTTGTAAGGTATTGCCCGACTGTTTGTTCATCACAAAGAGAATATTTACTTGATTAAAGTCCTGAATGAAACTGTAAGTGCACTATACATTTGAAATAGTTTTTTGTGTGTTTGTTGTTTGTAGTGGAGATGCACAGCAATGTTTCATTTTGTGCAGGATGATTTAAACCAAAGAAACATCTGTACAAAATTTGAAGTGTCTAGAAGTGGAGACTTTGGAGCTGCAGTCATGACCTGTAAGTTGTAAATGTATCTTATCTCACTAAATTGAATGTACAATAAACTAAACATTTTAAAATGCAGTTAAACATTAAGCCAAATAATGCATACATTCTGTTGTCGTACATGGTCAATATCATTGAAGCCAGTGGATCTGTTTGGTTGGATGTTTATCGTTTCCCACGAGATTTGTGGCTTAAAGAGTTGGAAACCAAACAGGTAACTGTTATAATTACATTGAGAAAAAAATATTCCTGATAGAAAACATATTCTTTACTATATGAATCCTACAATAAATACTTAGCATGGTCATTTGTTAATGTTCATTTCAAATGCAAGTTTTTTTGGAGGCACAATTTCCATGTAATTAAGTTTGCTGGCACTGTTTCCCGAGTTGCTTAAATGAGATGTTAATGTTCTGCTGTTTTTTTCCATAGGCCACACAAACCTCAGGCTCCGCAGAGGCCAAACTGTCTCCCACAGTCTTCCTCGTGAAGATTAAACCTCCAGAAATCCCTGCAGGTATCTCATTTAAAGCATTGATGCATTTTATAATTTCTTCAGTATCTTCACTGAAAAACCAAGTTTATAAATGTATCATTTTTCTTGCTCTAGTTGTTTTGAAAATGTTCTAAATCATATTGTATCGTCTTCTGACAAATGTCTGCAAGGAACCTCTCTGAAAAGTCCATCGGAAGTCCTGCAGAAAACAGAAGGTGGAACCATAATAGGCTCAGGCCAGAATCACATGATTAGCAATTCGCAATGGGAAAATCAGGATGCAGCATTCAGGAAAATGTTTTCAAAGTATCTTAGCTCCAGTCCAATGACACCCTCACAGCAGAGATCAGAAGGTCCCAGGTAAAATAATTGAAATACTTTTTTGAGAATTTCTCTTGTTGGAGTGTTTATCTTATTACATCACAGAGCACAATTTCAAATGTTTCTTTAGAACTACAACATTTGTTTCTGCCTGTCAACTTTTTTCATTGCAGAAACTGTACTTTTCACTTTTTGCTGCGTGAAGGGTTTTACCCATTGCCTGGGGGAGCAAAGCCAACTAGAGGTGAATCATGAACCCAAGAGTTTATTTCACACAAAACTCCTAAAGTAATCTGCCAGATCAAAGAATCAGTGTTTGTATTCTTCCCTTACAGTGGTCTATAAAACCGTATTTTCACTATCACTATTGTGATAAAGTCTTGCCTTGATTTTGCTGAATGTCCATTTCTGGTATTTCCTGTTATTATTTCTGCAGATATTCCCATTGCTCTGTGTCTGTGGTGGAGTGGCAGTCATAATTTCTTACATTATATTCTAAAGACTTCAAAGGAAAAAAACGGTATTTCATACCTCACAAATGAATGATTTGTATCTTAGAAGAAAAAACATGCTTCTACATTATATTTCTTCCGGATCAGATGGGGAGCCCAGGCCAGATGTGTTGTGGCCAAACTCTCAGGAAATCTTCTGCTCTGCTGCCAGTGCCTGCACAAGGTTCCTTGTTCTAGGACTTGTCAATCAGCTGGTGACCATATGGGACCGGAGATTTGGTAAGATCGCTTCAGCTTTCAATCTTTGTAAATGCTATGCCAATGTAATGGTGTTAAATTAAAGTATCAAACCTGATATAATGTCACAATATATTCCCCACTGACTGTAATCAGACTTTACCCCTTATCATCTTCTGGTGGTGCAGGGTGTCCATACGCCACTATTGTGATCCCTGGAGACAGTGCAATATGCAGACTGAAGTTCATTTTGCAGAGAACAGAGCGACAGCAGATCAACAGGCCTCTTCATCAAGGCCCCTTTTCACCAAAACTACACTTGGGGGTCACATGCAGAAATGGGTCATGCTACAGTGTGACAGCAGGACGTGGAGGAGACACATTGATTGTTTCATTTACTGAGAGGTACAAAACACCCAGAGTCCATGAATTTGCCATGAGAAATACTTAACAAAAAAATATATTTTTTCTTTTATCAGACCAGCAGACCAAGGCAGTTTTGCCACTGTTGCTGAACCTGTCTCCTTTCTAAAGTGTCTGGTAAAGGACTCCAAAAAATCACTCTCATGTCATTCCTAACATGCATGACTTCTGCAAAACATAACATTGGTTACAAAAAACATTGCCCCATTAACTTCCAGGCTTTGTTGATGCAAAGAAATGGGAACATGTCTGTATGGGACATGAAGGATGCAGCACCAGTTTTTATCTTAACCCTGCCTCAGACCCATGTGCTTGGGCCGGTCTGGGACCCTGTATATGTGCTGGATCCGGTCCAGCAAAACCTGTATATTAGAGGTGAGCTTCACATTGTCAGTGAACAACTGGTAAAACTTATTTTGTACTAATTTAACAGTAATATTTAATGTTTAAATAAATGAGTTGTCAGATGAAGGCCTTTATACATTTCAACTTTTTCAAACGTTGTTATTTATTCAGTGAGTTACATTTCTCACCTTTAATGCTTTATATATGATCTGTGTTTATTAGGTGACAGTAAAACACATTTGAAAAAGGTGACAGATAAAGAAGAGGATGCGACTTCTCTTTTCATCTTCAGCTTTTCACAATGTTCAGTAATCGATCGGTGTCGGATCACATGGCCCGCTGCCACAGAGAAAGAGACGAGAGTCCCACTCTCAGGTTTGGAGGAGGCCTGTAACCTTTACATTCAGGAAAGGTTTGTGAACTGTAGTTAACAGTATGCATATACAGTATAACAGAATATTAAACTTTAAGCTGTTGGATTCTACAGTATAATAACATATCATGCCTTTATCAAAAAACAGTACGTATACTTTCTATGTTTGTGTCTGTAGGTTGGACACTTTGGAAGAGAGGAACAGAAATTTGGCTATCCAATGGGAACAGCTTCAGAAGCGTGCTGTTAAATGAACCATCACGGAATGTGACAATAGTCAGACACAACATACTTGACAAAGAAGGAGTGCTTTTTACTTTTGTATTCGTGTCGATCAAATGCATTGAAATCTTGATGCCATCATGTATCTTGAGTATCGTTCTGTGCTTCCTCATCTGTGTGTATGGTTTAATGGTAGGCTATGGTTAGAATTCATGATTTATAAGGGTACAGCACGAAAATCTCTTCTTAAGAATTTTGCAGATGGGTAATGTAGCACGAGTTAGTTAATTTTTATTGCAGCATTTTTTTAATTAAAACTAAATGAACGCATTAAATTGATAGTCCTACATACGATCACAGCTTATTATTATACTTAATGTCAAAACCTTATTCCTGGACGTATTTTTATTATTCATTTCATTTGACAGCGATAGACATTAGTCTAAAGCTTGTACCATGTTTTTGCTAGCAAATCTTTCCATGATTTGTGGGGATTGTACTGAATATTACATTTGGGCCACAATGTTTTTGATAAACTGTAGCCAGTTAACCTGTTATTACAAGTTATGCATGTCATTATTTAGTTTATTTCATTCATTTTAGTCACATTGTGTTCTTGCTCACTTCGACTGCCGTGGGCAGATGAGAGATTTAAGATGTGTAACATATAATTATGTGAGTCACAGACTATCCACGTTGAGTTATGTGAAATAATGATCTCTGCTAAGCACCCAAAGGCTTTGATTTCCAATTAGTTTATTGTCATTTTACATTTGACCACAAGACAAAAATCTGTTACTCTGAAAAAAATCAAGACATATCTCATTAAGACATAAAATACACGCATATCAACCCATGGTTGAGTCGAAATGCACAAACCAAACCACTTAAATGAACGAAGAAAATATACATAACCCAAATTTAAATCCAACAGCTGGGTTTGTTCCTTGTTGACCGAACCTTGAGTTGAAAATAACCCAGTAGTTTTGAGATTGTAGATTCCAAATGTACGATCCAAATGCTCATAATAGAATTGGCTTCAATTACAATTATTACATTAAAAAACAAATATAACAAAAACATTTATTATTATACAAAAATCTGCCCCAGTCATCTTTTTACATGCTCTTTGTCTAATTCTGGCATTTCCCTAGAGGTGTGCTGAACTGCCAGTCTTTTTAAGGTAAATGAGGAGGCTGAGCATCTGAGGGAGGTCCTCAGAGAGTTATTAGTGTTCTCTAGCTCTAAGGTTACCATGTTACTGTCATGCCGTTGCTGCCTCTTGCCTCTACACAGTGGAATGGTGAAGAGACCGTAGATGATGGGGTCCAAACATGCGTTTAACAACCCAAAGACAAAGAGCATGTGTGAGAGAGAGTGCGACACGGTTTCCTCCAGACCAGCAGGGTAGAACCAGTACCAAAGACCAAGCATGTAGTAGGGTGTCCAACACACTGTAAATGACAGGACAATGACCACGCTCATCTTCAGTGTCCGCATACGTGCCTTTGGGATGTTGTTCTTTGACCTGCGCAGCTGGACTCTGTTGGACAGCACTGGATGTCACAAAAACAAAAAGAAGTAGCCTAATGCACAATATATTTTAAGGTCATGGCCGTCATTTTTAAATATTTCTTTTAAATCATACATCACAAGAATAAAAAGATGCCTCAATCATGACTTACAGTTGTCTTTCATTTTCTTAGAGATCTCAAACAGTATTCTGGTGTAGCAGGAGATCATGATGAGGAGGGGTATGAGGAAGAGAAAGGTGAAGGTAAGCATGTTGTAAACAGTCTCCTGCCAGCGTGAGCTAAAACTGCCGTGGGTTGTGCACTGGATAAACTGCTCGGGAAAATCAATCACCACCACGTGGAAAACAAACATCTGGTAAAGAGAGGACATCCCAAGCACATGTTACATAATTACTGGTAGGTAACTATTAGTTGTTGATGTTGAGTATAAAGGAAAAAACTATAAAATACATAAAACTGACAGTTTAATACTTTTGTCATTTACACAATTTTCAAACTTCTTTTCAAAACCGCATTTACATTTAGTCATTTAGCAGAGGCTTTTCTACAAAGGGACTTACCAAGAGTTCGGGGAACAATAAGCTATATGTCATACAAAGAGCAATAGTGCAATAGGTGCTAATACAAAAAAAGCTAGACCACTACCTGTTGAGAGAAGAGGGTTAGTGTACTACTTTTTTTGTATGATGTATGCCATTCTTTTTTAAATGGACGTGGAACATTTTGAAGAATATTGATGCTGTTTTATTATGCAGAAGTGAATGAGGACTGCTGCCACATTACCTTACATGTCCTTTTGTTTAGGAAGTAATATGATATTGGGTGAGTAAAGGTTGACAACATGTTTTTTGTCTTGGGTGAAGTATCCCTTTAAGGCAATCATATGATGTAGGTATATTTTGAAGTTCCACAATATTTCCCTTAACGTGTCACGTTTTATATGATGCCACTTTTGTACGATTTCTAAATTACAACTTCTCTAAAAGAATTGTCATATTTTGTATATCTAATGTTTTATACAAAAATATATACCTGAATGTGTTTAACATATCGAGAAACACTGCGATTTATAAATAGATAAGAGCGTTTACCACAGTCATATTTGTTTGTAGCCTACTTTATGACAGTGTTTAATTGTTTAATTCACCTGTGGTACGGATAACACGATACTCGTAGTCCATGCCACACTCAGCAGAACTTTATTCCTCCTCCTAGCTTGGTTGATGGAAAGAGGATTCAGAATTGCAGCCTGTCGGTCCAAACTTATCACCACAGTCATGAAAGCGCACGAGTACATGGCCACGAGTTTGAGGAACATCAGTGTTCGGCACGCGACATCGCCCGCGAGCCACTGTACCGTCATATTCCACGCTGCATCCAGAGGCATGACGACAAACGTGACCAGTAAATCCGCCACAGCCAGATTGGTAATGATGACTCGGACGTGTGACTGTTTTCTGCGGTCATGGTTGGCTGAGTAAAGAACGGCGATGTTGCAGCAGGCAGACAGTGCGCAGAGGATGAGGGTGACGGTGACTCGGACCTGAGCCGCGGTGGTGAAGCGCGGGAGGTGCTGATGATGGTGACTTTCTGTGTGGTTTGTGTTACAGTTACTAGACTCAGAACTGCATGTGAAGTTCAGCAGAGAAGTGTCCTCGCCGTGATAGGTTGGGTTCATGTTTAGTCCTAAAGATCACGAAAACAACGTGGAAGTCCGTACAGAATAACCGAAATGCAATGTCATTTTTAAAAAGGCAGTCATTTATAATGACAATTAGGCTAAAAAAATGTATTTCATGGATGGAAACGGAAAATCAATAATTACCTTAAAATGCTTCTTTTAAATGAACATGCCCAGTTTTTCACTCCATGAGATCTTCCGTCATTTTTTGTTGAGTGAATCACATGTTATGAATATGAATCTCATCATCATCATTATCATCATAGAGGGGCGTTGCTTTTCTATGCGATGTTTCTATTATTTTTCTAGGTGTGTGGGTACCCATCTTACCACCAAGATCGAAAAGGTTTTCTATTTGAAATATTGTACGATTTCGCATTATTATTATTTTTAGTCGATTCAAAAGGCTGCTATGAATATACCAGGTAGCGCACTTTTCTAAATAGTTTCCAATGTGCTCTTTCCTTTGAAAGGAACTGGAAAAATCTATAAAGTAATCAGGATGGCTTATTTGTATATGTTTTGTGTTTAATAGGTTTAACAAAGCAAATTTGGATTCAAGGACCACACACACCATTGCGAATGTGACCTGTTCAAAGGACCCTGTTCATCTCGAGGCTTAAGGTTTGCTAGTGCATTTAAGATTGGGGAGTGCTTATTTGATATAAACTTTGTTAAAAAACCTACTAGAAATTTAGATGAGCTCATTTGTTTGTTTAATCTAACTCTAAATTAGAACCCAAATTCATCTGTATATTACTAAGTAAATAAGTATTATGTCTGGAGGCACCAAACACACGTGATGTTCAAGAGTAGCCTACCTATTGTCAGGAAGGTCACTGTGTCCCACAGAGGGACAAACTCAAACCTTGCTCTGAGCTCGGAAGTGCTACTAACTCCACTCTGAAAGCCTCATAGCCTTACTGTGGTTTAATTTCAGGGTCAACAGAACAGAGAGCCTACATGGTAATGTAAAAACGAAATCTTTTAATTGTATTAAACTGTTCCTTCACTTGTTATGTCTCATACATTTTTCATTTATATTTACTGCCTTTTCATATAGATTGAAACCACATGATTGAAGATGATTTTGTAACCTTCCTTTCTTTAGACAATATGTTGCTCAAGTATGCATTACTTTATTAATCACAGGTGGATTTAGTGAACTTGGATGTGCAGTTCTTATTCACATAACAATCCTCTCAATAACACATCAACTCAAACGTTTTTCAACATGTATACGAAACATTTTATAATACATGTTATGTTTTTTTTTCATTTTATATCACACGAAGCACAGTGTGATCGTTTTTACGCTTTTTCTGTTCCCCACCTTTTGAGAGGTTAAGTGGATATTTTTCTCAATATAGACCAGTATCAGTGTGCTGTTGATTTTTCCCACTAGATGTCGCGCTACACGGTGTTATTTAAGGCATACACGTTGGTAGTACTATGTCAAGGCGCACTGAACTACGTTTGACCTTTAGGTCCAGTTTAGTAAATTGTTCAAATAGCTTGTGACTTTATCTACAATTCCATTTAATGTAGTTTAATGTATGAAAATCTGACAACAAATAAATGACAAAGTGACTAGAAACGCAATAAGAAAACAGTGGGAAATAATCTACTTTAGGAGGAGCTAAGGTTGTGTAGAATCTTCCATCATTTTTTTGCAAATCCCACACTAAGGGAGGCCGGCTTTCGGGTAGAGATGAGATTATATACAATTAATTTAAAATGTTCTTGCATTAAAACTAAAGGGACATACAAGGTATTTTCATCTCAATTTACTGCTCTTTTCATCATCATTGTCAAGATAATTAAGCCAATTAAAACAAATGATATTGAATTCAGCTTAGTTTGAAACTATTAAAATGATTTAGTAAGAAAATAAATATTTTACTTAAATATTAATACAGAACTGTAACATTCCTTTATATAGCGCCCGAGGAATAACGTAATATGGACTCTATATACAGCATAGCGAGAATAATCTCAGTATTGGAAAATGCCATATTTCATTTAGCATTTGGTTAACTGTTACATTATTGTGTGTAATGTTTAATTTTAATTATAGACCTAGACAACAAAGGCAAAGAAAAAAGAGGTGATGCAAGCCTTAAAAAAGGATCTGTGATGCTATAATCAAGTACAGTCCTGTTTGGCTCAATATGAATCACTGTAAGGGCCCAGTAGAGCCATAGACAGATGGGAAAACACAAGGAGTGGTGAGTCTTGCTCTGTAGGGTGGATAAAAAACAACCAGTCAATACTCTCCCTCTCTCCCTCTCTATCTCTCTCTTTCTTGTGTGTGTGGGTGTGTGTGTGTGTGTGTGTGTGTGTGTGTGTGTGTGTGTGTGTGTGTGTGTGCGTGTGCGTGTGCGTGTGCGTGCGTGCGTGTGTGCGTATAAATCAACTCTGCCTCTAAAGACAGTCTGAGATATACTGTTATGCTATTGCTGAGTCCATTCTTTAGGCAGCAGTAAATTGTCTTTGGTTCAGAGTATTGAAGCCCAGAGACCTTCAGTGCAAAACTAGTGATTACCTGCAATCACACTCACTGTGAATATAGACACATTAAATGAGCACTGCATGATGCAGTCAAAAGTGTTATCTTTTGTGAGTTACTCAAAATGAACACAGAAATTATGCTTTAGTACATTTAAACGTTTATACTGTATACATAATAAGAACTGGAACAGTGGCTTAAATTAACGTAAAAATCTGTACTGATGCATTTTTACAAATAGGCAAGCTAAAAAGGATACTGTTGCATTATACTGTTGCCAAGAACACAATAAATGCATATAAAAGATAGAAACAACACCATTGCACATCCGTAAATTATAGGCCCATATGATCTTTTGGTCGGCAGCAGCTCAAATATCCTTAGTTTGGCGCATTGCTCTCAGGAGGACACGGTGAGTGTTATTTTTAGTCTTGTAATACAATTCACTTTGACATTTCACAAACAACTGCTCACTGCTCTCCAATTTAAACATTTGAGTTCAGCAGTGCAACCCACTTTTTTTAGATTAAATAATTTTAAAATAATCGACCAATTGAGAAGACAAAGAAATTAATGAGGTGGAAATGATGTAGAACTACAGAGAGAGACGTTATTACAGAGAGGCTTTCACTTTGACAAACAGATATCTTAGAAGTAAAAATAGACTTGTTTTTAACTCTTATTTGTCTAATTCTTATCTTTACCTGATCCTGATGTCCCACTGTTGCTGAAGTGAACAAACCGTGCATTCTTAAAGGGATAGTTCACTCCAAAATGAAAATTCTGTCATCGTTTATATGTCATTTCAAACCTGTATGAGTTTCTGTCTTCTACAGAACGCAAAAGAAAATCTTTTGAAAAATGTTGGTAACCAAACCACGGCACATTCACTTGCATTGTTTTTGTGTCTTTAAGGCAAATGAATGGGTACGGCCATTTGGTTACCAACATTCTTCAAAATATCTTCTTATGTGTTCTAGATTGTTGCGATTAATATATTTTTCTGCAAATTATAATTTCAATCTTATTGTATGTGATGTCTTAATACATTTAAATGACAATGTCAACAACTGTAACATTTCTATCTGAAAGAAACAATTTAGAACGGGTTGAATTTGAGCAAGACGTCGGGGACGCTGAATGAAAGCGGATGTCATTCTACAAACGTGACCTTGTGAAAATAAAGACAATTCTTGACACCCAAGACCACACTAATTTTCCAGCCCTGGTTACGGCCATGTTATATGCTATTATCCAACCAGCCAGCCAGCCGTCCAGTGGGAGGGGGATGATCTTAGGACAGAAGTAGAGAGGAAAGGAGAGAGAGAGGTCATCATTTGGTGCAGACTGTGGTGGTCGCGCAAAACACGCAACACGCAGACCTGAACCCCCTTTACCGGCAAACTCTCACCACCAATGAAGAGCAACGGACGACTGTGACAGCTTCACGTATTTGATCTCATCGCCGTTTCCGTGTGTCGGTGATGTTCACGGTTATTAATAGGCTGCCGTGGCTTTCCGACGGTGTCTACGGACCATTCAGATGCAGAGATCTAAATGCGTAGTCGGAGCTGGCGATACGAAACGGCAGCGAGAGGAATCATTTCGTACGACTCGATCCCAACGCATCTCATCCTCACCGGACCAGAACCGGAGGCGAAGTTAACGGACCCGTGCACGTCTCGCTGAGGATCCATCTAGGCACTCGTCCTCAATGGTCACTTTCTGTCCAAGCTTTGCTGCAGTCCGCATCGGAGGATGCAGGTGAAACATTCGATGTTCGCGGAGGGAAGCACGCCAGACACTGAGCCAGACGTTTACCAGAAGAAGACATCATGCTTCTCCAACATCAAAATATTCCTCGTTTCAGAATGTGCCTTAATGTTGGCACAGGGCACTGTAGGAGCATATCTGGTGAGTTAAAACACGCAGTTTATGCTATACGGTGATGACATTGAACCCGGTATGCATAACCTGCGATTTTCCCTCTAATGCAAGATAAACACCATCATGAGGTGGCGTTTCTTCTCGCGCGGTATTGCGACTGCTTTATTTCCACATGATTTAGAGGCGGTGTGATAGGAAATGATCATCAGTCCAGTGAATGGGCCAGTGGTCAAGGATAAGCAGATTATCGTATTTGGTCGTTGGGCCACAGAGCCACGTAATCTTGTAAAATCAGATGCCAGGATGGTCAGACCTTCACGTTCAGCACGAGCTGGGCAGCAGGATACATATGCATGCGCAGTTACATCATTACATGAAGGCATCTGCTCGGTAGGGTTTAGAGTTAGGTAAAGTAATTGATATGATGTCTCTGGGGATTTTTATTATTATGCCTTGTTTTGAATCCAATGTGGCCCGGATTTGATTGCCTGGAAACATGTTTGCCATTTGCACAGTATGCAGCATCACGAGAACACACCAAAACAAATCCATTTTGATATCAATCTGCATGCCATTAATGCACACAAAACTAAATATTTAAAGTTAAAAAGATGTTTTTTTGATGCTGTAAAAGTGGTTGTCCCGGGTTTTCCTACTCACAAATCCTTTTTGCACTTTTGCAAACTTTTGTGTCAATTTAAAAGCACAACAGATAACCGTGTCCTTCTCTTTATGTTTTAGGTAAGTGTCCTCACCACCCTAGAGCGACGCTTCAACTTGCAAAGCGCTGATGTGGGTGTGATTGCCAGCAGTTTTGAGATTGGCAACCTTGCCCTCATCCTATTCGTCAGCTACTTTGGGGCCAGAGCTCATCGGCCACGGCTGATAGGTTGTGGGGGGATCGTTATGGCGTTGGGAGCCCTCCTGTCAGCGCTACCAGAGTTTTTGACCCACCAGTATGAATATCAGTCTGGAGAGTCACGACCTATAGGACAGGGAAGGGATGTGTGCTCCAATACTAGTCGACCGGGACTGTCCGATCCTAGTTATTTCTGTGGGAATAGAACCAATACCAACATGATGTATCTAATGCTGATCGGAGCTCAGATGCTTCTGGGAGTCGGGGCAACACCTCTTCAGCCGCTCGGTGTGTCATACATTGATGATCACGTCAGACGAGAAGACTCGTCCCTTTATATTGGTGAGAGTGACCTGTTTTTATCATTTTGTGTTACAGTATGTGACCCCAGAATTATCAGTAAAACTCCATCATGTTTTTAAAAAAAAAATGTATTTTAACTCACCACATATTCACCAAAATGCACATATTATGCTATATGGCAAAATAACAAAAAGCACTGGACTAGAGGTGTGATGGCCTAAACAGTTTCAGTTTGTCACCACAGTAACCTAAAAAAAGCCAATTTTATATCTCATTGCATTCTAGGACTAAGTTTGCTATCCCAATTTTATAAGTGTTATGATTTGAGACAATTAGAAGTAAAAAAAGAGTCTGAAGTAGTGGAGAAAAAACAAAAATTCTGCCCTCATTTATTCCCTTTAATGTCATTTAAAACACGTGATTGACTTTTTCTTCTGTGAAACAAACAAAATATATATTTTTTGAAGTATTTAGTTGTTTTGTCTCCATGCAATGGAAGTCAATGGGAGCCAATGTTGTTTGGTTGCCAGCATTCTTCAAAATATCTTCTGTTGTGCTCTGCAGAAGAAACAAACTCATACAGGTTTGGACTGACACCATTGTGAGTAATTGATGAAATAAATATAATTTTATGGGTGGACTATCCCTTTAAATGGCACGACTTGAACCTTTGGTGAAGTGTTTGCAAATGTAGGGTGTAGAAATATAAGACAGCACTGTTGTCGTTTTAGTGCATATCATGTAGCAGTGCCACCAATGTCCTGCCAGTTTCAGCAAATTACAGCACTTTTTATTATTAATCATTTACAAACCGCTGCTCTTTACTGCTCTCCTGATGGACTCCCTGGCAGACTTCTGAATGAATGTACACACATAATTTAAAAAGGGAAGCTATGTACAGTAGCTTGGATTGTATATGGCCCAAGTATTGGGTTTAAATCCAAGGCTTTAGTTTAGTGCGTTACTGTCTACATCTCCTGTTGCTATGTTGTTAAGGGGTAAACAAGATACAATGATGGCCTTCAGTGCCTGTTATTACTCATGTGAAGCTAATGTGTCCTGGCTGCTCTGTCATCCCTCTGGCAGCTCACTTTCTCTCTTTCTTCTTCGCATTGTCTCTCTATCGCTACAACAACAATTCTCTACACCACATCTGATGCAAACTCAGATTTTCTCCAAACCCAGACTAAAATAATGGGTTGGTTAACTCACCCCAAAATATCTATTTAAAATACGTATGAGTTTATTTTATATGCGAATACAAAAGGTATTTTACAAAAGTACAACTTTACGATTTCTTTGTAATTGATGGTATGTGTGCACATTTCACAGCATTCCTGCTATCTTCAATTCTCTGCAGCGTGTCTGACATCTCTAACATAGAGCCGACATGTCTGTCTACAGACATTAATGTCTGGAAAACTTGCACGCTTCTTTCAAGATTGTCTTTCTCTGTCTCTCTTCTTTTGGTTAATCATTTCTAACCTCCAAAACCTATTGTGTTAAGATTTTTTAAAATGCATTAGGGACAAAGGATTTGAGTTATCCTGTATCTCTATTAACAAAACCCAGGATTACATTTTCTATTTAATGGTGTGTGGCATGCACGATCTAATACGCTTAAAACATTTCAAGATTAGACAGCGGAAATCAAATTGAAGGTCATAATTACAGAACATCGGGCCTTAGGTCACAGAGAGTTTGCCTCAGTGAGTACTGTTTTACATGAATTGACAGATACTTTAATTAAAAACAACTTACAGCATATTTGAGTTATTTATTTCAATGAAGCCATTTTGTTCCCTGGGAATCAAACCTCTGACCTTTGCATTGTTAGCTCAATGCTCTACCAGTTAGATGACATGAACGCCTGTTTTACGTCATGGGGAGAATATTTAGCCACTCATGAAGCATTGAGTTCATTCAGCATCAGCATCAGCATATGGCTGTTTGTATTTAGTTAGTATTCAGTGTTCTTTGATAATGCTGTGATTCTTCTCTGTCTGGACAAATAATTACCTGCTGAGGGATAAAGTAGCTCATAGTACCACCTTTTCAAATGTGTGTACCTTCTATGAGCTTTAATAACATTTTTGTATTTGCATAAGGTATAATCTATGTGTGTTTACCGGGTTTAATACAACAAAAACATTAGGTGCCCGTTGTTGTGCCAAAATGGTATATGTATATAAGCAGGTTAAAGTGATAGTAAGCCCGAAAATGAAAATGGACTCACCATCTTGTCATTTAAAACCTGTATCACTTTCTTCCGCAGAACACAAAAGAAGATCATTTGAAGAATATTGTTAACTGGCCCCATTTACTTGCATTAGTTTTTTGTCCATACAACAGAAGTGAAATGATGAAATGTCAAGAGAAAAATTTTTACACAGTTTTTCTGGGGTGTAAAATGACAACAGATGCACGAATCAAAACAATCTTGCATAACCATTTTATTCTGTTGCATTACAGGTATCTTATTCTCAACATTGGTCTTTGGACCAGCATGCGGTTTCATTCTTGGCTCTCTCTGCACCAAAGTTTATGTTGATGCAGTCTTCATTGACACATGTGAGTATGAGAATAAAAAATCTACACATCAAACTGAAAAATTATGAGAACTAAGAAGTATGCGATTTTTAAAAGGAGTCCAGTCACCACTCCTGCAAAGTGGCATAAGCATTAGTCTGGCGTTTTATGATTAATCACCTGTGTTTGTGTGTTTGTAAGTCACTTTGGATAAAAGCGTCTGCTAAGTGAATAAACATAATGGAATGTAATAGAACACCATACCTTTATCATTTCTCATCGCATCTCTGTTCACTCATAACAGCCACGCTGGACATTACTCCTGACGACCCACGCTGGATCGGCGCCTGGTGGGGCGGCTTTATCATCTGTGGCCTTTTCCTCTTCCTCTCCTCGTTTTTCATGTTTGGCTTCCCGCAGTCGCTGAACGACCCTGGGGAAGATCCAAGGGGTGAGAGTGAACAGGCCATGCTACCCGCTGAGTTGGTGCCGGAATATGATGGAGTCAAAACCTCAGATGGCCCTGAGATCAACACCAGCCTCACCTGCTGCCAGCACCTGCAGGGTGAGAGAGAGAGGACAAGAGAAGAAAATGCACAGATGCTGTTATGAATAAGTTCATCTGAAGTTTAGAGCACTTTACAGCATTCTTAAATGTTTATCTTCTCTAAAAATGCCATTTTCTTCACATTAGCCAACTAATTTCAGTCTCATTTCCTATTAGTGATCCCTAAGGTGACGAAGCATCTGCTGTCCAACCCGGTTTTTACCTGTGTCATTCTTGCGGCCTGTATGGAAATCGGTGTGGTGGCTGGATTTGCTGCGTTTCTGGGGAAATATTTGGAACAGCAGTTCAATCTCTCAACCTCTTCCGCCAATCAGCTTCTAGGTATACAAATAAAAATGCCTCGCTTTTTTTAAAGCAATGATCAAATCAATAAAAGCTCTGTCACGTACTTTCCGTATTGTGCAATCGTATCAAGTGATTAAAATCTGCTTGTTTTTGATGGTGTTTTTAGGGATGACTGCAATCCCCTGTGCTTGTTTGGGTATTTTTCTGGGAGGGCTCCTGGTGAAAAAGTTGAATCTGTCAGCGTTAGGGGCTATCCGCCTCTCAATGATAGTAAATATCATCTCTACGGCCTGCTACGTCTCCTTCCTTTTCCTTGGCTGTGATACGGGCCCAGTCGCCGGGGTTACTGTTGCCTATGGCAACGAGTGAGTAGAGCGCTTCAACATAAAAGTCTCACAAAGATTTTTAATCACAGTGATGGTCTACAAGAAAGAAATTAAAGCACAGTCACGCATGGCATGAAGATGAGTGTGTTCACAACATAAGATGTTTATTCATAGTGTTTCTTTTACAGATGTTCTTTAAACACTTGTATGTCTTTGCTCTATAGGATTTGAAAGGCATGTCATTGCTTCCAAAAAAAGTTGTTATAGTTTTTTATTCATATTTTGAATGAACTTTTCTCAATTCTAATTATTAGTAATTCTTATTTAGTTTAACTATAAACAATTTAGTTGTGCCTTTGTTAGTTTATTACTTAATTATAAAACTTTTATATTTCCATGTAAATTTTATTTGTTTAGTTTTAGTTTAGTTAATAATTTTCTTGCCTCAGCTTAATTTATTTAAGATAATTACAAAGGCAACATTTCTAATTTTCTTTTGTTTTTCAAATCACATTAAGGCATATTTTATTTCATTAGCAGAAAGATAATGATAGTTTTAGTTTAGTAAACTAAGATAACTGCTCGCGAGTCATGGTAAGGCTCTAAATTATATTTAATTTTGTCACAGTTGTTTTTTCTCACATTTGTTGATATACAGGAAGTGTATAGTGTATAGAACTAAAAACTTAACACAGTTTGGGACACAGTTTGGGAAATCACATATGAGATTACTTGAGTCTTTTTCTCAGAAGAAACAACTGCAAAGCACTTTATCTCCGTTTGATCTCCTGTAATCACATCATTATCTAGGTGAAACAATTGCCATAATGCAAAGCTTTCATGAATGAATTCTTCTTTCCAATGGGCCTCTTCTCTCCATTTAGGAGTCTGGGATCATGGGAGCGGGGTGAGGCTGCGTGTGTGTCGGGTTGTAATTGTTACACATCTTATCTAAGCCCCGTCTGCGGCTCCAACGGCATCACCTACCTCTCAGCCTGTCTGGCTGGCTGCACTAGATCCGTGAGTTTCCACTCACATTCATTCATAGACAGAATTATTCCTGCATTGAACTTGACTAGCCACTTCATACAGATCAATATACACAGAGAGACGTCTGCTTAAATGCTTTCTGAGGTCATAGTTGTAAGACTTCTTCTAGAGTTCGATTCCTTGTCAATTAGGAATACTTGTTTTTTACTCTTTCAGATACTTTACATTAGACCCTGTAATCTCAACTCTTATGGCTTTTTTGCCTGACTGGATGCCTGGAAATCTCCAGTGTAGCACTTGCGAATAAGACGCATTATGAAGTTTGCACTCAGCTCTGCTTTTTTCCTCTTTCTCAGAATCTGACAGGATGTAAGTGCATCGCCCATGCAGATGGGCCGGGCACAGCATCACCAGGAAAGTGTTCCAGCCCCGGCTGTCAGCAGGCCTTCCTTACCTTTCTTGCAGTCGTGTGCGCGTGCAGCATGATCGGCGCCATGGCCCAGACTCCATCTGTCATCATTTTGATCAGGTAATGCTGCTGACCCCCTTCAGGACCCCCTTTCAAACTCCTACATCAGTACTAAACTAAATGTTTTTGTTGTCTGTAGAACCGTAAGCCCAGAGCTGAAGTCATATGCTCTTGGAGTTCTCTTTCTGCTGCTCCGGTTGTTAGGTAAGATATTGGCATATTTAACAACATTTATGGTGTTCCTGCTGGTATAAGTTAGTGCTTTTTAATTTTTTCAGCCTGTATTTAGTGTAATAGGGCTTGATTAATATTGATATGCTTAAATTGCATATGTAACTGTATAAAACCTATACATTTGTTTTTAGTTTGTCAAGCACATTGAATACACTGGTGATGTTTTTATTTTGTGCATTTTCATTTTAAATTTAACTTTGTGCATTACATTTAATCTTTGTGCCTTTGAGATAAGACATACAATGTAGTACAGTGCATACAGTAGCATCCGTTTGGACATTAAGTCACATAAAAAAATCAGACCTTAGATTTTCCCCGAATCCTTTCAGGTTTCATTCCCCCACCTTTGATCTTTGGCATTGGGATCGATTCCACCTGCTTACTGTGGAGCTCCGTGTGCGGCACAAAGGGAGCCTGCATGCTTTACGACAACATCTCGTACCGCTACCTTTACGTCAGCATCGCCATTGTCCTCAAATCCAGCGCCTTCATTCTCTATGCTGTCACTTGGCAGTGCCTGCGTCAGAATTACTCCAGGTACATTAAAAACAGTGAGGATTACCTGACACCAAGCCAACTGTTCGCCTCCAACCTCACGCTGGACAACCTGGGCAAGGACATCGCACAGAACCCTTCCAATCGTTCAAAGTTCATTTACAACCTAGATGACCACGCCTGGAGTGAGAACATGGAGTCAGCCATATAGTCCCGCCCCAAAGATGGCCAGATGGCCCATATGCACATGCTAATTTAGTCTCATTAATACATTTATTCAAAAGAGAGTTCACGTTTCCACACATTTCCGCTGCCTGGTAGAAACAGGCACTCTTACAGCGTATCCAGGGTTTATTTTAACTAAATGGAGCCAAATGAATTTGACTGTTACTGTAGTCAGGAGTTAGAGCTGTACAGTATATGCTGGATTTATGATATATGGAGGTGAAATACATCTGTAATATTAGGGAACGTATTAGGTTGCAGTTCAAAAACTGAAGAATTCATCTTCCGTAGGTCAAAACTAGCCCCAAATTACACACAAGCACCTTTTTTAAGTTTCATTTTGGATGGTCTTTTTAGTATTTTTTAAAAAATGTATAAAGAATATAAGTTCTATGAATATTAGCTAATGTTTACTTGAATATTGTGAGGCATTTATGTATATTTTTACAGAGGGTTCTGTGGAAAACCAGGAAACTTAGAAAGCTTGATGTTATTATTAATACTCAGTCTCCCTTGTACAGGTATTAGACTATAAGAGACATATAGAGACAGTGCAGAGTTCACGTCATATAATCAAATAATCAATTTAAATAGTGAACATTTAAGGGCCGCGTCTATAAAAATGTATTGCTTGAATAGGCAAAGGTTATCAATTAGTTTTGCTTCTTTAATTGTCACCTGCAGTGGTCCTGAGCAACATCTTAAGCAACATGAAACATTTGTTAGTTGTGGGAATCAAGCAGTGGACACTGAAGCAATGAAGGTTGGATTTATTTAAATGCATGCAGGTATTGCATGTTGATGCATCAGAGTAGGTGCATGGGAATTTTACGAGATAAGAGAGGGCAGACATTTTTCTTATACACTCCAGCATTCTCTTAAGTGCTATTTTATGCTGTAACTCTGCATTATGTATGAGCAATGCTATTACAGCGCCATACTTCATCTATGAGTTTGAGACCAAATGTAAGGATTAACAGTTTTAAAACTGCAAGTTTTAGCTCCTCGTCTCCTCTTTATCATGAAACATTTAAATCACATTTAAATCAGTCAAAACACAGAATCATAAAAGTTACATAATAAAGATTGCTTTCAAGTTAATACAATTACTTTGTACATTTTTATACGACATTGGACCTAAGAATTAGTTTCATATACTTATAATTTGTATGAGTTTTTAAAAAAAGAAAAAAAAAAGGACTTGCAGACATGGAATGAAAGATATGTGGTGATATGACGATGCTAAATGCTTTTTACAGAGGAAATGACATTTAGTTTCTGCTGCTTTTTAAGGATGGTTTATTGAATGGGAGTACACTGAAGGGACCCAGAGAGGGAAAACCCAAATCCATTATCACTCTTCATGTAAATGGCCTCCCAAGCACATTATTTTAATGCACTGCAATATACAGAGATGCTTGATCGCTTGAATGTTGAGACCGGTGTCAATACAAATAGGATGATACAAGAATGATGTCATTGTTTATATAATCATACCTCTCTAGAGATAATTCATTGCCGTATAAGTGCCAAAGTGATGCCATTTAAGTGTTCTAGAGTTCTCTTCGAGAGGCAGTTTTTCATAATGCTGGAACTGTATATGGAACCGCAAGATGCTTTACTGTATTGTACGTAGACATATGTGATATCTTAAGCAGCCATTACACCTTGTACATAGCAAAATTCAAGTCTGTTCTCTCCAGAATGTAGAACATAGCGATGCTTAGGCTTTTACAGGTGATGTTACTTAAAGGTCTTAACTTTGGACAAAGTCAAAATATATATATTATTGTTAAATGCAGGCGGAGATTATGTTATGCTTACAGAAGAATGTTGTGGTATATTTTTCTACCCATGTCTGTATTCTGAAGCTTACGTGTAACGACCATAAAAGGTGTATACGTTTAAAAAAAATTACACTAACAACTATCTGCACTACAAATATTGTCCTTGTGTTTTATTCAGAAATTGGTATCGCTATACTGAATACAGCCTTTTCTCTCCCATGACAAAAGTAAAGTCTTCCCTTGTAAAGGATTTTTAAAGAGCATTATGAGAAACTTATGATACATGATCATGTACCTTTTGAAGAGCAGTGCAACAAATGTTGCATTATATCTTAACTTGTATTACATCGTGCATGTGTTGCTAAAAATGCAGACTTATGCAGTTCACACTTTCACATTGAAGGTGTTGATCTCTTACCATCACATACATATGACACATCGCACTGATTCCATCAAAGCTGATATCCTAGAAAACTCAACATATTTTGTGTCTGCAGTATTCAGGTTCAAAATAACATAAGATCCCAACTGTCTGAAAACCTTTGGGTAAGAGTTTTCTACTCTTGTTTGCATTAACATGCTGGAATGTTTGGATCTAAATAGATCAGCCATTTTCTGGAATTGGATTTTTTTTCATCATGCATCCTAACTAATACGTATATATGCTTATTGTTTGTTCAACTACATTTAATAGTATTTTTGTTTTAAATTACTGGATTTATCATCTTGGATCTTAAATGAAACACATTATGATACATATATAAAATCACATTGTATTTATATCTATATACACAGCTCTAAAAAATTAAGGGGACACCTGGTCATCAAAGCATAAATCTGTTAACCTTAAGGAATATATATCATCCCGGTAAGGAAGCATAAGTGATTGGGAAACATTTTTACTTGTTTCGGTGCAAATTAAAGTGACAACAGATACACTGGAGAGGCAAGAGCAAGGGGGGGTCTAGGGAGGGCTATCCTTAGAGGGTCTTGCAGACTTCCACAGGCTATGAAGTATCGGGATAAAATCCTCAGATCGTATGCTGGTGGATTGATAATGCCTGGCCTCATGTGACCAGAGTCTGTAGGCAATTTTCCCGATGATGAAGGCATTGATGCCATTGACTGGCCCTCACATTGCAAAGACCTAGATCCAGTTGAGAATCTCTGGGATCTTATGTATCTGAAACCGTCAAGTAGTACCATAGACTGTCAAGGAGCTCACTTATGCTCTGATCCAGGTCTGGGAGGAGATCCCACATGTGCCATCTCACCAGGAGTATGCCCAGACATTGTTTGGAGTTCATATAAGTACGTGGAGCTAGTCACATTATGAATTTATTGAAACAATTATCGATTCTGTGATTGTACTGTAATCCTGTCCTGAATGTGTTTATGATTTCGGCTTGCATTGACAATTGTCACATTTCATTATGCAAAGTATTTAATTGAGTTTTAGCTTGAATATTTCGTGCATGGAGATCTAGATTTAGTTGTTCCCTTAACTTTGTTGTGCAGTGTATATATAATCCCAATCTACAAAATTCTGGTCAACCCAAATAAGTAAATTATCCAACATTTGATTTTAATTGAACACATTTTTATATAAAAAGACTGAATTTAGAGTTGACAGTGTTTAGGAAAACATTCCAAAAGTGTAACTGTTTAGAAAGAAATTACATTTCAGCTACAGAAACAAGTGTGAAAAATGCACACAATTACTTCAAAGTGTGCTCGTCCATGAGCACACACACATACAAGAGCAAAGTGAATTGCCCGTTCGGTCAAATGCAGTCATAGAGCTAAGTATTTGACTCATTATGAATAGATTCTTAGCTTAGGTGTAGAAACAGAAATGCATCTGTGTGTGTCAGTAGTCCAGTGGGGCCATAAGTAGTTGTAGCTCTTTAAAAGTGCTGCCGTGACGACCGACTTGCTCCGCCCGGTTCTTCACCACATTACTAAGGTTCTTTAGCTTTTTATAGCACGCTTTACATTTCTGATGCCTGAAAGAAATGTAAACCATCCTTATTCTCACAAATATATTGGTTGGTTTTTACCTCAAACAAGACCTGCCAAATAAAAGGCTTTCAGGCACTAACCTCTCCTCTCGTGTAATGTCCACCCCTACAGAAGGAGGGGCAGTCAGTGTGTCCGAGATCAACGGCCAAAAACGCTTAAGAATCAGCTTCAAAGAGGTACAACCAGTCTGCACATAACTACAGAAGAGAAGAAGCATGTTTTATTTGATCCTTCCGTATGTAGATAATGACAGAAAGGCGTTTCATAAAACCTAGTGAACCAACTCACTCTCTACATGGCCTGCAATCTACATAAATAGAACACTTACTGACATCGGCCGATTTGAAATGCTCTTCATGAGCAGAAAAGTCATTAAAATACTCCTCGTAAGTTTCACAAGAGATATACCCAACACAGCAAGCTAGGGAGTTGATAGCAATAAATACATAATCACACACAAGAATATACAGAACTGGTTAAAATTATCATTCCAAACCTCTGTCATGACAGACTTTGGCTAATGCATTTGATAACAGCATCCAGATGGTGTACGAGACCGGGGCCAACGGTTAGTCCCGGAATGCCACCAATTGAGGAAAGGCACATACACTTTTGGATTCGCATGGAGGATTTTTTTTCAGTAAATGTGTTTATCATATTTAATAGGTTCATTTAAATCCAACAAGATTTGCTCAGACTCAATTCAGCGCATACGTTTTTATGCACTTTTTTTATCCATGCGTGTCTTTGGGTCTTATGTGATATGTCTGGGCACAGAACACACATCAAATTCAGTTCTCTTTTGAATGTGCACTTGAATATGCCTAAATTGGAAAAGCTTTACACGCAAATGATAAACTTTCATGAAAATGCAGAACTCGCCCGTTCTGTATAGCCGTTCACAGGGAATACCACGTTGGAGACCAATGGCCTAAAGCATGTTTACAGCTTACCTTTCATACTTGCTCTGCAGCAATTCTTCAATCTGTGGTAGGATAGAAGTGCACAGGTCCAACTTCCACAGAGATCTAATAATTTAAGTAAATTTCCACAAAATGAAAAATGACAACAACTGGCACAGAGACATTCAATTAGATTAAATAAAGCATCACGTCATACTTACGGTTTAAGATTAATTATGTTAAGGACGTCCACCACAATAGAAAGGTCATTCATAGAAACCGCAGAATCCAGGGAAGTCTGTGCAACATTAAAGGTTTTAGTTTCCCATAGCATATACATTAATACAACAGCCTTCAATAATAACCTATTACAGCATTTACTACATTTTAGATCATCAGCCGTAACGTATCCTTCCACCGGACCATCTGTTCTGCTGTTCATCAAAGCTCATCAGCTTGAGTGCTGTTGTAGTTACCTTAACATCGCCACTGGCCCAGACTGAGCGTACTGTGTCCAGGTTTTTGTATCGACTGGTCAGCATTACGCACATGGTGTCATGCCCCTTCCTGATCTGTGCTAATGCCTCTTCATCTCCCATCACACTGGCTTTACTGTTTCGTGCATGCTATTAAACAGAAAAAAACAATGAGCCGAGTGTGTGTGCTGGCCGTTTTTTTAAACAGGCATGCTTTAATACACAACAAAGTGAAACAAGATAATTGAAAAAAAATGGGCATACATATTTATAGTGATAATTGAAAATGGGCAAACAAATTAATAAAGACGTTCCAAGATATCAGCCTATCCAATGTAGCTGTATTTGTATTTTTTCTGGCATGCTATTCAATGCATAGAACAAAACAACATTTAAATGCATGGATTTAGCAGCAAGAATAATGCTTTGTTATTTTAAGTGGGAATTAAAAAACAAATCTCAATAGTTGGGACTCAGGATTAGTTATTCTGACGAAAATAAGTGCAGCATAACACAATGTTCATCAAACCTTCACAAGAAAACAATAATGCCACGTAAAGTTAAACCGCCATTTAACTCACAGAAAGGAAGTCCCCAGCATTAAGGCCAATGGGCTCATTGCGTGTTGACAGGATGATTCCTGGTGCAGGTTTAGGTTTGGTGATCGCAACCACAGGACGAGATGGAGAGGGCACAGATGTGGTAACCACGGGACGTGCAGCATTGATTACAGTAGGTTCCACTCTTTGAACTGGAGTAGAGGAGATGATGGGAGGTTTTAACTGTCCTGCCTAAAAAAAGAATACATATAACGGTCACATCCTAAATAGTTCTTTATTCTTGATAGAGCAAAGTTAACACAACATAAATATTTGGAAGATTTACTCTGTCTATAACTGGAGTTACAATCTTCATTGTAGGTCCGGGCTTCTCTAGTACACTCTCAGAGAAAGAATGGTCTAGGGGTGCTGGGAAAGGTTCCGTCTTTTTTGGAGGTGTCCGTGCTACGCGAACATAATAAAAAGCCCCAAAGAGAAATAAATAAAGGAAACAACATACACAGTAGCACAATAAAGAATGCTTGAACAAAATTTACATTTTGTGTGACTAAGAGATGGAAGATGTGTCTTACAGATTACACTCCTGGGCTGAAAGATTTCTTTGAAATCCTCATGGCTGGTGATTTCTGCACTGCTCTCTTTATCTTCTTTCTCATCCTCACTACTGGGACTTCTCCGCTCACCTTCCGGACTGCGGCGATCGGCCTCTGAACTCAGCTTCATCCTACACAAACACAAGAGGACATTAAAACTGAAGTCCCACCAATGTTATAACCAAACTAACCTTCTCCGTCACTCCAAACAGATTGCAACTTCAAAATTACAACATTTCTCCTTTAAAATATAAGGAGATCATTTAAAAACATTACTAAAAATTTTGAGCGAGAAAACTAACTCTTGTCCAGAGCACGATGTAGTTGGTCGCTCATAATTTCTGCGAAGCGAAGTTCCCAGTGCTGACGTGGGCACTGGAATCGGCTTGTCCTGAATCAGCCCTTGAATCACAGATCCTGACTTCTTCACCCGGTTGAGGTCCACAACATACCAGCTTACATTAGTTTGACTGTGCGACACTGCAATCTATAAAAAAAAAGGCGAATTGGTTTAATAGCTTTAATAACAGTCTCTTATTTGTTCCTTTTCTCTGGAATTGTTTTTGGTCAGATGGCCCCTGTACAGGTCTTCAGGGATCAGAGTGGAAATGGTCATAACAGAGCCTCTTCCACCAAACAGGTCATTTAATCATCCCAAAACATACTGTATGAGAAATTATATTTCATATAAGATTTAGTGAAAGCATCACAAACCATTTGGTTATTGCTGATGGCCAAATCAGCCACTTTGCCCCAGCCAACATGAACCACATCAAAACAACGGTCCGGCTCCCAACCGTACACTCGTAGCGTGTTCTCAGAGCCGCTGTACAAGCAGCTGCCATCAGGATTAAACAATATACTTCTGCAAACAAAGAGAACAGAGAATTCAGCTGGGATTTGACACCAAAGCAAAACAAACATTTTCAGTTTGCAAAACCACCTCACAGGTCCCGTCTCGCCCTCTGAAGAGCCAATCATGTTAAACTTCTCCAGGTCCCACAGCTTTACGCTCCTAAGGCAAATGCACACAGAATACCACACGTGTAAAACAGGAGGTTTCAAAAAATATATATATACTGCTTAGGAGACCGTCTATGCATAGACAACTGGCTAGACAAAAGCCCTAATACACAAAAAACACAATTCTGAGTGAGTCACACTCTCAAACACCATCAGTACCGATCTGCACTCCCAGATGCAAGCAGGTACTCATTCGGGTGGAACTGCACAACATTGACTGCTGATGTGTGTGATGTGAATTCTGTAATCATCCTGCCGGCTATAAGATCCCACAGCTAGAAGCAAAACAGAACGAAAGCAAAAGATGTACTGCAAATATAAATACACTGCAAACAATTAATCCTGATTAATGGCATCCAGAATAAAAGGTTGCTTTTACATAATACAAAATGAATATGCACAGTACACAGACATATATTTATTCATATCTATATATATTTTTTTAAATGGTACATTTATTGATTTAAGATTTAAATTCTTCATAAAATGTATACGTGTAAAGATTTACAAAACGTATACATGAACACATACATACACACATATACGCGTTTATAAACAAACCGAGTATGCACAGTACACAAACATATTTTATGTGCAAACAAACTTTTATTCTAGATGAGATCAATCATTAAACAGGCCTCATTGTGTTATAGAAAAATATAAACAAGACATTGAGTGGAATTCTTACCTTTACTGTGCTGTCATCACTGGCCGAGGCAAGCCATTTCCCATCAGGACTAAAGGCAAGACAGCGCACAGCCTGGGAATGACCCTTCAAACAAAAAAAACATGTGTATACATTCAAACAATATGAACGAATTAGAAATTTTAATGCAGTGCTTATTTGTAAATACACCCACAAAATACACCTTGCCCCACAAAAGCAGCAAAGACAGAGATGGAGGCTGCGACTTCCCCAGTAATCCACAACTTAATCATCTACTCAGACACAACTGAGCCTTAAGTGTGATTAGCCTGGCTTCTGATGGCACAAACACACAAATTATAAGAGTAAAGCATCCGTGCTCACCTTATATCGAAACACACATCCTTTTCTTCTTACATCCCATAGCTAATTGAGACACACAACAAGAGAAAGAGAATATGCTGTTATTCTCAAATCTTTAATGAGTTGCAAAGGCACAAGATCTGAAAAACAACTTCACCTTGATATTACTATCCACAGATCCAGACGCCAGGTACTCTCCCATAGGGTGGAAATCAAGACTGCTTATATTGGCCTTGTGGCCCATCAGAGTGCGAAGAACTGAAAAGAAACAAATAACTGAATTCAGCTGTGGATAACAAGGAGACTTTGAATAATATCCTTTGATTTTGGTTCAAGTGTTTCTGGTCAGATGGCCCCTGTGTATGTCCTCAGAGATCAGAGTGAGAGCGATCACAACAGGATCTCTCCCACCAAACAGGTTCATATAATCATCCCAGACAGCAAGAGAAACTGCTCAAACAGGCATGCAGAAACGTCTCACATGCATCAAATTACAAAGCAGTGATCTCCCAACTCACTTTTAGCAGCCTCCAAATCCCAGAGCCGCAGCGAACCGGACTGAGAGCCCGCCACCACACGCTCTTCAGAACTGTTAAACTGAATGCATTCCACAGGACTGGTGTGGCCCGTCAAACTCTATAGTACAGAAAAACTAGATGAAGTTTGTTAAACACTTATTTCTCTCAGAAAACACTGCTAGATGAGTAAATAGTACCATGATGCAGTTAGGTTTGCTGACTGCCCAGATATTGACTCTGCAGTCCTCGCCACCTGTGGCCAGCAGACGACCAGATGATTTCCCCAGCACCAGTGAGGACACATTGCTGGAGTGAGCCACAATCTCCTCTAAATAACAGAAAAGTGGATCGACGTACAGCATTAAAATAATAAACAGTCCAAACTAGAAAGAATTCAGAAAGAATCACTTATACTCACGCAATTTCCAGGATGTTATAGTAGTGTTGGTAATAGCCATTGTGATGACTGTCCCTGGAGTCACCTCACTTTACTCATTTCACCAACACATGAGCATTGTTAGGGATATACTGATGTGAATTTATGGTCTCTCTCCATCTGTTAAATGAAAAGAAAGAGCAGTTGATCCAACAAACTTACCCAGCAGTACATTAATCCCTTAACGGAGCTAACAAATTGAGTTCGTTAATAATGCAATAAAGTTAACACATTTTTATTAATAACACACAGGGCTCTGAACCTGCTTAATTTTTTAAAAGCATTAAATCTAACACAAGATAACACATATACATATATATATACAAATACACATACACACGTGCGACAGTCTACTTGGCCAAGAACAAAGTTTCAGTTCTAGCAATGTGCTACATTACATTGACGTTATCGGTCACCGCTATCACTTGTTCTGTGAAATTATCATTTTTCATAAGATCGATTTATTGTCTTTCTCCATTTATCGTTTAAAAGTCATGTTACAAACGTCTGTTATCGTTTTTAGCATAAATAAACGAGGTTATACTCAAGAACCTTTCGTTAGCTTCACAAGGTAGCTAACACGCTCACCTGAAATGTAAACAAATGGCCCGTAAGTTTGACTTAATTCATTGTCTGACCTGCTCTGCGATGTTCCTGAAGTCCACGAGTTCTCAAACTGTGCGTGTACGAGTTGAATCCCAATAAAAAGAGTAATACTGACAAAACCCGGGCTACTTTACTCACTTAAAATTCGCTGGAGTCATGTTTTTTGGTTGCTAACTAGCGGTAACTTGGCAACAGTTCCTCTTACCTTCGTCGTGCTGGTGGCGATCGGTATGGGTTAAATAGGGACTCATGACTGCAGTCTTACACAGTCTGATGCTATATGGGTCAGATCAGCAGCACAAACGAAGAAAGGATTAGCTCAGAAGAAAAGACCGAATGCGTTTGTTCTTATTACAGTATATGCGCATGCGCAGTTAAATAGCAAGCTTATGCTGTATTAGCACTAACTGGCTAATAAACGCTTGAAATTGAAGGATTCACGCCGTTGCATAGTTTTGTAACAGTTTATTTATATCACATAACTCGCTATCCGTACATTTGTTCTAAAAAAACTGTACATGCTTGTTGTGGTGCAGCTGGTAAGATCATTTTTCTGGTCATAAGACTGACACTCTTTGAGTCCAATAAAGTGTGAAATTGATCAAGGCCAGTCAACACTGAGAAGTCATGAGTGTTACAAATTGTTCTTTATGCCAAAATCACAAAGCTGAACAGTTTTAGAAGACCAATTAAAAAATATGTAATTATATCGTCCTTTAATTCCACAGAAGGTCAATCATAATCTTTCATTCTGCATTCGTCCCTCAAGGCAGCACCAGGCCACACTAAGCATTTCAGAACAACCCATGGCAAATCATTCATTATCAAAATCTAAATGACTTTTGATACAGAATCATGCACATTCAAAACAAAAAGCCTAATTTTAAAGGCCTTGAGTGTAAATTCTAAAAGCCACAATGAAGTGATGTGTAAATTTAAGTGGCTGTGCAAAGTCGAGCCTAAAGAACAGTTGTCTGTAAAAGCAATAGCTATACCTACAACTGACGAGTGGACCTCATGAAAGTGTTCACATTTTCGTGGGTCTAACATCACGACAAAACCCAAATCAGTTGGAAGCTCAGTCAGCATGCAGATACGACTAAGGGACCCCTGAGCTAGAGAAATAAGAAGGAAGCCGGAGAACCAAGAAGGACAGTACATGACATGTGAAAAATAAAACTCTTTACAGTGTCCATAATATTCCTGGACAAATCGGTCATATCAAATCTTTCATAATTACTTTGATTGTTATTGAACAATAAAACGTAAAACAAATGTGGACAGATCTAGAATTTTTTCATTTGACGTCTCTCCTGTCGCCTCTGTTTCTTATCATTCTTTTCGTTCTCTTCGGGGGCCGCCTGTGAATCAGCAGAAAACCAGGGGCCAAGGAAGTTCGCCCACAGCAAGTGCAGCGCTCTCGCAGGTGCCTGGATGAAAAGCAAACATAATGGTTGACAAGTAGCATGGATTACTGGAAGTTCCAAGGTGTTACAATCAGAGTGATTTATTAGTCTCACCAGGAGCCAGAAGTACCAGAAGTAGGATGACAGTGTGCTAAGCACTTGAACAATAGCAGTTAGAAGAATCACATCCTTAAGGTGTCTGCGTATACAAATGTGAAGTCACTTATGGCATACGGGAATATTTTTTACCAACAGGAAAGACACACATACAAAGAAAAAGGAATAGTAAGATAAACACAACTCACTCTGCCATGCCCTGCTCCATATTGAGGTCAATTCCTCCATCCAGCAAGCTTCCATCATCAGTAAATGCAGGTTTGGCCATTGCTGACATGGATTTATAGCTGCCAATATAAATAGCCAGTGCAAACAGTAGCAAGAACTAGTGCGAAAGAGAGAATAATATTAAGCAAAAGATATTAAATCAAACCCCAATACTAGTCCACCATAACACAATTGACTTCAAAATCAGACAGTGAAATAAAACCTATGAAAAATGTTTGGACTGTTATTTATTCATATTTCACTGTCACTTACCCATGTCGAAAATGTAGATGAGCTGTAAAAGAGTAAAATATGTGTGGCTACATAGATAGCCTGGGTTGGGGGGAGAGGAAACAGACATAAAGATGATCAACAAACATAAAATAGTTGAATATGACAACGTTAAAAGAAACATATAAAATGTAAATCACATCATAGAAACTGTCTTACATTTGCACCAAGGATGATTCTCGAGTAAAATTTCAGAGTATCCTGATTTTCGTCATAGATTTGTTTTTTGCCTTTGGTTCCTACTTTTCCTTTTGGCTAAAGAGAGATGTGGAATTCATAATCATTCTCCAGTCAAAATATTATGTTATTATACAAATAAACTTTAAGAACACGTGTATTAATTAGGGTTTACTTTGACAGATTTAAATTAGTCGGCAAGATTCTCGCATACCGGCATCTCCTCTGAATCCTCCTTTACGTGCGTCTATTTTCACCGGATAGCCCCTCTCCCTATGAGCATTTAAATATACTAATGGTGACTATTTTTTAAGAATTATCTTGAAAACCAAACATCTACCAAAGCAAAATAACACATCAGCGTTCCAA
This sequence comes from Barbatula barbatula, assembly GCF_947034865.1. Lineage (NCBI taxonomy): Eukaryota > Metazoa > Chordata > Actinopteri > Cypriniformes > Nemacheilidae > Barbatula > Barbatula barbatula. The sequence goes on along the minus strand of NC_136766.1, from coordinate 10,361,100 downwards.
AGAAGGCTTCCGGCGCTTGGAAAATACGTCACGCATACTATAAACTGTTCGCTGACAGCCACCTGGTGCTAGGTTTATGTAATGACTACTGCAAAGAAATACGTGTTTCGTGTGTTGAACGTTTAGATTTCTGTGAGCAATAAAAAATTCCTTCAATGAAAAAATTACAATGTTTTATAGTAAATGTAGATAACTGATGATATGCAATCTAGTTGCATTCAGGCTGTGCATAAGAAAGCTATGTTCATATATGGTCCTGAAGTGCCCCCTTGTGGTTACACACGTTTTATATACAAAGAGACGAGTTGTGGAAGCGATACGAGCTCCCGAGGTGAGCTAATAAACATGTTGATCTCCGGTGTCCATTTCTATAACAAACTACAGTAAAAATGCATCAACCATGTGCTTTTTGATATTTGCATTTTACCACAAATACCATGGTACTAAAAAAATATTGGTTTTGTTGTTGTTACTGCTATGGAACATTTCCACTCACACTTTACCTTTATAATGTTTGACCAATAAAATATTATTAAAAATACCATAATTAAACTTTAACCCATCTGGAGCAAAAGTTTATGCTGTAGTCAGACTCAAATTAGGAGAATCTTAAAGGACAGTCCTGTGGGAAAATATCAAACTAGGTCAAAGGATGAATGCGTAATTGACCTTAAGGAAGACATTTATCAACAGTACTGTGAATGCTGTACTGTTTGTATATTTGATAAAAGTATCACTGTAGCATACCTTATCACCCTTATCATTATTGAGAAGTAAATTTTTAACCAATAACAGTTTTCTACAGACTCCAGTTCAACAGAGTTTAAAAGAGTTGTTTTTATTTGCACTAGATAGATAGCAGTTGTTTTCGGAGGATTGTCTAGTAGATCAGAAACCATGTTGACTGCACTGTTTCTTTTGTGTCTCGGAGCTTTTCTTCTGTTCTTCCAGCTCAGAAGTAGGCGACCCAAAAACTTCCCCCCTGGACCTACTCCTGTGCCATTATTTGGAAATTTGCTACAACTGGACCGCACAAACCCATTAAAGGACCTGGACAAGGTAAGCACACATTAGTCTGTCTCAAACAGACAACACAGACCGCTTTAAGAACATCAGTTTTATGCATAACATTCTTTTTTTGCATATAATGCTTAGACTAGTCGATTAAGTTAATTAGACTGACAAATTAGTCATCTAATTGTCATTCCTTTAAATCTAATTTATTAATCCTAACTAACTTCGAGGCACAGTATTACCTTAGTGGCTACGTGGAGCTCGCCCCGTTTGTTTACAGAAATGTCTTTTTGTGTAGTTTGCGGAGCGTTATGGATCGGTCTACAGTCTGTTTATTGGTAGTCAACCAGCAGTAGTGTTGACAGGTCACAAAGCGATCAAGGAGGCACTGGTCGCACAGGGGGTGGAGTTTGCTGGCAGACCACACAACATGTTAGTCAGTCATTTAACACAGAACAAAGGTAAGGAAACACAAAAAACCCATCAAATCCCCTTGCCAATCTAAGAAGGGCTCCTTACCAGAATGGTTTGTTTGCTTAGGGGTGATCATGGCGGATTTTGGAGATAGTTGGCGGGAACATCGACGCTTTGCTCTGACCACACTGAGGAACTTTGGCCTCGGAAAGAGAAGCATGGAGGAGAGGATTCTGGAAGAAGTCAAACATATCTGCTCACGTCTGGAGGAATCTGCTGGTACATTCCCTCTGACAAAACAATGTTTATTTAATGTGTTCATCATTTATGCAGTAATTCATAGTCCACTGAGAAACATCTGTCCTCTACTTTCTTTGTAGATGGAAAGACAATTGACCCTCAATATCTCTTTCACCAAGCTGCTTCAAACATCATTGCCTCTATTATTTTTGGGTCACGCTTTAGTTATCAGGATGAATATTTCCAAACATTGGTCACAATCATGGACCAACTTGCCAAGGTTGCGATTGGACCATGGGCCATGGTAAATAGCCTATGAAAACAATGACATGCATGGTATACATGTGGATGGTATAATCAGATTTTATAGCCGATTTAACAGATAGATCTTAGGCTTAATTAAATTTGGATATTTTAGCTTTTATAAATGTGCCTTGGAAAAAAACGTGAAATTTTGAGGCAACACATACACCAATCATGCATTTTAGCCTGGGAACAATTTAAGTTGAAAACAACTTCTTCGTTTTACAATACAAAGAAATAAAAACAAAGATTTGAAACAACTTTAGTATAAATGACGACTACATTTCATTTTTGCCTTCCTTTGAGCCTCGTCAGTAAAACCAAGCCAGAGTTCCATTATAAAAAATTGAAACAAAATCAAGTTTAACTATTTTGCACAGCTTAACACCTAATCTAGTCAAACTTTGCCCTCTTATGTTTGTATTACAGCTTTATGAAGTGGCTCCAGCAGTAAGAATTCTTCCTCTGCCATTCAGAAAATGTTCTGAGTATTTTGAGCAAATCAAACAACACATTCTCAAAGTTGTTGGTAAGCACAAGATGTCAAGGGTACCTGGGGAGCCAAGAGACTTAATTGACTGTTACCTGGATGAGATGGAGAAGGTCAGAGATCTTTATGGGTTTTATTATGCATTTAAGTTTAATTTGCCATCAGCATATTAGGTTTACATCTATATATTGATTTACTTTTTGTGTAATCTGCAGCAAACAGATCAATGCACAACATTTGATGATTCCCAGATGGTCACTTTGCTCTTTGACTTGTTTATGGCCGGTACTGAGACAACGTCTAACACACTCCGCACCTTAACCCTCTATTTGATGACCCACACTTATATACAAGGTAAGGAATGGCTGATGAATGAAGAGTGAAGTAAAATGTCTCAATCGATTTGTGTCAATTTTTATTAGGAAACCATTTCTGGAAATGGTTCACAATATGCAGTTGAATGTAAAGCAGTAAATTAGTTCTACAGACAGGACCATTCAGTATCCACTGATTTTTTTCTCTATAAATGCTTTTTAAGAGCAATGTCATCAAGAAATCGATGAAGTCCTTGGGGCTCGTGAACATGTCATGTCAGAAATGCCATGCCTTACGTTCAGGCAGTGATTCATGAAGCTCAACGTGTTGGCGACATAGTTCCTCTCAGTGTGTTTCACACTACCACAACTAGCACCCAACTCCAGGGCTACAGCATCCCAAAGGTGAATATTCTGTGATTATAATATTTATCTTTAACGTACAAATGACATTAAAGGCTAAATACATCAAACTTTCTATCCTTGTTGAAACTTCTAAACAGCATCTTACTATCCTTTGCTCTTTTAGGGGACTATTGTCATACCTTATCTGTCATCTGCTCTCAGAGAGAAAAGTCAGTGGAAATTCCCCCACGAGTTCAATCCTCAGAACTTCTTGAATGAAAAGGGGGAATTTGTGAAACCTGATGCATTTATGCCTTTTTCTGTAGGTGTGTTCTACAAGTCTTATTTGAGGTCTTAATACTGTAACCATGGACAGTATAAATATACTCATTTAGCTTGTTATAATACACACTAGACAAAAGATTAACTGTTTGATCACTCTTATAGTAAACAACTCCTTAGCACAACCATACACGGATCGTCATAATAATATCACACAACATGGCACACCTTTCTCATTGTGTTGTACATTTTATTCTCCATTTTACAGGATCCCGTGTGTGTTTAGGAGAGAGTCTAGCTCGCATGGAGCTCTTTCTCATCCTTGTCACAATACTGCGCCAATTCCGTCTAATCTGGCCAGAGGATGCAGGAGTACCAGACTTCGGTTTTATATTTGGGGGAACGCAGTCAGTAAAACCTTACCGCCTGTGTGTACAATCACGTATACCAGGTAAGACTTGAAAATCTTAATGTTAGCATGAAGAGCACAATAAGCAGTCTGCTTTAATCATATATAATCAACAACTCACATTCAAAGATTTGCATAAGCTTTAAACACCCAAATATTCACTTTGTGGATTCCTCTTTTATTAACACAAATTGTACACACCTTAACAGAACTACTGTTTTATGCAACCTTATTTTTTTCTAATAAATTAACAATTGAAATTAAGTACATTGTCTGATGCAAGAAAGCTGTTACGTTATTATATAGAAACAATCAGAAATTGTACAAATACAAGAAAATACAACTAGAGCAAAAGCACAAACACCCCTGTTCCTCTTGAAACGTCGTCTTCCTGTAAAGAACAAACAAACTCGTCACATGCTGAACACACGCGATTTACATTTTCAAATGTTTTATTAAGTACAGCTTATTTACTACAAATGGAGCGCGCTTATATCTTCACTGCACCAAAAACAATGGAAGCGTTGTTTCTCCATTCAAAAGAGCAGAACCAGCTAATATAGTAAAGCCCAAAACGTTTGAAGAGAGAAATACTGTCGCATCGTAGCGTAGCTCCCAGAATCACAGAGAAACGAAAGCTTAAACACGATGCAGTTGAACATTATCACACAAAACATGAATGTAATAAAGCAGTGTCTCAACAAATCCAAAAATCCAAATGAACAATATCAAATAATTTACCCGAGGACCAGGAACCTCCGAAGCGATGTAGGCTACGTTATCTCAAGGTAACACGTGTTGCGTTTACATATCATGCCGTTTACTTCTTCGAGTTTTATGGCGGATCGCGACCAACTTAATCAGGTGCATACCGCCACCTACAGTACCGGAGTGTGTAATATCAAGTCTTTAGTACTTCAGTGACATATGCCGTTTTACTCGCATCGTTGGTTTGCAATCAAGCATTTGCCGCCACCTACTGATTCTACAACCCGCTCAGCGGTCCCAGTATGTATCCATATCCTAGTTTTACTTATAAATTGCTGCCCAAACTATAAGGTAATTTTACCATCATTTACTTTGGGTATCTTGCAGACCTATCTTCAGAACTCTGCACGTCAACAAATCTAAGAGTTCGCCTTGGACTTCTATTACACATAAGACACTCCCTGTTCTTTATATGCATTCACATGGAACATTTCCAATTACTGCTCACACTTTATCTTTATAATGTGTCAAACATTAAAACATAGTTACAATAGCATGGTTAAACTATGGCTAAAATCATTCATTTTCATACGATGAAAAGATAACTGTAGCCTACAAATGTGAGAAAGATGCATGCATTTTAAAGTACATTACACAGTATTTAATTCAATTACATCCTAGTAACTAATTAAATTAAGGAAAAAATAAGTGTTATGCCTTTACTAAAGGGATTAATTCAGTAACTCGTTACATTTACATTTGGTCATTTAGCAGACGCCTTTATCCAAAGAGACTTACAATGTAGGAGTTAAGTTAAAACCTGACATCTGCTTTGTGTTTAGCAAAACAAAGAAATCTATGCATTTTGGGATCTCAGGTTGATGATGACAGAATCTTTATTTTTGGGAGAACTATCCCTTTAAATAGGCAATACTAAAATACGCTAAGCTGTTACCTGAAATAACTACAGTAAGTCCACAAAAATTGGAAACTAAAATAGGTCTAGATTGATTATGATTGGTGCAATGCATTTTTTGTTTGCCTTGATTTAACCCCCTCTCAGAATTCAGAATAGTCACAAAGTCTTGAATATATTCTCTAGACACATTTATTAAAAAAATCAATTTCACCAAATTTACAAAAGAGTGTTTATCACAATAAAAAATCCTATAAAAGTAGACTGTGTAGGGAAGACGTTAACAGAATTTGTACCTATGTGAAATCAATGCTGCTTTTAAAAGAACAAATTGTATGTACTAACTAAACTAAGATTGAAGCTCGTAAAACAATCAACTAAATAAAAGCGTTTAAACAGTCTCAGATGATGTACTTTGAGACAGAACGTGGTCAGGAGGAAAATCAGTAAGGCTTATTGGACAAGAAACGCTCAAGCATGTAAAGAGATGGACCAGGGCACCACTGAGGAACCATGTGGCCAGCACCCTGGAAAGATGGTAAAATAGATTATTCAGTTCCCCACACTAATGCCTATGGAAAATTGCTGTAGAGGTTGCCATGGTGTAGAATGTGCTGAACTCTGTAATATATGATATTGAAATGTAACCTACCCAGATTCTCTGCTTAAGGAACTGTAGTATCAGATTGTTTATTGAACTCTGTAATAAAAGGATGCTTATGCTCTCTGTTCAAGTTCACTCTTATTTATAAAGCACATTTAAAAACAACAAGCGTTGTACCAAAGTGCCTGTGCAATGTATGAACACAATTTACAGTATAAAAACAAAATGAAATAAAAAAGAACTCATAAAGAACTAATACTAATACAAATACAAATAATCTGTGATTGAATCAAATGCTCTCTGTGATTAAAGCGAGGCGATTGCTTAAAGCAGTTTCGGGAACACCCTGTTCTGCACTATATAAACTGTTCACTTTGAGGAAATAAATGAGCTTGATTACAACTACACCTTGGTATTCATGTCTCTTGATCCCAGAACTTGCTGAAAACATCTCACGACATCAAAATCAGCTATTGCAATTGGCTACTGAATATTGAAGGAGGATCCAAACATAGAAAGATACAAAAGCTAAAATCTTACAGACAGCCACAGTATGTTATAATCTCCTTCCACTTTTTTGTTTCAGACACACATATCCATTAGTCTGCTTTTACAAAAAAATGGGGTGAGACAATATGAAGAGTTTGGCTCCAAAATTAGATAATAAAAAAACATGATTTAAAAGTTATAAGTTATGTTATCATGTTTTTATTTAGTTTTATTGTGTTAGTTGGCTGTATTATTTCAGTTATTGGCTTAAATCAAAACAAACCAACTGCAGTTTGATTGATATTAATTGTAATGCGCAGTACAAAAAACAAGTTCTCATTTTGGAATCAAACTATGTAAAATGGAAATTTGCTCCTTTGTCATTTATTCATTGTAATAGACCTCAAACAGAACCAACTGGTTGGTAGAATCCTGACATCTGTTTATCATACAGCCAATGCTGGTACTTTGTGGTTTGCCTTGAGGGAAAAACAACCCAACATTACACCCCAAAAAACTGAAGTTCAATAAATCCTCAAGTCTCAAAATACGAAGGACTTACCTTACCGACCAGGTCGAAGTCTCTCTGCGCCCTGCCACCGTTTTTCTTACAACATCTTGTGCAAAAGAGGAAATCTCTGATTTTTAATTGATTGAAACACAGGCAGTGCCATGACACATACATAACCATGTGCTCGTTTTTCCCTGCATGGTTTGATTTGTTAAATCAGTTTCAATGTAAACTTCAATATTTCAATACTTTAATTTACATTATATTATACGGTATATTAAGTTTGTAATGTACATTTAAAGTATATAATATTAACAGACACTAAAATATTGGGAGCTTTATTTGCTGCACAACAGCACACATAGGGTTCACGTCTACCATGTGTAAATGGTGCGTAAAACCGCATGCAACGTTTTGTATTATTTCAGACAAACTGATGACATTGCGTAGAATGCACTTTGATGCACCAACCTTTTACCAGCATCTACTGATTCTTCATCCAGCTGTACTCCATTTAAACATTTCGGATTAATTACATTTTGGTACAAATCTCCAGATCTTGATGCTATTCTTACTCCTGTGGAAACTTATGTCTAGAATTCTGCACTGTTTTTTTGAACAAATGTAACATTTTACATTGGATTTCTTAGGCCTACATTCTTATCCTGTCTAGTGTCTACTTACACACTGTTATCAACTACAGCGACCCATGACAGCGAAGCTGTTGGTATGGAGGGGTACCATACCAATAGTATGGTACCCCCGTCAGAATAGTCACAAAGTCTTAAATATATACTCTACATCAGGGTTGTCCAAAGTCGGTCCTGGAGGGCCGGTGTCCTGCAGAGTTTAGCTCTAACTTGGCTCAACAACCTGTCTTGAAGTTTCTAGTCTGCCTACCGAGACCTTGACTAGCTGGTTCAGGTGTGTTTGATTAGGGTTGAAGCTAAACTTTGCAGGACACCGGCCTTCCAGGACCGACTTTGGACAGCCCTGCTCTACATTGACAAATAAAAAAACATTAATTCAAACATTTATTTCACAAAATGTACAAATAGCGTATCACAATAATCAAAAGTCCTAAAAAAGTAGACGACGTAAGGAAGACGTTAACATAATTTGTACCTATATGAAATGAATGCTGCTTTTTAAAAAGAACAAAATGTATGTATTAACTAAACTAAGATTGACAAGTTTAAAAAGTGCTGTCAATGGAGACAATTATGATCTGCATCACCATGGTTTGGCATTGTAAGCTTGTGAAACAATCAACAAAAAAAAAAGAATTCCAATCACATTCAAAAGCAGATATACCAACAGTCCCTGAGAATATCCAATTAATTCATATTTTCACACAGTTACTTAAGAACACGGGCCGGAATCACCTCTGAAAAACGGATGAGTTGCTTTAAGACAGAATGTGGTCTGGAGGAAAATCAGTAAGGCTTTTTGGACAAGAAATGTTCAAGCATGTGGAGAGATGGACCAGGAGCCCACTGAGGAACCATGTGACCAGCACCCTGAAAAGATAGTTGTGTTATCACCTACTTTCACTTCTTAGTCTCACACATACACATCCATTAGTCTGCCTTGACTAAAAATATGTGAAAAACAATAACAAAATGAAAATGGGCTCCTTTGTCATTTATTTATTGTGACAGACCTCAAACAGTTAAGCTGTATGGGGCTCCAACATTCCTGCCACGTACCTTGACTGTGAGGAAAGTGATGTTGCCAAATTGTTGGTAGAATCCTGCAATCTGGTTATCATACAGCCAGCGCTGGTACTTTGTGGTTGCCTTGAGGAAAAACAACCCAACATTACACCCAGAAAAACTGAAGTTCAATTAATCATCAAGTCTCAAAATACAAAAGGACTTACCTTCTGTCCAAGGTCTTCGACAAACCATTGATCTCCAAGGAAGTTACAAGCCATATCAGTGTCTCCATTATAAACCAAAGCTCTTAGTCCTGAAGCCAGTAGCTTTTTATAGACATCCTTGACAGTTTCATAGATTGTACGATACTTGCCACCTACTTCATCACTGTATGAAAGAAAAACACATCACCTACATGCACACTGAGTAAAATGGTAAACGTAGATTGGCATCAGTTTACAAAGTACCTGCAGATGTCCCACGGAGGTAGTACATCAGGGATGTGCAGCGCCTTTCTCACATCGCCTCGGTTTAGCCAGTTAATCTGTGCAGTACTATTTATACACGGAGGCACTCCCTTAATCGTTGGAGAACTTTCCCCTAACTGAACACAAATAAGTAAAAGTTATATTTTAGTTCTCACAATTCATTTTGTGAGTTTAGAAAGTTGTACTGTTATGCTTGAATAAAAGAATCAGGCCTTACATTATTAGATTCCCAATTCTTCCTGAAGTTTCTAAACAGATGCATCATGGTTCTCTGATAGCTCTTCTGAGATCCAACACCTCCAGCACAATCAAGATACAGCGCATATTCGTTTAATCCAGAATTATACACTATATTAAATGCATGTGATACCTGCAAAAAACCCCAAAACAGAGTTACTTCCACTACCTGTAACAATTTGTACAAAAGTAGCGTGCATGTATGTGAGTGCATCCATGTTACCAGAACAGAGCAAGACTTTTTAGAATTGTTGTAGAAGTTACAGACTCCATTTTCACAGCAATTGTCATTCAGGTCCTTCCACAGCCTGTATGCAAGAGGTCCAAAAATCCATCAATATATTGTTTTTTATGTGGTTTACAAACAACACAAACTTGACAATTCTATTACTTATAAATATAATAGATTTCGCTTACTGTTCTCCAAATAGGCCATGATAGTAACCAAAGTAGATTAACGACTGGTCATTTAGTGCAAAACTACTAATGCCATTTCCCACAGCAAAGCCCTGCAACAGAGACAAACAAGCAAGACACTATTAAAATAAATAACAACAATTATGGTTAACTAGACAACCATGTGAAAAACAATATGTCTCCATAAGCATTAAAACTGAAAATCACCTTGAAGTTTACTTTAAGCTGACCACCAGTAGAAACTCTCAGACTGAGTGTGGGTGCATAGATGCCTCCGTAACTTTCGCCAAAAATGTAAAACTCATTCTGGGTGAAATTTGGAAACTTGTCAAAAAAGCCCTGCAAAGCCAGGTAGTTGTTATCCGCCACCTAAATAAAAAGTACACATTAGATCACATAGAGATTAGGTGTTTTCTTTTTGTATAGACGCATGCACATGAATGCGTATAACTTACCTCATCATCATTGGTTGCATATTTTTGGTCATCCGAGTAGGAAAAACCTACGCCAGCGGGTGACTCGAGATACAGAACATTGGCAATTTTATTCCAGCTGAATTCATTTTCATAAAGGGTAGCTCCATTATCGTTGACCTAGGACAAACAAATAAAATAGGACTTGCATACACATGCTTAAGATGGTTATTGCTTTGTGCTGTGTAGAATGGCAATTTAGCGATCAAAGACTAAAATCCCATAACACCTTTTCCTTTGTAAGCTTAGCTTCTCTTTAGTTTATAAATATATTCATTTTATAAATAGCAAATACTATCTTCAGGGCAACTTTAAAAAGACCATAATATTACCTAAGCTTCAATATCTGATTAAAAACTTATAACAGGGCATCAACCTACATGAAATGGGCCATTTTCTGACAGAAACCCATCCAAAGAGCTGCAGCCTGGCCCTCCATTCAGCCACAGCACGACTGGATCTTTAAGGGGGTCCCTCTGAGAAGTCACAAACCTGTAACATACACACTTTATATGTACCTGATCATTACAGAATCATTGTATAGACCACTGAAGTACTTTAGCAAGGGCAGTGTATTAGGAATTTATATATTGAATCACATAATAAGCTTAATAATGGGCATTTTAGAGTAACATGAAAGGTGGAGACTAGCTGCTGGTTTTATTTCAGTGCTGTAAACTGAATGTAGCGTCCTGTTAAAACAACAAAGCACATGCAGATATATGAATGCGCAAACAGCACAACCTGAGCTATGTATAACAACTCATACAGAAGACCTGTAACTCACCAATAATGCAGAAATTTCCCAGAACTAGCCTTCAGATATCCTGACCACTGGCGATAGTTGGGTTTAAAAGACATGCCTGGCAGATCCAGTACCTCATCTGGATCGTACATCCCGCGCACATCATATACAGACACTGAGAGAAGACAAAATAACACACGCAAAGAAAACATTTTATGCTCTTTTTGATTAACATAAACGACCGGAATGAACATGGACTCCTCCAAACGATACCAGCTTCAGTTTCCTTCCACTGGCGGTCATATGACTTTAAGTTCAAAGTGATCAGGTGATACAAAAAACCCGCAGCACTTCCGCATTGATTCACGTGTCAGTCGTATCAACGCCCTCAGCCTATCAAATAGCTTCACTTAACTGGATCATTGAGTTAATGTATACAATACATGTTTAATCACTTTGAATTTAAATTTATTCACTTATTGGAATAATATTGTTTGCTTTTTTATTGTTGTTTTACTACCAAATATTTTAGTTTTACAGTACCTTTCCATAAATAGCTATAATGTAAATTGGCAGGTATCCAATTGCTCTACATTCAGAACATATATAATTCACTTTGTATAATCAAAGTAATATGTAAATCTTTTCAGGTAAGTTTTATTACCTATCTGTTTCATTTTTGTTAATATGCCACACATGGCAAAATGGTTATTGACTACTAATAAAAGATAGTTAAAGCAGCTGTTTTATGAATTGGCCCTGTATCTTTAAACTGCATTTTACAGTTGAGATAAAAGTTGTAACAGTTACATAAAAGGAGCGTTTTCACTGACTTGGAAAATCCCTTTACTGATTGCACTGACATAGTAAACAAACATACAATAATACATGATTTTGGAAAAGGCAGACATGCATCTTGTGTCATTAAATACACAAAATAATTTACCTCGTATGTCTGCAGAATTACATACATACAATTGCTCAACACAACAATGTTATTTCATGACACATTAAATTGTCTAGTGAATGGCTAAAAGGAATTTACTAGAGAAAATGTAATTTGGGCAACAATATTTTCCCAATCACAATTTAAACACAAAGTAATTCTCAAAGCCATCTAGCCTTACACTAAATTCAAGTATCGGTCAGTTAAAAGAAATAGAATTGTTGTTTGGAAGAGAGATCAGCAAGTTCTTAACAAACCGCTGAACACACACAGCAAAAAGAGCAATTGCGTATCAGATAAAAAACACACTTTAAATATCAATCTTTTCTTGTTTTAAGTGGTACACTCACACACAGACTCACTCCCTCGCTTTCAGTTTCCCACAATTTAGAACTGCAGAATTACAGATGGTCTGCAAAAAAACCCACTATATAATTAACAAATATATAAGAGTAAACATAATAAACTCATATTGTCAAGTGTTGAAGGCATTCATTAAACAAGGTTCTAAAAAAAATCAATCAAATCAAAAGAGTTTATATTTGGAAGATCTCAGACAGATCAGAAAGCAAGGATTTAAAACATTGTGTAAATCCATTTAGATTGTAGATGTATAGTGATCATCCATTCACAAACAGCCCGAACAGAGGGGTTTAATGCCGCATGCTGGTAGGTAATCCACTACATTAGGAGGTATAGAATTCTCTGGAATCTTCCCAACTTGTGTGCATTTTGCAAACAGATACATTTAAAACGGTCTTCTCAAGAAGTAATAACGTCAGTACTAGACATGGTTTGTCTTCATGTTTTCACTTTGTTTCTATTGTTTTAGGTCCACAAGTAATCCTGCTATTGGCTAATCAGGATGATTGATGATATCTTTGTAGATTGCATTAGTGGTCGTCTGTCCAAAGATGAATGCACCAATAGTAACCATGAGAACCCCAAACGCCACCATTCCATTCCAGCTGTAGAGATATTATTTAGTTATTGAGTTTTGTCATTGAACTACTACACTTATAAATCCACTTTTGTAAAATGTTTAATAAAGAAAAGTTTACCTGGCTGATCTGACATCATGCTCTGAAAGCTTTGCCTGAATCAAACACAACCCTATAGAAAAAGAGAGGTTTTACTTATGCCACTTTTTGTCAAATACAAAATACGATATGGCTACAATAAATCTGAAAATACCTGGAAACACAAAGATGAAGCATGCCGCCAAACCACCAATTAGTGAAATGACTCTTCCAATGTCAGGAATGAAGAGAGCAAGTATTAGCGTGAGACAAAACCAGATGACCGTCTGCAGTATCCTCCTCCTCCGTTCCTTTGCCACATCTGTCTCTACCTCCTCTCCTTTAAAACGCAGCCATAGACCTTCCAACACGGCCCTAAACTCAGACATTTACACATGCTCATTTGCTGATACACATTGGATGCTGTCCTGATTTACATCCTTAGATTTCACAGATATCCATACATGAAAGACACATAACACATCTACAGTATAGACCACGAAAGTTTGTTACCTTCCACAGAAGTGCAGGATTGGATAGGAGGTGACAACACAAATGATGATAAAGGCTCTAGCAATAGCCACTGCGACATCATTAGATGGATATGACATTAACACATCCTGACTTACGGTCGAGCCAAATGAAAGAAAGCCACAGACACCTACGGAGAGACACAAACCTAAATTTTACAGAGCTAAAGCTTGCCAAGCACAAACAATACAAATGTTATTTGCAGTCTAATCACTGTTTTAAGTATTTAAACATAAACATGCAGTGTAAACAGGGTGCAATGAGATCGAAGATCCAATCAACACTGTGGCTCACAAACCTGTGCCTGTATAAACAAAGAGGCAGATAATCACGCTGGCAGTAACAACTGCCCACCAAGGCCGGATTTCTGGTTTTTTCATGCTATTAAAAACAGGAACACTACTGACATGACACTGAGAAAAAGAGAGAAGAGGAGAATCAAATCAATGTCACACTAACTATGTCATTGAACATTGATATGCTTTTTGAACCAGGAATATAAATATACATACCTGGAAACCAAAGCAGATTGTAGGCATGGCATTGAACACATCAGTCCAGGAGGCAGGCCTGAAAGACACCATTATGTTACAATAGAAGAATGTGAAATAAGGTGCCTGAATGAGTAGGTGTGAGTTATGAGAGACTCCAATGGTCTACATTTCAAATGTAGTTCTGACCTGACTGGGATAAGTCCTGGAGAAACTTCTTTGTCGGGCCAGATGTATTTGACGATGATTATGATCGTCACATACCAAGTGCCAATAACACTCAGGGTGCTACGGATGAATCAGTACAAAATATGCATATTATGTTTTTATTTTATGAATATATTGTAATTATGTGTACGTTTGCAACCATCACAACACAGCACTGAAACGTCATTGCATAAAGTATAATTCAATGCAACATTGTGTAAAAGAATAGGAAAGGAGCTCCTACCTGGCATATTTCTGGAAGCCGATTTCTTTGGGTATAGAAAGAGGGAGAATGATCAGCAATGAGGTCAAAGTAATGGTGAATTTACGATCCGTGTACCAGTGCGCCTCTTGATCCATTGCACCAAACACTGCAGTAAGAAAGCATGGAAATTAGAAAACTGTATTTAGACGGTTTTAATATGTGTGCAAATGTGCATACACTCACGCTTATCCAGCTGATCCCCAATGATGATAAGAAATGCTATGCATGTGCCAAAGGTGTACACAGCAATGGCCAGCTCACAAATGACACCAAGAACCTTCCCACACACAGCACGAATTACCTCCTGATATGTTGTTTCATTGCTCACCTGAAAAACACAAACACGTGGAGTGTAAGTGTATGTGCGTATGCTATACAAGACAGATGCGAGTCTGACGCGTTTGCTCACCTGAGAACAATAAGCCAGGATAACCAACCCACTGATGATGAACACCATCATGCACTGCAAACAAATTAAATTCGACACTCAGGTCAAAGGGACATCAGAGAAATCTGACTGATCAGGGTTTTATTTAGAGTGGTTTGTAGGTGTGTCTCACCATTTGAAGGGTCACTCCAGCAGTTACCCCTCCGGCCATGTTAAAAGCAGCTGGAAAATTGAGAAGACCAGCTCCCAGAGCGGCGTTCACCACGATAAAAACAGCCCCAAGTGATGTAGTCCCTCTCCTTCTGTCGTCTGATTGGTTGAGCAGTTGTACAGATTCCACGCTGGGGCTCTGCAGGAGCCATGCCCTTTCACCAGCATCTTCACTGTAGCCCCAATCTCCCGTTTCACTGTTGATTGCTCTGTCCGCCCTTGACATGACGCTTGCTTTTCTCACACACTTTCAAACGAATTTAAAAGGGCACCATGCGGTAAAAGACACTGCTTGAGCCAGAAAGATACAGAACACGCTTGTGCTGTCAGTTGTGCCACTCAGGATATTTTGCTGTTGAGGTAAAACAATGCCATGTAGCTAAACCCACCCAAGCAGCAAACACACCTGCACAGGTCAAAGCTAAAAACGTACAACAGGTTGTTGTGGGGTCAATGTTACCTGTGAACAAAGAGGAAAACACACATGAAACACTTTATCAGCAAGATGATCGTTTGCACTTCAGGACACGTCTGTGAATCACGAGACCAGTCAATTGTGTCATCTCTCGGGTTAACATGATGAAGTAAGCAAAAATCTCAGACAAGCTACAATTAGGGAAATACAATATCTGCTCACATGATTAAAACAATGCTGTGTGAAATTTATCTTCAAAGCACAGAAAGACTACACTATGCAGACTAACTCGATCAGCAGTTAATCTGCATTTATCGATTATCATTACACGAAATCTTTAACCCGGATAACAGAGGGTCCAGTCAAGACACCGGCATCTATGTTTATCACAATTTCTTATAAACAATAAAGGAAGACACTACCCGGCTTAATAGCAGAAATAATATATTGTGCGCAGTGGCTCCAACCATTAAATGACTCAAATATATTCGACAGGACATTGGCAACGTAGAAAGCACTATAAAGGTTTATTTCATCCCGGTAATAGTAACAACACTGGCCAATTCAAACACAAAACGAACATTCATAGATCTATACAATATCGAAGGGCGCAAGACATAACTAATTGAACAAATCACATGACTCTGTGATTTTATAAATAAATCACAGCTCGTGTTGTTAAGCTAATAAACTCTTCATATACATGCAAGATGCTATAACGCGAAATGACCCACCTCATTTGCTTCAGCGATCCCGCACCGTAATGAAAAGATGTTAGTTTCAGTAAACGAGGTTTATCAGTAAACATGAACTATTACTGCTAACGTTACATGCTAGTACTGTATGTGCCCAGCTCCACCGCTGCAGTGTGGCACTGCTCTGTTTTTGCTGAGCACCAGTGTAACCTGAATGTCACGTGACATGGTTCTGACGTCACGGCGGATACTGAGGTTGTTCGTTTCACAGTCGATTTAATTAACAAAAGTTTTTAAAAATTAAACTAATATATTTGTCGTATGAAGAGTTTGGTTAAAAAAAATATTTTTAATTTTCTTTCAAAAACATGTTTTTTTATATTGTTATGTTTTTATGGTGTTTTATAGTGTTAAGTTAGCTGTATTTTGGCGTTATTGTGGATTAAATCAAAACAAACCCACTGCAGTTAGATTCATATTAATTGGAATGCTCGATAAAATACAAGAGTTATCTCATTTCGGAACCAAATATATAACCATATACACATTTTACAGATGTCACATATTATACTATATTTTACAAACGTCGATGCTGTGCTCATACCACTGAATGGATATGTAGAGCTATGTTGTTTTATCTGAGAAATGTTTTCAATTTTATGAACGTATGATTATACTTTGATAGGGAAACGACGTAAACTGTTTTTAATGATTATATTTAAAAGTTTTAGAAACACATTTGCGTGATTTGGCCACAAGAGGGCAATCGCAGTTCATCTATTTAAAGTAAACAAAAAATTAAGAGTTTGGTTCCAAATTTTTTTATAAAATCATGTTTTTGTTTATTGTGCATTCCAATTAATATCAATCAAACTGACTTTTTCTCTTATTGTACACATGGAGAACAATATTTAACACCCTTTAATATACTAAAATTTGTTTTGAGAAAACACTGAACAGTGCAATCAAAGAGTATAGATATCTTTTCGCATCTCTTGCTCTCACTGCAGTGCTAAAATAAATATAACACTCTTAAATTCTCTAATATTCTTAAAATTAACACCGTGTCTACACCGGACGCGACATGACAAAAGACATTAGAAACGCATTAGAACCCATTATAATTTAAAATGTTGTCCACACTGGATGCGACACGAAGCAACAAGCCTATTAAGAACAAGCAGGTTGTCATGTCGCAACGTGCCTGTCGCATCTGGTGTGAGATATTAAATAAAGTTGCACTGTCTTACAGCAATAGTTATTATATATATACTAACAGGTATAATGTTGCCTGTAGCAAGTAAATCATTCCTATACAGCACCTGTATAAGCTTTAAGTCTGTACAAATAAAAAACGCACAAATCATAGACTTAAATTTTTCATTTGACCTTTAAAAAAAGCTTGCATCTAACAGGATTTTTCCCTGGATGAATCAAGGAACACATCATGACATGGAAACAATACCGTTTATTGTTGTTCACGTGACTAAACTCATACAATAAATAAAGTTCATATATAATTTTTAATATGATGAAAATGTTGTGCTCATTAGTCACAGAATCACAAGATAACTTGTGAGATGACTCAGGAGTCACGAACCGTCGGACCACCTTAAGCATCCACATCGACCTTGCAAAACAGCCAAATAAAGTGAAGCTCCAAAGAGAAATGGTTAGGCAAACTAATAGAAACAGGGCATGATGTAAAACCTTTAGACAAATCTCCTGTCTCAGTATACTTTGAACTACTTAGTGACCTGGTGAATGGCATGTGCAAGGTATCCCACATTTCCAGAGGTCACACCTGCAACGCTGATACGGCCATCCTTAGTCATGTAAACAGAGAACTCCTTTGTTAGACGTTCCACCTGAAACACAGTTGTACCTGTGTTAGAGCTGGCAGAAACATTTATGTAATCTTTTTTTATTCAAGTTAATATATAAACATTATACTTGATGAACTTTTCATGCCAGTTTTTAAGAGATTTACCTGCTCGGGTTTAAGCCCAGTGAAGCAGAACATGCCAATTTGGTCAATTACGTGCTGCCAGTTGTGAGTAGATCCCTCCTTCTTTAGATTTGCCACCAGCAATTCTCTCATCTTGATGATACGACCTGCCATCTCCTTCACCTCCTCCAGCCTACGGAGATACACACAGATGCATACAAAATTGTATTAAAAGGCCGTTAATAATCATGAACCAGTAAGAGAGTGAATAACAACAGTTTTCAAGGCATATGTCACCATGTAGAGTGCAGATCAGGTGTGTTGAGGATCGTTGAGGCAATGCGAGCTCCATTCATGGGTGGGTTGGAGTAAATAGGGCGAATCAGAATCTTCAGCTGAGACTCCACCCTCTTTGCCTCCTCGGCATCAGCGCACACCACTGTGAAGCCCCCCACACGCTCTCCTACAACACAAAAATAAAACAAGATTATTAGGATTCTAACTGTGAACTGTTTTGATATTAGTACCACGTTTACTTTGTGTACATTATCTATGTATTTTTATGTTTGTTTTTTAAAACATGGTTGGAAAGATCCAATGTATAGTGAAAGCCATAATGTAACATAATAGTGCCTGTAGAGAAATGTATTCAAATATCAGCCAACTCATTCATGACAAAAGAGGATAGATTTATTCTAACTGATGTAGCACTCCAAAGAATAATACACGTTTCTGTAGTTGGAAGAAAGAGCACAGTTAACAGTGTAAATGCAGCACATTGTGTCCTCACCGTAGAGGCCCATGTTCTTAGCAAAAGACTGAGACAAGATAATGTTGTGGCCCTGCTCAATGAAGTGTCTTACAGCCCAGGCATCTCGATCAATATCGCCACTGGCAAAGCCCTGATAGGCCATGTCAAAAAACACCAGAAGTTTCCTCTTCTGCAGAGAAAATGGAAAACACACGTATGAAGTACAGGAACTTGAAGTGACCTAACACAAAACAACTGAACACTATTACTCAAAAGCAGATCACATGAAAACAGATAAATCCACCTTGATGACTGCTGAGAGCTCCTTCCATTGCTCGGGTCTGGGATCAACACCAGTGGGGTTATGGGCACAAGCATGAAGCATGATTACGCCGTTCTCTGGAATTTTCTGTAGGTTTGAAAAAATATGTATTTATTGTACATACTGTACACATTTTACAAATACTTAAATTTGTGTCAGTATAGATATAGGTTCTACATGAATGCTAACTCACGGAGATGTCATCGAGAGCCCCAGCAAAGTCAAAACCACAGGTAGCAGGATCATAGTAACGGTAAGCCTTCAGCTGCATGCCAGCATCACGGAAAATCGGAGTGTGGTTTCCCCAGGATGGCTTCGGCAAATAAACATCTCTTCCCACTAAGTGAAACCGTGACTAATAAACAAAGGTGGACAAAATGCTAGACATAAAACAAATCCATCGCAATATGACAAAACATAAAATGTATGGAGATGAATGCTAGTGGTTGCAAAAATCTTTTGGCTGTGCAATGTGAAATACCTACCAGGTAGTTGCCTCCAATCCTCAGAGAACCAGTGCCTGAGATTGTTTGGACTGTTATGCTCTAAAAAGGAATGATTCATTAAAAGACGTTATAAACAAATAATAATAATAATAATAATAATATGAAAACACCCTGGATAGCAGAAACATACTCACCCTCTTGCTTTTAAGAACCTCACTGTCCGGCCCCAGTGCCAGCTCAGCACAGGCCTTGGTAAAATCTCCCAGACCACCAATAGGCAGATACTCTTTATCCAGCATCTTAGAGGCAATCACAGCCTCTGCCTTAAAAAAAAAGTAACATAGTAACAAACATGTTACCTTTCAATAAGATAGCACGTGGTCATAAATGTAATTGATGGGCATTGCTTTAACAGGACAGCCTCTAAAAATCACTGGGCTCAGGATGACTTTGCAGAAAGAGAAAAATCAGAAACACATGTTAACTCGATATATAAATAACACTCCTTTCTTTTACCAATGCTGTGAAGGCAGAAGGCAGACTGCCCTCCAAACACATGCACAAATACCTGTCCTCTATTGGGCAAATCAGACAAGTCCGCTTAAAACAAAATGCCTATATAAATCATTTTAGAAAAAAATAGCTCCTTTCATCAAAGACTACATTTTTCCAATAGCTTATTTAATTTAAAGGCAAAGGACACATATATATTTTGTAGACATTTTGCATGGTTCTAGTCTATATAAACTGAAAAACTGCCATGTAAAGAAATTGCATACATGTATACCCAAATTATGTAGTTGTTCAAGTACATCCGTGTCTCTAGTACATCATTTGAGACGCAACTTTTGTTTACGCACTTCTCACAATTCACACATCTCTGCAATAAATGCTTAAACATACAGAGGCACAGACAAGGTACGTACCTTGCGGACACTGCCGAGAACGTAAGGCTTGCCATTATCATCCCTGTATGCCCCCACACCCAGGTTCATCTTTTGAGGGTTTGTATCACGTTTGTAGGCCTCAGTCACTCCCAGGATTGGATCAGGTGGTCCCATTTGCACTTCACTCCACCATGAACTTGTATTTAAAAAGCATAACACACAGTTACAAATTATCATTACCTATTCAAAATGTCAGCTTTCGAAAAAAAACAAGGCCATGGATAGCCCAGTTCTGTAATAAATCTCATTCCTGGACTCCTATTGCATTGCATGCCCGACATGTCACAGTCATGCATGTGTGTGATACAATATATAACACCAAGAGTTGGCATCTAAAATAATTTTATGTATAATATACGTTTGCTGTAGCCACTGAGAGTATGTAAAGTTATCTCTTTACTAGGGGTCTGGTTCTAATAGTCCTTTTGCGGTAACAAATGCAAATATTTAAATCGCTGTTTGCATGGTGAGTGACTGTGTCCCTTTTCAACTAATAAGGACTACTGAATTCTCAATTCAACATCAAGTCTGCTTTGCCCTCCAAACCCGGTGAAAGAGGGCACCGTCCACCATAATTCCTTGACAGAAGAATCCGGAAGTAACCAGAGCCAATCAAAAGCTAAAGCTTGCTTGTTGCAGCCAATGGTAGGAAAGGAAGCATGAACGTACGGTCTCCAAAAGAGATCAAAAAGAATGTTGTACGCCATTGCATTAAAAGGCAAGAACGATAGTAATTAATATAATATACAAAACATGTCTAAACCCGTTTATACGTTTAAGTTTACGAAAAAACGTGACGGAAAAGGTTCTATGTGTGATTCGGGATAAATGGAGAATAACGGGACACGGGTTTAAATTGACGGTTTAGCGCAAGATGCAAGGTCAGTGGTGCTGAATGTATCCGGATACTGTAATGGCACTGTTCAATCTGGTCTATTAAGTTAACTGGAAAAGATCGACATGGCTTTTTTATTGCAGGTAACGTTATCCATAATAATAATGACTGGGAATATTTACTAGTTTATAATCTCTGTTTATTAACGTCATATTTACGGAGGTGACTGTATACGTGATCAAATCTGATGGCGTTATTTTAAGAAGGTTCGTTTTCAATGAATTCGTTTCCTTCACAATAAGAAAAAAAATTGTATTAACCTTGCTGAAAGCAATATAGTTATACAAATCTTGTAAATAAACAAAGCGTCTGCTATAAAATTAGCTTATCTGAATTATAACAAAAAATTATTACCTTGCTCGAATGGGTAGAGCACCTAAAGACGGCGTAAAACTCCCAACAGAGGATAAAAACTTGGTAGTTTTAAGGAGAGCCATGGCTGCTGCGGTCGGCTGAAGCGCAGAGTGGGGTGTGCACGCGAGCTTGTCATTAAGCAATTCTTCTTTTTTCGATTTTAGGTGGGTAGCACCAACGTTAAGACGCATTATCGCCACCTACTGTGTTGGAGTGTAAAACAGAGTTTGCCATTCCCCAAATTTAAACAAAGATTATAATAATTTAAAAGATTTTCATATTAATCATATTTAGATCTTCTAAATTATTTTAATCAATTCTCTTCTTTTAAGATAAATAAATAAACACGCTATTCCATAAGTGTATATATTTTTTACCTTAAGTTCATCCGCTCCACTCTTTCTTAGCTCATTCTTCATTATTTCTCGCTCATTGGAATACTTTTGACAAGCGCAAAATAACATGTTCTACTGACTCTTCTAATCCACAGTCCTCACATAATCCTGTTGGGTTGAGTTTTATTTATTTTAGTATGCCCGAACCTTAACCTTGTTGGAATATTTTTCTCTAGTGCTTCTTTTAGTTTTCCTCCCTACCCCTACTTCTTGTTGGATTTAATAAAGTTGACGTCCTGTATTACCTGTATCCCATTTATGTTGCCATTCCTTATTGGGTCTATGCTTCAATTACTGCTTTTACTTCATCATTTTACCAAATGAGATATTTATGATTTCCTCCTTTTCCAAAGCCTTTTATGCTAATCCATCAACCTTTTAATTCCCTTGATCCCCAAATGAGCTGGAATACACATAAATATGATCATGATTTCATATTCTTAAATCTATACAGATTTTTATATATCTCCTTTACTTTATCTTGTCTACTCTGAGATGTCAATGATTGCAGAGATTTTAATGCAGAATGAATCTGAACAAAGTATAACCTTTTTTATTTGAGTCCCCTATCCACAGTAGTGCTGTTGCTAATGCCATCGTATCTGCTGTATATACTGATAAATGATCTGATGTTCTCCTATTAACAAAAATACTAAAGCAAAACCTGTTCTCCTTAAGGTAATATTTAGATCCATCAGTATATACAGGAGTAAATGCTTGATATTCAGTTTGTAGTCTATCCTCTACCTCAACCACAGCCACAATGTTTCTATGCTCTTTCACAACCTCTAGTCTAGCATATAAAAATCAGTGTATACTGCAGGAAACAGCCAAGGTCTGTTCATGAAGGACTGCTGATTGACAGCGCCATCTAGAGGCATGGGATGAAACAAGCGTGCCAAAAAAGCCTGAAATTGCAATTATTTACCATGGACGTTTAATTGGTATTAATAAAAGTATAATGATATCCTTGGCTCTCTACTGGTTATGTGTGGGTTCTATTGTAAAGATGCTTTCCAGCTCATGGGAACCAATTAAAGGCCTTTATTCCTACTAAGGGCCCGAAAAACACATGTGTATAAATTAAGTAAGCAGTGGCTTTAATGGAAAACACGGGATGATTCATAATGGTATTTGTAAAGGATACTATAAAAAATATTTATCCCCAGAACAAGCAACTTTGACGTTTCGTAGGTAATTGGGCATGACGTCACACGATTAATAGCGCACCCAAAAGGTTGTCGTTGTCAGGTGATGTTTAGGTTGAATTGCACCCGCTGATTGTCTTAGAGACTATGGTAGTCTTCCAGGTGGCACTCGTCTGTACGAGGGGCTGAACATGAAGGCTACCAGCAGTCTTAACTGTCTCAGACTCTGCATATTATTGTGTTTGTTTGTGGTGCACATATCTACGGGCGAGATCGGAAATATGGCCTCTCCGTCAAATTTGGGCGTCACATCAACGCAAGAACGCCGAAATCGACACCCGAAACCGAGGAACCCGTATTACAGACCTCTCGTAGAAAGCCAAACTGATGAAGATGAAGGTATGCGACTCATGTTGCGTTTATATAGGATAGCGGCGGATCCAGACGGAAAGCCAAAGCAACACAAGTTCTTTGGGTCCAATACAGTAAGGTTGCTGCAAGCTTCCGCAACTGAGAAGCACTTTCTCCCAACGTCAACTGGTAAAGCCTTTTCATTCTTATCTTGTCTCATACGTTTGTGTAGTACCATCCCAATTAATCTTTATTTAGAGAGTACTGTGTCTTATTCCTGCTAAAAAAACAAATTCGAATGGTTTCCATTACAAATAGGCTAACATTTATGAAGTATCAGCTGGACAAAAATCCTTCATGTAGTGTGTTTAGGCCTGGGTTTTATGGTGTTCTGTTGGGTCCCATCTGCCAGATAACATCCCACTTGTTGAAACACACACACACACACACACACACACACACACCAGTTGAGACTATTATAGTTTCCAATAAAACTTATATTATAACCACTTAAGAATTTATTTATTTGTTTAGAATTTCTGTGATTGTTTCTGTCGTTTGGTTTTCAGCAGGAATGTTTGTAGAAGTCATGTTGTATTGCTTGTTGACTTGAAATTTACTCTCTAATCACATTTATTTTTAGTAATTCTTTGGTATTTAGTAGTCTTAACGTTTTGCTTTGTTTCTCTCCTCTCTGTAATCACTACTGGACTAGACCTTCAATATACCTACACTATGAAATATGAACTGAAAAACCTCACATTGAACAAACTGGTGAAGGCGTCTTTTATGCACCTGAGGTCTCCTGTGTCATCCCATCCTGTCTGTGTGGCTAGAGTGACCTCTTCACAAAATCATCCTGACGGTGACCATATTACTATGGGTCCTCGAAACCTATGGACTGAATCTGATGTTACAAACCACGTGTCCCAGTCAAATGGTGACCATGTATTGCTCTTTGTCCATTATCGATGCTCAAAAACCGACCGTGACGCATCTATCAGGAGACCCGTTACGCAAAGAAAACGTTTCCCACCGCAAAACCCACTCAGAGCTCCCGTTCTGCTACTTTTCTTGGAGGAGAACAAGCAACCCATGGAGTATTTCAAACCGATTTCTCGCCCTAGAACAAGAGCCCGCCGTTCCAAGGAGCCTGGCAGCATTGTTTCTGACATCCCCAACTACAAGCAAGGGCCGAACAACGTGGCCAAAAACCATTGTAAGCTGCATTCCTACCGTGTGGCCTTCAAAGACCTAGGATGGGACCACTGGATCATTGCACCCCACAAGTACAATCCACGTTACTGTATGGGAGACTGCCCTCGTATTCTTCATTATGGCTATAATTCTCCCAACCATGCGATCATGCAGACTTTCATCAGCGATCTTGGTGTTGCAGATATTCCACTACCCTCCTGCGTCCCTTATAAGTATAAACCGATTAGCGTGCTGATGATGGAGAGGAATGGAAACATAGTTTATAAAGAATATGAGGACATGATTGCAGACTCCTGCACCTGCAGATGACTTCGGGCTCGGATCAGACTAGGAAAAAGGTGCGAAAGGGCAATGTGAATTTGTACCAGCTCAGTTATAAAACTAAACGGAATGGCAAGGTGTGTCTGTTTTGATTGCCTGTTGCCTTTGAGTAACTACCACAGTTTAGACCGTGAGGTATCTGTAACACACCTCAATTGTGGAGAATCAATGGTTTAGTCTTATCATGTTCTTAGTACCTGACATTTGGCGAAATAGATATAAATAAGTGGTCATGATAATACGTGTAATAGGTTGATATTGAGGTTTTGGACCTGTTAAATTAATTGGCTACAATATTCAATTCTTTCTTTTACTATTTGTCAGTGTATGTTTTTGGTTTCTTTGTGGTTCTGTCTAGTGTTTGTTACTGTTATATCTGTTACTGTACATAATGTATTTATGAAAAGGGATGAAAGTAGGATTTTGAACATTTTTGCACTTTATCAAAACACACTATTGAATATAAAAAAAACAAAAAGGAAAAAAATATAAAGGAGGGAGGGAAACATACAATCGCTCCTGGTCTGTTGACTGTTAGATCGGGACAGGACAGACTTCAGAATGTTGCTCTACGTTTGTGGCCTCTTATTACATCTTGTCCATGTTAACTGCGGGCGGGAGGTATGAGGAGCAGTTGACATTTTGTACTTTCTCACTAAATACATGCCATTCAGTATGTTTATGAAATAGACTCTTTCATAAACTAATTTTGTAGTGCTGGAATTAGTCTATTCACATGAAATATAAAGTTTTAATGTCATTATGAGAGATAATAAAGAGGTATTTTGGTAAAAAAAGAAAGCATATCTCTAGTCGTTTGATGTCTGGTCATTTGTGCTAAAATGTACGACGTGATACTCTGCTTTATCTTGCTGTTTTTTTATGTTAATGCTGTAGATTAAGTTGCATGATATAAATGTATTTTATTCAGAACAGGGACATCAGTAAAAAATATTGAGATCGTCTTATGCATGTTTATATTGCACACAACGGCAAGCTCTAATCTGATCGACTTCAGGGTAATCAATCCAATATATATATTTTTTAGTTACCAGGATTCTATTAAGACTGCTTTTGCGTAAGAAATAGTAATTGAAGTTAACAGCATTTTTATAGCGATTACACAAAAATATCCATGCGCACACTTTCCTGTGTTCTGTCTCCTTTGTGTCAAGGAGGATTTCTGATTTACTGTACTAGCATTATTGTAGGGTGACTAATTGTAGTTGATCAATGTATATGCTGACCATACAGCCCCTCCTTTCCAATTCATCACCAGTTTAGGCTGCAAAATGGACTTTATTTGGATCTTGGTCAAAACTCTGGTTTACGTATAGTTTTAAAATATGTTTAAGCTTATAAAAACTCATTATTTATTAAATTCTCAAGCAGAGAAATGATTTTAAAGGCACCTTATATATGTCACTTTTAGTCACTTGAAAATAAAGTACTCCCCCTTAAACTTGCATGCTATCAGTCAAAATTACAGTCTTGCGAAGATCTTCGTACAGGCTGTCATTTGCAGGTAGACTATGTTCTTCTAACTTTGTAACTGGATGGGTTTGCTGAAGCACTTTTCTCCTCTTTGGCAACTGATAAGCGTTTCATTTCTCAATGGGATGGTGTACTTTGTCTGCAATCTGTTGATTGAGTGCCAAAACTGACAAACATTCTAAACAAGGACACAAATTTGCTATCCATGACCCTGGACCACTAAGAAACCCACACTTTCCGTGATGAGTTCTTACCATTTGCTACGTGCAGACACATTCATCTTAATTAAATTAAAGGTCCAGGATGGGCATTTTCATCTTCCCATTTATAGTTTTTAAAGGGTAGTGTTGTCTCAAATAGATCTTTTTTATTCACAATAACAAGTTTTGGGGCCATTTACTTTCAAATGATGTTATGCCCTCAGTGCAAAAAATACATACTATCAAATGTCCATTTATGTGCCCAAGACAACTGCTCTGGGGTCTGATCATAAGCTGGAGGCAACCAAATCTTTGTTCCACTTAGCCCTAAAGACACTTAACCTCTATAGATTTCATGTAACATCGATGTAAACCAATCGGTTGTATCTTTCACGCATGAAGAAACTTGCAGACCCTTGATAAGCTAAGCCTTGAATGCTTCATTACTAACACAGTGGGAATGCTAAAAATGTTTAACACAAGGCCACCAGCTTATGAAATAGTACATGGTATTATTTATGTGAACTTAAAATCCCAAGACGATAAGCAACATAATATCCAGTAAACACCATGAGTCAGTTTGGAACCTTTGTGATGAGCTGGAGCGATCTATGATCCGACCCATATCTGTCTCGCTGCCACTCAACAGTTGTTTTTACTCAGATTTTGTTTTGTTTTATGTTACTTTAACATTTTTTATCAGTCATTGTTCTTTTTCAAGGATTGTGCTTTGATAAAAGGAAGACAACAACATAATATGAACTTTAAGAAACAAAACATTTTACTTGCCACATTAACCTTTGGCTTTCTCATTAGGGGCTTTAGATAATTAAACTATTCTTTATATAAGTGCTTTCAAATGTCTTGTGAACAGCTTTACAATAATTAAATGACCTGAAATGTGCGGAAATAATAGTCAAATTTGACTGATACTGTATACATCCTCTCAAGACCCATATAAGCAATGAATTGCATGGTTAAAATAATTTACATAAACTGCAAAAGCATATTATATTTATTATTCAGGATTTTCTAAAATCGACAGGATTTGATTTGTGAAGAGTCACATTCAACACTGATAAACAACTGAACTTAGAACTCTTTTCTTAAAATGCTGATAAGCAAATGTCCATATGAATGGTCTTTATCTTATCCCTATTCCTCTCGTTCTCATCCCTCGCTCCGCACAACTGAGTCTCAGAGGACAGCTTTGTCCAGCAACAAACATGTGTCAAATCTGCTCATGAAAAAGCAGAGCGATAGAGTTAGAAAGTGATAGAGAGTGAGAGATATGAGGGAGAGGCATTAGGTTTTTATCATGCTGGCTGGAGACTATATAAGTCAGTGCCCTGTATCAGTGGTCAGTGTTTCTCTGAACTCTTGACAGGTTTTGTTAAACTTTTCAGTCAGCATGCAGGATCACATTATCTTTAACAGATTGACAGTTCTAGCCTGGTGGTTGGTGTTACTGGTTTTTGTCCAGCAGGTAATTATGATTATTGTCAAATTTTTGCAATGAAAAAATTTTTCATCGCTTTGCAATGGCTTTAAAATTGAATATGATCACAGCTCAAAATGTTTATTTAACCCATATTATCATCTTGTCAGTATGATAATATTTCTGCCATTATCTTTCGTATTTATTGAAATGGAAAGTTGAATGCTTCGTTTTTAAGTGTTGTTTAAAAATGATTAAAGGAACAACTACATTGTCTGAGAGTTTTTAGAATTTTTTTATTACTATATTTAAATTATAATAAATTATTTTAAGTCAATGATTTATATATAGCGCTTTCGCAATTGCATTTTTGCAGAGCAGCTTACATTATACAAAGAAATAATAATAGTAGAACAATAAAAAAAAGACAGAAGGTATTTTTGGAAGATTTTCTCTATGCAATGTGCATTCATGAAATTTAACTGAAATAAATACCATGTTGGTTTGCTAGAAATGACTTTCATTAAGTAAAATATGCACAATGGCTGATATATTTTATTAAATGCACATTTATTTTTGATTTTTAAAAATGTGTGGTGTTCCAGGTGCTCTGCAGTCCTGTGCTACAACCGGACAAACCCGAAAAATCTGAAAAAGAAGTTCAAAGGTCACTTAAGAGAACAGCTCGAATGACCCCATTATGGAGGATCATGGGAACTAAACCTCATGGAGCTTACTGCCAGGACAACTATGAGTGTTCAACGGGAATATGCAGGTGAATTGACAGATCTTTCAACTGAACAATTAGATGCTGCTTCCAGTTGCATATTTGGACCTGTTGCTACTGAGTAGTGTTTTCTTTAACAAGAAATGCAATAAAAAGTATAAGAATTCATTTCAGACCATGTTTGACTTTGTTTACAGAAAAGGCCACTGTTCCTACAGGCAGCCGATAAATTCCTAAAATGAAGACTCCCTCCTCCTTCTCTGATCTAAAGTTTAAGATGCTGACCTGACGCTCTACACCGTCATGCATGTAGGCTACCAAACAGAATCAGATGACAAGAAGTTGATTCAATAAGCAACAGGGGCCAAATGAATGTGCAGTGCAGTTAATCTTCAGTTAGACATTTAGTCAAGCCTATGGCAACACAAAGGAGGCAATAGATAATATTCTGAAGCACTTTCCAGGATGGTGGAAAATTGTGTTTATCATAAAATGTTGAATCTCTTGAAAGAGAAAAGAAAAATCGACATAACCTCGTAACATGTGTAGTGGTGTTGCTGTAAGTATTAGTTAGATTAACATGTCATTGTTTCAAATGGAGTAAGGATGTTTTGTTACAAGTATCACACATATTTCAGGTGGTGCTATGAAGTGAGTAAGCTAGGATGTAAGTAATTTTGGGCCAGTTTCTCTTCAAATCAAATTAAGCTCTTATCTTGGATTGTGAGTGACCCTATAGTACTGAAAAATCTGAACTAAACTAAGCCCCAAACTAAAAACTGGTCCATATATTAGATCATGTTACATGGAAGATATATATGGAGTAGACAAATGTAATTTATAAAGTGCCTTAGCTCCACACAAATGTCGTTGAACTGAAGTTAGTCCAGAGAAAAAAAGGGCAGAGAAAGTGCAAAGGTTGCCCTTATTGATTGTGCCTACATATTAACCATTTTCTTTATTCTTTCCCTTTATCTCTGTATGCTTACAGTGGTTGTATTTAATATAATGTCATGTCCAGACATGTCACTATTTATGTTGTTATATACAGTACTAATGTTTTATTGCTTTGACAGTCACCTCATCTCATTGATCTAGACATTGATTTTCAACCATCTTTATCAATAATTTTAAGACTTATTTATTATATTCCTCTTTTATTTTGTATGTCTAAACAGTTCAAATAAAGCTAATTTTCTAACTAGTATTGATTTATAAGATTGATGTGTCTTGTTTTGTATAATATTATGCTGTAACTATATAGTGGACTATATATTGTATCAACTCAACTATATGTTAGGATGTTACAATAAAAGATTGTTCTGAAAAAGTCTGATTTTAATTTATTAAACCCACGTATTACTTTCACAGCACAAATCACAGCAAGTTAATTTAGCAGACTGCTTTCTTTTCCATTTTTATAGAAAACAGTTTGGCTACATGCCGAGTGCAAATTTGTGACATAATGGTCGTTGCATAAATGACATGCTTCTGAGAGAATGACAAGGACAACAACACTAAAATGAGAAAATATGATACATTAACAGATGCTTTCAAACGCTATTTCTTGTTGACGACATCAATTTCTTTCAGATATCTGATGTAGATTTAACATTATAAGAGAAATGTCTAGTAAATAAGTTTTAATTTGGAACAAAACTTCATGACACAGTCAAATAGCTTCCGATTTTTATCATGACCCAACAGTTAGGATGGTGGGTATGCAACTTCTCTGTAAGTGGACTTATCTCTAAAAGCATTACATGGGAACTTTCAGAAAGCACATGATTGCACAGAAGCACATTACTGATATTCTGTCTATACAAAACAAAGCTTTAGGGAGACCGTAACATATTTTAGGAATACTACAGTGGTAGTTATCTGAATCCTATTTTGACGGAGGGGTTCCTTGTTTTCCCATGTTTCTGATATTACGTCGTATATCATTGACATTATTTAGGTCCCCTGCTTATTTAGGTCATATTTATCATTAAAGCATAATTATAATGTACTGTCTCTGCAGTAAACCAGATAGGCATGGAATGGTTCAAGGTTATTTTAACCACACATTTTCATATATTCATTTCACATCATTTTAAACATTTTATAATCTCCTACGACCTTCACAGGAACAGTTGATTTTTACTTAGAACTGTTAAATTGATTAAAAACATTTGCCTGAAAAAAGTGTAAGGATTTTACTCTGCTGCCACTACGTGGACACATGGCCCATGAAACGACATAATGTACGAATGTCTGCAATATTTTGACTTGCCGTCAATACATCTCCAGATACTCGAAGCCACAGCTGTTAAAAGATAATTCACCCAAAAATTTAAATTATTACATCATTTACCCATCCCAAGCCTGATGCATGGTTCAGGGACAAACGTGTACAGCATCTTATCTGTCTGGGCACTTAGTTTGGCTTACAGGAAGAATGCAGACCGTGATGA
The DNA here is from genome assembly GCF_947034865.1 of Barbatula barbatula. NCBI lineage: Eukaryota > Metazoa > Chordata > Actinopteri > Cypriniformes > Nemacheilidae > Barbatula > Barbatula barbatula. Next base: position 10,329,465 of record NC_136766.1, on the reverse strand, counting down.
AGATAAAGCTAAAGCCTATGAGCTTGAACAGGTAGGATAAAAGCAGAATGTGCTTTTATCTCTTTACCGGGTGACTCAGGAGTCGGAGGACACAGGTAACTCGCAAAGTCATTTGCTTTTATTAGGTCTATAAGCTTTTGAGAGGTTTTCATCCCATCCCTTTGTTTTTAGACATTCTACACTGAGCATATGAGCACAAGTCCTGCGTGACGTCAGGAACGTGACGTCCCCTCAACCGCAAAGAATAATCAATGAACGAAAAGCATATGTGTTTATATGACCCCCCAAAACACTAAGTCCCTTTCTCCATAAATGGAATAAAATCCAACGTGTTCATTTGCTCAAGTTATTGTCACTGTCGTGTGGTGTTATTTTGAAAAGTGGGAAGACCCTCCCAGCTGGATTGGCTTCAGTATAATCGTGACAGGTCGAGTGTGCAGGGAACGAGTAATTTACTTTCCTTCCGGATTTTGACCCGTTTAGCTATCAGGTTCGTTTATATTCGCTACACGTACGCAAATTAGTCTTTTTCGGGTTTTAAAAGTTCTTGAAAAACTTTGACGACACTATTTTTTGTGCAGTGAACCACCGTTTTGTCATGAAGCTCGTGCTTGTCTCTATTTAAAGGCACCATGCTATCGTGTGGCTACTTGTGTCCAATACGAATAGCTTGCCCCTTTATTGTCCAGCAATATAACGGGTGTGTTTATTTCAGAAGGATGTTGGCGATTCTTAAAGCATAAACGTCTTAAACAAACTTGCTAGGAACTAAAATGAGGAGTCGCAGTAACTCTGGAGTTAAACTTGACAACTACGCTCGGATAGTTCAGCAGACCATTCTTCGTCACCAAGTGAGTGTTTCCATTTCTATAGGCGTTCACAACTATTAACAGTTTGGTGAAAACATGCAAACTAAACCTGTGACGATTTGATTCCACGAAGCACTTAACCACCAAAACGTGTCTTTATAAAAAGTAGTTCAACATATTCAATTCCGATCAATGGTTTGGTCATGTTCTTAAAAATCTGATAGCTTCAAAGTTTCAAATCAGTTTTATAGACAAATTGTGTCAACATTTTAATGACTTATATCTAAAAAAGTTTTAACATGGATGACTTGTACCAAATAATGAAGAAAAAGCATCCAAATTGCCAAGAGTAGGTGGGAACACTATGCATCTAATGCTTTTTAAATGGCAAGAGTTCAAGAAACTGTCTGGAAAAATAGAAACAGTACATTGGTGAACTATGATTCCATAGTTTTGAGGAATTATTATTTTGTGGAAAAATGTATATATAATGGCCTAAGTGACCCTAAACTTAGTAGAACGGTAGTGTGCATTTCTATACCTGTGAATACATACCTTGCATACTTGAGGTTTAACTGAAACACTTGCAGAACAAGTTGATTGTATTACTGCATCTAATTGTATTTGTAACATGTAGGATCCAGTGACAGGTCTGTTCCCATCGAGCAAAGAACAGCCTGATGCCTGGGTCAGGGACAATGTGTACAGCATCCTATCTGTCTGGGCACTTAGTTTGGCTTACAGGAAGAATGCAGACCGTGATGAAGATAAAGCTAAAGCCTATGAGCTTGAACAGGTAGGATTCAATCGTTTTTAAGAATGCGCTTTTATCTCTTTACCTGGTGACTCAGGAGTCGGAGGTCACAGGTAACTCGCAGAGTGTTTTGCTTTTATTAGGTCTATAAGCTTTTGAGAGTTTTTCATAAACAACCTGTCTATAAAGAGGTACCAACAAACCCATACAGACCAATTATGATCAGCTAGTGAGAACATTTGAAGATATCAAATTTAATGTTATATTAAAAGCAGAACAATCACAGTTTTAGTGATTCCTTGTTTTACATGAGTTTTGTTGTATGTTATAGTGGATAAATGTCAGCTATCGTTTAATGCCCTGCTTTGTATGTGTCACCTAGTGTAAACAGCCTCTTTAGATAGAGCGCACAAGTGTCATGTTACTCTTTCCTGTGCTATGAAACTAGGAGCAGAAAAGGTCAGAGTTGAGCTTGTGTTCCAACCAACTGTTGTTTTTGGAGAATGTGGGTCCTGATCTATTATCTGTTTTTATGGTCTCAGAGTGTAGTGAAGTTAATGAGGGGACTGCTTCAGTGCATCATGCACCAGGTATTGCCACCTCGCTCACCACACTGCATATTTAACATATAAACAGATACTGTAATAAAATACAGCTGATCCAAATTATTTAACATGTATGCATAGAAACAGATCTACACAAACAGGTCTAAATTGATATTAACCTGTCAATGTCAAATTATGTTCCACAACCTTAAGTGTGGATAAAACTTGCAGAAGACAGCCCACTTGTATTATCTGAAGTGCTCTCTTGTCCTCTCATGCAATCAGCTGGACAAGGTGGAGAAGTTTAAATACAGTAAGAGCACGTTGGACTGCCTCCATGCCAAGTACAACACTCACACTTGTGCCACCGTGGTGGGTGACGAGGAGTGGGGGCATCTTCAGCTCGATGCAACATCAGTCTTCCTCCTTTTCCTGGCACAGATGACCGCCTCAGGTACCCCTTGCTTTTCAGCGTGACATGGCTGATGTCTTAAGACACGTGACACTCTCAAAGGACTAGTTAATCTAAAAATGTCATAAATTTTCAAACATGTGGTGAAAAGGATCAGTGAACACAATTGATACTATATATCTCATGAAGTTATCATGTCATATTGACCAGTGTTAATGTGCTTTTTTGTTGTTGTGAGTTTGATCATTAGTAGAATACATCCCATTCACCCTTATCTGTTACTTTATTTTAGGGCTGCACATTGTGTACACTCAGGACGAGGTGGATGTGGTACAAAATCTGATGTTTTACATTGAATCTGCATATAAAGTTGCTGTAAGTCCCACAATATCTGCAAAAAGGGTCTATATATGTTATTCTCCCATAACATGATGTGATTCACTTAGATTGTTATTTGAGAATTGCTATGACTCTGTACCTGATGATTTGTCCTCTGATGGTTCAGGATTATGGGATGTGGGAGAGAGGAGACAAAACCAATCAGGGGATTCCTGAGCTAAATGCAAGCTCCATCGGAATGGCTAAAGTGGGTCCTGCAAAAAATGAAAGGATTACATATAAAATCTCATTGTGTGTGTCAGTCAGCTGGTCCCAATTTCCGACTTGCTCATCCACACTCACACTCCCACATAATGTCACCAATCCTCTCTTGAAAGCTGAGAATCCTGATACTGGCATCACAGGAGTTGCATGTTGTAGACTCATGGGCTATAAATGTCTGATGTACGTGATCTAATGTAACCTCAGTGGGGCCTCACTCCACACCCCACTTTTCCTGCCAACTTTAGTCCTTTCTACTTGTTCCTCTTGCGACACTTTATTCAGAAAGTAACACATGGAGTTTTCCTTTACAGAGAACTTATCACTGTACGGGGAGGGAGGTAGCCCTTTACCTCATTTTAATATTAGCCTTTCAGTTCAGTGCAAGCTTGGATTAAAACACAAACTAAAATGAATTGAAGCCATGATTTAGGTGCCCACTCAATAAGTATTTTCACATGAATTAAGATTCTAGCTAGAACAAAATAAGACCTCCTGAATGAACCCTTTATAACTGCAGGCTGCACTTGAAGCACTAGATGACTTGAATTTATTTGGAGCCAAAGGGGGACCTTGTTCTGTTGTTCATACTTTAGCAGATGATATCCAGCACTGTCAGGTAAGACTAGTGACTTGAATTTCCTTATGCTTTAAACGTCAGCATGTTTGATTAAAAAAAGCATCACTACTGTGTCTCGACTTCTCATTTCAGTCCATCCTGAGCTCCATGTTACCCAGAGCCTCAACATCTAAAGAGGTGGATGCTGGACTTTTGGCCATCATTTCATACCCAGCATTTGCTGTAGAGGATATGGAATTAGTCAACATCACTAAGGAGGAAATAATCTCCAAGCTGCAGGTTAGATCTTTATTCTTTACATGAAGAACATCAGTTGGTCTGGTTGTCCATCCAAATTTCCAAAATGACTTTTGTTGTTGTTACTTTTGCTTCTTTATTCTTTCTAGGGAAGATACGGCTGTTGCCGTTTTCTTAGAGATGGCCACAAAACTCCTAAAGAGGTCGGTATATCCATTGTGCATGAACAAAGCATGCCATAATAATACTTCTGTAAAATTTGAAAAAGCCAAAATGGCAACATTTTACAATAATAACTATTAGTTCATATTTGTAAATGCATTAGCTTACAATAAACAATTTCTTCTTTCAGCATTTATTAATCTTGTCAATGTTAGTTCACGTTAAACCAGTTATTCATGTTAGTTTATGGTGCAACTTTTGATCTTAATAATGTATAAGTAAATGCCAAAATTAACATGAATTAATATGAATAAATACTGTAGAAGAATTGTTCATTGTTAGTTCTTGTTAGCTAATGCATTAACTAATTGTTAACAAATAGCACCTAATTTTAAAGTGTTACCGCCAAAACATTGTCAATTGATAAATATGAGGCTGTTGTGTCTCTAATTATGTCTGCAATACACTTGACAACATTTTTCACAATCCATAACCTTTTTCTTCAATAGGACCCCAACAGACTGTACTATGAATCTGCGGAGTTAAAGCTTTTTGAAAACATTGAATGCGAGTGGCCACTTTTCTGGACCTACCTGATCTTAGATGGCATCTTCATCAACAGTCCAGAGCAGGTTAGATGATGTCAAATTTCTCTTAAAGTCTCTTGCTCAAATATGATTAAAGAAATATTTCAGCCAAAAAAGAAAACCTGTCATAATTTACTCACCCTCTTGTCGTCTTAAAATTCTATGTCTTTTTTTGTGCAAAACACAAAGGATATTTAGAAGAATATTGTTAACCGGCACCCGTTCCCTAGCAATATTTATTTTGCGTTCCGTGGAAGAAAGAAAGTCATACAGGTTTTAAGTGACAAGAGGGTGAGATCGCCAGAATTGAAAGCATTTGAGTTTTGCTGAAACACCATTATACTCCTTTATTTCTACACTGACAGTTGCTTTATCAAATATAATATTACATACACTCCCCTAAAGGATTATTAGGAACACCTGTTTAATTTCTCATTAATGTAACCAATCACATGGCAGTTGCTTCAATGCATTTAGGGGTGTTGTCCTGGGCAAGACAATCTCCTGAACTCCAAACTGAATGTCAGAATGGGAAAGACAGGTGATTTAAGCAATTTTGAGCGTGGCATGGTTGTTGGTGCCAGATGGGCCGGTCTGAGTATTTCACAATCTGCTCAGTTACTGGGATTTTCACGCACAACCATTTCTAGGGTTTACAAAGAATGGTGTGAAAAGGGAAAAACATCCAGTATGCGGCAGTCCTGTGGGCAAAATGCCTTGTTGATGCTAGAGGTCAGAGGAGAATGGGCCGACTGATTCAAGCTGATAGAAGAGCAACTTTGACTGAAATATCCACTTGTTACAACCGAGGTATGCAGCAAAGTATTTGTGAAGCCACAACACGCACAACCTTGAGGCGGATGGGCTACAACAGCAGAAGACTCCACCGGGTACCACTCATCTCCACTACAAATAGGAAAAAGAGGCCACAATTTGCACGAGCTCACCAAAATTGGACAGTTGAAGACTGGAAAAATGTTGCCTGGTCTGATGAGTCTCGATTTCTGTTGAGACATTCAGATGGTAGAGTCAGAATTTGGAGTAAACAGAATGAGAACATTGATCCATCATGCTTTGTTACCACTGTGCAGGCTGATGGTGGTGGTGTAATGGTGTGGGCGATGTTTTCTTGGCACACTTTAGGCCCCTTAGTGCCAATTGGGCATCGTTTAAATGCCACGGCCTACCTGAGCATTGTTTCTGACCATGTCCCTCCCTTTATGACCACCATGTACCCATCATCTGATGGCTACTTCCAGCAGGATAATGCACCATGTCACAAAACTCTAATCATTTCAAATTGGTTTCTTGAACATGACAAATAAGTTCACTGTACTAAAATGGCCCCCACAGTCACCAGATCTCAACCCAATAGAGCATCTTTGGGATGTGGTGGAATGGGAGCTTCGTGCCCTGGATGTGCATTGTGCATCCCACAAATCTCCATCAACTGCAAGATGCTATCCTATCAATATGGGCCAACATTTCTAAAGAATGCTTTCAGTACCTTGTTGAATCAATGCCACGTAGAATTAAGGCAGTTCTGAAGTCGAAAGGGGGTCAAACACAGTATTAGTATGGTATTCCTAATAATACTGTAGGTGAGTGTGTATATAGTGCATACTAACAGTTGTGAGTAGTTGACAATAAAGGTGATAGTAAATGTGTCCCATGGTGTGACAGCTACAATTTTGAAAACAAACTGGAATATATTTTATATATATATATATATATATATATATACACTGCTCAAAAAAATTGAGGGAACACCTAAATCACACTACATTAGATCTCAATGAACAAAATATCCAGGTTAAATCTCTTCACTTACATACTTTGCATAACTTGCGAGAACAAAATAATGTGACAATGGTCAATGAATGCCAAAATTATGAACACATTCAGGGCAGGAATAACAGTAAAATCACTGTAATTTCTTTTAAATATTAGCTCATTCAACTTTTAAAGTTTTACCACAGTTACTCTGTATGGCATACATGCATGGCCCTATGGGATGAGATGGCACATGGTCTCTTGTGAAATCTCCTCTCAGACTTGGATCAGAGCATACATGAGCTCCTGGGCAGTCTATGGGGCTACATAATGGCTTTGGATACATGAGATCCCAGAGGTTCTCAACTGGATTTAGGTCTGGGGAACGTGAGGGGCCATTCAATGTCATCAATGCCCTCATCATCCAGAAACAGCCTAGAGACTCTGGCCACATAAGGTCGGGTATTATCGTGCACCAGGAGGGCTCTGCACTGCACCAGCATAAGATCTGACAATAGAGTTGAGGATTTCATCCCAATACTTCATAGCACGTGGAGGTCTGTAAGAACACCAGACCACCCTTTTTGTTGCCTCTCCAGTGTACCTGTTGTCACTTTAATTTGCACCTAAACAAGTGAAAATGGTTCACAATCAATTATGCTTACTTACCGGGTTGATTGATAGTCCTGAGGGTTAACTGACTTGGTGTTGAGCTGTGATGATCAGGCGTTCCCTTTATTTTTTTGAGCAGTGTATATATATTATTTTAAATGATTTATATTTGTTATATAAAATGGCATAAGAAAGATTTATATTCATTGTAAGTTTTTTCAAAATTTTAGTTGTCACACCATAGCACACATCCACACATTTATTTTATCAATTACCCACACGTACAGATGCAAATATGGTAAATGTAAATGGTAATATCTTTGGAGTAGAGAGAATTCCGGTGACTTGAGATGGCATAAATTGAAGGTGAAAATGAGTCAAGTGTTGTGTGGTGGATGTGCTGATGCAGGTGAGCTGTAGTTCTCATTTTCTGTGTTCTCAGGTGCAGGAGTATCGAGACGCTCTGGAAGGCATCATGATCAAACAGAAAGATGGGATACGACTGCTGCCAGAGCTCTATAGTGTTCCTCCTGATAAGGTAAAAAACATCCATGACAATATATACAGTATCTCATAAAACATCTCTGGATTTGTGTGCGTTCCAATTTAAATTGAAATATTTTAAAGTATATTCTTTAGGGTTTGTTTTTGGTTCGCTTTGTTTTCAGGTGGATGAAGAGTATGTTAATCCTCACTCTGTGGAGAGAATCCCAATGGGAAAGTGTCCTCTGAAGTGGGGACAGTCCCTCTATATACTGGGCAATCTGTTAGCAGAGGTTAGAGGTTATAGCTAGGTCCTATCTTGGCATTAAACATTTTTACATGTAGAATTACTGTGTATTTATGCTCTAATGATCATCTTGGAGCTATAGTTCTCATTTAAACTATTGGTACCAAAGACATATCCTTTTGAATAATCTTGTTTCCATTTTAGGGTTTCCTGGCTCCTGGAGAGATCGACCCATTAAATCGTAGGTTCTCCACCATCCTTAAACCAGATGTTGTGGTACAAGGTATATTTCAGTTTTTTTGAGACCATTAGAATTAAATTCTTACCCGCACACACAATGATTTCATTTGACCCAACACGGTTTCTATTTTATTTGGTTTAGTGTCCATTCTTGCTGAGAATGAGGACATTAAGGCCCTGCTGCTGAAGAATGGAATTGATGTTGAGACTGTGGCAGATATTCACTCTATTAGAGTGCAGCCGTCTCGAGTTCTCAGCCACATTTATGCAAGGCTTGGTAGGAGGGCTTACTTCATTTTATACTAGGTTAATGACATGCAAACAATTTTGTTGTTTGTGTGATGGCATAGGCATCTTTAATCCTGATAAAGTTGTGCGTAACATCTGCGACCACTGGTAAACGACATGGGAGTCTGTTGAATTTATGTTCTGTTGTTGGATGTTCTATCTTTCACTAAGGGCGTAATGAAAGGTTGGGGCTGACTGGAAGACCGTATCGTCGGATTGGTGTGCTGGGAACCTCAAAGCTCTACATCATCCGCAACACCATCTTTACCTTCACACCTCAGGTTCTTCATAATGTGCTGAAGTAGGCATGCGTGAGCCTTATGCTGATTTAGAGAGGCTTGGGCCAGTGCTTGGTCATCCAGCATCAGTTAAATAATGTTATGAGAGAAATTACCCATAGAATTATTAAATGTAATAGTTCACCCAAAAATGTAATTTCTGTCATCATTTACTCACCCTCTTGTCATTTCAAATATGTATGAATTTCTTTCTTCTGCAGAACACAAAAGACGATATATTAAATAATGTTGTTAACTTTGCCCCCATTCCTTTGCATTGGTTTTGTGTCACTGCTAAAGAAAGTTAATGGTGGCCTGTGCTGTTAGGTTACCGACCTATCAAAATATATTCTTTTGTGTTCTGCATAAGAAAGAAAGTCATAAAGGTTTCATATGACAAGAGGGTAAGTAAGTGAACAATCACTTAAACACCAAAACCTAACTGGTTTTTCTCTTCTCTCTGGCTGTGTGACGATGCTGTAGTTCATAGATCATCAGCAGTTTTATCTGGCTCTGGACAATAAGATGATAGTGGAGATGTTAAGAACTGATCTGTCGTACCTTTCCTCTCGTTGGAGGATGACTGGCCGCCCCACCGTCACCTTTCCCATCTCCCAGACCATGCTGAGTGAGTGAAAACCTTGATATTTTAAAATCCTGTGTCAGATTATCTCATAATCTATAATATGAACGATCTGTCATTGCTGTCACTGCTAAAGAATATTTCAGTTTATATTTCAGGTATTTAAATGTGAGCCTATAGAGGTTTTAAATATTGCTCTGTATTTTGTTTCAGATGAAGATCACACAGACTTGGACCCTGCCGTGCTGGCTACCCTTAAAAAGCTACAGGATGGTTACTTTGGAGGGGCAAGGTCAGGCAATGAGAATCTGCATAACCATGTCATCAATATAAAATTTAATGTTTGTCTTACGTGCTCAATGGTGTCAAATATTCTACTGTAGGATCCAGACCGGCAAGTTATCAGAGTTCCTGACCACATCTTGTTTTGCTCATCTGAGCTTCCTTGATATTGGTAAGACACGCTCCGGTAATAGGGGCTGGAATGAAGATGATGATGACGGCTACTTTGCAGGTGCTGTGCATGACCTGAACTTCAATGATGGTAAGAGAAACAACAGGGTTTTCTGTGGTCTAGTGAAGTGGTCAAACACTGATGTTGTTAATGTGAAGGCCTTGTATGAACTGTTTTCTATTCTTTATAGTTTATTTGTAATTGTATTTTGTTGTTTTTCACACTTTTGGATTCTTAGGGCAAGGTTATATTGTAATCTATATGTTGCCGTATTTTATTTCTTTTAATCTTTTGACATTATAATTATTAGAACTTGTAAAGCGTTAATGTTTCCTACAGCAAATTCTACACCTCTGACCCTTGACCATCCTGGTTAATATGAGCATGTCAGACCTTTTCTCTACCATCATTGCAAGATGTGTGACTATTGTGATTTATATGTTGATCTTTTGCAATGCTGAAATGTCAAAATAGTGTCATGTTGCTCAAGATTCTTGAAATCTTTTATATTGGCTTGTTGCACACTTCAGTCAAGTGGGTGAGTCTCATAAATAGGTCACATTTCATTTCAATACAACAAAACAATTAGATTTAAAAAAAGGAATATATATATATATTAATGCATTATTTTCATGACAATTAAGCATTTGCATTGACATTACTTTAATGCGAAAAGATTCCTATTCTCCTATTCTCATTTTTGTAATGTAACAAAACTATTAAGGAATTTAATTAATTAATATTATGAATATGTTATTTAATGTTATAAATCATTCTAATTTTATTTCAAAAAGATTAAATTGTTAGACATTGTTAAAACATTAGTGTTTATACATCATAGTAGTGGTCTTGTTTTGTAACACTGTATTTAAGCCTTTATATTTTTTAAGTCATACTACTGTTTAACAGTAATAAAAATAAGATGGTAAAAGTAGATTGCCAGTGCTCATTACATTATGAGAATTGGGGTATAAAATATGTCACAATAAAGAAATTTGGTTTTATTTTCTTTAATTTCAGTTTAAACTTTACCAAGGCAATCAGAAAACCTTTGTGGGATTCACCCAAGTGTCTGCTTGTAAACCTTTCCTCTGAAGAAATGGAATGGATGACTGAGGATGAAAGCACTTTAGAAATGAACAGTCAGGGTTATCAAGCTTGAATTTTTCTCTAAGGAATGCACTTAAACTTGGACTGTAGACTGTAATGTCACAAAAATAGTTTCTTGTGATTTAGCGTTGATTACTTCAGTTTGTCTTGCTACTTAGTGTCACCCCCAGCAACCTCTCTCTCTCACATCCTCTCTGGCCTTACAACATCCTGACTTACAACACTTTATTTCTCAGATACAGATGATCTAGCACAATACCTGGACCAGCTGTTAACTGCAAGTGTACCTCAGCAAGGTCTCAGAGTCGAGGCAGAGGCTAAAGGACTTAGTCGCTTCAAGGCTGCAGCCACTAAGACGAGAGAGATGGTGTCTCTCATGAACAAAGCCAAGGAGCTTCAAATCCACAGTGAGCTTAACCAATACTGCTATTTGGTAAAAAATGTAGTATTTGCTGGTCTTAAACCAACATTGGAGTTGGGCACATTGATAATACAAAGAAAGTCAGTGTTGTATGTTAGCAACACAAAATCAGTAATTCACTGGCTTGATCTGTCCAACAAAACAAATCTGGGACTTTTTTCTGTTCTGTTCGGTTCTCTTTTTTAATTTTTATGTTGTGTCCATATCTGTTTTTCAGATTTGCACATGTATCTTCCCAATAAGCTTTTTCGCTCCCCTCAGCCTGCATTGAATCTTAAGGATTTCCCTGGACAAAGGGCCAGTCAGGTAGAATGTGAAATGTGAATAAGCTTGCACAGAGCTTAACTAAAACTACTGACATTTTACCATCTTAAAGACACTTAATATGTATTCTTTTTGAAATCTCTGTAGGGTCCAGAGGTCTTTGGGTCCCCTGTGTGTAACCTGCCACGGGACGATCATGGTGCCATTGACCATAATGGTCTAGTCCAGATGCTCAGGAACACTCAGAGCCTTCATGACCAGGCAGACATCCTTTTCATCCTTTTTAAGGACAAGTAAGCCCTTTAGTATTTAACCTTCACTCATAAAATCTGGGTTTATATATTGCAATAAATTCAATTTACCACTGTAAGAGACTACAGGCTTCTCTTCTGAGAGGAAAAGATGAATTTACTGTTTAAAGTTTTAGTATTTTAAGTTTTTGGTGCTGACCAGAACTGGTTGTATTGATGCCGTGATCATGCAGTTTGTTCAGTTTAATATTGGATGTGTTTTTTCACAGGGGAATGGAGTGGGACACACAGTTGCATGGGAAAGGCAGCACTGTCAAGAGTTTACTGGTAGAACTTTATCAGAAGGCAGGAGACCTCCGTTACTGGGATCTCATCCGCATGATTTCAGGAATGCTTCGCAAGAAAGTGGAGGAACTGGACTGGGTAAAGACCTTCAAGCTGGCTCGTAGAAACACACAGCCGCTTCAGCTTCTGTAGTTCACCTGTAGTTCAAGTATAATGTATTGCTTGTTTATGATTCATGCTTTGTCATGATTTTGTTTGCAGGCCTGTTCAGATTTATTGGCTCATCAGAAGCACCTGACAGTCGGTTTACCACCTGAGCCGAGGGAGAAGACTATTACTGCGTAAGACGTCATGGTCACGTGACCACACTGCACTATACAGTTAGCATATATGTGATCTGATTGTCTCTCTGTAGGCCTTTGCCTCCGGACCAGCTGGCTTCACTTATTGAACAAGCCAGTGAGAGCAACATCACCATTGCCATCCTCACACAGGTTACACACTCCTTAGCACAGATTTTTTTGACAAAACCTAGAACCTATTTGATTATTTCTGTTTTTAATATTTGTTTTTGTTGTGTCTGTTAGGAAATTATGGTGTACCTGGCAATGATCATCAGAACTCAGCCCACTTTGTTCGGTGAGATGTTCAGACTGAGGATCGGCCTCATCATTCAGGTCATGGCGACTGAACTGGCCCAGTCTCTAAACTGTTCAGGTACTGCATTTATCTCATAGTTCATGTTGCATCTTAGGATCTTATATTGTTTTTACACAAATATGTAAGAAAACACTTTATGACATTATTCATGATTTATGAAAGCAAATGGTTTAACCTTTTGTGTGTTACAGGTGAGGAGGCCACTGAGAGTTTAATGAAACTGAGTCCCTCTGAGTTGAAGAATCTTCTCCATCACATTCTGAGTGGCAAAGAATTTGGAGTTCAGAGAAGTGGTCAGTGACGGCACCAGAATTATTGCAAAATTGCATTTGTGTTTGTCTGAATGTGTACCTATTGGAATTTCAGTACGTTCAGTTGAGCCGGGTGTCATTTCCATCCATGAGGTTGGTAATGTTGGTGCCACTAAGAGCGAGCGTGCAGGCATCAGCAAACTGAAGAGTGACATAAAGTTGGTAGGTGACACGTTCAGACTGCTCAATATTCAAAGATATACAAAAGCACCAAAGGGACAGTTCATCCAATAAATGTTATCCGGTCATCATTTACTCACCCTCAGATAGATGTATACATTTCTTTATTCTGCTAAATGCAAAAGGAGATATTTGGAAGAATGTCAGTAACCAAACAGCTCTCATCCCCCATTGACTGCCATAGTATTTGTTTTGCCCCTACCAGTTTGGTTACTGAAATTCTTCCAAATATCTTTCTCTGTGTTCATCAGAACGAAGAAGTCTATAAAGATTTGAAACAACTCCAGGGTGAGTAAATGACAGAATTTTCATTTTTGGGTGAACCGGGAAGACCTTAAATGAAAAAAATTATATTGTGTTAATACGGAAGCTGTCATTTGTAATCTGCCTGTTTTAATAGTGTTTAAATGGTTTCAGCTGGATGATCTCAGATTCTCATGGTCGACCCAAAGTAAGGTGATGTGTCTAATGAGCTCTGAGTTTAATGGTCAGGAAAAATCAGCGCCAAAAAAACAAGATACTAACAACATAATTTAGTCAATATGGGTAATAATCCTCTATGATTTAAATACTATGGATATACTATCCACAGTGCACCTTAATATCAGGTTTAAATGAGAAATCTACAGGTAACTGGGCCTGCAGGTGTGTGGCAATTCCATGGGTGATTTAAACAGAATTGTAGCGGCTCAAACATTTAGTCTTTGTGTAAAACTGACCACCTCCATTGCTGTTTGTTCTGTGTCTTTTCAGACGTTTTCAGGTCAATCCTTTGACATTGAGCATGTTGAGTCAGGGGTAAGATTCTGCTTTTTTACTGAATAATTACTGTTTAGCCTTTTCCTGTGTACAAGACATACATGATTCATTTAAATTAATGAAAGATTATGGATATGTTCTTGATTCTGCAAAGTCATTCTTTTTTTTGACCTGGGCTAAAATGCAATTTACAGAGGTACCGTATCCCTTCTATTGATGCATCTGATAGCTCAGTTGGTCTTGGCGTGCCCCAGGACTCTCGACAAGGCCAGTGGCTACGCAGAAGAAGGCTTGATGGTGCTCTCAACAGAGTGCCTGTGGGTTTTTATCAAAAAGTCTGGAAGATTCTACAGAAGGTAAGGAGAATTTGCAATTATTTGCTTAATAATATAAAATATAAAAAAAGGACTTTAAGAAAATTGGATTCAAAGATTCACTGAATTGTGGAATGTATTCATTAGAATTTTTGTTCACAGTGCCATGGGCTTTCCATTGAAGGCTTTGTGCTGCCATCTTCAACTACAAGAGAGGTTGGAGTCCTTTCAGATGAAATATTCTATACTCTTCTTGTAACCTCCACTTCTCTTCTTCAGACTGTATATCCTTCTAAATCTGCATTTATTCCTCTCTCTCTAGATGACCCCCGGTGAGATTAAGTTTTCTGTGCATGTTGAAAGGGTGCTTAACCGTGTCCCTCAGCCTGAGTATAGACAGCTGCTGGTGGAGGGGATCCTGGTACTTACCATGCTGGCTGATGTGGACATACAAAGCATTGGCAGCATTATCCACATAGAGAAGATTGTTCATATTGCCAATGACATGTTCTACAAGGACCAGGTGGCTGCATGTATTTGACAAAGTTTTATTCAGCCTGTTTTCACTCACTTGCCACATATTACTAAAAAATCTAAAAAAAACAATTCTCTCTCATGTTACAGAAGGATCTTGGGGCTGAGGACAGTATGTTAGAAAAGGATCAATCCACAGGCATCTGTCGGCTCCTGTATGATACTGCACCCAGTGGCCGTTTTGGCACCATGACTTACCTCACTAAAGCGGTGGCCACCTATGTTCAGGATTTCCTCCCTAGTGGCTCCTGTACTGTACAGTGATACTGTGTTTTTATTTTTATAGAGTAGTGCTTTTTGTACAGTGTAGAAACCACTATTTTAGAGAAGTTAAAACACACTACTTTAACCCAGAAATGTCATGTGTGCAGAATGTGTGAATTTGAGGCATGTTTAGAAATGCATAACAGGAATAAACTTGTTCGAAACTTGCTTTTTTTCATTCAGTATTAAATAGGCATTTACATTTAGTCATGTGGCAGACGCTTTTATCCAAAGCGACTTACAAAGAGTTCAGGGAGCAATAAGCGATATGTCATAAAAGAGCAATAGTACAATAGGTTATAATACAATTAATATGAGCTGCATTGTATATATTTAGTATAAAACAAAATGAAGAGCTCAATTTAACCCGATAGGAAACCTACACGCAAGTGTATTCAGTGAAAATATGACTGCTTATATTGTAGTGAGTTAAAATAGGTTGTGAACGTATTTGGGCACTGGAAAAGTAAAAATCATGGTACTAAAGATTTTTTTTTGTCGTAGAATGCATAAATATATGATGGGCCAGTGCCTAGGGGTCTTTTACTCTTTCTAATTCATCATTCATTCATTCATAATACGCACCTGGCATAATGGATTCATTTTTAATAAACTAATACAGTTTTTTACACATTTTTGTATTTATTGTTAGGCGAGATAACTAAAGATTGTCCATTCCTCTTTTCTTTAAACATTCTAACTCTTATTTTGAAAAAGGGACCTTTATTGTTGTAACGTTCTTTTTAACACCAGCCAGAGATCACCGAACCGCTCTGTATCCATTTGAGTTGAATAGATTAATTTTTAAATGTGTGATAAAGAAGACACTAATGATGATAAAAAGAGAAATCTCAATGTGGTGTATGTATACAGTCCGGAGTACATCCAGACATGTGACTCGCTGTCGAAAGTACCAAACCGGGTGAGCTGAGCTACAATACACACACACACACACACACACACACACACACACACACACACACACTTCCAAAACAAAATACATTTGGGTTAAGGCGTACTTATAGCTTTATAGTAAACCACGTTACATATCGAACATTATTGAGATGACGGCTTGATGTACGGAAAGTGTTTTTTCTCTAAATAGTTGTGAGCGTAACGTTACTGTTCATAAAACGTATTTTAACTAAGTTAACGTTACCATGGAGTTAAACTTACATCAATATACAGTAGCTGTCATTTAAGGTAAGCACGTTACCATAATATGTTTGAACATGGTATCACGCCATAGTACATTTTGTATGGCCTTGACTGAATAGAAATATGTGGTTGTTTTTACACAGGCCAGTATGGTGCATTCATTGATAGAGGCGTATGACTTACTGAACTACATGAGGTATGTCAAAAACATGGTTTGTGTTTGTTCTTTTTCAAATCTTCTTGAGGGAGATCGCATTTCATGTCTTCTGGTTTTAACACGTTAACTGGTGTTTATTTTGTTGAACATGTGTGTTTGTTATCGTTCAGTGTGGTGAAGCCTCGCGTGGCTTCAATGGAGGAGATGGCCGTGTTTCACACAGACTCGTACCTACAGCACCTGCACAAGATCAGCCAGGATGGAGACAATGATGATCCTCAGTCTGTTGACTTTGGCCTGGGTAAAAAGTTTTCATTTAAGAAAGTCAGGTTTGTGGTGGCGTTTAGACCAGTTGATTTAGTTCACACAAAAATGAAATTTCTGTCATCATTGTTATTTCAAACCGGTATGACTTAATTTCTTCTGCGTTATACAAAAATATATATATTTTGAAGAATGTTGGTAACCGAACAACAGCTGTACCATTTTACTTCTATTTTATGGCCACAATACCAGTGGGTACCAATGGGTACAGCCATTCTTCGGTGACCAACATTATTCAAAATATCTTCTTTTGTTTTCTGCAGAAGAAAAAAAAGTGGTACAGGTTGAAATTATAAGAGGGTGAGTGAATGTTGAGGGAATTATTTTTTGGTGAACTGTCCCTTTAAATTTGAAATTCCTTCCTAAAATCTCCCACTTTTCTAAAATGCCTTTCCACTAGAGATGTCTATATACTTGATTTCACCTATTGGTGCACCTGAAATAGACAAATCTTTTTAAAGGGGGTGTCATCACACTTCTATTCATTTGGTGTATCAGCCAAACAAGTAATATAATTTGTTATCACTGTAGTTCTCTTTTGCTGTCAGTAGTGGGCAGTATTATGCTTGAAACTTGCTCAGACATTTGCGTTTTCATTGCCTCTGGTCCATGAGTAATTGAAATACCTTATCTCCAGGGATATAAAAGAATGTTGTTGTTATTAAAGGGGAAAAAGAGCTAAATTCAAAATAGATCCTTTGACATGAGCTTGTGTTTATGGTTCTTTCTCATTCTCTGACTCAGACTCTCACAATCTTGTCTTTCCTCTCACTTTTCTCTCTGCACCTCATCCCATTGTCTCTCTCTCTCTCTCTCTCTCTCTCTCTCTCTCTCGCTGTTATCAACCGTCCCTTATGTCTGCCTCTGTTGTTCAGGTTATGACTGTCCGGTGGTGGAGGGTATTTTTGAGTACGCGGCTGCCGTTGGAGGTGCCACTCTGACTGCTGCCCAGAATCTCCTGGATGGAAAGTGTGATGTGGCTATCAACTGGGCCGGAGGGTGGCATCACGCCAAGAAGTAATGCATCACAACAGGCCGTGTGCCCACCTTCTTGTGTTTCACCTTCGCATCATTGAGATGCCAGTGTCCTCTTTGGTATAAGCAAACAGAAAATCAGCTTGGTTTGATGCTAAAACTGCAAAGTTTACATATATATGGTACAGTTTGTTTGTGGAAGGCTGTATACAAGAGCCAAGTGTCCTTTAATGTGCAGTATAATGTTAAAAATATTAAAAATGTATTTACATACTGAAGCCTAACCTAAGTGTATAACTGTATGAACAAAACCAATGACATTTACTTGGAAAATATTGCACAAACTTTTCAGTTGTCATAGTTAATATATAATAGTTTAATATGTTTGTAATGTTAGATATAGACAAAAATGATAAAAATAGACAAAAAAACACTTTGTTGTTGTCCAATATTAGTGGAACATGTCCATAGCTGAAGGGATCATCATATCTTCCGGGTGCACTGTATGTGTTGGAAACATTTTTAGAATGTTGTTTAGTGGGTCACTGGACCAGCTGATTTAATGAATGTGTGTGTTGTTGTTGTATAAGGGACGAGGCATCTGGCTTTTGTTATGTGAATGACGCCGTTCTTGGAATCCTCAAACTGCGGGAGAAGTATGAGAGAGTTCTCTATGTGGATGTGGACCTTCACCATGGAGATGGTAACAACACTTCCCTGTTAATAAGAGACTTTGTAACCATAACGATTTTTTGTCTTCTATGTCCACAATAAATGTTTAGTCAGATTAAATCTGACTCCTACATCTGGGTTGTTATCAATATTAAATGTTTTATGTTTTGTTGTAACTTAGGTTTCTGTTTTTATACTGAGCATTTACCAATTCTAGTTATTTCTCTATCTGAACCAAAATCGTGTTTGGATGAAGTCTCCGGGTTCACAGACACTTCTGCTAAGCTCAGACCGGTTATAATATCCTTCCTTCCAGCTCTGTTAAGTGGACCTCAGCATTGTTTCCTCCCCAGGTGTGGAAGACGCTTTCAGCTTCACCTCCAAAGTTATGACAGTGTCTCTTCACAAGTTCTCCCCTGGCTTCTTCCCAGGTTAGTCCAGCATGCCTTTACGCCTCAGTGAAGATCAGCACGCCTTTTAATTCCCTTAATTGACAGTCATGTTTCAAGTCATGCCAGAGTTGGAGCTGCAGCCCCCACTCTGGTGCCCAGAGTCTGATTACCCACCTGATAACAAAGACGGGAGCTCGGCAGCTTCTTGGAGATGCTGAAAGGCACTTCAGTAGTGTAACAATAAAGCTTGTGAGCGTAGCCGGACAAGTGATGTATAGAGGCAACAAATTAAGATATTTTGTGGTTTATTTGGAGGGGTTTTATCTTTGTTCATAGTTCACCCAAAATCTATATTCTGTCGTCATTTACTCACTCTCTTGTCATTCTAATTAACAACATTTTTTTAGATATATTTTGTGTATTGTGGCATGAAGAAAGTCCTACAGGTTATAAAATACAAGAGGGTGAGTAAATTATGACAGAATTTTCATTTTGGATGAACTAAAGAGTTGCCAAATGACCTTGACAAGGTCATAAGTTGACAAGACATGTAACACGTATGAAAATTCATATAGATCATT
Organism: Barbatula barbatula; assembly: GCF_947034865.1. Classification (NCBI taxonomy): domain Eukaryota; kingdom Metazoa; phylum Chordata; class Actinopteri; order Cypriniformes; family Nemacheilidae; genus Barbatula; species Barbatula barbatula. Next base: position 10,310,209 of record NC_136766.1, on the reverse strand, counting down.
TTATCCTCCTCATATTTCATACATCCCTTTAACAATTTGTTTGGCCTTTTTAGCTTCATTAGATAATAAACTTAAGACACCACAGAAATATACAGAAAGAGGCCAAGCTTCATCAAACTCTGGTCGATGCACAGTTAACTTGGCTAAGGGTTATCATTTCTTTTCCAGGTACAGGTGATGTGAATGACACTGGGCTGGGTAAAGGACGCTGGTACGCTGTCAACGTTCCCCTTGAGGATGGAATCCGTGATGATCGGTACTGCCAGATATTCACCAGGTCTGTGAAGTTTTAATAATCGATACCATCTGCTTTGTTATTTGAGCGTGCTTGACTGGGCATATAATACAGTAATCTCATGTCTGGTTTGGTTTGTCTCTCAGTGTGATGCAGGAAGTAAAAGCATACTTTAACCCTGAAGCACTCGTGATGCAACTGGGAGCCGACACCATGGCGGGCGACCCCATGTGCTCGTTCAATATGACTCATGTTGGAGTCGGAAAATGTCTGAACTATATTCTCGACTGGGAGTTACCTACTCTAGTACTTGGAGGAGGTTGGTGTAATTGCATTTATTGAATTGTATCTTTTTCTCAAAAACATTACATAACCGACAGTTAAGGCCGTGGTTTTTTTCCCCCTCCATGCCTTAACGTTGCCAACTCCCTCTTCTGTCATTGTTGCCAGCCTTCTGTCTCGGCCAAAAAGTTTATTAGTGTGCTGTTACGGGCAAGGGGGGGTTAGTCTGAGAGAAGAAAGTGAACTTTGTGATTTTTGTCCATTTTGAAATGAGCTCTAAGCTGCAGACCTGCCTAGCCAAGCACTAGATGAAAGGTAGTAATTACACTCGTACAATGAAGCCCTTTTGCTGACTTCAATCCCCCTTCTCTTTCTCTTTCGGTCTCTGTATATACAACTCTGCCTCTCTCTCTCAGGCGGCTATAACCTTGCCAACACTGCCCGCTGCTGGACCTATCTAACAGGGACCATCCTAGGACAGACTCTGTCTTCTGAGATCCCAGACCACGAGGTGAGACCAAGATGTCTTCTTTCAGCAACTATCTAAAACCTCACTCTTCCATCGCTGCTGAGTCACCCGCTCTAATCAAAGATGCCCTGGCACCTCTCAATAACCGGGTTTGTTTTCATGTGATTCAGGAGCAGGGAGGCGGGTGCGCGCATACTCAGGCGGAGGGGTCTTAACAATACCACTCTGTCCCTACAGATTGACTGAGAGGGACTCATGCTTTTCTTCCTTCAATTGTTTATGCCTCACTCTTCTCTTTCCTTCGAGAATTAGAATGTGTGTAGTTTTTCTGAGAGAAAGCCCTTTATGAGCTTCTTTTTGAGGTGCTTCAGAGAAGAGATGAAGGAATGGAAAGCCTTGCGGTTGGTCAGGGAGAGTTTGATATCTCTCTTTTCTTTTGGCTCACAAAGAAGGTCTTTTAATGTTTATAGAGGGTGCTTTCATGGACACCACCATAAAAGATGCTGTTGTTTCAGCTGACATGACCTCCTGCGTCGCATTGACCTTTAACCTCTCAACAGGGCTAGCGACCAAAATAAGGCAACGGACATTATCGTCTTAGAATTTAGTAATGACATTGCTTGTGATGATGATGAATGCATTTTTTTAAAGCAATTTTTCTTTATATTATCAAGACAGAAGTATTTATGAGCCTTTATAGATTAAATATTGTGTTTTGTTGGCATGTATGATGTTACAGGAAGAGAATGAGTCTGTTTTGTTGGTTTTATAAAGCGGTGCTTATTGTGGTCAATGTATGTGCAAAATGTGTTTTTATAGCATTACTTTGAAACATACTACGGGTTAGGCCTTTTCATGTAACACAATGAATAGAGTGATACTGTGAAGGAACAATGTGGAGATTTTAGCAGTATCTAGCGGGGAGGTTGCAAACTGCAACCAATGGCTCACTTCACCCCTCCCCTTCAAAGCACTACGGCAGCTCTCAGATTAAACAAATGTTGACGCGTTTGCGCTTCTTTGCCGAAAGGAGAGCGTATTTACGAAAAAAGTACTCTGCAGAGCAGTTAGTCTGTTTGCAAGGCTAATGTAGAAACAACATGGCAAATTCCATATAAAGGGACCTGTGGTTTATGTAGATAGAAATAGCTCATTCTAAGATTATGAAAAACATAATGCTTCATTATGTAAGGTCTATATACACCTCTGAAGACATAGTTATGTGTATTATATTGCATTTCTGTCAATAGATCCTCAAAGAAATAACACACAGATCTTTAAAGGGATAATTCATCGAAAAAACGAATATCTTTCATCATTGAATTACCCAGAACACAAAGGTTAGTTTAAACAACTTTGGTAACCAAACAACACTGGCCCCCAAATACTTTCATTGTATAGACACAAAACCACAGAAAAAAAGGAATCATAGACATGTTCTGAACCACATGAGGGTGGATAAATAATGTCAAAGTTTTTGGGTGAACTATCACTTTAAATTGTTTAAATGAGTTTTATTTTTTAAATGTGACCCTGGATGACAAAACCAGTCTTTTGGGTCAATATTCTAAATTTAGATTTTTACATCACCCGAAAGCAGAATAAACAAGCTTTCTATTGATGTATGGTTTGTAAAGATAAAAAAAGGAAAATCGCCTTTGACGTTGTCAATGAGAGGCACTGTGGCAGGCCATCCACTCACAAAAAGTTTTTATATATTTAGGGCAGGAAATTGACAAAATATCTTAATGGAACATGATCCTTAATGATTTTTGGCATCATAGAAAAATAATTTTCACCCATACAATGTAATTTTGGCTTTTACTAAAAATGTTCCCGTGTTACTTAAGGCTGGTTTTGTGATGCAGTGTTACATATTACTTTGTTTGGGAGAGCTTTATCATTTATATTCTATTCTATTAACTGCTAACACAGCTTTAGTTGGCGTCTTGAAATTAACCCCATATGACGGCCATAGGAATCAACCCTCTCTAATTTCAACTGTCTTTTTACATTTTGAGTCTCTGGATCTCACCATCTCCTTCCCATTCCTCTTCAGTCTCTCTCTATAGCTGTTCTCTTTTTATTGTCCCCTCGATCAGCTTTTCAAAGCATGAAACTCTCTTCTCCTCTTATAGAGAGAGGACCCCCGCCAATCTCCTACACCACCGCTGTTATTGTGTGTCCATCCAGGCCAAACAAAACACTATTTAACTGTAGTGTGAGTCCATAAGGACAAAGAGAAGAGAGATGGAGAAAAGGAGAGATAAGGCTGTTAAAAGACAGAGAGGCATCCACCAATGGGGGCATAAAAAAAGTTTGAAGAGTATTTGAGCATAGAAGAAGCTGGGAAAGGAGAGGTGAAACAAGAAGCACTTTGTACCTGCGCAATCTCTCGTTCTCCTTCAGCCAGTCCAGCTGCTGAGACTCAGAGGCGGCTCAGTCTGGGTTCTGCCCTGCCAGGACAGCAAACAATGAAGACAGAGTGAAGTGGAAGCACACAACGAACTCATTCAGGCCCTGTCACACACGCACCCACACAGACAGATGAAAAACCAGGGTAGTATAGACAGTACTCTCATATGGGGGAACAGAAATGCAGGGGATTTTATTTAGACATCAATGGTTTGTCTTGAAGAATCTCACAATTTGGTAAATCTAGTGTTGTATTTGACAGTTTGTACAACCTTTTGAAGGATTTAAAGTATTTAGTATTTAGAAATCATTATCTAAATTAGTTACATTAAAGTTGTCTCCGCAAATTTAAAGGGATAGTTCACCCAAATGCAAATGATCATCATTTAATCACCCTCTTGTCATTTCAAATCTGTAGGATTTTCTTCTGCAGAACAGAAAATACGATATTTTTAAGAATATTGGTAACCGGACAACAGCCGTACCCATTGACTTGCATTGGTTTCATGTCCATACAATGGAAGTGAATGGGTACATATTTAGTTTGGTTCTCAATATTCTTCAAAATATTAAACGGCATTGGCCTCCATTGACTTGCGTTGTATGCCCACAAAACCTTTCTTAAAATATCTTCATAGTCATTGTTGTTTTAGAGCACATCAAGTTGAATAGTTGCAGAGTTTTTATATTTCAGTGAACTGTCCCTTTGGGGCTACACAAGTCATATTTATTGTGCCTAAAGTGGGAAGATTACTCTAAAGTGTAGTGGTTGTACAATATGACAGCAAAGCTAAAGTAGAAACCATAACATGCTCTGTGTTGGTTGAAAGGGAAGGCTAAATCCACAAAAAGTCTAAGTTGACGGTCAGTGTGGCTAGGCTGTGCATGTATGGCATTGTCCTGGTCGAATCTTATCAGCCAGTGGTAGGAAATTTGCAGTGTTTTTGTTACAGTGCTGTCAGGGACGACTCTGGGTGGAAACGGCCCTCACCGCTCTGTGTCCAGTCAACAACTGTACATCCTCTCCTCCTTTTTAAAACTTGTTTCTGCCAAGTTATTTTCAGCACAGCCCAGTGAAATAACAAACAGCGAGCACTTTGTTTCCCCCCCTGTAGTCAGCTAGTCAGATAGATGGTCTATTTCTCTCTCTCATTCTCTCTCCTCCCTAGTTCCTTTTTTGTTTTACTCCGTTTCAATTGGAGGGTGGGTCGACTAACTAGGAATGGACAATCTGCATCATTTCCCTCAATTGTACGAGGAGTGTCTCCTGGCTGGTTCACAACAAACACCAACATATCAAACATTCTTGAGTCGGCTGCTGGATTTAGAACACCAGGAAAGATAACTGTCATTTTCACAGTGATCCAACAAAACCCAACCACAGCTAATGTTTGTTGGGACAGTGTGAACTCGCCTTAATAGACATATTCGAATGTATGTGCTTGCCAAGGAGGGGAACTCCACCCTTGATCCTAAACACAGTCAAAACACAGTCATGAGCTGGGCTAACAGTTCATACACACGGTACCAAAACGACAGCTGTGGTTACGCTAGTCAAACACTGCTAAAAGGATTGTAAGGTCTTCTGTCTGGTTTGAATGGATTGAGGAGGGGTTGAAGACTCCAGTGGGAAGAACAGGGAATGTAAAAGGAACAAATACTGTGTGGGGTGAGTTTAGAAGAGGTTTAAGGTTGTTCAGGGTAGGATGGGGGAATGTGAAACTGTTTTAGACAGGCAGGTTGCCCTTTGGAGACCGTATGTATGGAGACAGAAAGGGACAGTTCGCCCATAATGAAAAATCTTTCATCATTTAATCACCCTCAAATCATTTGGAATTTGTATGCATGACATTCTTTTCTCTGCAGAACACCAAAGAAGATATTTCGAGGAACGCTGGTAACCAAACAACATTGGACAAAATTGACTTTAATTGTATGGACAAAAACCACAAGACAATTTCTCAGTTTATAATTCTGTGTTAAACAGAAGGAAGTCATACATATTTGAAAATTACTAACTTACGCACAAATAATCTCTTTTTTTGGTGAACTGTCCCTTTGTCTTAATTTACTCACTTTCTTGTTATTTCAAACCTTTTTACTTTATTTCTACTGCATTTTGGAGAATGTTGGTAACCACCAAACAATGGCGGTACCCATTCATTTGCATTGGTTGTATTTTCATTCAATATACTGTAAGTCAATGTGTACCGTCGTTGTTCTGTTACCAACATACCTTAAAATATATTATATTATATACGATGACAGATTTTTTATTTCTTTCCTTTCCTGTTTTGGTGAACATTTAATGCACAGCAGGGTAGTTGGTCATTAAAGTTCACATTGTCGTGCAGGCAAGTACATGTCAGGATGTACAAGATATAAATATGATGAGTTCTAAGCTGAGGGCTGTCAGATTTTCGTGACACCAATTTAGTTTCCTGTGTTTTACCACTTGAGAATTTTCCATTTACGTTTAAAAAAAACATGACTCTCTTTCTGTCTAAAATTTCTGAAGTTGTCAGAAATATATCATAGACATGCCCGTATGCACACACACACACACTGACACACTTAGTGACTGCCAAGTTATTCACACCGAGTTAGACAGGATGCTGCGTGTGCCAGTAGTGTTATGTTTGCATTGTCTGTTGTTTTGCCCTTTGAACCATGTCTGGTACTTCACTATATAGTGAGAGACAGACAGACTGTCAGCACAGTTTTGACTCATTACCGCCCACACATACAAATGATCTACAGGGGATGAATTTCATCCATGGTGGAGGCTATATGTATCCACTCATATGATTGACTTCAGAAAGTAATAAAATATACCCTTAGCTCAGAAAAACTCAATGGGCTTTGTTATGCAGCTGTGAGTTTCAAAAAGCTTTCTTTTAGGATTTTTGGTCCAACTGATTTCAACCTCAGGTGTTCTTTAACATCACCGGTCTGACCCATCATAAACGAATAGTTTGACACCCCAACAGAAACTTGTGTGGCCTCTTTATTGTCCTCCTTGGGTGGAAATATTTGCCGTCGCGTCTGGGAAGTAGCTGGCTCCTAGAATTCCGGAGTTAAATAAATGCTGGAAATGAGCTTTGGGAAAGTCCATAATGGATTATGGGTGGTGTTGATGCTCATGGTGTCAAAGGTCATAAAGTCAGGAGGTGAGACCTAAACTTACCTTCATGATGAACTAAGATTTAAATAGACAATGAAGGTCATAATTTGTCATTATTGAGGTTTTTTTACTTGATCTTGAGTGGCTTTTCGTGTTGAGGAGGGAGATGTTGATCTTGATCTGTTAGGGTTATTTGGTTCGCCATTATTACATTGATCTTTCTTATATCAAACATTTCAGTTTGTCATTACATTTCAAAAGAGTAGGTTGATTATTCTCAATTATGGTTGTATAGAAAAGCATAACTCTCAAATACAAGTTATATAAAACAGCCTGTTCAAACATGGTCTTAATGTGGACCAAACCAAACAATGCACAGAAAAGTGGACAGTGCTGTTTCAGATTAGTGATTGAGAAAGGTTGAGTTTATGGGAAAAACAAGTGACGTGGTGGGGTGTCCTTATTAACACCAACAACTTAATTCTGTGTGCATGTGTCCTTATTATTAAAGTGTGCATCAACCTCTTGCTGATCAAGAGTGTGTGTGTTTACGTAGAATGTAAAGACTCGAACGTTCGCAAACTCATATGTTCTATAATTCTTAGCATGTTGGAGTGCATTGGGACCGGAGGTAAACTGGATAAACAAAGTCAAAGTAATTGAAAGCAGAATCAAGCTAATGCATGTAACACAAATACACGCAAATCTCATGCTTGCCCAATTTGAATAGCAGATACCTTACCAACACAATGCAGACAGTGTTTTGAGGAAGGCAACGCGCTTGGCTGTATTTTTGTCTAACCCCTGTAGTTTCCATTTTAAAAACATGACGCACTGCTAATTGTAATTCAGATGATATTCACGATAGAGGAAACATTGGCTTGCTTTCAACCCAAAGGGTCAAAACACTGATAGGAGCATAGCTATCCACTGAGAAAAAACTTTGTGTGTGTTTGGATAAGTGTGTAAGTGTGACTAAACCTTCCCCAATATATTAAAATCTGTGCTGCATTCAAGCTAAGGAAAATATCACAAAACATAATTTGTTTTTATGAAGAAACTCTGAATCACATTTGAAGGTCATTAGTGAAGCTCTGCGATAAGTGAATTTCTTTCCTAGTTTAAGAAATGTTTGTATGACTTCAGCTGCCCGAGGCATCTATGCCAGTCACCCTCACCCGCATATTGTTTTGTCTAGTGTAACACACTGTAAACAAGTTTTCGCATTGAACAATAGAAATATAGTCAAGAAATGTATCAGTATCTCTGAATCAAATAATCATCCTGCTCTTTGAATTATTTTTCTGTCTTTATCCCTAATCCAGTACTTCACAGAATACGGTCCGGATTATTCCCTGGAGATTAGCCCAAGTTGCCGACCCGACCGTAATGAAAGCCAGCATCTGGAGCGGGTCATCAGCACCATCAAAGGTAATCGTCATGACAACATCTAGAATATCACCATACACAAGAGCAGACCTGAAAGCGTAACCCATTCTCATAATTTAATACAGTGCCATATCTACAGATGAAATAGCTTTTGTCCAATAGCTGGTTCAGATGTTCAATTTGGCCACCATTGGTAATGACGATGATGAAATGCTTTTTCGTATGCCATTTATTTATCCATCAATCTGGCCAGCTGTCCCACCAGTGTCCTGGAGAATTTTGCATTTACCCCCACTAGTGACCAGAGACACCCACAAACCAACCACAGTTGTCCCCTGCGACCTACCCTCCTCAGCTGTAGAAAAGAGAAACATATCTTTTTGATGTTCCCAGTCATCAGTAAACAAATAAGCAAAGCATTCCTAAGAACTTGAAGTTGAAGTCTCTTGGGAGAGGCCGAGATGAGAATGAGAACAGTCTGAACTAGGAACATTTGCACACATGTACGTGCAGGCCACCAGACACGCACATATCCGCACTTTTATGAGATGTCTCTCGAAACAGCATCTGGTTTGTCCCCTGGACCAAAGAATTTGTTTTTCTTTATAGATGTTAGAACGTAGCATTTTTTTTTCTTGGATTCTGTGTGTATATTTCATGACTTGATTCTTGTTTATTTAAGGTTCCTGCCATCTCTTTTCACCTTTTCCAAGGATAATATTTCTTTAGACTGAAAATATTTGAACAGATGACCCTCGGATATAATTATAAAGAAACGTTTTTTCCTCATTCAAGCAGCTATCTAATAGTCTAAAACCTGTCAATAAAACAGTAAAAGCAGTATAAACACAAGGACATAACATGATTCACTTTAGGGTATTTTCCTGTAATTATATACTGTAATTCCCACGATCCCTCACTATACTGTATAGTGTTAACCGAATTAACCTAAAATGCCTGTGTAAAAGAAATAAGTGACAAGTTGTGGTCTCCATCACCTCCCTCCTTATGGGATGAAGTTGACCTGTGGATAAGCATCTTTGACTCGGACTCAGCCCGTGAAGTGTAACCAGCCACCAGAAGACAGAGATAGCACATGTCAGTTCTCAGAGTCACAGCTGCTCCACCTTAACATTAGACAGCTTCTCTTTTTAGTGGCTTTTCAACTGTGACTACACATTTCTCTTTCCATTTGCGGGTCTCCATCTTATTGATCTCTTTCTCCGCCCCGCTCTGGTTAATGTCAACTCCACTTACTCTTTCCGCGAAAAGGGCCTCAGATCTCTGCTGTTGACCCGAAGGTCCCTGAGAGGTCACAACCCCACCGTATGAGGAAGCTGTACAATCTGACATTGCCCATATAACTGACACCTTTTAAAGTTGAGCTTAGTTAAAGTCACATTCTCTGTATCTAAGAACTTGATCCACAAACTTTCATCATCAAGACTGTTGTTGCTATTGTGACTTTTACAAGACACTCACTTGTTTCATGAAAGCAGCGTAAAAGTTCTCTGTGAGTCAAGTGTTATCCAAAACGGACCTAATACATTTTTTTGCCTTTCATGGAAGAACTTTAGCATATTCAAACTTTGTGTTGGTGCATTATGAAAATGTTCACGACAAACACTGCAGACTACAGGCAAACATGCTTATTTTCTGTGCCCGTGCGGTATGTGTAGCATGTGCCATGTGTTTGTTCTATCCCACAGCACCGGCAGCTAATTAAAAAGGGCTTAAGCGGCAGGCTGCTTGGCGTCCATTTTAGGGTTTTCACCCATCTCATTTAGACCGCTATAGACTCCTATACAGCAAAATTAAAATATGATCACGCAAGAGCACAGATCTTGGATCAGTTTAACTTGTAGTATCCTGAAGTTATGGGAGCCATTAAAGGGTGAAAAACTGTAGTGAGGTCAGCTTTAAGAGATGTCCATTTTACTAAAGATTAAATGTTGAATGCATGTATAACATCACATCCTCACATCTTCAGTTTTTTGAGTGGTGACTAAGTCCTTTGGAAGATAAATTTGGCTTCTGTATTAGATTAACCAATACATCTATGTAGGCATTTTCTATTATATACAGGATTTACACGTATATCCGCTATGCAAGCCTTTTCACCACAATGTCTCCTAAATTAAAATTTTCGTCCTTTTTCAGCTTCAGACTGTTTCAAAACAAGATAATAAACAAATGTTACTGCGCATGCACGCTTTTGTGACCCAACCTTAAATTTTGAAAATAATCCCTGTAGATTATTTCTGATAACAAGCAAAAGAAATAAGTAAATAGACTGGTTAGCAAGTTAAAAGTATGTCTAGACAGTATTATTTTGCCTTACCAGGAGAAGAACCATTACTTGGCTAAACTAAAAGTCATACGACCCATTCTACAAATTGTTTATTTAATACAATTATTATACAATAAATAATTAATAATATTAGAAATAAATATAAATGAATTGTATAAATGGAACACACAGACCGGAAGTTAACTTCAGGCCAGGCGCGTTCGTCCAATGAAACCATCTATAGAAAATCTAACCAGTAGGCTATATGGTTATCTGTGTGTTGTGTCAGAGCGCTGCATAGCATATCCAAACATGCATTCTTGTAAATAAAAAGATTGGCTTGTGTATTTAGTTGTAATTGTTGTTTTGTGGATGAGGTGAGTGGAGACTTTTGATCTGACTGTAGGAGGAAGTAATTATTTGGGATAAACATTTTATTAGGCACTGAATAATTCCATCAAACTGGCTCTACAGGGTCATGTAAAGACTCCTGTATCGTTTTTCAACAAGCTCTGCCTCGGCTTTCAAATCAACAGCTCACATCAATTAAACCACATTTTAATTAGGTATCCGCTGTGGCACTCGCTGTGGTTTACGGCCTTATTTTAGTTGATAAGAGTGTTTATGAAGGAAGGAAAAGCGTGCGGATCAGGAAACGCAAGCGCATGATGAGCGTTAACCGGGGTAACGTGAAATATCTCTGCTGGCCTGAAAGCTCACAGTGTGTAACCTGCCCAAAAGTTTTTTTGATAATACACTAAACCATTTTTCCGTGAAGAACTGCGATTGATTAACGCAGGTAATAAATGGAGAGGCTTGCAGTTGTTACACATTAGTTTCCAAGCACATCTGGGTAACATTTACGACACTCTGCCTTGCTTTATAAAATGCTAAGAGACAAAGAAGTGGAGAAAACGAGTGAACACCATACATGGTTGTTTTCAGTGATCCCGATCTGCGAATTCTAAGTAGTTTAGTGTATCTCCTATTGAAGACAAGTTTCAAAAGGTTAATAGAGACGGTATTGTTTTCGCACATTGTAGCCAAAAGCAGTCAAACTGGATATTTTAGTTGATTCCGTCCCTCATAGAATCGAAATATGTCGCGTACATGAGGCCTTTGGAAGTGCTTCGCAAATTCAGGAATATTAACTGATTAACAACATTTTGACAATAGTTAAAAGAAGTCAAAGGAGCATGTTGTTTTGAAATATTGATGTTAAAATGCTACTGCAAGTGCATAGCTGTTGTCTGGCACATTGAGAGATGAAATCTCGAACGAACAGTGCAAACAGTTCCTTTAATTGTAACCAAAATTTCCTTCGGTGCCTCGAATTCAAACCGATTGCCATAGTTTCTCCTGGCAGCCCAAATGTTATCAAAACACCAGCTGGTGAGAACAAAGGGGACATCCTTTTTCAGTGCAACTGTATAGTTTCTGTATGAATAGAAGGCACAATTACAATGCAAATTGTGGTTTGTAAATCCATGTAAATCGATTTAGATGAAGAAATATTTGAATAAGTTTGTGCGCTTCCACATGCTGTAGGATATCCTGCTCTTTCTGATTTGCTATGTGTCTGCTTCATTTAAGATCATTGTCACTCTAACATCTGAGAGTGGTAACTTCTGGTGCAGATGTGACAAACCATGCACAGCTGCAGATCAGCCTTTATCTTAAACCTTTTGTGAACACTTGCAATTTTCTCAATCTTTTCTGTCAGTAAATTCGGTGTATACTGTCAAACTGGACACATCAAAGCACACTTGTGGTTTACCCATCTGCTCTTTGCATAGCAAGACAAGATGTTTGAATGGTTTATATAGTTTCTTTTTTGTGTATGTGCATGGCTGCCTTGTGTCCTTGAACATACACGATGAGTTCTGTATGTACCAGTGATTTACAATGATCTGCTTTCACAACCATCCACCTGGTGTCTCTGTTTCAGACATTGTTTTTTTTGTTATTAATTTTTTTATTCTTCTCTATCTCCTCCACACTTGTTTACAGGGAATCTGAAGAATGTAGTTTAGGAGTGGGCTCTCAGCTCATGTTTCCAAATCAGACCCTGCTCCTCTAATGAAGACAGTATGTTGGAGTCATCGCCAGAAGGGGGCTTGGAAAACATTACTTGAATGTTTCCAGGGAACATCTTTTAAAATGCAGAAACAGGCCAGTGTTGCCCCAATTGAGATGGATCGGGTATTTGTTGAAAGGATATATTTTTCGAAAACCCTAAGCCAGATGAAATACGAAGCAGAAATGTAACTTGTTTTGAGAGGGTTATGTCAAATATATCGTGCATGCTTGTTTGATCCTGTTTTTGTAACTTTTTTTAATCTTTTAAAAATAAGGAGTTGCTGCTCCTTTTGCCAATGCAAATCTTTCGACTCACGGTGGTGTCCTGTGACAGAAATAAACAAAACGTGGTTCACATGGGAAGGGTGTGTCAAAGTATTTTCTGAACAGGCTAATTCACACTGATCCAGCAAACAAATTGTATCGGGGTTTGTTGGATCATTGTGAGTTCCCACATTCTGACACCACTATTTGATAGAGCAAAGATTTAATATGTTGGCGTTAATGAATTACATTTTCAGTTATTTTTAAGGATAGGCTATTGGGTTATTAATTCATACTGTAAACTATGATAACTGTGATGGTTGTTTATGAATGGGATGTGGTCAATTTGACGGACAAACTGACCAATTTTTAAGTCATGGTTATGCACGGGTCTTATTTTGCCTATGACATGCATTTCACTGCAATGTTTATTTTTCTGTCATAAGTCAAAAATGTTTTAATGCGTTTGTAAAATTTAAATTTTTGTATAAATTCTTTCCTGTTATATAATAAAACAACAAAAAAGCATTTATCTGGTATAGTTTTTCGTTGCTCGTCCATTGACTCCTTGTTCAGTAATCTTTCACAAGCATGGGCTGCCACATGTGGAAATCCTGTTCTTTTCAGCATGCTCTTTATAGATTTCTTGGTTGCAAGGGTTTCTCTGAATGGCACACCAAGTGCGATTCATTAAGTGCTTTAAGAGACGGGGCTTCTTGCATTTCAGTCCAATAAACTTATCCGTGCTACCAAAAGAGCTCAGTAAAAGAAACAGAATGAAGTGCAGAGACAGGACTGATTTCAAGACCTTATTAAACCCTTTATGCGCGGCATAGAACCAAACGCTTCGTCTTCCTGTTTTTCTTTTCTGCCTCGTTTGGAGGTTGCTTAACATTAGCCTACAATTTTATAAAATGCATCTCTTTGATAAAATTGTCATTTTTGTGGTAATGCATAATGAATACGTTTTCAATTTGAATAGAATGAGACGCATTTTTTATAAGCTACAGCAAAACCATCAACAGAAAATGGTCGAAAATCCCATTGCGTCCCTGGACTGGCTGACGTTGTAAGGCTTCTGGCACCTGCTGTACTTGTATGTTTGACATCCCAACGAAATTATGCAAAGTGTTCATCTGTCTATAGCCCGAAGACATTACCAACCTTTCACTCTGAACCCCTTGCCGCTCTTTTTTTAGATCTCTTAATAAAACGGTAAATAATACTTCAGATACAGTTTTCCCTGAGCATCGGGCTGAATTGAATCATTCGAGGTGTCTGACCCATTATTTCACACAAAAGAAAAAGCCTATGACGTTCTCGGGGGGTATGTTAAAACCGTTTGTTGTATTTGCATAACGTTTCCCATAGGAGTAAAGCAAATCCCTGCTCCTTTTACCCGTCACTTCCCTCTAATCTACATGAGAAGTGCCTTCTTGAATGACGACAGATGTAGTCTTTAAACCCCTTTAAGAGGAAAGAACCCAGCCGTTTCAATGCACGTCATCATTTTCTTTGACAATATTGATTAGAAACTCGGGACAAAAAAAAGCCAACCCGCGTTTCAATGTTCAACGGCTGGGATTGAAAAGATTTGCTGTTAAATTCATTTCTGAGATAAGAACTGCCGAATGTGAGACGACTTTATGACCCTGCATTTGATAAGCAAAAAATTTAAATCATAGTCAAATTAATGTATTTATAATTATATTATGAGACCTCAGCATGGATTTCCCAGACAGGATCGCGTCCATATTATTACATTGATTAGTTTTATTGAACAGTGTTATTTCGAAGCTTTAAAGTAAAAGTCTTGATTGTTTTCTTTTTATTTCAAGTGTGAATTTTATGTTTTTATCTACTGTTTTACATTCGGCTTTGTCAGTGTAAATTGTCGCAGGCGTAGAGATTGTATTTCACTGCCTTTGGTGTGTCTATGAATGACAATTATTAAATGGGCTATTATGGGAACAGTGATTAAAGTGTGTAGCGTGTGAAAAGCGTCTGTCTTGCTCACTTTAGCAGGCGCAACATAAATCACGGATGTGGATCTATATTCATTTGTAGTGTTGACTTAAACAGATTTTGCGCTGGATACCGAGTAAACGTCAAAAGTACCCTACTTAAAAGTTAAACGAGAAGGCTTTTTTCTTCAAAACCATATTATTATCATTATTTCCCCGAGGGATATTAAACGATTGCAGTGATCACAATGTTACTGATTCATCCAATAAGGTTTTTTATCATCAAGCGTGATTGAAATCTTGTTGATTAAAAATCCGAAAATTGAACCTGACGAATATTTCGTATATTAGCTCGTTCATGGCCCTACTCAGTCCGATTCCATCAAGACTCCATGTCATGTTTTGGAGCGGACTCGGATCTCTCTCGAGAGCGTCGAGTGTGTGTATTTAGGCTAATACCTTTGATTCAGTAACAGTTCATTGAGGGAGCTCTGCTGGAGCAGGACAGGAAAGCCTGGAAACATTTCTCAAACTTCACATTTTCATTTATCCGTGGAAAATACAGCTCAATTCTTCTGGGTTTATTTTTACGCAGCTTATTCTTTATAAATAAACATTGGTCTTGTTTTCTTCTACATACTGGATTTTACAAAACGAACTCAAGTCGGCAAAGTCTCCAATAAAGGCAAGTTAAGTTGTTGGACAAATTACTTTCTGTTGGACTACATTGAAATGTTGTAGTTAAATGATTATCTTTTAATTTATGTCATATGTTTAAAATAATAATTTTGGTTGCAAAAGAACCTATATTGTTAGCAAATATACCCAATATACAATTCGGGTAATAATTATGCATTTGACAGATATGCAGATACAGTTAGTTTATTGCAAACATCGGCTATTGAAAAGTCAAGCCACAAATACGGAATATGTTACAGCTCTGTCTGTTTTCTCTACAATCAAGTGGCTGTATAATGCCAGCTAAAAGTCATTTAAGTGAATGATACTAACAATGTTTCATCTTAATTGAGAACTAATTGACTAACTGTCCAGCTGATACAGACAACCTGCAACATCTTATTAAGTTCAACAGTCAGATTGTGACAAGTTTGTGCCTCAGCCAATGAAGTGTTGCACCAAAACTTATTATTAATT
The DNA here is from genome assembly GCF_947034865.1 of Barbatula barbatula. Lineage (NCBI taxonomy): Eukaryota > Metazoa > Chordata > Actinopteri > Cypriniformes > Nemacheilidae > Barbatula > Barbatula barbatula. Next base: position 10,294,543 of record NC_136766.1, on the reverse strand, counting down.
ATTAGCTGACTTAAAGGGACAGTTCACCCTAATATGAAACCTCTGCCATTATTTATTGACCATCATGTTGTTCACAAACCTGCATACGACTGTTTCTATTGTGGAACACAAAAGAAAATATATATTTTAAATGTTTTAGTGGTTTTGTGTCCATACAACGGAACTCAATGAGTTCTGCAGAAGAAAAAGACTCACACAGGTTGGGAATGACATGAAAACAAGTAAATGATGAAAGAATAAAAATTTTAGCTCGAACTGTTTCTTTAAATTACTAATATACCTCCCTGGCAATTAGTCGACTTATGTAAGTAATGTTAACATTGAGGTTTTCCCAAACAATTTTAGTCTAAAATAAATTGTAGGTTAAACCATATTGACTGCTTGCAGGCGATGAATACTGAGCACAATGAGCTAAACACAAAGATCTCAAGCAAATGCCCTACAGCTGTCAGTGTCTGGGTGTTCATTGCTGGAGGTTCTTTGCAGCTGCATGCCAGCCCTAAACAATTATGCTTTATCTAAAAAAACAGACCTAAGTGGGGATGAGGAGAAGCACTTAATCATATGTGCTCCACTCATTACTTTTCCTTTCATTGTGTATGTGCGTGCGCTTGGCTGTGCCTGCTCACAGACAAGCTACAGGAAAGGATATGGAGTCATAGGACAGTTACAGATTCAGTAATTAAGAGGAATTATCAATGGCTCATCTTTGCAGATTATCCCGTCAAGTCATATGACTCGCATTTTGACTACAGAGCCATTGATAAACATTTGTCTTGTGATCTGTGAACTCTTAAGATTCCTGGTATGTTACATTGAAGTCTGAGCATTGTGACCTGACAAATCACATTTACTTTGAGTGCTTATTTCTAAATGTCAGATCTTCATTGTAATCTTTTTCCCTCAGGTGTTTCCAGGTGATGAGCTCACTTTTGCTGTCTAGTTCCACCATGAAAGACCGCGACTCTCTCTCCCTTCTGCATTACACTGGTTCAGCCAAGACCAGCCCTCAGTTCTCCTCCGCTGCCCTCCACCCCAGCTCTCCTGTGTTGGGAAAACCCCAGCCCTTCTGCCTGCAGTCTGGCCAGCATCTCTTAGCCTCAATGCAACTGCAGAAACTCAACAGCCACTACCAGAACCTGGCTGTATCCTCTGCAGCTACCACTGGACCCAGCAGAGCATACGGAACTTCTGCGTTGAGCCCAGGACAGATTGCTACCCCTGGGGTGGCACAGACACCTGGGATCATTGACTCGGATCCAGTGGATGAGGAAGTTCTGATGTCACTAGTGGTGGAGTTGGGTTTGGACCGGGCCAATGAGCTCCCAGAACTGTGGCTGGGTCAGAATGAGTTTGACTTTATTGCAGACGTACCAGCTGGCTGCTGACCCCAAAAATGTCTCTCGGCTTCTCACTAACGCTCCAAAGCGAAGTGTCCTCTAATTTTGCCTTTGAAAAAAATATTTAAGTGTCAGATTTGTACTGTTAAAAGCTGGTTAAAGATGCTTGCCGTTTTGGGAACCAGACTAATGAACCTTAAAGAGCTGAAGACTTGATCCAAGTGAGACTCTTTTGTAACCTTCTTTAAGTGGATGAGGATTTTTTCTCTGAGAAAGTTACCAGGTTTGAGATTATGTTTGTAAAACATGATTAACCACACACACGCATACCAAAAGGGGTCTTGTGGCCAAGCCTTAAGATCACAGAAGGCTATACTTCTGCGCCCTCTCACCACATTATGCTGTGTGAAATTCAACTTTGCTCCTTAATGTATGGCTGGAGGAAGAGATATTCAGTACATATGGTATGTAAAGAAGAACGGATGAAGAGTCAGGAAAGCGATTGTGATTGTGGAACTGGTGCACTCTGCTGAGGGTCTCCATCAATAGAAAGATTCTCTCTAGAAGCCATGCCATCGCAAGCCTCATTGGTCAAAGAGGAATTCGACCTGCCTAAGTGTTTTCCATGGTTAAATATATTAATGAGAACCGTATCTGTTTACCCAACGACCAGCCTGCATGGTCTGACAGGCTTTCTTATTTAAATAAAAAAAAAATTACATGCTTATTAAAAAGCTGCCTACAAGAGCTTACATATATTTTCCTAAAATGTATCTTTCTGTTAATTTTTAGTGTCTTGTAGGCTGTATGAATAAAGTAGTTTGATTTAAACAGCCCATTTCCACAATTTATTTAAGTATGTTAGACATTTTGTTGCATGCTTAAAAACATCTGGGTTACCCATGTGAAGAGTGAGAGATTTTCTGTCTGAAGTTATGTTTATTTTGTTCTGTTGGAAATTTGTGATTTACTGAAACGTAATCAAAGATTTGTCATTTAGCACTTTTCTTTCGACCATTTATTTTTCTATATAAGAGATTACCTATATTTAAATGTGTGTGCTTTTCTATTTTTAAATGTGAGAAAATAAAGTAAACAAAGCATAACCTTGTCCCTTCCTTTCACACTTCCATTGTTCATACACAGATATTGAATAATTTACAGAGAGAAAATAAACCCTTCTGGGTGCCAAAGATTTGCCAGCCTCACCTCAAGCAATAGAAGACAATGTGTCATGCTTTAAAATAATGAGGGGAGAATTAATACAAAAATACCTAAATACCTAATTCACAAAAGAGCAAATTCCCTTTTCAGTCAATCGTTGACGTCTAACTGATTAATACTGCCATCTCGTGGTTATCTCAATTAACACAATCACTCGTATTTACTGTAGGCATATACTTTACGTGTATGGACCAAATAAATAAATGAAACCGTGTTCTTTATCCGAGGGAAATGTAGAACATTTAAAAGAAGAAGGAAAGACAATGCCACTGAATAATTTCTTTTTTCCAACAATGAAATTATTTATTTGAGATTTTCATGGAGGTCAATAACGATTGACGGGCTTTCGTAATTTTCATAATTTCATTTCTAAATATATAATTCACTCGAGACTTACAAAATATAAATATATAAACGCGCGTAGACGTTGCTATACACCTCCCCGCTAGATGGCAGTCGCTCAAACGGGTGATATACGAAAGTTGGGGTTGTCCCTCTTTGCCACGGGTCGTTTAGTTTATCTTTCTCTGACAGGAAGTGAGTAGTCCTTTTCCGCAGACTCCAACATGGTGAGTGTGTAATATTCGCGATTCCCTCCCGAAATAATCCACAATCATCAAGGTTTTAGCGAAGTAATATTTGGATATCTCTCCCAAATAGTTGTCTTTCACCCCATACAAGACGAGTGCTAAACATATGTCAGTGAAAATGAGTCGATGTACTGTTTAAAACATTAACAGAAAATGCTATGCAGTCTCTCTCCGGTTAGCGGTAAAGTGTGCTAACGTTTGCGCTTTATTCGTGGCTATATTTAACTCTGTTAAGGGACTCGTAGGTCTAGTTCACACATTTAAATGTCAGTCGTATGTAACTTCGTACATTTGAAATGTGGCGCGTGGTATTTCATGTATTAGTTAGCTGTACGGGTGCTAAAGGCCTCGCCTGCCCGAGTAAGATCTTCGCTACCTGGCACAGAGCTGTATCCTAACGTGTGTATGCTAACTAGTTTACCATAATAGCATATCTGGACTAAACTGACCCTCGTGTCGTGCAGGCCCGTGGACCGAAGAAGCATCTGAAGCGCGTCGCAGCTCCTAAGCATTGGATGCTGGACAAACTCACTGGAGTGTTTGTAAGTCTCGCTCGTCTAAACAAGTGTCCTCTGTTGTGGGTTCCATGCAACTCGAAACCTAAAGTTCTGTACGTATCGACTCTATTTAGGCTCCTCGTCCATCCACCGGTCCCCACAAGCTGAGGGAGTGCCTGCCCCTCATCATCTTCTTGAGGAACCGTCTCAAGTATGCCCTGACAGGAGATGAGGTCAAGAAGATCTGCATGCAGCGGTTCATCAAGATTGATGGCAAGGTCCGCACTGATATCACCTACCCCACTGGGTTCATGGGTGAGTTATTTTTTTTCTGCAAATGATGCATTTTTTAGGCATCAACTCTTTGAGTGCCTGAAATGTCTTTGGTCCAGCACCTGGATTTGACTTTTTTTTTTCTTTTTTGGTCTTTGGGCGCATTGTAAATATCATGTTTGCGCCTGTGCTGAAAGGGGCGACTGCAAAGTGTCTGTCAAAGAGAAAATGGCATTGATATTTATTTTTCAGGTCACCCGTGTGATTGAAACGTCCATGTTATGAGAAAAACGGTTGTTAGTCTCCGTTTCTAGAGCTCTGCGCTTCTAATTGAGGCAATTGATATTCGTTCGAAGTTTGTCGCAGAAGCTGTAGTTTACAAATGATCTATAATTATTTTAGAGACTGATCAATTTGCTTCAATTAAACGTTAATATGTCGTCAGGAGCCGCTGGGATATATTTTGTATTACTTGTATCTGCTTTTCGACCTTTCTTTGTGAAAGCTCTTATAACTCATCAATCAGGTCCTGCACTCTATCTCTCTTAATCCTGCACGTTTTAAAAATTAAAATCAAAACCCCAGCAAGAAAAGTGCACCTCTCAGAAAACGTAAACAAAGGAAGATCAGTTTAGATGTTTAATTATGACATCCGTTTGGATACATTTGTCTAATTGTAATGGAAGCTCAGTGCTTATTATTGCAACCGCTATCCATTGTTTATTTATTAAAATGGGTTTTCTGTTAATTAGGCTCCTACAAGTAATTGATTTGAATGCTCGAAGATATTTCTGGTCAATGTTTTGGCTCGCGAAGTGTGTGAGGTATAACTTGTCACATTGAGTTACTTAATCCATCTGTGTTGTTAGAACGCTTTCACACAGTGTTTCCACTGCATCCATATTTCCTTAGCAAGTGCCAGGAGGGTGTATATCTGCTGTGATGTATTGTCAAACTCGGGTGATGTTTTGGAATGTGTTACACGCATACATTGCCATCCGAATATGATGGTCTTCTAATAAATAAATTGTTTTCTTTAGATGTGATCAGCATTGAGAAGACAGGAGAGAACTTCAGACTGATCTATGATGTCAAAGGACGCTTCACAGTTCATCGCATCACAAACGAGGAGGCCAAGGTGAGATTGGAGGACTATCATTCAGAAGTTGATTTTTGCCCAATGTTCTGGCTACGAGTGGCACGTAAATGCTTGTTTTTTGTACTATTTTAGTATAAGTTGTGCAAGGTGAGGAAAATAATCATTGGCACAAAGGGAATCCCACATCTGGTAACCCATGATGCCCGCACCATTCGTTACCCTGATCCTCTCATCAAGGTCAACGACACTGTCCGTATTGACCTGGACACAGGCAAAATTACAGATTTCATCAAGTTTGAAACGGGTAAGTGAACAGAAAGCATCTAGTCTCTAACTTCTGTTGTTTGGTCTCTTGCGTTACCTGATCAATGTATCCTCTTTTCTCTGTGTAAACAGCGAACATGTGCATGGTGACAGGAGGTGCTAACTTGGGACGTATTGGTGTGATCACCAATAGAGAGAAGCATCCCGGCTCCTTCGATGTGGTGCACGTTAAGGACAGTAGTGGCAACAACTTTGCCACCAGGCTCTCCAACATTTTTGTCATTGGCAAGGTGAGCTGAGATCATACAAAATTCAGTTTTGCAGAGATGCTGAAAGTAGGTTATAAAAATCTTTATCCGATTAGATACATCAGCCAGCAGTTTAGTGTTAACTATGCGCTTCTCAAATCTAGATCTTTGATCAAGCTGAATGGGCTTACAAACGTAGTAAATTAAATTGAGAAATTAAAAAAAGCTAAGTGTTTTTAATTCGGAGTAATGCTGTGTTTAATGCTGGTTAACAAATATCTATTGATGCTCTAAACCACTGATGTGCACTGAGGATGTTTCATTCAAGTTGTGTAGTGCTTTTCTGGAACATGTTTTAAAAAATGGGGTAATCGTCTCTTACGGTGCAGATGATACCATTAGTGTAAAAAACATGTTTTTATTTGCATCAAAGTGTAAATGAGCAAATCTCTTAATCGACAGTTGATAACTTATAAATTCATGGCTCTCTCATCAGGGCAACAAGCCATGGGTGTCTATTCCTCGTGGAAAGGGTATCCGTCTGACCATTGCTGAGGAGAGAGACAAGAGACTGGCTGCCAAACAGAGCAGCAGCTAAGTCAACAGATTTAGCACACATCTTGATTTCAAATAAAAAAAAAACTTATTTACAAAATCACGGAGTCATGTGTTTTATGGCAAATGCTTTTTGGGGTTTGGCCTCAGGCTTTGGTTTTCAGGCCTAGAATGTTGTCATAGATGCTGCTTTGAAGTTAAAATATTGTCTTGGACCTTTTGAAAGTTTTAGCACTGTATTTTAGTAAAAACATAAATAATTTTCATGGAACATCCTAATTTTTGTTTTAAGGGACTGCTAGTTTTATGAAACTGTTGGTCGCAACCTCACAGCTAGATGCTGTTAAGTTACACCATGGTCTTTTAAAGGGATAGTTAACTCAAAAATGAAGATTCAGTCATTTATTCTCTTGAATACGGAAGATATTTTGAAGCTTGTGAGAAACCAAACCATCTGGGGCACCAATAACTATTGCAGTAGTTTTGTTTCCTACTATAGTAGTCAATGGTGCCACAGGACTGTTGTTCACAAAGATTATTTTAAATATCTGATGTACATGTTTAAAGGAACTAAGTTGAGGCTGAGTAAATAATTACAGTATTCAAATTTTTGCGTTTGACTATTCCTTTAAAAAATTTATATCCTCTAGGTAGTCTGACTTTAAGGTAGCTAAAATGATAGTTTGAACAAGTGTTTCTGTAATTGGCAGACCATTATGTTAGATGTGCAAAAAGTGTTGTGTGTTTGATTCCCAGGGAACAAAAACTGCTAACAAATATATAGCCTTGATGCACTCGAAGTCGCTTTGGATAAATGCACGAATGTACACAAACAGTTATGAAATGGTATGTTAGGTTAGGATATGATATGATAGGTTGGAGCCACACCTGTGTGCGTGTTTTCTTGTGCTATAGCTGAAGCTCATTTCCAGTAGGCCATATGGGTCCTGCTGAGTTTCAGCCTGTTTCTCCTGCAGCCTTTGGCCTGCTGGTCTACAGCGGCTCAGCACGGCTCACCTCATCACACATAGCAGGGGCTGTCTGCCAGAACTCAATACAAACACACAGACGCTTGTGTCCTTGAGTTTAAACCTTTCTCTTTTGAGCCTCCTGCTTTTTTCTTATCACGCATTTAAATGACAGATATCTCTTATATAACCTGATCTAATATCAGGACAGATTTTGTAGTAGTGCCTGATAAACAATCACATTGTGTCTGGTCCTTTATAACGTAATAATTCCTAATAAAAGAGGGATCATGGGTGTGACTTGAACCTGCCTCATAAAATGCAATTTACGAAAATGAAATCTGAGGCTTGCAAGACCACCTTGCTGCCTCAAAATCTAACTGGGCAGATACATTTTCTCTGCCACAGTAAAGAGAAAAGGGAAAACCAGGAGAAAATGGTCCCTTTACAAAAATAAGGGGGAGGTGGATTGACACGAAGAAAAGGTCCACAAGTAGGGGTTCCTGTCATGCACTTGGGCCATGTGGACTGGGGTGGGGAACCAGGAACAATGAAGACAGTCATACAGTGAGCGAAAACAAGCCCCAGATGTTTCCAATCAATTCCCGTGTATCAGATAAGGTTTCATATGACACCACGAATAAAAACATGCTTGATAAGATTATGATACCGCTTTTCATTCCTCTCTTCTCATCTTTTCGGCTTTCAAGCCAGTGCTGCATGTGTGGAGAAACTGGATGAACAAAACATCTAGGTGAGCCAAGTTCTGGTTCAGGGTGGGGGTGCACACACACGCCAGATGTGTGTTCTGGGAGGGGCGCATGCAGAGGTTACAAAACGTGACAACTGAGGGAAACGTTTCTTTTCCTTTTGTTGAATTTATGTGTTTCTGCAAAGTCGTCATTTGTATCTTTTGCGGTCCAATTGCAGTTGTTTGGTTTGTTCTTCTTAGTTTCATTTTTGTCCCTTTTATTCAAAGATACTTCATTGAATAAACTTACGCGTTGCGATTCAACATGCAAGTCACTTTTAAAACTGGAGCACGTCTGTTCCTTAACGCACAAGTTTCCCGCAAGGCTCACTTTTCACGAAAGATGTAGCTCGTTTTGGATAGTCTCTCTGTTGAACGAGTGGGTGAGGTCTCTCAGGCGCAGTTCATGAGAGTTTGGAGTGATATGAACTGTTGCGCAGCAGAGCACCTCACAGCGGACAGTCGATTACAATACACAAAATGCCTCCGCTGTACGGGCAGTCCCGAGCAAGAGTCTCCAACATACTTCATCGCTTGGATAATACCTACTTTTAACTCAACTCGAAGACAACAGATCAAACATAAGGATGCCTTTTTGCAAGAGGACTATTGTCCCCACAGATGTGTGTAAGAGCCGCGGTGCGATCTTCACGGATCTGGTGGATGTGTGCGGCTTGACTCTGTGCGCGGTGCTCCGGCAGCTGTCGGATTTATCCCGTCAGTCGGTGAGCATCCTGGAGGAGCTGGAGGGAGAGCTCGCCTCCATCTGCTACCGCTCCAGAGCCCTGGAGAATAAACTTATCAGTCTGCAGAAACACATCTCGGCGCTGGCCACCAAACCTCCGGTGAAAAGTAAGAGCTCGAGCTTAACCTTTCGTGACTTAACGCGTTCTTTACCGATAGATGTTTAATGACTTGTTCGCGTACATTTGGCCAGGATCAGTAAGGTCGGAAGGAATTAACGAAGACTGCAAAAACAACAAGTTTATTCTGTTACGTGTTTGTCAACAACGGACAGGTTTCACTCTTTGACAGCTAAACCGATTTGAAAACGTCGTTAAAGGGATAGTTCACCCAAACATGGACATTCTATCATCATTTACTCATCCTCAGGTTGTTTCAAACCTTTATGCATCTTTATACATTCTGCCTAACACAAAGAAAGATATTTGTAAGAATTTCAATTTTCAGTTCGGGGACATTATCCACTAAAATGTATTGTATCTTTTTTTGTTCCGTTGAACACAAAATTACACATTTTGAAGAATTTAGGAAAGCAAACCACCTTGGACAACTATTTACATTTTTCCTACTACAGCAGTCAATGATGTCACTGAACTGAAAATTGTTAACATTCTTCCAATAATCCCTTTCTGTGTCCATCAGAACAAAGTCATTTATACAGGTATGAAATTACACGAGGGTGAGTAAATGATGACTTTTGGGTGAACTATCACTTTAATATCTGGTAGTCTTCAGAAAATTCAGAAAAGCTTTCTCTTATTTGGGTATTCCTTGTAATATGAGATGACGTTCTAAAAGTATTTTTTTGTTTACCACACGAATAGGTTTACATCTAAAAAAAAGTCACAAAGTAACGATAATCTTTACAAACACGTGACATCACTCTTAAAAATAAAGGCGCTTAAGAGGTTCTTCATAGCGATGCCATAGAAGAACCGTTTTTTGTTCCACAAATAACATTCTCTCTCTCCATCAAACATAATGGTTCTTCAGATGTTAAAGGTTCTTTATGGAACCATTCAGACAAAAAATGGTTCTTCTGTGGCATCGTGAAGCACAATTATATTTAAGATTGATGTAACAGTGGTCATCATAAACAACAGTTATTGTTTCAAATCATGGGATCTCCTTCAAATAGTTTGAGAAACTTAAAGACATTTATTTTTTCTGTTGTTCTCAAGTTTTTACCAAGGTTTAATTATTCAGTTGTGTTGCACTAATAACTGTTGTAACCAGTGTGTTTGGGTTGCTAGTTAGTACTATTATTAACACTAGTGTATTCAGGCTACATTTGGAGAGAGAAAGATGTTCCTCCCACAAAAGTATTGCCCAAACAAAGGTTGAGTGTTAAAGAAGAGAAATCAGAGTCGATGAACATCATGTGACGGTTAAGTATTAGGATAATAAACAACAGTTTCACTTCGTAATAAACAAATGCTTTCCACAAAGCCTGTTTATCATCAACACATTAACGCTAGGCTTTGTGTTTTACTTAAATATTTGTATCTGTTGTTTTTGAGTCTTTCTTATTTGCATTTGGCATCTACTCCCTCTGACACCTCCTACACTGCTCTGTTCTGAAGCAGAATAAACCCTGCCAACTTTCACCATCTGAAGATGTGCAGAATATTTCCTCTGACCATTTCCTTTGTTATATCAGAGAAAGCCTCTCGTGTATTGTTTAGCTTAACCCTAAACCAGGGACTTTTGGCAGAGAGCTCGAGTCATTCTTTTCCACAAACCATATCATTTTACAGTGGCAGACCACAGCAGAAACACTGAGATTATCCCTCAAGTTCATGAAAATATCACTGATAATATTTTTGTTTAATACTGTAATCGCTATAAACTTGCAGCTTGAGTTTCTGCCATGCTTAGACATGTTGAAGATAAATGATGTAGATTACTGTATGCAGTGGTCTGGGAACTTTTCTTCATTTTGGTGTAGGGACTGAGGTCAGGTCCCTCTGGGAACCATTTGATGGGGCCATGAGAGACTAGAGGCATGTTTTCACTTTCCCTGATCCAGAGCCAGTTTTGCCATTGCAAACGGTGACAATTGATTCAGTGGTACAGTAAGTCCAGTGGTTTCCATCTCATTCCTCAGTCATTCATGTGAAATTCAGAGTAAGTCACAAGACCATGTTAGGTATGTGTGCTGAGGACGGAAGGATCGAGTGCATTCTTCCATCTGCATTTGGGACACCAACACAGAATAAAAACAAAGGCGTCTGATTCTCCTCTCTTGGCAGTGTTTAGCACCTGCAAATTGATCAACTTTGCTAAAGTTCTCGAAATTGTCTGTAAAATAAATATACACTATTTAGCGTCATGAGGTTTGTTTTTACAAAACTGCAGGTGGTTATGTCTAAAGTGTAAATCCGATGCACAGATTAATCTTTGATTTAAATAGAGAAAACAGCCTTTACTTTTAGAGGCGTTAAATGCTGTTCCTTTCCTTTTTTCCGTATCTTCTATAGTCTGCAAGATTAACTGGAATTTTAAAAAGATTGCGAGAGAGAGAGAGCAAGAGAGGATAGGTGGAACGAGTAAGTTGGCGGATCTAAGAAACGGAGAGAGTGAGACAGTGGGCTGTTCAAGGACGGGGGAATAAGTTACTTTTGTGATAAATTCAGGTGTAATGCAGAAGAATCCATTTACGACTTCCTGCTTGCCAAAGACCTCTTACTTAAGCTGCGATCAGACTTGACTTTGAGAATGCAAAAATCATTCGGACGGTGGTACGAAAATGGGCAGCCGCGATTCCTCCATTTTTCACATTTCTGTACCGAGAGTTCACACTGTGACGTTATCATCTTCTATTGGTCTCACGCACTCACATGACGCAAATTCGCAGGTCGGAGTTCACCAAACCTGAACTTAACTGAGTAGCGCAGCGAAATATTGTTGGACAGGCTTGGGTTTCCGGTCTGTCGCATGCGTATGAATGGAAGTCAATGGAGGGTAAAGTCAAGTGTGACCACGGCATTAGGTTTTAGCAAAAGACAATATTTTCAACCTTTTTTTAAAAGGTGAAACAAAAGTAACAAAAGGAATCAGTTTGTATGAAATGCAAAAGTTGTGCAACTGGGTCAGATCACTTCCACCTCCAAGAATTCTCTATTCTCTTTATTCTTAATTTACAGTATATGTGCTAAATATGTATAGCTGTGCTCACTGAATATTAGCGTTTGCACAAGAGATGTCTTGTCGCTATGACAAGCTCCAAAACAATGTGTGTGTCTGTCTCCCAGATGCCTGGAGAAATAACATTTAAAAGACACTCAGGATTAGCACGAAGTCACAAGAGCCAAGGTTGTGCCGTAAGAGACATTGTGTCTGGTTTCATGTTGAACATGTGTAATGCAGTGTTCGCCTTTCCTGTGTTGGCGTCCCATCTTTAGGCAGTTGTGCAACTCTTGGCAAAAAAGCGTTTGGCTCCAAGACGAGACCAAAGCGTGTGTGTCAGAGTAATACACTGCAGTGTTTCCAGCCCTTACTATGACACAATAGTGTTGTAATCTAGCAGAGGTCGACATGCTTTTGGCCTCCAGAAACATTGAAACATTACTTAAACAGATACAGTGAAACCTGATTTTATTCAGACACCTTCAACATTTCTCACAATATCACAATATATTCGCTATATATAAAACGGTAATACAATAGCACAAGAACTCGGAGTTTAACTGTGTCAGAACAAATTCGTCTTGATAATGTCATATAGAAATTTGATAGAAAGGTATGGATAATGTCGAGTCATCTGTTAAATTTAAGTAGCTACTCAATTTGATAATACCAATTTAGGGCAACCAACAACCAAGCAATGCTCACTTTTGTTCAGTCTGCGGTGTTAAAAGGTTGCATTAGCAGTTAAATAATAAACAGAATCATTTGGTTGCAATTTTTAATCAATTTACTGTCAGTCCACTGTATGCAGTATTTTTGGGTATAATATGTCATAGTTTACTTTATTTTGCTATCCTCACTTACATAAATTTACTACAGTTTCCTGCACCCACTAGTGAAAAATATAAAAAATAATATCTGGTGTCTGAATATATTTGGTTTGACTGTACAATATGGCTTAAAGGGATAGTTCAGCCAAAATGAAAATGTGGTCACTACATACCTTTAACTTTGAAACACAGAAGAAGAACCACACAATGAGAGTGGTTAGGGACCAAGGCCTGTCAAAAAGGGGTAACATAGGCATGATAAAAGCATCCACTATAATAGTGACCTATTTTACAAGTCATATAATAGTTTATCATTAAATGTGTTCATAAACATTTGCTTGATTACATTGGTCACCATTCATTTACATTGTATACAAATGTACAGCTTGCAAATGTTTCTTTTAAATACTTCTTTTGTGGTACGTGAAAGAAATGATGGCATACTGAAGGCATACTTTGCTGACATAATAAGCTATTTCCTGAGCTGCCTGCTTAATAGTGACAGTTTTTGTACAGAACATATAAATTGCTTACAAAGGATCAGATGTGCTTTACTCTTTTAGGCTCCATATTAATATTTTTCAGTCTCAACTGTAAGTTGTTTTGAAACCAGGCTGTAAAATTTCAAGAGTTTATACCCATGGTGAATCCTGTTATGTTTATCCTTTTAGATTGCCATCGAAAGAAAGAGAAGAGCTATTTCCTCTGGGCTCTCACAAACACATACGCAACCATATCTCTGAATAAGACCAGTCAAGTGTTTGTCTGAGCTTTAGAAACGGTGTACCGTTGCATCTTACTTGAGATACGTTTCTCGTAAACAAAAAGCCGTAGAAATTAAAAATGCTCAGTGTAGCCTTTACAAACACGTTTCTTTATCAAAGATTGGCTTGAGATGCACATTGGCCCAAGGTTATTAGAAACAAATAATGTTGAAAACCATTCACGAACAGACACAAACTATTATATGCCTGCTACCATGGCAACCCGACAACAGATCTTCTTTTATGGGTACAAAGCTTTAACTGAAGTGACCTCACGTTACCTCAAGAGGGAAATAACACTCGGTCATGTGACCCATGACATATCCACATATCGATTGTCATTACTATGATGGCTTTTCATGTCCTGGTTGGTGGAAAATGGCAGGATATTTCCAAACATTGCTGGTTTACATGTTGTGCACTAAGTTTACGCCTCGTTCTCTGCTCATGGTCTGAACACCAGACAGCCAACGAAAACAAAATCCCTCTGTTTATATTGTATGGACTTCAGCTGACCCACCACTCACAACCTTTACATAATGAGAATGAATAAACAGAGCGGTGCTCGAAATGTTACCATCTCTAATGAACTTAATCTAGTTTGTCTGCATCTACAATTGGTACTGTTGTACTTCACTGCATTTTATCAATAAACAATTTACAGTGAAAGAATCGACATTAGTTGGCTCCTCGTGGCTTCTTTTCAAGATCAACAAATGACCTGAGTCTGGCAGAGGTGAGAAATGATTTCCAGATGTTGAGAGGAGAGGTGTAAATGATGGAAGAGCAAAAGACACAACATAAAGACAAAACCAGTTTATCAAAGATAAATAATCAGATTTCACTTATTAAAAGCACATAGCTGTTTACGTAAATGTACATTTCTAATTTATCTGCCCAAAAAGATATTCTTTTGGAGTTGTTCCAAATAGCTCAACACGGAATTGGCAGGTTCATCACTCTGCGAGTTCTTGAGGAGAGAGGTGTCAGTGTGCAATAAGAGAACAGACAGTACCAGCTCTAAGACTCACGCTGAGTTTTAATTTTGGTACCATAATGAGGACCGTATGTGTGAACGCACCCATGCGCTATGCAACACCATAGGTTTCGAGCTCCGCCCAGTTCACACATACACACACACACCTGCGTGCTTTCACTTTGAACACACACATCTTAAACATTACAAGGAACATCTTTAAATGATACTTCATCACAGCATGACAGTAGCAGGCAGCTGAGCCTGCTTATTCTTAGGGGACACGGTTAAACTTATTTTGTTGCGTAGTGGTAATTATTCTGCAAGAAACAACCCGCATTACAAATGTTTCTTGTAAATTTGTTCCTCTGGACTCTCATTCCCGATCTCTAAGGACTTCCTACCTCAAAACAAAAACACACCAAAAAGTGAGCAGGGGCAAATCACATCATGTAGCACGTACCAAATCATGGTGGTGTCACTTTTGCTGTGGATTTGGAGGTAAAGATTAGTAGCACTTTCCTAAATACCATCAAGAGTACAAATTGTGGTTTTACTGGCAGTGTATTATATGGCAGTGAATGCGTGATAATAGCACTTTTCATTTTCGCACCCCCTTTTAAAACTGATGGAAGGATATAGGACTGATTTGTTCAGTGCTTGGAAATGCCTGTTGGAGTTTGGCTGCAAATGCCCGATAGGCGGTATTTTTCCTAGGTTTCTAACTTTGGGCATACTGTATATGATATTTTCATATATTGTCAGTGTCGGACTAAAGCCTTGTATCTCAAATTTTCATGATTTCTTTCTCACCCGTTTGTCTGTGGGTTTTGCAAATATGAAACCAATTAAGAAATATTGAAAAGAGCTTCTCAACATTGACAGAACAGTGTTTAATTATTTAAAAATAAAAACATTTTAATGTCTTATTACAAGTTTGGACATGCAAGCTATCAATCCTACAGCAACGAAATGTTCCTTTATTTGGCCCATATAGATGATGTAATAACAGCAGGTGTGCAATATGGTGTGAGTGTGCTGTTTCCTAATGTCTGAAAGTGTTGGCTTGTTTGTGTGTGTGTTATTTGAGGCTGACGCCGCAGAATTTGCTGCAGTAAGGATCGAAAGACACAGAACAGAGACGGCGAGAGATAAGTGTGAAAAGCAGTGCATGCAGCTGCATCTTTCCTCCTGATTCACCGTGAACTCCTGTATTTGGTGTGTGCGTGTGGTGTTCAAAGTGTGATGCCGCCAACAACGGAAAACGCACAGTCCCGACTTGTCCTTTAGACAGAACAGACAACTTAAGAGAGCACATTGGCAGACAGTGAGCATCGGTACACTACAGTGATGCGTTGGAGGAGGCGGAGGTCTTCAGGACAGGGCAGACAGGGGGAAACCAGGGGATCGGAGTCGGTGTTCACAATGCCCTTCTTCAGAGGTAACAGAGATTTAATGCACAGCAACTCTTTAACACTTTAAGGTGTTTGTCTTTTTGTAACTCAAAGTGTTAGTTTAGTGTATGCTCGGTATGTGTCTGCATGGTGTCTGTAAATATTATAGTTTATAGAGCGGACCTGTGCAGTGATGTTCTGCAGTCCCAGGTATGCACAGGTCATTCATTTATCATGCTCTCCCTGCCAAATGACTTGCTTAGCATGCATTGCACATGGGGTTTACTCATGCTCAAACATAACAGTAAGTTTTACTATTAGTGTACTTCAGTAACGGTGAGGATATGCCTAAAGTATATGCAGTTACTGTGTATTATCCCTGAAACAGAGTTTGAAAAATATATTATTACATACATTATACAATAACAACTGTAGTAAATAATTAAATGTCAAAAAGCCACACGATAGAACATTTGCTGACGGCTACCCTATATGGTTTATAAGTGCGATTGTTTGTTACTAGTGTTGTAAATAATGTCGCTGTATAAGCTTCCCATAGGCAGCGCAATACATGTGAATCTGTTACTATGCTGATGGAACCGGCGAATACAGAAATTTCGTTTGGAAACCATTTCGCACTCTTCCACAGGCAGGGGATGGGCGGGGATGTGTGTACCGCCCCGAACACAGAACTTAAAGAGTGTGGTTGTAGCCGCTATGAGGCTGCTGAGGTAGGAGCGGGAGTCGAATTCGTCTTGTTAAGAGTTGTTCTACCACTGAAATAATTTTAGAGACATTATTTTAAGGTATAAAAACTACAAACTGTTGCTTTAACTGTTGTTTTGATAATGAAATTCTGTAGTTAGTCTGAGCTCTGTTGGAGATGCCAACTCGTTATGTGTAAAAAAGTAATTTAAATACTATTAAAACTTAAAAAAATTAATATGTTCCCAGAAAGCCAAGTGCAGATATTACCCGTTTTACCACAGTCGAGGGTATGTCAGCAAAGCATGCTGGAAGAATACATAAAAATACATACATATTGTACATCCAGATATACCAAATTTCTGAATATTCCACATTTCACTGACGTAACTACGTATTGTTATTGCTAGGCAGAAGCATAGAAAATATTGCATTTATATTCCGGTGTTGTAAGGACACATTTAGTAACATTCGTGTACACTAATAAGACAATATTGGCGTGTGAAATTGTTAGGATTTGTTTAGGATCAGAGCTGAAGTGATTGTCACGTGAGTGTTCTTATTCAGGAAGACCTTACATTTTTGCACACTGACTGGAGATCAGCAATTCTTTTCACACTTTCTTCTTTAAAAATAAGACTGAAAACCTCAGTATAAAGCAGATTATGTCGCAGTAGAATTTGGGCATGAAGCATAAAGACATTGAGCTCTAGTCATCATATGACAGCATCAGATGGAAGAAACTCTTACCTCAGTGCACCCGTGTTTTTCACGTGTGGTCTCAGTACTGAACTGAAAAGTTTACACTGCTTTTCATCTCTGGTGGTGCTTTGCAGCATTGAGACCTTGACCTATGTGCTAGTTTGTACAATTGTTTATATGCGGTTTATGTGACTTTTGAAAGACAGAGAAAAGTGTTTTATACAATTTAGTTGTTTAACTTTTCTTTGTAGGAACTCAGAGTTTTTGAGAACAGGATGTTAATGGATTCTTTTTGAGATGTTTACATTTCATTTGATCCATATTTCATGAAACCGTTTTTTTTGTCAGAGTCTTCTGATTGTAGTACAATGGCTACGGAATATTGAAGAACCGAGAAACTCTTGATTCGCCATCTGTTTATGTTGTTGGACGAGATTAAAAATCTGTAGCATCTGCTTTACTTGTCCAAATAGTTATTCTTCATTTGACTTTACTTTTATGAATTGTAGCTGCTTTGAACCCACTGAGCTTACTTCTAAATGCACTGCCTTGTTGCTGTATTTCTATCAAATTTCTACCGTTATTGAAATATCAGAAATGTGATGTCAGAGTGAATTAGATTTGCTGCCATATCTGCTTGGCAGTGAAACACCAGCTTCATAGAATAGAATAGATTACCATTATTTTATAGTTATATGTCTATCCATAGCAACCAGTGACAGGCTATAGGCCTAAATAGAAAGTACATAGAAGTATGCAAAGACATTGACAATGCATTTAATAAATTATTGATATAATATGATTTGTTTTATAAAGCAGTCGAATTCACATCTGCAGGAAAAGTAGTCCATCTAGTCTGGCCCCATTTTTTTGCTTTAGAAACACATAGCTATTGTTTTGAAGGCATTTTAGAGAAGAATGCCAGTGTTTTCAACACCTAAAGCTTTCTGGCGCTATTTAAATCGGTGTGAACTATGTTTGGCATGAGGATACATCACTGTAAATCCGCTGAGCATTTATCAATGGTCAATGGTCCTAAATATTTGTATATGTAACTAGGTACTTTGCATTTAATTCCATTAGCTCATACCTGGCAGACTCAACTCAGCACTAACCCTAATGTTTTATGTTGTCTTCTGGTGTGGTTTATTTTTAGAAGTAACTGCTGAGAGGGTTCTGCTGCCTCTGTGCCATGCTACAAAGTCCAGAATTTAGTCCATGGGCGTGCTGAGATATTCAGATTTCCCGGTGTGCTGAGAAGAGCAGATTTGTGGATTATATTATCGTGATTATTTCAATATTTATATCTAGATAAGAAAAAAACATCCCCATAACAGGAAGACAGATCTGTCTACAGGGAGTCTGAATCATCTGCTTTTGGTTGGGATTCTAGTTTTGGTCCATCACTCTCAGCCAATCATCTCCATGGAAACAGATGGGATGACTTTCAGAAAGTCAGTAGGAAGAGAGCCTGATGAGAAGTCACCTGGTTTAAAAAACCTGAAATGTTTTAAGTGACAGCAGAAAAGGAATTTAACAACATATTGTCTCATTATTGCATATAAATGCCCATGATGCTCAACAATAATGGTTTTAATGACATCATCATGCATTGCCTCTCTTACTTTTCGCTCAATTTACTGTTATGTCATCCTCTCTATTTTGTTTTTTAGAGCGCATATTTTATGCATATTCCAGTTTAACTGTATTGCAGTGCTGATTCCTATAACTCTTTGCATTCCATTTAAGGGTCTGAAATATAGGGGGATGGGAGTGAAGGTATGTAGGGACCGTCTAGAAATGGTGCTGACGGCCTGGCCTCACTTTCCAGGCAGGAAATGAGTGCCGTGTGGATTGTGCAAGTGCGAGGGTGTGCATGTGTGTCTTTTTGCACGTGTGTTTGAGAGACTCCAAGGCGCAAGAGGTGCATGGGCGTCCCCCGACTGCTCATAATACTCAGCAGATGTTTTCCACTTCTCATGTTTTTATTATTTCACAGTTATGTGAACAACGAAGAAACAACCTTTTCCAATACAACTCTCTGTCCATCTGCCTTTCAACCCTCTTGCCAACACAAAACAATCCTTAGCTCCATTCTCACAGAATTGATAGTTATCTCGGCTTGGCGGCCATTCCAGTGCAGTGGTGATCTGCTGCACTGGAATTTCAGAATTACTCTCACACAAAGACATTGTTCTGTTTCATCAAATATAAGACTTTTCCAGCTATCGGCTTGGTACTGAAATGTACACAGTGGTAAGTGAACCCTGCAGAGTATCTGAAGTCGTCATTCTCTGTCTGGTATGCAGTGAATTATGGGTAATTTGTTTTTATAACAAGGCAATCAGATTTTTTCACTTTGTTTACATTCTACAAAAGACTCGAGGCCTGAGAACATAAGGGGCACTGAGTCGCTTTTTCCATAACCACTGGGCTGAGATCAGTTTTGGTCACTTTGAGAAATTTGCACGGTTAGGAGGAAAGAGCTGTCCATCTAGACCAACGCAAGATTGTGGAAATCTTCATACAGAATAGGTTTTGGACTCAGTCCTATAGATGTTTTTGGAGTTTTGAATGACTTCACACATGTCAATTATAAACGTGTTAAGGTTCTTTGACTGTTTTTGTTTTGTTTGTCTACATGCTTTTCATTCTGGTCATGGTTTGAGTTTGAATCGTTGTTTTGGCTGCTTGTTCTGGCACACACAGACGTACACACGTATCTTGGATGCTCTAGTCCCACATTAGGAGATTTTCCCTGACCACACACACTTCCCAGTGAGGCCGCAGCTCCATTCCTTTGTGGTGGTTAACCAATCTAGACTTCTTACTCAGTTTAAAATATTTGATCATGCTGCAGGACAACTGAGGTCCACCTGCCCGAACAATCTTTTAATACTGGAATACATAATGTAAACGTTTGTCACAATTTTTTCAAGTGGTCTGTGTTCACATCCTCTGTATACTGCTGGGTTGTTAGAAGGCACTTTTATTAGCTCTTTCAGCCTCAGAGACTGAAAACATACTTTACTTTTCATTTTTCTCATTTTAATTCAAAGACATTTGTATGTGTGCATCGGTTAGTTTATATGTCACTTTTGCATGTATCTCAATAATATCCTCATTGTGGAATATCTGACTTTGTACACACACGCTGATCGAGTGTCAGATTTAATGGTGGTGACAGAGGGTTATGTGAGTGGGTGTATGGGAAGGGAAGGCGGTTGTCAGTATGCCCTCTGGCCAGTTCAGGGAGACACACAATGCAGTCTTTACACCATCACTAAGTGTCCTTTCCATTAGCTGTAGGTCAGAGTGAAGTGCTTTATTATGACAGACGGACCAGAAAATGGAGTGTGTGTTTGTACGGGCCCATGAGAAATTTGGACGTACTACATGTTATACTGTGTTTCAATTAGACTATTGCAAAATGAGTGTGTCGCATAATGGGAAGGAGTGGACTAAATGTTTTAAGTAAAGTCTGGTTTGCAAGTGGAATGTCACCCATCATCTTAAATTCCCCAGAATCCACTTAAAGTGAGATTGATATTGTATATCACTGATAGACAAATTTTTCAACTAATAGTTGGTCTAATTGAATGTCCGTCAGATGTTGAATATTTAGTGGTATCGTGTGAAGATCTATGCATTACCTTTAAATTCAGCAATTTTGTGTATTTTCCTATCACTAAATCTCGTAATATTAAGTGCCATTAAATGTCCATAATGGTCGTCCACTTGCATGATCACTAAAGGATTTTTTCTTCGACTTAGTCTGGCTCTGGAATGACTTAAGATAAACAAATACAGAGTAATCAGACTTGCATGTCTCTGTGCTCTAGATGAGGCTCAAATGTCAACTGCCCACCAACATATGTCAATGTTCAGCTACCAGGCAATATTCTCTACAATCATTACCTTAAATATCAGGTATTACAGATAATCAGTACAAGTTAATACAACATTTATTTTTGGACGAGCTGAAAGGTGTTAATGATTAGATGATGGGTTTGCACCTCTGGTTGTGGTGGGCTTTTTTGGAGGAAATTAAAGGACAGAGAGAGAGGGGAGAAAGAAAGAAAGAAAGGATGATTTGAAGGGTGGAAGACTGCTATAGGAGGAGAAAGTCTCTGACAGACTTAATTGAGTTTATAGGCAGTTGAGAGTGGAGATAGTGGCATCTTTATGTGTGGGGGAACAGATCAGCACAGTGCTTAACTGAAATACGGGCCAGCTGGGAGCCTATGCACAGATCAGTCAAAGAGTCACCCCACCTCTCTCTCTCTCTCTCTCTCTCTCTCTCTCTCTCTCTCTCTCTCTCTCTGTGTATGTAAAGAAGGCTGCACTTTTTGCCTTCGCTCTCTTTCTCTCCAACCTTGTGTGTCCTTTCTGCATAACATTGTGTCTACACCGGACTCAACCGGTGTGACGCGTCAAAAGACATTAGAAATGCGTTATAATAAAAGAATGTGTCCACACTGGATGCCATTTTCTTTAGCATAGCCCATTTTCTGTTAGTCTGTGATGTGGGATGAGATAACAGACATCCAGAGGTAATATACAGTACAAATAGGTATGTAAACCGCAGGTGTAAATGTTGTATATACACTTAAGGGCTCAACACTTTAAAATGCCCATCAGTGCATTTTTATATTAGCTGTTAAAATAAACTGTTCCTATGTTGTTCTCTATTATTCCAGTTTCTGTTCTTATCTTGATTCCTTTTGTGTGACCTTCCCTTTTGCTCTAAATGAATGTTAGTCAGGCATTTTGAAGAAAACGCTGTGTTGTCTGTCTAAAGCCCAGTCCTAAGTGATGATGTTGTGTTTCTGGCTGGTTTGAAATAAAAAAACTCAACTTGTATTTTGGGACAGGGACTAAATCTTGGCGTATGAATGACAGCATTCATTAGAGCAATGGATGCATGTCTTTAGTAAATGCTCAGTAAAACTGTTATATTGCTCTTTCTGCACTAGCTACTCTTCTATAGAAACCGTATAGCTGTGGCTCTTTAAGATCTTGAAAAAGTTTCTCAAAATAATAGCAACCTGAAACATCCCGTTACAACCTTAAACGTTTTCGAGAAATGCATAACACACAACACATATTTAATAAACTGGTGCCATTAGTAGGTTGTATTAAGAACTAAAAATTGACCTCCTTATAAGCAGGTCTCCAGGAATTTATTGTATTGCATATGCATTTGTATTAAGAAGGACCCACTTCTAGGATTTTTTACTTCTGCAGTAGTTCCATTCACATCCACTAGAGGGAAGGAGAGGTCCATTTGATACTGCATTGAACTCTTCGTGATCTTCATCTGTCTTCCTGTGTCTCATGTCCTCTTCGTTTTGTTATGGTCCATACTTTAAACCTCTGCATTATTAAGCTCCGGGCGTAACTGATGGATTGTCAATCCTCCTACATTTCTTAAACCTCTCATGCCTATGTCTCTTAGACAGCAGTTTAAAAGAGTGCAGATGGATTGTGGCAACAGCAGACTACACTTAATGGCCTCAGAGAGTAGCCCTTCTTTTACTGAAAAAGCTTATGGTGTCTGTGTGGCTCTTTACACTAGTGAGACAAAGAGAGAAAGATGGGGAGCATTTGCCTAAGTAAAATATAAGTACATTTGGATGAAGTTTTTCTTACTTTTAAAGGATTTATTAGAGTTGGCAATTGTTCCTTAATACTATTTCAAATTTGCATTTAGGCCTGTTTGTGTACGTATGAAAAAAAGGCTTGTTTCTTAAACATGCATGCTTGCACTGATACCAATACAATTATAAGGGAAAATAAAGGTTAGTCTGAGTCTCACTTTATTATTTCCTGTTTATTACTATATTGTGACTCTTGGGAGCTAGAAAGATAAAGTTCTACTGTTCTACATTGCACAGTTCTAATCTAAACACTCCAAGAACATCCGACTTCTTGTGCTATTGTTTGAATGTCTAGATGCATACTCTGCTAAACAACAAACTCTGTGGGTTTTTGGTGTTACTGAATTTTATAACAATCAAAAGATTAATTATTTTAGGATGTAAGAGCGGAAGACCGAATGTAACATTTTAAGAACTAACTAGGCCTAAAGAAATACAAATATTTGATAGTTTTTAAGCAGTGTTGTTTAGTTCGTGGTGGTATTAATACAATTCAGTTAGGACTTGATTAAAAGTGATAGTTTACCCAAATATGTAAGTTCTGCCAACGTTACTCACCCTTTTGTTATTTCAAAGATGTATGACTTTCTTTCATCCGCAGAACACAAAAGAAGATACTTTGAAGAAAGTTTGTAAACAAACAGTGACGACACCCATTCACTTCTATTGTATGGACAAAAATAAAACAATACAAGTCAGTGGGTGCCGGGTTACAAAATTCTTCTAAATATCTCCTTTTGTGTTCTGCAGAAGAAAGTCATACAGGTTTGAAATGACAAAAGGGTGAGTAAATGATGGCAATTTTTGGGTGTACTATCACTTTAAGGACACTCTTGGTACTTTTTGCATGTCTAAAATGAAATCATGACAAAAGCAGGTAAGAACCCCTGGAGAAGAGAATTGGTTATCTGATTTTAAAGGCAGGTGCAAAGGGAAATGCGAGAGGTGAAATGAAGTAGGGGCAGAGGCGGTATGAGAATTAAACGTTTTAGCGTTAACCTGCAGAGCAGATCTAATCCTCTCGGATGACAGACATTCTTTCATCGGGTTTATTCATCTGTTTCTTTTCTCCTCTTTTGTTTCCCTGTTTCTTCCTGCCTGTTGAGATGCTGAGAGACTGATTGAAGGGCCAGGTGCTGTAGGGAAGTGCAACGCCATCCTGATTGCCTCTATACCGACAGTGCCCCGTTTCCACACGCCCACGTAGGATCTTAAATGTTTTAAATGTACACAAATGACACTCCTTTAAATGAAATGAAATGGCATCCACATCACCACCTGAGTGATAACTTGACATTAATTGCGCCTGGCATATAGTGTTGAGTTTTGTGAATACGATGGATCTAATGGATTTACATCTAATAGATGTAAAATGAAATAAGACATGTTGAGCTGAAAGAATAAATGAGATTTCTCGTGCCAAAGCACTTGTTTAGCAGATTTAGTGCGTGGATAAACTGGATTGCAGGTTGTTAGTGCTTTAGATGCAGATGTCATTCCTGTCTCAAATCAACCAAATCTTTTATATTTACCAGGCTCAATTTTCTTTCTATTTTAACCCCCTACTGATGTTGATCTTGCTTCTGTAATAATAACAGAAAAATTGCCCCGGACCTCTGGTTGAGTTGACAAGGAATGACTTGAAATTCTGTTTGCAATTATGACATAACTATTTATTTTACGCTTCCCTCTTTTATATCCTTTTAACCATACATTTCATTTAGAGGTCTTAGTTTGTAATTTCCACTAATGGATCCCTGTGCCGGCGATCTGTTTGTGGTTTTGTGAATCTTTAGTTGGTCTGCATAGGCATGTGAGTGAGGTTTTTATGTGTGTGTGGGAATTCGAGAGCGAGGTCTTGGCTTCCGAGCTTGTATATCCTCGTTCAACAGACAGGTTTTTCTGACTCTTCTCTGCACTCGGTACCTCATGGGCATCATATATCAGCGTGCCTATAAACCCACTTCTCATCCATCATCTCTCCATCTCTGCTGCACTCATCTGTTTCTGCTTAAGATGCTTGTTTATTCAGTTCTGTTTAGATTTCTCATCCTCGCATGACACCCTCATTTTAAACAATATTATTTAATGTCTTGAAGTTCCAAAACTACAGCCTCCTCCCTGTTAGGAATACAAATTACTCTGAATTGAGGAACGAATTGAGGCTGGGGTGAATTATTAATATACTTTCACTGCAAAAAATATTTCCAACAGTCACACAGTTTCACAGGCTTCTCTTTAAAAATAGTTTCAAGTCCTCCATGTTGTTTCTTCTGAGATTTTTTTCAATAACCTCAGAGTGCCGAGGAGCTTTAGGAGGCCTCAACCCCCTTTTCACTAATCTTCCCACAATTTTGTTAGAAAATGGCTCCAGAAGATGTAGTGAAAGAGGAGGGACTGAAACAGGGAGGGGGTAGAGAGTCCAAGGAAAAGTAGGCGTGTCCCTCCATCAAGTCCTGTTCCACAAAGCTTCACAAAGTCTGTCATGAGTTTAAAAACAGGGAGAAGAAGGGGGGCTCTAGCCCTTCCCCCTTTTAATTATCGTCTCTCCACGACCACTCTTTCTTCTCTTTAAGCCCCCTGAATGTGCCCATGTTCTCCTGCACCCTTCACCCTCTGCTCCTGCAAAACAGCAGCACATACACCAGACTATTTTCCTTTTGTCATTTCACATTGCTCAGGTGATCCTGGTCTGGGATTCAGGTGAGTGTTGAACAGGTTAACAAAGTTTGATACAAACTGACTTAGTTGTTAGAAAGAGATAGTTTTAAATCTGGTAAAGCAAGTTTTGCTTTCTGTATGTTCATTTAGTTTTCTCTGTTTTAGGTTTCGATACATTTCTTTAGTAAAATTTTTGTTGGGTGTTAAGGTTTCGGTTAAAGTTGTTAATAGTAAAATATTGCACTGCAAAAAACATTGTCGTATTTTCAGCATTAAAAGTAAAATGGCATGCAGTAATAACACTTGTTTTCTTATCATATTGACAAAGACTTTCATATTGTAAGCCTAAATCTAATTTAGTGTTGCAAGGGAAATGCATTGAATTAATGAAAATATCTGAAATATCTGTCTCTGAAAGGTTAAATCGTACACACTGTGCATCTGAGACAACTGTACAGTATGTGTATTTAGTTTTAAGTATATTACAATACTTATAAAATTACTGATTGGGAGATTTTTATTAAATACTGACATTTTTGTTGCTGCAATGTGAGAGCGAGAAGCAAGATCTAGAACAGTTATGTTTGTATGACTGTTAGCTAACAGTGTGTAGGCCTGTGGAGAACTTTGGGCATGAGGCAGATGATTGACAGCAAGCGTATTGTGAGAGCCAGAGGGAAGAGAGATGTCATGAGAGATCTTCCAAGATGCTGAAATAATGAAACCTGCTTGTGCTATCAGATTTTCTCCGCTTTACGATCTCCTCTATTTCCCAGTATATGTATGAAGTCATGATTTTCAGGCAACACTGCAGGCTTGGCAGTTTCTTCAGATTTGCTGAAACAAAAGATGCTGTTACACAGCCTTTAAGATGATTGAATAACCAGAATATTGTGCAGTCATAAGAAGGCGGTGAAGAAAATCTAAATTGACCTGAAACTCAGAATGCAGAGAGAGATACTTGGCAGTTACAGTTGTGATGGACTGTTTTTTGTTTAACCTTAGCCTTGTTGTGTCAGTGTAGGGGCCAACCTTATAATTCCCTTGTAACATCAACTCATTTCTCCAGTTTTGATTAGCTCAGTTCCTCTGGAAGTATGACAGAGAAACATAGCGGACAAATGTCCCTAAAGCGTTTTTGTCTGCAGCAGGGTTTCACACACTGTTAGTTTCAACGTCAATCAAACATTTAGATGAAAACTAACAATATTGCTGTTGTCAAGTGTAATCTTAATAACAGCTGGTTGATGTGGATAGGCTGTGCAGGGTTACATTGCCTTCATTGCTCAGGGAGTCATTGTGGCTTTTCTGTCACAAAGTCAAGTTTATTCAGCCTGGACAGTAGTAGTATGGAAATATTTTAAGTTTTGTTTTGGACCTGCATCTGTTTAAATAGTTCTTCATTATTTCTGCAGTTAACAAGCTTTATTAAAAAAACATTGGTTGAGCTTCATTATCGACTAGGCCTTAGAGGAGCAATGTGGAGTTTTTAGCTGCATCTAGTGGTGAGGTTGCAAATTGCAACCAATGGCTCACCCCCTCCCTTTCGAAGCCCTACGGCGGCTTTCACAGGACAAAGATGTTGTCACGTTTCACTTCTTTGCCAAAGGAGATACCGTATTTACAAACCACGTTCTGTAGAGATTGTCCGTTAGGGTTGCTGTAGATTCAACATCATGGCAAATTTCATGAAAATCCCACTGTGTATTTAGATATAAATTAATTCATTCTAAGGTAATAAAAACACAGCTCTTCACATGTAAGACACATCTGAAGACATAGTTTCTGTATGCATATTACATTGCATTTCTGTCAATAGATCCTCCTAAAAAATGACACACTGGACCTTTAAAAGTCCATAACCAGTGCCAAACCAGAATAACCGCTAAAAACTAGATCTTTGGAATCAATTGTTGTTCATCCATTTCCGTATGTCATTACCAGCATAGATATCAACATTACACTTTTGCATTGGTGTCTAAATTGTTGATAAAAGTTAAATTCAAGTTTAAAAGTATTTTTGGCATAAAGCTGAAGCCTCAAGACACGACCTAAATAATTAAAGCTCATGTTTAGATATTTAACAAGTGTAAATGAGGCTTGTTTTTGCGTAGGCTATGTTAAACTGACACAGTGGAATTATGAGTCATACAATGACAGTATTCTTGCAAAGTCAGCCACTGACACACACCTGCTCAGACATAATACTTCAAACCTGAAACTGCGTGTCTAGTATTTGTTATTTCTGTCTTTTAGAACAGCGTGTCCTTTGTTACCAGTTAGATCTTCCTTACGCTCTTATGTTTGCGTGCATGCTTGTGAGATATACAGAGCAAGACTGTTTTTCGAGGGTACATGTCATTCTCTGTGTATTCAGATCACAAGGGCATGGTAGAGTATGTATGTATAGTACTTAGTGCAACACAGAAGCATAACACTCTTTCATCACCAGCTTACGTAATGGTTAATGTGAGAGTGTGTGAGCAGAGGGGACAGATCCAGGGTTCCTTTTACATAACCAAACTGGGACACCCCAGTGAATGTGCCAGGGGCTTTTGGTAGCATTCAGTTTCATCATGTGGATGAACATCTGGATATTTAAGAGAGGGGTTCTCGGGGCAGTAGTTAAGTGCTCATGGAAACGTTTTCAATAAAAACATCTCTACAGAATATCTGGACTCTAGAGGTCCTCCGCATTCATTCCCAGTCTTGCCCATGGAATATTTTATATGATTAGTTTTCTGTGCTGCCACTCTTCCGAGCAATAGAAGGTAGTCAGATCCATAGGAAAATACGCCAAGGAGATTTCTGAAATATCCCAGTTATTTACAAATAAAACAAGGAGTAAATAGAGATTCTTTTGTCAGATTTCCCCCCAAGAAACAGACCATCGTAATCCCACTATGTGTGAGTTTATAAGAAATAAGAACCGATATGCTGAGACGTCAAAGTCTGTAATCAAAAGTGAGAAATGTCAAAATAAACTCTCTGAGAAATGTTATGTGGATGGTATGTAGAGATCTATTTTAGTACTAAAGGGGCAGTTCAACTTGAGGCCCGCAGGCTAAATACGGAATTGGAATTCACTGGAAGATGCGACAATCTCGCTCAGTTTCTTGTGATTATAAGACACCAGTTTAACAAGGGGGAAGGTATTACTTTTGTGCTGAATGTATTAGCGTTTTTGACTTTTATTGATTTGCCTTTCATTAATTCAACCAAATATCTTCATAAACATCTTGAAAAAACATCTTGGATGTGGAGTTATTTCATTTTGGGGTAAACTAACGCATTAAGGAAAATAAAATACAATTAAAAGACAATATCCCTATTAATTAAATATCATGAAAAGGCACAAATACTCGATGCAATAATTGTGTGCATGTTTTAATATATGTTCTATATGTAACAGCAACAAAACCAGTATAAAAGGAACAAAATGCAATAAATAACAGAAATACTAAATAACGGATATGGTAAAAAATTGGCCCGCATCCCTATTTATACTTTGAAATCTGGCTCTCAAAGAAAAGTAGTTGAAGACCCCTTTTGTAGAACACACAAGAAGATTTTTTGAAGAATGTTGGTAACCGAACAATACCATTGACTTCCCTTGTCGACACAAAACCATTTTGAGTAATTTCTCAAAATATCTTCTTTTATTTTCCACAGAAGAAAGAATCATAGACAGGTTTTGAATGGCATAAGGGTGAATAAATGATGACAGATTTTGGGTAAACTATAATTTAAAATTTCCAAAGACAACCAAGATCTCAAAGTCTGTTGTGCATCCTCTGAGAAATATATTTTTTTCAGCTTTCTCATGAGCTCGCTTTTCACTGCCTGGCCAGTCCCCCAATACTCGATCATTCAGTTAATCAATTTATGTATGAAAGCAATTCACAGCTAACTGTGCTCTGTGATGTCAGCTGTTTTTGCTTGCAAGACCATTTCCAGAAACAATCTTCCTGGTCTTCCGTGTCTGGCAGCTGGTCAGCCGTCCCGGTTTGCACTGAGACTTTTGATGTAGGATTTGAGATGCTCCGCCTCGCTTCCTCCATCCTATCATAACGCGAGCTGAATGACAAACCAAATGTCTCTTTAAACCTCCCCTGCTCCACATGCAGAAAACACGTCTCGCTCTCATTCAGATAAACTGAGCAGTTTAGTTAAAATTTAAATCCCCTAATCCACCGCTGCATGGAAGAGTTTTCAAGAGAAGAGCAGACAGAATAATGAAATTAAATGTACAGAATGAAATGAGACTCTGACATCAACAAAAAAAGAGTATAAAAACAGGATTAAAGGAAGGAAGAATGGTTTTACAAATGATAACTGAGCAGAGGAGGGAACTGCAGAAGTGCAGTTGAAGCAATACAGGTTGTGCATCTGTAATCCAGCGGGTGGATGGATGGACGGTTAGGGGTTGTAATCTGCCATGTTCCTGCTGATCTGTGCCGCCTGCCATAGACTGGTATTATTAATCCCCAGGCAATTATCCAAATCTGCAGCTAGATGTCAACTGCTCTAGATTCAGTCTCTCGATGCAAAATCATGGATCATACATACATGCGTGTCTCAGTGACAGCAGGGCATCTGATTTCATGCTCCGGATTGGCACCACTGATCCGAACACACTCTGGATCTGAGGTACCATAAAACCCAATTTATCCCCTCTATTCTTTCCTCTGGAACCGTTAACCTGTGTTTTTCACTTTTGCTTCCAGCGCTTTGTCTGAAACTGAGGACGTAGCCAAGTTAGATTGTAGACCAGCATTTGTTTTGTTCTGTGGTATGAATAGACCTGGTTTGATTATAGAGCCGTAAAAGAAAGGTCCATTTTATCAAGATGCTGTTAGATGCTGGCGGGTACTGCTTGATCTAGTGCTGTACTAAAGGACTTTAGGCTTTTACTGGCTGTTCTAGTGGATCCCAGACGTCTTTTAATTATCTTCCAAAGGTACTTTATTATTATAAACCTTTTAAAGAAAACAAAAAGCAAGTAGTTGTTTAGTATTGCGAGTAATGTATATTGATTTCACATTAAAACCTTCGGGCATGGTCCACAATATAACCATTCGGCACACACAATACATGTTTACAAAATTTTCTCATGATGCTGTAAACGTCTATTTAAGATGTTAACTCAAGGGAAAGAATGTGTTTGTTAACAGGATGACCCGAGCAATGGGTATGGACAGTGACCAAAGGCTTTTGAGGTGGAAAGAGATTGATTTATTGTTTCCTCTTCTCCAAAGTGCAAAAAGAATCCAGCAAAACAGTGTAACAAAGTGACAAAAAAACCAAAAGACAAAATAAACGTACAATATCTACAGGCTTGTTCAGCTAAATCCTATGGACCTGATCAGCTTCTATAGTTTCCAGTTCAAACTGTCTTTACAATACACACCAACCTACTTCAACCACCACTTGAATGAGTGTTTGGGAGCCATTTTATATTCTAGGCCCCGCCCTTGGATCATACCATGTTCAAGAAAATGGAGGTAGGTATACTAAGTACATATAACATTCAAACATTCTAAATTATTAAACCAAATACAAGCTAATAAAATAAACACACACACTTTCACATATAACTAACCATACAACACATATGCATATAAAAAACTAACAAATTACTTTTACAGGTATGAACCTGGTAGACAAAACAGCAAACACATCACATGGGCACAAAGCAACAAAGTAAATCAATTTACAATTTTGACATTAAACATATTCATTACACCAACACAACACAAGTCCATATTTGTATGTGGGTAAATGGGTCTGTGTGTGTCTCAATGTAGCACTGTGACAGTGTTGGAAAAAGATATTGAGCTGATATCTTCCAGGGATTCTTTTTTTGTTCACTGTTGATGTGTGTGGCCTGTAGAAAGAATGAGGTAAAAGAAAATGACAACAGAACTGCTCTGATCTCATCTTGCTCTTTCACTCTGTCACTTTATCATCAGATGAAAAACACTGCAGCTGTGAAGCCAGCTGTCACTTTCAGCTAGAGAGAGAGTGAAAAGGACGACCTACTAAAGTTGTACAGTGATAAATCACAGACAGCTGTTACTGTATACAGAATAGGATAATAACTATACTGACTGTTGTTGTGATTCTTTGTGTGGGAAACGTCGGCTAGTTGTAGCAATTTTTGCAGCAATTTTTTAAAATATGTTCATTTTTGAAAGTCAACTCAAGTATTATGTCTGTATTGAGTAAATAAATGTGCTACTCCATGTTGTGACACTATATGGGGCAAGTTGTCACAACAGAAAGTACTTTTTACAGTAAAACAATTACAGTGCATCCGGAAAGTATTCACAGCCCTTGCTTTGGAGAGAGGAGAACCTTCCTGAAGAACAACCATCTCCCCAGAACTCCACCAAGTGGCCAGATGGAAGCCACTTCTCAGTAAAATGCACATCCGCCCGCCTGGAGTTTGCCAAAAGGTACATGAAGGACTCTCAAACC
Organism: Barbatula barbatula; assembly: GCF_947034865.1. Lineage (NCBI taxonomy): Eukaryota > Metazoa > Chordata > Actinopteri > Cypriniformes > Nemacheilidae > Barbatula > Barbatula barbatula. The sequence continues at coordinate 10,262,689 of NC_136766.1, read as the reverse complement.
ATGAGAACAAATATTCTCTGGTCTGATGAAACAACGATGCATGGTGGTGGCAGCATCATGCTGTGGGGATGTTTTTAGGGGCAGGAACTGGAAGACTAGTCAGGATCGAGGGAAAGATGAATGCAGCAATGTACAGAGACATCCTCGATGAAAACCTGCTCCAGAGCGCTCTGGACCTCAGACTGGGGCCAAGGTTCATCTTCCAACAGGAAAATTACCTTAAGCACACAGTCAAGATAACAAAGGAGTGGCTACATGACAACTCTGTGAATGTCATTGAGTGGCCCAGCCAGAGCCCACACTTGAACCCGATTGAACATCTCTGGAGAGATCTGAAAATGGCTGTGCACTGATGCTCCCCATCCAACCTGAAGGAGCTTGAGAGATCTTGCAAAGGCGAATGGGAGAAACTGCCCAAAAATAGGTGTGACAAGCTTGTAGTATAATACTCAAAAAGACTAAGAGGCTGTAATTGGTGTCAAAGGGGCTTCAACAAAGTATTGAGCAAAGGCTGTGAATAATTATGTGCATATGCTTTTTTCGTTTTCTTTTTTATAAATTTGCAAAGATTTCTAACAAGCTTCTTTCACATTGTCATTATGGGGTATTGTTTGTAGAATTGAGGCAAATAATGAACTGAATCCATTTTGGAAGAAGCCTGTAGCATCACAAAATGTGGAAAAAGTGAAGCGCCATGTGAATACTTTCCGGATGCACTGTATGTAAAAAAAGAGATATATCATGTAAAAAGCTCACAATTATTAAGCAGTAAATTAATCAAAGAGATAAGTAGTCATATGCAGTTTACTTTAAAAACAGATTTTAAGAGTGGCTTAGAGCATTGTGTTGATAGCATAAAGGTGGTGGGTTTGATCCTCAGGGAACAAGCATACTGATAAAATATAAAGCTTGAATCCATTCTACGTCAATTTGTATAAAAGAGCCTGCCGTAAATGGATTTAACCCTTATTTGAAGTTAATAATTTCTATCTGTCTTGTAATTATTTGATTCTGAACCACCTCTCCTTTAATACGACTTTCACTGTTCACTTTTGTGACGAATCTGTGTCTTGTGTTCAACATTGTATATGAACATGTTAGAAGATGCATGTGTTTTGACAAATGTTTGTAGATGTGCATGTTTAACTTGTGTATAATATTGCAGTGTTCTCAAGCGAATGAGGTATTGTTTGCTGGTACACCTCTGCCCCTTCCTTCCTCCCCCTCCTGCTTCTAAAGGAAGACTGTTTGGTCACCACAGAGGGTCCTGGAAACTTTGAGATGGTATTTGAGGTGAAAGAGTAAGCGCTGTGTGTGTTTGGCCTTCAGGGGAAGAGTGTCTACAGGTGTAAGGCTGTCTATGATGAATATTTGAAAAAGGCACCTTTTAAACTAATTTGCCTAAATAGTCTTGTGTTAGGACCAATGGATTTTTCAAATCACCACTATTTCATGTTCCTGTAGTCTACATTTCTAATATGACATTTCACACTTTCATATAATCCTTGAAGGAGATGATGTATAATCTTGGCCTGCCACTTGTGATAGAGGGCTTGACCACTTAATTTCTCCTCTTGATCTACTAAATTGATAAAATAATATTTAATACATAAAAATAAGTGGATATAAATTGAGGTGGAGTTGTGAGGGATGCAAAAAATTGTCACTGCAGGAACTCAGGGCTAGTACTCAGCATTGTTGTAATTGACGGGATTAAATAAAATGTTCCTCCTGAACTTTACAGTATTTTTGAGAATATTTTTCCATAAGATTAATCATATAACACTGCTGGATACTGCATGTCAGTTATCTATGTTTGTATGTATGGTAAGGTGACCATGTGGCATTTTTCCGGGACTCATCCTGCCGAGGATTTCAGTCACATTTTTTCGAGCGCATACGTCATCGAGGTTGTCTCATTTCAGGAAAAATACATTATAAAATGAACATGTATTTATTAAGATAAATTTACATCAATCGGTGTGTGTTTGGTGGAAACTTTATGTATATGTAACTGTAGGTATGAATGCATGCATAAGTACATGTGCTTGAGTTTGTGAAGGGGTGAGGCATGTGATATTTACCAGACAGATGTCTGTGATGAATTGATAATGGAGAACAGTGTTGTGGCTTTGAATGCTAAACCTCCAGGCTGCAGTAGAGGGAGGGACCTGCCCCTTCACTGCAGTGTGTGTGTGTATGTCCGCAGCCAGTCAGCAGCTTGGACAGCAAGCCCCTCTAACAAGCCGCCCAGGCTCATAACAGGATTTTACACTCGTGTATTATCCCCCGCTATTTATTACTCTCTCCCTCTTTTATCTCTTCCTTTTTGGGCAAAACTGAACTGATGCTCATCTGTCCTTGGGCAGCATCATTCCTTCACCAAACACTCGATCTCTAAACACACACTAGCTCCCGTGTAGCAATCTCTGTGTATGTTTGGCAGAAGCAATCGTTCACTGCCATCACAGTTCCCACTCTGGGTCTCTCTCTCTCTCTGTGCGCAGGAAAGCAGTCAGGAAAGAAATGTTTTCTAAGGAACATAGTTTAGAGATACAGATTCAAGTACTGTGGCAGATATACTGAGCTATCTGAGATTTTCATTGTTTGGTACGTTTATCAAATGTGTGGCGCGTTTAATTTCACGGAAAAGACTATATTTTGTGCATTCTGATGCAATTTTGCCTTAATCACAGCGAATACAAAATTTTTCCATGTTACAGCCATTAGCCATGTTTTTGTGCCTAAGATTGTGTCCTCTGAGACATCTTGTTTTTTGTTCAGGTAGTGTACAGATAGTCTTCCATTGTGTGTTGTATTTTTAGGGCCATTGGATATCTCTCTCTTCCCCTTCTTCACCTCATAGCATCTGCTTTTACTTACCACATCTCTTTCCTCTCAGTATTCCTATCCAGCTCTCTCCTCCTGTGATTCTCATTTCACATCTTTCTCTCCCTCCCTTTTCATTCCCTCACCAGCTCCCTGTTTGCCGCATCCTTCCCCATCCTCTCTCCCTGGCACTCTCTCTTAAATTTTCTTTTCCCCTCCAACTGCAATGGCTCCACCTCTCCACAGAATCACTCAGCAGTGATAAAGCATACACCTCCTTCCTCAATCTGCACCCTCCCTCTCCTTCTCTCTCTCTCTCTCTCTCTCTCTCTCCATCCATCCCTCATCGCTGTACGGCTTTCCCTTTATCCATACGCTCAACCTTTCCTGGCTCTGAATGAAACGAACGCAGAGCCTCTACTCTGACTGGCTGGAATCAAAAGGCATTGAGCGCATGCTCCCTATCTGGCTCTCACACTTACACACGCACCCTCACACTCACGTTCCCACAAACAAACAGACTCGGTCTCGCCGACTGTTCCATGTCAAGCGGGCACACGCGCATGCATGCGCCACCGTGCTCACGCACATAGAGGCACAAACACACTCGTAGTCATTGTCAATTTGTGTGGCTTCAACCTTGGGATGAGGTGATGTTTTGGGACAGGAAACACGGAGCTATGGGCAATTCCCAACGCCGGGCTAAAGGGAGGCATAAAACCAAGGGGGCAACAGGTAAACCACATACATGCATACAGATGCGCACATGTATGTACCTGTGTTACCTAGAGATGTGCAAAGCCTGCGATTTGCACACAAACACGCACTTTCACTCACATGCACTCTGTTACACATGTACAAAACATGCATGTTTTATGTTGTCACAATTTTAATTCATTCATTAAATCTCAGGCGGTAAACACGTCTGTGTGCACGTGAGAGGATATCAGTTAGTGTCATTGACTTGATTCATGTGACTTATAAGTGCTGAGATGTACACTATACTGTTCTATAGCCAGGGTCTCTGTAGAGTTTTAAATCACTACTCTCTCTCTCTCTCTCTCTCTCTCTCTCTGTTGTAGTCGCTGTGAAGCTTCTTATGCTGTTTCACCTTTATCCACAAAGACAGGAGACAGAAAAGAACTAAAGAAATAACAGACAGAACAGTGTATTCTCAGACACACACAGAGCACGGCGAGAGCGAGAGGGATCAGAGAATGAGGAGCAAAAGAAATTGAGGGGTGGCAGGAGATAGATTGAGTTGGGAGAGGTTTAAGACAGATGAGGAGTGAAGGCAGTTAGAGAAGATCAGGACAGGGATATGGAGAGATTGTGCCATCTCGTATCTGTGAATTAGAGAGGTGAGCAGGGTGCTCACATGCACGTTAAATAGGTGAAAGCAAGCATACAGCATATTCCTTATCACAATTACACACTCTCAACATCCTGGATTTAAGAATGCGAATACAATACTCTAACGGACACAAAAATGTACATGTGTCCTATACAAAACACACACTCACATTGAGAAGAAGACTAACTCTCAAAGCGTACCAGCTGTGCATTGATGTTTCTTAAAAAGTCAGATGAATTGTAGGTGTAGAGATGAGAATCAAGTACACATCTGTTTGTCTTCAGTATTGGCTTTATAATCATTGTTTGGTTGGTCATTTTTTCAGCATATTTGATGGTTCAGAATGAGTTATTGGGTTTTTGTTCGGATTGTTTGGTTGTTATTGTATACATGGGTTGTCAATTGTTCATATAATCTTATGCGTTATTAATTATGCATATTTATTTATTTAATTTATGTATAAATAATAAACTGCTCCAGTCAAGATAACTCGTAGTAGCTGACCGATCAGAATCAAGTATTTCAGAGCACTGTCTAATAAATGTATATGGCATTTATAGTCGAGTCTTGTATGACTGCTACGTTTTTATCTTGTAAAATCTCACTATAGTGTTTCTATTTTTATAGCAAAATGTGTTGCAAATATCTGCCAAACTATTAATGGGGCATGTGATTGTATGATGTCTGGAGTTTACGCTGTATCTGTTAAGTACTCACATTGTTTTCATTCATACTTCGCTCTCCTGTTCTGACGTCATTCTCCCAGAGAAGGGTCATACCCTGACATGAACGGAAAGAGAGAGACTGCTGTGTGTTCTGGGCAGCTGTTGTCATGGCAACGGACAGGTGGTAAAGCCAGTCAATTGGGAGCCTGTTCGATGCTGCCTGTCTGTGCGTCTGTTCCCACACTGCGTCAGTGTTTATGTGTCAGCCTCTGAGAACTAGTTTACTTCATATTAACAAGTTTGCTAGCTCATATAAAACTTTGCATAACACGGTCAACTCATTTTGATGAGCTGTCCAACATAAAGCGCAAGATTCAGATTCCCTAGTGATATCTGATGAAGCAATTAATAGTAATGCTAGTTTTGATCAACATAAACAATCTTGATAAACATAGTGTAAACGCTTAGTTAATGAGAATTAAAAAAAGATGGGGAAGGAAAGGAAGGGGGAGAAAAAGACAGAGGATTCACCAGACTGTGGTGGTAAACCGCTGCTTATACTGTATGTCCTTGAAATGTATTCATGGGATGGACAAGCTTCTATCGAATTTCACCTTTAGGACGTCACTAAGGGTTTTGTTAAAAATCAAGTGAAGTTCCTACCATAATTTAAGCAGCTGATGTTTTGTGAAATGTGCTGAGTGCTGTGTTTTTACCGAAGTGTATGAAAATTCATGTTATGCACGTACACATAGTGGAAACTCTATTTGATGCGTAAACTGTGTGCCGTAGTTCTGCTCAACACTCTTTATCACCTGTGATTGTTTTGTACCTTTTACATTTACATTTACATTACATTTATTTGTACAATGCAAAAGGATTAAAGGATTTTGGTTTTGACACAAGACAGACAGTTATTGGTTAGTCAAGTAAATACAAAACAGAAACGTTTTTTTTGAAAGTTGTAAAGGATGCTGCAGTTCATTCCACCACAGGGGAACCGAATGAGTCTTCGCTGTGATGGAACAACCAGGCGTCGCTCATTTCAGACCGAAGATGACAGGAGGGGATGTAGACATGGAGCAGCGAGTTTGCCTTTATCGTTCTGAAGGCCAGTGTCAGCGATTTAAACTTGATGCGGGCGGCAACTGGCAGACAGTGAAGTGAAATCAGGAGGGGTGTTACATGGGTTTCTTTTTGGCTGATTGAAAACTAGACGTGCAGCTGTATTCTGGATCATTTACCAAACATGGATATATCTGGTGAGAATATCTCTGTTTTAGTTTTGTGTTTGTCAGATTGTGCTCCTTATCCGTGTTCCTTTGACCTTGGATGTCTCGTACAGCTTGGTCACTTTCACATCTGTTGCTCAGACAGCAGCCATATAATGCAGATGTCTATGTTATGCTGTGGATTTTATGGGAGTCTATCTCAGCAGCTGTCTAAATGCATTAACAACTTCACCCTATGGACATATCATTTTAACATCGTTTGTATTCTTATAGTCTATTGTTAACCAACATTTTGCTATATTATTATGCATGTGGATTTATTTCGATCTCATTTATTGAGAGACTACATGTTTATGCTTTTAAAATTGTATTTGCCAGACCATTTCCATACCATAAAACTTGAAAACATTCAGTATCTGTTGATGTTTTTTGTAGAGGCCTTTTGCTGCATTCATGGTAGGAAGTGTTTTGCTTGAGTGATCGGTTAATGTTCAGTTTCTGTTGACGCACAGTCGTGTCAGGTTGGACCTTGTGGACATTAGGACTGCCTGTGAACTTTTACAGACATCTAATTGGCTGTGTGATTGTCACCTCCGGCATGACAGGAAGGTTCTAGTGAGCATGAGAAGGAAAAGCAGCGCTGCCGTCACAATAGAGTGGGGAGGGGGCAACCTAAAACATTAAGTGCTCATGTATCCTGGATTACTCTCTCTCTCTTTCCCCCCTTCCCTTCCTCCGTTGGTCAATTTTTCACTCCCGCCTCACATTTTATTAACTCTAGAGGTTTGGGCTGCGATTGACTGTTGCAGCTCTGTTTTTCTCCCTCTCTTTCTTCCTCTAACTCTTGCTCTCTCTGTCCTTTCACCTTTGGATGTTATTATGGAGAGGCTAGATGTCTTCAGAGGAAAAACAGGTAGGGTTAGCAACCCTTTATTTTTATGTATGAGCTGTGTAGACCACGAGAGACATGTTGCACAGAGTGCTTAACAGGATCACTTCTTAAACATTTTAAATGCAAGATACTCCGTGTCTCTAGGAAGTATAAAGACACTATGGAGAGGCACTGAGGTTAGACGGTAATGCAGGGGGACGGCTGTCAGAGGTTCTTTTGAGATGAGGGATCATCTTCTCTCCTGAAGCAGGAATTTAAAGAACACACTGTCAGTATTTGTGTTGTAAAAACTGCAGTCTGTCATATTGAATACGGCGTTTTGAGAGATTTTGTTAGGGGCTGCATTCTATATGCCTAAATTATGCTTAATGATTGTGTTGCCTTATTTTCAAAGCTTTTTGAAGTCAACTTAAATGATAATGTTAACTTTATGTAACATAAAACTTTTAAAAAGTTATGGAATTTATGTAATGTGAATATAGAAAATGTATATGCTGTTTCTTTAAATGAGTGCCATACATGCGATTGTGAATGTGCTTACCATGCTCATGGAATCATAGCACATCTATGTGAAAGTGATCCTTTGAGTCATAATAGAGACTCTCTCTCTCTCTCTCTCTCTCTCTCTCTCTCTCTCTCTCTCTCTCTCTCTCTCTCTCTCTCTCTCTCTCTCTCTCTCTCTCTCTCTCTCTCTCTCTCTCTCTCTCTCTCTCTCTCTCTCTCTCACACACACACACACAGACACACACAAAACATTCTGAGGTACAAGTCATGGGGCCAGTGCCCATTTGCCATTCCAGTTTTCACTCTCTCTGAGGATCATATTTCAGCACTGAAATCTGAAATCCAGCTCATTTGCAATACCCCACAAACACACACGCTTTCAAATTCATTACCCTTCACACGTGGCCTTGCAGCAGTACATTTAGTGTTTTTGTTAAATGTTGTTGGAAGTGTTTTCAATATGATTTATGAATGATTTCTGAGCTTTTTTAGTTTTAATAAAAAAATGCTTTATATTAGGTCCACATTCACACAAATTGCTGGTAATGATTTTTCAAAAGCGTCTGCTAAATTACAAAATACTTCACTCTGAGACGGCATGACACACTCGTAACTTTGTGTCATGTATAAATATTGTAAAAGATATTCACTTCAATTGTACAGTAAGGTTGTATTTTTAGTGCATTAGCTAACATGAACTAACAATGTGCAAATGCAGTTTTTTCAGCATTACTCTTTGATATAGTGCCATACAGTCGTTCGTGTTAGTTCATTGTGCATTATCTAATGTTCCAGTTACAACGATTGATTTTATGTATTAGTCTAATGTTCGTGTAGTGTATTTAGCTAATATTAAAATTAATATGAATTAAAGGAGCACAGGGTAATTTTTTGCAGCATCTAGCAGCGGGGTTGTGAATTACAACCAACTGCTCCCTCCACCCCTTCCCCATCCCTTTCGAAGCATTATACGGAGGCTGAGAGAGGCCTAAGATGTCATCACATTTTCACTTCTTTGCCGAAGGAAATTATGTATTTACAAAACATGCTCTGTAGAGCAGTTCGTCTGTAGAAACAACATGGCAACAGCATTCTATGAAAGGGGACCTGCGTAAAGTGTTCAAGAAATCTAATGTTAGATTACGCATACTGCTTTTTACACCAAATTAAATATCTGGAATATGAATCCCTTGACACACACACACATTCTTACACAAAACCTACACACACCTACTTCCCCTAAATATATATATATATATATATATATATATATATTGCACCAATGAAGACATCCAAAGCTCACTGGCTAATTATGTATCCAAAATGAAGGGGAGAGAAAATTAAGCCTCATAGATTTTTAATGCAAACGAGTCTTTGAGTCCAGGCGGCCACACAGCCTGAGTGACAGTCTAAATGCCTGTGAGGAGAGAGCTGTAGGCAGTATTAAACCACACTGTGTGTATGTGAGTATTTGCTTATTTTTACAGAATCACATGGTTTTTGAGACTTTTGCCAAACCACTGTCCCTGACAGATATGTTCCAACAAAGCCAGCTGCTCACAAACACACAAACTCGGACATTCTCTCTCTCTGACATTCTTCTTACTTTTTAGACACAATCATCTTTTCATTTCTGGGATCTCCAAAGTATTTTTTAAGTTTTCTTACTATGCTGCTTTTCACATTTCTTATATTTCCATCGCTCCGTTTCAATGCTCCGTCTTTAGTCTGTTGCTTGAGACCGGTGGAACAGTCAGAAGTTCAGCCGAGGTACAAAATGATGGACATCATTCCCTTTGATCTCCATGCATTTCTTTTCATTGTTGTCTGGGAAAACAATTGAGATATTAATGAAATAATGGCATGGTCATTTTTTAAGTGAAGCAGAAACCTTTAGGCTTTTCCTATAACCCACTTTCTTTGTATATCTATGAAATAGGTCAGGTCCACCTATTCCACCCATTTGCGTTTCTTCCTGAGCAGGAAGGATCTCCAAAGCTGTTCTTTTTTTCTTTGACCTTTATGAGGGTCCCTTTATCTAACCCCTTAAAGGTTAGTGTATGGGCAGAAATTGTCCTTTTATGTTGAATAAACTTAAGATACCTAAATTGCGATAACCTGACCTCAGAGCAGAGACTTTGACAGTGTGCGACCTCATGTTGTGGAGCTGATGGGTTACGCACTACTTGAGTTGAACTTTATGAGTACTTCCCAAAGGAACTAGCTGACATCTTGCTTTCTTCTTTTGTTACTCTCATTCATCTGCACCTTCAAAGGTCTCTTTTCATCACAGCGTCTGTCTGGTGTGACAGGAAGTGGATGAAGTGCAGTTTCCTGTCAGTACTGTTGTTGGGACAATAGGTCTATAAGTTATCCGGAAGGCGATTGGTGTATTTTTCTTTATTCGGTGTCTGTGTGTTTGTTTTGGTGGGGGTATGTCTGATTGCTTTTTGCTGACCTATTTTTTACAATGACCTCCAAACTGTATAAGAAACATCCTATGATTTCCTATATAACTTTTTATTTTAATGTCTTTATCATATCATTCAGCAGTATCTTTTCATGAAATTTAATAGTTTTAACTCAAATCAATTTTTTTTACTTATTTGGTTGTATAAGAGGTTAGATAATGTACAGTCAGTCAGTCATTATTGCTCTTATTGTAACCTAAACCCCATTAGGGCGATACAAGGGTTTATTTAGATGACATGGTGAATGTACACCATCTCTTATGTGTTTGATTTAGTAAAACACAGTGTTGAGTATATTTTTCATCTAAATTGTAATTCTGTTTTCCATGTTTACACCTTAATCTTTCCACTAATTTTCATTTAAAGCTCTAGATTTGTCCCTTGGTCTACATAGGAATAATTTTACTATAGTTCACTCATAGGTGATTAATGTTTTCTTACTTTGTACTGTTGTAACAAAGCATCCCCTCATGTAATTTCTGTTCTTCCCTGTCCTGCTGTTTTTTAAGAATACTTTTGTGAATAACATAACAGAGGTTTTCTCCAGGTGCCTGCAGTCTATGCATTTGTCATTAAAGGTTGTGTTGTTTTTACTCTAGACTTCTTTCTTTGTAGATCCCAAGTGTGGCATGTAAAAAATATACAAACATACTAATATTAATTCTCTGAGTACGTTTTTCAAATTGATATAGCATGCCGCCTTTGAGCAAATACAGCATGCCAGATCCTGCTGTCAACAAGAAAGCCTTTAAATGTGGTGTCTTTGAGATCTAATAGAAGGCTGGGATTTGTTGCCCAGTGTGAAGTCTGGTTTACGGATACTGCAGGATCTAGAACCAAAATAAACAAGGGCAACACATGACATCATATTTTTGCCTTCCTATGCATATGAAAATAGAGTTTACATCAGCCAGTCACAACAAAACATTGAAACATCTACCTTTATTTAATTATACATTTTAAATGATTCATGACTTTCATATAATTCACAGTCCAAGTTTGTAATGTTAATGACAGCCATTTTTCCTGCGAGATATTCCTCATTCCGTATATCAATGGCATTACCAACGAGAGCTCTATCTAGCATGGCCCTAAGTGCTGTAAGCAACAGATTCATCTTTGCCTATACTCTAGTATGAGTCTACCACATTAATCTCTATCAGCCATTACCAAACATGTATTGAAGGGGAAATTGGACAAAAGTTTGCAGCATTTATAGCATGAGCTCATTAAATGAAGCATTTAAAGCCCTCTCACGCCAGACCTGACTAGGAGCTCTCTGGTGTATGTCTTAGGGGAAACACATATTAAATGAAAATCCTCCAGAGAAGTGGACTTGTGGGAGACACTTTCTACACATGTGTGATCTGATCCGGCTGTTCTGTTATTAGACCTTTTACAAGGTGAAGTGCTTTATTTAACACCAAACACTATATATGAATCACACGGGACAGTAAATTCTTCTGTCATGCTTTACTAAAACACTGTACTGTACATTTGTGTTTCATTCTTGTTATTTAGAAGGTGTTTGGTTATATTCAATGATGTAAGTTTTGGACAGGACAGTTGGATGACTAGGGCAGCATTTTGGAAATGGTTTGTATAGTACCTCGTATTTTTTTATGCAAACCCTTAGAAGCGAGTAAGCATTTTAACACTTTCAGTTCCATCGCCCCAAAGTCTATGGGTTTTTGAATGGGTTTTCGGTAAATCGCCTGAAACAAGGTCTGTGGTTAACAAAGCCTCTGAATATTTTCACGATTTAATCTATGACATAAAACACACAAGTTATAACCCACTCGTGATTTTGAAGGCTTTTTTGTGTCTTAAAAATAAGTTGCTGAAATGTACTACTCCCTTTGGCGGGGACGTCATTGGCGGGGAAAAAGCTGTCGTAGGCTTGGTGGTGACGTTGATATCGTTTAAATCCTCATGATAGCTTTTTACATCTGCTGATTGTATTTCAGCTTCAAAAGTAACAAATGTTGTGTTCATTTGTAAAGATTATCTTGATTATCTCTATCAAAATGTGTAAATATCATAAACCTTTGTTAATCACAGATCATATTTTTTTGAGATCTTCCAAAAGTCTGTGGGAAAAACACATAGGCTTCCAATTGAGGGAACCAGTGCGTTGCCAACGTCGGAGTTGGCCTACAAAAAATACATCATCTCTGCATTTCGTTGGGTGATACTAGTGGCACAGAAATAACACACTTGAATATTTATGTGTGATTTTATATATAGACCTATAATCTTATCTGTTCTGTGTTGTCTCTGGCTTTGCATTGGATAGGTAGACCCCAGCAGACGAACAAAAGGGGCGAATGAGTGGATGGAAATGGATAAGACAGGAGGGGTGGTGGAGGATGATGAACTCCAAAAGGCCAATGGTCACATTTCTTTTCCCACACACATTTCCTCTGTATGTAAGGCAAGGCGTGTGAACACATGCATGTGTTTGTGTTTATTAGCCATTGTGACAAATAGACACTTTCACTAACAGTCTGCCTTTCAGCACTTGTCATTCACACACACACACTGGCACCAGAGGAAACAGATGGGGAGAGGTGAAGGAGTGCACGGCAGGCCCCGAGGAAGCAGCACTCACCATAGTCAGCACTGCTGCATATGCAAACACATCACAGTCTCATAAACACTCAATGGCATGTTTCAGCGGAAAACAGTTGTAATGGAGGAGGTGTGATGGAATCTGTGTGTGCTGTCTTATGTGACGGTCACAATTGGGACAGAGATGTTTGTGGTTATGAGCGGTGGCACATCTCTAGGGGCCTGTGGTGCAAAATTCACTTCATGATCATCAATTCCTCGTAAGGAATAGTATTGATTTTTATTGAATTACTATGGAGAGAAGAACAAGAGATTACAAAAAAAAATTTCCCATCTGAGCTGTCTGTCTTACATTCCTTGTGGTGAGTTCACACATAGATCCCAGTGTCCAACCCTCGGCTGAATATTTACGTGTAGCTGTGACAGCTGAGAGAGGAGTTAGTGTTTTCATCATTAGCGGATTGATTTAATTCATTAAGCGTCTGTTTTATGTGATCACTTTGAGGACTGGGATTGGTTTTGCTGGGAACACAACATCTGCTGCTATGAGTCACTTTCGTTAGTGTTTCACAGCTTTTTATTGGTGCTTGTCCAGATGTGGTGGGAATATCGGCATGAGCCATTTCTTAACTCTGTTGGACATCTTCGGTTCTATATACAAAAAAGTAAAAATCCCATCAAGGTCTGTAGTCCTGCTTGACTGGGTGGAAATGCTTCAATCTCACACATCAGTGAAGGGAAGGAGGGAGGTGCAGAAAGAGAGTTTGAATTGGGATTCATGTCACTTCAATTATCATCCGAAAGTAATTGCTTTTGGCAGCACTCTCCGTACGATCACAGAGAAAAAACACAATTTGATTTCTGCATACATGTGAAAAAATTGTGCAATCCGATATGGGCTGGTGAGGGACACTTATACCCTTTTGCAAGTATATTCTTTGCTTACCTTCAGCACGTTTCTAAACACGGCACTTACATTTCAATCCCCATGTGCACATTTAAAAACCCGGTCCAGCTCCACTAATGAAATGTGTGAATATCAGAAGAAAAAGGGAATTTCTTATCAAAGCTCCCAGCGTCAGCAGGATAGACAGTATGTAAGGAATATGTGAGGAAGTCAGTCTAAAATGTATACTTACACTTTAATCAGATTTCTGTAAAATGTCTGAATGTCTGGTGTTGAGTATACTCAAAAAACTGTTAAAAACAACACATTTTGTGTTCAGTTAAGGACAAGACATTAATGAGTTGTTGTCCTTAACTGAACACATCTCTGTTATTTTTGACACAACACTTTGGTTACTTTCAACACAACTTGTGTGGTTTATTTCATTTACTCAAAACAAAATAAAACAAAAAATATATTATAGCATGGCGCTAGCAATGCCAAAGTCATGGGTTCGATCCCAGGGATTGCACATACTTAGATACAAATGTATAGTATAATGCAATGTAATTCACTTTGGATAAAAGCGTCTGCCAAATGCATACATTTAAATGTAAAATCGACACATAATGTGTTAAAATGCATAACACAAATAGTGTGTCAAGAATTAATATCATTACTGCTCAACGTTTGTTCTTTAGTTACTCAAAGACTATATAGTTTTCAATGTATAAGCATCCTATAAAGGATAAATAAAATAGATTTATAAGACAATTGTTGGCAAGACTAGACTAGTGCTGAATTACAGTAAAATAGCATATAATATATTTGTTCAGGTGCAATTTACCTTCATGAGAAAGTTCATATTGAAATCTTTGATAAAACTTAGGATCAAAGATTTTGACATCGCTTTTGAAACTCTAGAAGGAACATGTGAGATTTCGTCTCACAGAAAAAATCTGAACAGTACGCTTATGTAAAAGTCTGAATTATAACTTCTGTATCTGAATTTTAACTCCACTGAATCACACTTCTTTTCATTTTTCTTTATACTGTTACTGTTCTCAATAATTCTCCCACCTTTGTGTCTGACATATTGCCACTGTTTATGTGATATTGTTATGTGATATGTGATATTGAGTAGCAAACAGGTCCAACAAATATCGTCCAGACACATTCTGCACCATAACAACTCAACGAGGTAGAAGTGGGTTAACAGCAGCAGTCTGTTTGTTTCTCTTGGTGTTATTTTACCTAAGACATTTATTTAGTCTTGTAGCAAGAGAAGTATCACTGTAATATGCAGGGCAGCATGCACAAACTGCAAAAAATGACATTTTTACTAAGCATTTTTGTCTTGTTTTAAGTAAAAATATGTAAAACTTCTTAAAACAAAATAGAATTACTCGACAAGAAAATTGACCTAAGATATTTAGTCTTGTTTTATGAAAAATTAAATAAGAATTAAGTAAATTTAAAACAAGCCAAAAATATGCCAATGGGATTAGAAAAATAAACTTGAATTTAGTTGGATCTATTTCTCAAGTAACTTATTTAAGTTAATTTTTCTCACCCCATTGACCGATTTTTTGCTTGTTTTTACCATAAACTTACATAATTCTTATATTTTCCTCCTCAAAAAGAGACCAAATATCTTGGGTCAACTTTCTTGTCAAGAAAGTACATCTTGATTTAAGAATGTTTAGATATTTGTACTACAAATCAAGACAAAAACACTTTTTGCAGTGCATCATGAAAGATGTCATCTGGACCACACGGCGAGCTAAGTTTGCTTATACAGAAGTCAACTGGTTTATATATCCAGGGACCTCAAAATAGCCACACTGTCGCCATCATTTGAGTTAGAATGACGGGAGCTTGGTGCAAATTCAACGTGCCATGTTTTATTTCCTAGGGTTAAAAATGCAACTCTTATTACAATAAGAGTATAATGAATTATCTGTTTATGATTGAATGTAGAAAGATAAGATTTTTTTAAAAGATAAGATTTTATAATAGATGTTTAGAAATCTATAAGGTTACACAGGTTAGGTCATTTTTACATTTCGCATTCAACTTTTCTCGACACAGCCTCTCGCAGAGCACTTTTGGTTGTCCTAATGCTCAACATTTCGAGCTGTTCTTTGAATTTTGTCTATTTTTGTACTTTCAAAATTAGTTGAGTTACATAAGAGGGAGAAGTAGCATATTAATTTCCTCTTAGAGAACTAACACTGAAGTTGTAATTAAGTGTGCTCAGTTAACCTCTTGGGAGATGAGTGAGCTCTCTTTTCTTAAACTGTGTCTTTTCTGTCTCTCTGCTTTTTGGTTTTATAAACAAGACTTGTTGTTGGTAAGCAGATTTATACTTATAGGATAGATATTAACTTTGTACACCATTGCATTAAGACCTTAATTTGTATATCAATTCGCTGAACCTCTGACATTCTGAGTAATAAACATAAAATAGTAACTATTAATTATTTAGTTTTAAACAATAAAATAATACAAAGTAGCTTTGTGCAGTATCCAAACACTGATCAATACTGGCACATCAGCTCCGTTGGCCGTCTACCTCAATTTGTCTTGCCTGTTTGTGAAAATGACAGTAAAACATGTTATGGATGTTATGAATTAAATGTTATAATGATCAGATCACAGCCCTTCGATTGTAAAGCAAGCGTGCATTCCCTCCATGCGATGTTTCCACCTCTCTGCTGCTGTGGTGTGCAGATATATAAAGTGAGATGCAGATTTTGATCAGTTTATATATATGTATCTTTTTCTTTCCCCTCCCTCTTTTCTGCATCTCTCTCTCTCTTTATCTGCATCTCTCATTTTTTCTCCCCTCCCTCTTTCTCTCTCTCTCTGCCAGCCACCACCAACTTGGACTCCGAGAGCAAACGAACGGTCCACTTCCAATCGTCATGGCAACAGCATGTGAATGTGTTCGGTTCGTGGAGTAGGCCGGAGTGCGTGCAGGAACTGCACCAGGAGGCTCAGCTGAATCTACAGAGTATACTGCAAGGTAGGAGAGTCAGCTGCAGGCTGTTTGCCTGTGTGTCTTGGTACCACGAAAGATTGCGTCGCTGATTTTGTTGGATTCCACAGCACGATCGTCTGTCTGGATCCTGTGTGTTTTCATTTTTTGTGCATGTGGGTGTGCGTTTATGTTGTCTGCGAATATCCTCCACGTCCATTCCCTGTCTGTGTTTCCCAGTGCATGTATGAGATGCTGTATTTGTCTTTCTGTTCCTCCGAGCATCCTCTTGTTTTCCCTCCCCTGTCTATCTCGGTTATCTCTATCTCTGAATCATACTTTTCTGTGATCCATTTGATTCGGATTGCTTAACAGTATCGCTTTTTGTGTTCATTTCATTTCTCACTAAATGGTTGCATTGTTCCTTATGACTCCCGACGCTGTGCATTTGTGTTACTGTACAGGTTGAATATCCCATCTCTTTCCTTTTTTTCATATTACATATGATGTATTTATGATGTAGGGAGGCTATTCTTGTTGAAGCTGAGTATCAGATCGACTGGGCAGCTGTTGCTCAAACAACACTGAGTGGGTGGTCAGTTTTTATGAACGTATGCTATGTGAATAAACAGCAATTTGCCTTTGCATATGCCTGTCTGCTATTTGGAGATGGTATGCAAATATGACATTTTAAGTGGGTTTGGGGGCTGTTAGACCAGTTTAAAGGTAAAAATCTAAAAAGTTGACTAGATAAACCAATATTCCCTCTGATCTTGATGATAGTTACGGCCCTGGTGTTTTTAACAGTTGAAATTTTGGTGAACGGTTTTGTGTTTTCACTTTTAAAATACTGCTGTTTTGTTTGATAAAAATGTTTTCAATATATTTAGCACTAATAAAATGCAAACAAAAGTGTTGTGCCTAATTGGCTGTGTTTATTGGTGTCCTCAACAGCCCAATGAACTGCTGAAGGGCATTTGACAACAGAGCCCATGAATATTTAGCAGAGAGATGTATGTGCATACTGTAAATATAGTTTATGCCAGAAATGTTTGTGAAAAAAACACTCTTTTCTGCATGTATCTGTTAATTGTTTAGTCATATTATGTTAGCAAAATAAAGGGCTCAACAATACCGAACCTATTAAGCTTCCATAATTGTCAAGCTAATACATAAAGTTAATGGATGACATGTTAAATACCATGCACCCCATCCAATCAGATTTATTGTAGTATTGTAGTTTATTCTAATTTATTAATATTTTACATAAGGTTTCATTTTTATATATGTTTTAGCAATTTTATGGGCTTTTCTCATTTTGTTATTTGTTTGATTCTTTGTTTAGTTTCACTCATACTATTACATTTTATTTAGATTAAAAATATTTTTCCATTTTATTATTTGTTTATTTATTTTTTTATATTGTTATATCATTTGAATTAAGTGCTGAGACAACATTTTTGTTAGTTTTCAAATAATATTTAGGCGGATATTGAATATTTGATAACAGAAACGTTTTAATATCTTTAGTTTTTGTAACCCATAATACATAGCACCCAATTCATATAAATCATTTGCTTTCAATTATAACAAAATAAATGAATATAAAAAATAGACCAGAAACAAACTGTCCGAAGAGAATAGAAACGGTTCACTGTTACTCTTCAATGGAATTCTCCTTTATACACAAGACAAGGAGTGACCTATATTTAATAAATGGGTTTTTTTCATCATGTATCTTGTTAGGGGAGGCATTGAGGTTGTTCACGACCACTATGGAATCCTATACGCTTGAGTGGTTGTCATGTTGTTTAGGCAAGCCGTTCGGTTGGCTGATAGGAATTAGTCCCATTAGTTTTGCTGACTGGGAAGGAGGGGAGGGTGTGTCTCAAATACCTTCACACACATACACAACCACACTCTCACTTTTGTGTTGCTTTCTGGTGCCTTCTCTCATACATCTTTTAAGTATTGACAGTGGTCTTTGAAGCCTTCCACAGAGCTTCCTTGGGCACTTGTATGAACTTTTCTGGTGAGTTCTAACTTTCCAATTCACTTTCTTCTCTTTTGGTTAGATCTTGCTAGAGTTTGCATGAATATAATTCCCTAAACTGCACTGCAAAGAACGTTTCGTTAACTCTTGAGTGACCTTGTTGAGCTATATATGCTGGTATAGAGGATATAGGTTTTTTGTAATAAGCCAGAGGTTTGGAGAAGGGAGGATAGTTGTGTTTATTCAAGAATTTGCTTTGTATTGTTTAGAATACATTTCATTTACTAGAGTGAGTTTGGTCTTGTTACAGCTGCGGTGAATTATTCTTCAAAATGCATTTGAAAATTCCCAAATTTTTTGTATTCATGCACACATTGTTCGGTCCCTGCATGTTGGCAGTCCATCCAGCTTTAGTGTTGAGCTAACTTGAGATCTAAGTAAGGAGTTCTCATTAATGCTGTAATTCGAAAGCCATCTGGTCAAACATAAACAAAGAAGTGTCTCCAGGCCTTCAGCATGATAAATAAAACGCCAAAACATATTCAGAAGTCAATGCACAGCTGTAGGCTGTAGTATTACTGTGGACTTTTATGCGGTGGGATTTTAGTTCTCTCTTGTGCTTTGTTACGCATTGCCACAGCATGTGAAGAGGAATCGTCTCTATGAGGTTAAACTTGGGGCTTGGGGCTATTGTTGACTCCGGAGGTATGCCATTGTCTTAGACGGCCCTCCATTGCTAGGCAACCACAACTCTTAGAGTGTGGCATCCCATTTGGCAACAGAGGGAGCATATCCCTTTCTTTAACACCATCGCACATCACTCATATACACACACCCAGACCTTATAAGCTATAAGTGGGAAGGATACAAACCTGTACACACAAACATATTACTGAATAGTAAGGGTTAAGAAGCCTGGATAATTGGAGGACAAACTGTTTGTATGTGCGTGTATAATGGGTGGGGTTAAAGGGAATGTTTTGGGGGATTAGAGTGGCTACAATCATGGAGTGGGGGCTTTCAAAGAGAGACCTTTGGAATGAATGAAATGATAATCAGACTGTTTACAAGAGCCTTAGGGAACGTTTTAGACAATGCGAACGAGAGGGATTTCACGAATACTACATTTCTGCAAATTGCATGTCTCTCGGGGCTTTTTCTAACTTTAAAACTCTGTCTACTCAGATTTTGAGGAGCAGCTGTATGATAACAGAGTGACAGGACAGACATTCAGACACTGTTCCTCGCCGAGCTCCGAGGACACGTCAACCACCCTCAGCCGATCCCCTTCCTCACTCAGCAACAAGAAGACAGAGTTTGTTTTTCTGGTAAATTAGTTTGTATTAGCTCTCAAATGAAACTAGTTGCTTTTTGACTAGGTTTACTAGGCACATTAATTGGATTCTGATGCGGGTCTAGAAAATAATTTCTTATAAAGCATTATTGTTTTGCAGATGTAATTGCATTTGGTTTGTCCCTTGAGTATAAACAGCTAATATCTGTTGTCGGGTTCTGAGCATGTTACTATAAACGTTACAGTTTAATCATGAATATTTACACATCCTGATGGATTAATCATTCATACATTGATCATTATCTGCTTGAAAAAACGAAACTCACATTGGAGTGTTTGAAAATAAAAATTAAATTCATTGAGCAGTTCTGCTGTAATTGAGAAATGGCCAATAATGAATACATTGTTTGAGAATTAGCAATCTTGCAAGCATTAATTTTACACACAAGAACTTGTTTTTCACTCTTTAGCCTGCGAGTAAGCAGGTGTGTGAGGATGAGACCACAACATTAGGGGTCCGGGCGCAGGACCCCAGCCCCTGCGCTTCAGAGAAGTCCCTTCTAGGCTGGAATGCCTCAGTTAGCCCCCCTGTTGCAGAGAAACCTCGCTGGCACCTGAGCAGACATACTCCTTCTCGCCTTGTCCCCATTGAGATCACAGGTAAGCGTGACTCAGCCTATTTTCTGCATTATATTTTGTTTCTATCCATTTGAAGTCTTGAAGGATAGTCGGTTCTGTTTCAATAGATTTACACATTTTTTATGAGATTTTTTATTTTGTTGTCTATTGTTTTACAACTTTTACCTGAATTATTGAAAATGATACATTTTAGTATTTTGTCATGGAATGAGTGCATTTCCCAGAGAATATATGATTGTGTGCGGCTAATATTCCCTCAGCTATGTCTGTATTATTGAGGGGGAAAACTCAGACGTAACATGAATATTTAAACAACATACTGCAACCTCTTTTTTGACATGTGTTCCGTGGGAAAAATGAATAAACAATTTAATAGAATCTTTAAATTTAGTTTAATTTATACTTAAAACAAAAAAATAAATTTTTCCAGTGAAATAAAACAAAAACATAATTAATATATTCCTAATCTCAGATAAATAAGGCTTTAGGTAAAAATTTTTTAGGTAAATATATATCATAGGTGTAACATTACATTTAGTCATTTAGCAGACGCTTTTATCCAAAGCGACTTAGAAAAGGGTTTCAGAGAGCAATAAGCGATATGTCATACAAAGAGCAATAGTAATAGGTGCTAATAAAAGTTACTAGTTTCAACAAAAGCTAGACCACTACCTGTTGAGAGAAGAGGGTTAGTGTACTTTCTTTTTTATTTGTAACCAAACAGATCTCCTCCCCCATTGACTCCCGTAGTATTTATTTTTTCCCTACTATGGCAGTAAATGGGGGATGAGATATGTTGGGTTGCTGACATTCTTACAAATATCTCCATCTGTATTCATCAGGATTTATTATTTTATATAGCTTTGAAACAATCTGAGGCTGAGTAAATGATGACCGAATTTTCATTTTTTGGTGAACTTTCCCTTTAATGAATTGATTCGATTGATCATCATATCATCATCATTTCCGTCCCACATCCTCATGTCTTAGTTCTTATGCTATTATGATTAGAGTTGAATTCTAATTAATTAACTTAGAGAAGTAATATTAGTTCATATTCATATCTTGGCAATTCTGAGCAAATTTTTTGAGATTCTTGAGATCTCTCCTGCAACTGAAGAGACACATGTAAGATGACCAGGGTTTTAGAAGAAACATCTTGGAATTAGACTTAGAGTAATCTCAATGGCACTGTAGGAGAAGCCAGTGTGAGATCAATGAGATTTTAAGCATCTGTCTTTCAACATGATCAGATATTTCAGACCCTTGTAACATTTTATGAATGTAGCCTACATAAAATTTAGAAGTCCTTTTACCTTCTCTCTCAATCCATCATCCTATTCTTCAAGTGAGATACACGTCCCTTGTTGCAATTGTACTTTTGCTTTCCTTCCCTCTTTCTATCTCAGCTGTCCCACACCCATCCTTCTAAATGTCCTTCTTGACTACCTTTCTGTTACCCCTTTTTGCCCAGACACACCAGAGAGATGGCTGGATCTGTAAACACAGTTAATGCTGTGCTTAGGGAGCCTGAGGTCTGATTCCCAACGTAGTTCTGCTCTTCACCCGCTAAAGATAATGAACAGGTAGCTGTTGCTATGGCAACATGCAGCTCTCCCTCTTTCACTTAGCTAGGAAGCACAGAAAAAGCTGCATAGAGTGAGAGACATACAGTGTAAGTGAGAGAGAGAGAACTGCTGAGGAAGGGTGGGTGAAACAGCAAAGGTTTTTTACCTACTTTTATTGGTATTTTCATGAATGAAGCCAGCTCACATGTTGGGAGGTAATGAGGCTTCTGTGGGTGTCTTCAGTGAGGAAAAAAGAGGGCATCAAGTTAAAGAATATAGTGAGAAGTGGGCTTAATTAGCACATTACTTTCAGTTCCTTTCATCATTGTTGAATGCTAGGCATTCTCACGGCACCACCGCCTTCACCGTTTCCACTTATTAAACAGCCAGTCCAATGCAATATATTTTAAATCTTGAAAACACAGCAAAAGGTTACACATTTACTGTCTCTTAGCAATTGAAAAAAGGTTCATATAAAACCATTGGTTTGTGTTCAGTCAACACCCAGCACTATTTCCCAGTGTCCATTGTCTGATTTCATTTTGTCAGATCAATCAGGCACCATGATCAAGTCTCCAGCTAACCATCTATCTCATGTTGGCTGTTGCTTTATCTATAATATACTTTCATTCATAAATGTAACAAAATGCTTGTTAAAGCCAGATCATGTGTGGAATAATACACCATTTTAAGGTTTTTAGTAACAAATATAACAGTTTGAGCTTGCTCATAAACTAAACTTAATTTATTTCACTGAGGACTGTCAGTTAGTCTGACAGCTGGTATCTCATATCTTGCCTCAGGCCAGAGCTTTGATAAGCACTCCGCACAGCACAGAGAACTCCGGGCCCCCTTTAGAACTGATTCAGCGGTCAACCCAAAAACCATTCGCCGCCCGAGGAGTGTGGTTGCAGGTCCTGATGTCACGCTGCACTGCCAAGGTGACTAACTGAATCTAATAGGAGACAGGGTCTCAAACAAAAGAAACAGGAAAAGGACAATGGGCACTGATAAGTGATGTTTACATAAGTAATTTGTAAATCTAAAATCAAATGTTTGTTAGGGCCGCACAGAGGCTTTAGCAAACTCAGATTACAGTTTTTCTTAGTCATCAATGTTATGAATTTGAATTCAATTTATTTAAGTATGATGCACTGACTTTAAAACTTATTTATTTAAACGTATTTTGTCTTTAGGTGACAGCAAAATTCTTGCTGTAGATCTTATACAAGGTGCCTGTTCCCCTGAATCCTCTCAACCCAGATCGTTGGAGCCCACCAGCGATAACACAGGTAAACAGCATATCCCCCTTCGGAAAACCCAAAGTGACCTGGAGCACAGTGTCCCCCAATCCCCGAAGACCCCATCAGGCATGATGGATCATGCCACTCTGATGTGTCCCAGTCCCTCCTGGAATGGCCCAAAAGGTTCCACGTTCTCTCCTTCCTGGAATGACTCCTACAACTATGCCATGGTTACTAGCCCTGCTTCCAACCAGCATATATCTAAAACTGGAATGTTAACACCTGGAGTTGAAGGAGGTGGTTTACTGTGCCCATCTCAGACCAGTTCGTGTCTCTCCATGAGCTCAGGGTCACACTCCAGTTCTTTCACCTCTATCTCTGAACCATATGGGCACAAGATGTACACAGTCATACAAGGGAGTGGTGTTGCTATAGGACGACAGAATGATACTGATGGGGAAGCTTCCATTCTGACCACAGTTAGAAGCATCGGCAAAAGTGAGAAAGAGAAGAGATCAGCACGGTCCAACGTGTTCAGGTTCCGTGAACGCTCTCTTTCAACGCCAACAGACTCTGGGTCTTTTTGCTCAGCAGATAATCTCTGTTCTCCAGGTGAGACTGTCACTGTTGTTCCAGAAGGTGCGAGTTATGCCCTGCTATATCCAAGTAACAGCTCTGAAGATGGCACCAGCACTGATAATGTTTCTGTGACTACAGACTTTGTTCCTGACGGTCGACTGAGGTCACGTTCGCGCAGTATCTCACTAAAGAAATCAAAGAAAAAGCCACCACCTCCAGTACGTAGTGTATCTCTAATGAAAAATCTATCGGAGGCTGGAGGTTTGGGCTCCTACCACAGAGTAGCTCATTTCAGAGATGGCAGACCCAAAAGCCTCTTTCTCCCTCGGGATCACCATATTCAAGATTCATTCCAGCCTGATTTCTTAATTTCAAGGCCGGAAGAAGACACGAATCAGGCCCACAATAGCTTAGAAACATCATCTGATATATCTCAGCCTCCCGACAGGGAAGCAGATCTTGGCTTTCCTCCTCACTGGCAGCTTAATGAGTGGAAGTCCAACAACGATCCCTACCGTTCACTATCAGGTTCAAGCACAGCGACAGGTACCACTGTTATTGAGTGCATGAAGGTACGGGGCAGCTCAGAGTCCCTAGATTCACCCTTAACGTCACGAGCTACCTCTCCCTCCCAGCTTTCTATTGAGGCTGAGACCAAGGTATCTCCCTTCAAGCCCCCATGCCTTATATCCCCATCCAGTGGCTACTCAAGCCAGTCTGAAACTCCCACCCCAACCATATCAAACACCGTCATCACCGGTCCTCCCCCAGTTGGCTGCAAGATGCGTCCAAAGATTCCAGAGCGTAAATCTTCCCTCCCACCAACCTCTGCAAAGGATAAATCTCGTTCACGTCTTTCATTTGAACTGCCTGCAAACACTCAACTGGACCTGTCCAATGTCAAACACAAGCCTAAAGCCAGCCGACGCCACTCGGACACTTCCACAGCCAATAAACCAGGTAAACTGAATCCAAGTCAGTCATCTGTCCCTGTAGTTACCACAACAGACTTGCGAAGTATACGCCTTCGTTCAGTAAGCCGCTCTGAACTTGAGGACAGCCCTGATGGCTCGTCTGACATTATAGAGGAAGAGCAAAGTCGAGACCTCAGCCCTCCTATCACCCCCTCAGAAACAAAACAGTCTAGGCCGCCCATTGCAATGAAGCCACCTCTACCTAAACGACCCATGAACTTAATGCTTAAATCTCCCGCATCCTCCCCCCTGGCACCTGAATCTCCTCCGTCCTCCCCTGTGGACCGACCCATGCCTGTTGGAAACATCTACATGGTTGTACGCAAGCCCAAACCTAAAAGGACAGCTCAGTCACCACTATGCACATCTGGAATATCCTCACAAGAGAAACTACACAGCCATGCACCTCCTCTCCCCGAGTTTGACCTGGAACATGGGATTCCCATTGAAGAGGATCTTCCATCTCCAAGTAGCCCAGAACGAGAGGATAAAAGTAAGACCCTACCAAGTAGAATGACAATATCCTGTTTAGCAGAGTTAGACAAAAAGAAGCCCAAGGTACCCCCTCCAGTGCCCAAAAAACCCAGTGTCCTCCTTCTACTCCCTCCAAGCACCCAAACTAATGGCAGTGCAGAGAAGCATATTCTTTCTGACAGTGTCACCCAGTCACCCATAGGTCCATCACCATCTGAGATTGAGGAACATTATAACCAAGATGAAGATCAAGATCATCCTAAAACACAAAAACTACATGGAAACCATGAAGGTCTTGAAAGTTATGAAACCCCTGAGGATCAAGAGCATGATGTTGTTGTAGAAGAGGACAGTTTGAAAGATTCAGCTTCTCATCAAATTATGGAATACAGGACACCTACAGCAGAGACAGAAACAGGTTAAAGAACATTTAATATGTTCAGTTAAGCTTACAGTTAGTATTTATTGTTTTTTAAGTTTAGGTTGTGAGTATGGTTTAATACGTTTTTTTTAAATCTCACACAGACCCAGAAATATTGGAGGAGAACAGTTCTGTGGTTGACAAGATGGAACTGCACATTAGTGAAGAAACAGATGATGATGTATTTGTCCACACTCCAACAGCAACTCATACCACTGAGGATCTCTTCACCATCATACACAGGTAAAGAATTTGCATTTAAACATTTAAATGCATCTATTAACTTAAGTAATTTTTTGGTCTCACATTACATCATTGATATAATTATAAAAAGTAGTGCTGTAAAGTGTGTGACGTCATGCCTGTAATCAGTTACATACTATGTGTAATATTCTACCTACCTAGGTCAAAGAGAAAGGTTCTTGGGCGCAAGGAACCAACCGACTCATTCGGAAGCAGACAGTGTCTGGTCTCACCTGTGAAAATCAGTAGCACCGACCTCCGAACCATGGGCCTTGGGACCACTCCTCGGTCAAGCTCACGGAATGAAAACTTCATGGCTCTTCTGCAGAAGAGGAGCAGTAAAGCCAGCAGTGGCACCCGAGTCTCTGCCATGGAGTTGTTAAAGAGCACAAACCCACTGGCACGACGAGTCACCGAATTCTCTCAGTCACAATCAGATGCGAGCGAAACAAACACACCTAAACCAGCTTCACAGGACCAGTGATTCCACCGAGGACCACAGGCTGGATATCAATATGGCTCGTTTTCTGTTTCACTCCACTGCCCATCTAAATGGTTTATTTTTCAAGGACCTCCAGCTGTCAGAAATGAACTCCATTTGAGTTGGTGGCGGATTGTACCGATGCTGTTATGGAGCATGATCTGTGATAAAGGAAACCGAACCCACCATGATACAAAATTCTGGGGTAGATCTGTAATTCTGGATGTGATTATGAAACTGACATGAAGAAATATTTTCAGACTGTTTATTTCATTATGGAGCTTTGCCTATGTGTTTGGCTCAGCCAAAGTTTACTCTGCCAATTATCTAGCGGTGGACTAGAAAGTGTCTTAGTAGGATAATTGCGTTTTAAAAGACTGCACAAACTCACACAGAAAGAGGAGTGTATGACCTGAGTCAGAAACATTCCAGAGAAGTTGTAAGCAAGACCTGGTACCCCTAAAAATGAAGCACTTTCACCAGTACATTAACTAGTTTACAATATAAAAAAAGCTATATTGTTTTATTTTTTCAAAAAAGATGAAAGGCCATATAAATGTCTTCTTGAGTTTAATATGTACAAAACAATATATACACACAATATATTCTAAAATGTAAATTCATAACTGCTTGATCAAGGACATGAAGTATGTCCATCAGTGACTATTCTTTGGAAACTGCCTATTATTTTACAAACTCACAGCACATGGGGGATCAAATTTGTCATCATTTGTCACCTGAACCACTCTATAGATCTTCCCAAACTGCCGGAAGTGTAAACACACAGCATATAGCTATGCTTGTGCATCATGGAAAACAACAAATCAAAACCATGATAGGGAAACTATTTTGTGGAAAAATGTGAACATGAGGGAAAAGCACAGGGAGTAGGTATGAAGGTCAGGACATTTACCTACAGAAAAGAGAATTGGGTCATCAGTTTGACCCTGACGGTCAATCTGGGTCCAGTCTCTCAGGGGTTTCTTTACATCTCAGGAAACCCACCATTGCTACTGGTCTGGGTGTATTATCTCTTTAGAGATTAACCTCAAGACCAAATTTTAAGGATTGTGGATGGTACAGGAAGTCCTGATCTAAATATCTATCTTCTCTCCACAGTCCCCAAATAATCTCACATGCCTACAAAAATGCAAAGCTTTCCACAGTGTGTCCATTTCAGACTATGCATCAAAGCTGCATCCGACCTGTTCCCGTGCCAGTATTGACATTGAACGTCTTTGAATGTTAGGAAAAGACAAAACTCATCAGTGTTAAATTTCAATCCCCCCAAAAATGTAATGGTTGCCCTTAATGTCACTGCAAGCTTGGATTGTACAACATTTGAACATGCAAAGACTTTGTGGACTTTGATCAAATGTGCTCATTTACTCAAGCAGCTCATCTTTGGTAAATTAACTTGTCATCCTTCATTGTGGGAATTTCAGAGACTATCAGACAGACAACAGACAGCTGCACTTGAAAACAGCTTCTTCTTACCATTCCCCTTTCTCACGTGACTATTCCTCTGGCTCGCAATCAAACGATGGACAGAACCCGGTGCTATTGAGCCGGAGTGCCCTCAGCAGTCCAGGAGAGGAAGTGCTTGGCAAAAATCTGTTCTAACTCTTAAACACGTACTCTCAATGTTAATTAAAGACAAGTCGTTCAGGTATTCCGACCATATGAAAAAAAGAGACTGAATACTACATCATTAAAATAGTGTGTGACATTTGTTTTCAATATTTAGTGAATGAAAAAATCTGACAACCAGTGTTTATTTGCCTTGTACTATGGCGTGAAGCCTCTGTGTTTTTAAATGCCTTGGTATTGCACTTCTGTAGAAGTATGCAGAGTTTCTTTTACTCTTTTTAGGATTTACTACTATAATATTTATCATTACTCTTGTGTACTCTGTGCTTAATCCTATCGGTGTCAACAGTACTCTCACAGGTACAAACAGAAGAGAGGTGAGAGGAAGATGGTAGTACTTGGGCAAAACTAAATATAGAGATGTATCACAACATATGTACCTTTGTGGACTGTTAAAAGCCTTGTGCATCAATAATGGAAATCCCTGAGAAGGATGATACAGTATGTCCAGCTTCTAAACAGATGATATGCTACATCCTTCAGAGAGATGTGCTTTCTTTAAAATCACATTAGTAGCATTTGACACAGTGACCTAAAAAAGCAAGATGTGGACTATTCACCAAATGTGGACGTCTTTGTTTACAGTACTTCCACCCCATGCTAGACGATTTTTCCTCTTTCCTTATTAATACAATGGGGATACATTCTAAAGCCAATTTTTGTACACAGAGGAGAGACAAAACTGCTGCACAACAATAAAAAAGTGCCAACTAAGAAAAATAACAATTTGGGCAAAGCATTGGCGGAAATTGTTTCTAAGCCCTTAACAAGTTTGTTGCAGTAAATGGGAACCATCATTTAATCAATGCTTGACATCATTACATTTACACACAGGTAAAGATGAGACTTAAGTATTATAGATGAGATATAAGTATGCCAGTGCACAAAGGCTCTCTCAGTTGTGTATGACAGATTGCCAGAAAAAGCTTTACAAATTATTAGATTACCCTTACGCGTTGGAAATAGAAGAGATGGGTTGTGGAGGCAAGATAATACTGAGAAAATTATATTTTTGTTATTTTATCCTTGAACAGACTGCATATACAGACCTCACCCTCCAGCAGAAATTATACAATTGGTGTGAGATCTCTAAATCAATTGCAGTATGTCTTGCCTACTGTATGTGGTAAAAGGTATATCATTAAAATAAATTATTTTCTTGCATAACACTTCTCTGATATCTTGTGTTTTTTATACTTCACAATATAGGCCTACTTCGCAAGCTTCACAATTATTTGCATTATACCGTTTTGTTTCTATTTAAATTCACAGACCGTCTCTGCAAGCCTAATATATATGACATCTAAGATCCTTCCATTTTCCTTTGGGTAGAAATTTAAGCAACATTGCCCCCTTGTGGGAATTTTTTTCTATTTACAAATCTAAATAATCACTCCCTTATCGAAAATACGTTTATTCAAGTGTTCTATAAGTATACTTATTTTAAATGTTAAAATAAGAAAGTATACTTTCAGTCTACTTATGTACTTCTTAGAAATATACTTTACGTACTTCTCAGAAATATACTTAAATGTACTTTATTAAACTATACAGATTTTACAGAGTGAAAAGTTTAAGTATATTTGGCCTATACTTGTACTAAATCTTTTGTCCTTTAAGCATACTTGTGTCTATTCTTTTGCTTGAGTAGCCTATTAAATACTTATCTCAAAGTTAGTGGTGCTCTTCTTATTATTCGTTTTTTGTCTGGACAAAATATTGTGCATAACTTGTCCCCCTACTCTTTGTCGTTGACCCATAAATGATATGTAGAATTAAGCAGCTTATACGCTCAGAGTTGTGCTATGACTTTAAAAGTGATCATGCATACGATGGCGGTGAAGCTATAAAGCCATGCCCTAGCAAACATTTAGAGCACCCTAGAAACCACCTCACCACACCTTTGCAATGGCCCAGAATATCTTAGCAACACCATAGCAACCACCTAAAAACACTTTGAGTGCCAAGTCTTGCCAAAGCAAATAAAGTTTTACATATTTCATAACCTTCACATTTTCTTCCAGTTTTTCACAATGTCTTATAATTAATTTACATAGCTAGTTTACACAGTAACAAATATGACTTGTCTTGGAATCAAATAAATACAAATGTGTGGAACTTAAATGCTTGCTTAAAAAAAGTGTGCATTTATTTTTTCTTAAATGAGTTTAACTAAGTAATAACAACTCTGAACTTCACTCAATATATTCATTTAACTGTACTTAAGTTACATGTGAATATTGGGGTGTGTGCTTTTCTATCAAATTTTTTTAATGCTGAATTGCTTCATTTTCGTTGTTCAACATAGCAGTCTCGTGAAATGAGTTCTACTAGTAAGTAAAGTACTGTAATATAATTTCTCCACTGTGTTGAATTGCGATTAGCAAACTAGCAACTGCTAATTGTTTTGATTATTTGTAGATGAGTTCATGTTGTTATGGGTATAATAATAGACTAGAATGAAAATTCAAACATGGATTTCACAACTACTGATTTGAATTGTCTGTTGTAAATGTTTGATTTATAAATAGCTTTTAGTATTACTCCATACTCCATGGATTATGTAGACTCATTTTCTCTTTCTTTTGCAGAAGTTAAGTTCTGAAACAAGTGGAAGTATCAGGTCCGTAGCCAGCCTATTGAAAGGGGAGCCTATTTTTTTATTCAAAAAGTGGACCTTTATGCAGTTTTTCTCCTTTTGTATTTAATTATGAGGTTCAATTCCTTCGTTTTGGTGACCTTTTAACTTGTGCTGGATTAGCTTGTCTGCTGGTATCTTAACCAGCACGCTTTTTGATGCACCTAAAATATTTATTGCATTGTTGTCAACTTGCTTCCTCGTGTAACACGGTTGATAAGTTTACATACACAGTTCATAAGTTCAAAGACCACGCTAACAACAGAATAGATCTAATGAACTTTAGGGAAATATTAAAAATAATTCTTCTCATCATCATTTCTTGACTCTCTGTCAATGCCTCTTTGCTATGTTTTATTTTTGTTTATATGGCTATTATATTGTAGACCAGGGGTCCCCAAAATATTTTCTGCAAGGGCCACATAATTCTCCCTGTCTTTAATGGGGGGCCAGGTCGGTTTGTAACAGAAAATGACATGGGCCGGAGTTACTACTTGAATTATTGTGGATATTTAAATATGATTTGAGATATATTTATTATGCCTCCTAATGGTAGAATAGTTTATTAATAGT
Organism: Barbatula barbatula; assembly: GCF_947034865.1. Taxonomy (NCBI): domain Eukaryota; kingdom Metazoa; phylum Chordata; class Actinopteri; order Cypriniformes; family Nemacheilidae; genus Barbatula; species Barbatula barbatula. Next base: position 10,231,534 of record NC_136766.1, on the reverse strand, counting down.
TAATAGTTTAGTGCTACTCAAATTCAGAGATTCGCGCTCAATTCGCGCCGCAAGTAGGTTATCGCGTCTTTGCATTGACTTAACGTGTAAATCACTCGCGCTTGACGCTTCATTCGCGTTTGGTGTGAACACACTATAAGGGATTGATTAAAACAACGACGACTATAATCACATGAAAAAAAATGACTTAAATTCTGGACCTTTGGCAGTGAGGAGCGTTCGTTCGAACCTACCGAACCCCCCTGCCTACGGGCTTGAGTATAACTAGTAGTGTGTGTTGCATACTGGCATAAAACAAAATCTACTAGAACCACTCAAAGTTGTGTCAACCTGTTATAAACACGCCCGCCCATCAGACCACGCCCCCGAGATCGCCATCCCTTTCTGTTTATCCCCGTTCTCAATCCCGGACTTTTGAAGAACATTACCCATCAGGCACCGCGCACTTCACCCGCCATCTTTGATTACACATTCGTCACACCTGTTCACTGTTTGGTTGTCACACTATTTAAGTCGGACTGTTTCATGTTGAGCGTTGTTGTATCCTGTTGTTTTGTAGCGTTTGTCACGTGGAATACCTGCTACTGAGGTTTTGTGCCCGATTACCTGGAGACACTTACCTGAGAAAGAAGTAACTATAGTCGTCGTTGTTGTTGTTGGTGGCCTGAAAGGATGTGATTTCTGAAAATACTTCTAAGAATGATTTCTAAGAATACGTACCTGATATGATTTCTGAACATTTCTACCTGATTTGATTCCTGAAGATTCTTGTTGAATGTGCACGTCATTAAATTATCCCAAAAACTTTACCTGCTGGCGTCCTCATTCCAATTACCATCTGGTCTTGTTACACCTGTTTAATTCAAATCATAAAATGGATAAAAGGTGTATTTAACAAAACCAAATCCATCGTAGTCTGTATATCAGCTCTTTAGAAATGCAACTCAGCCAATCCAATTTCTAACATCGGAACAAACTTGTATTTATTCTGAAATGTCATGGCAAAATACTCACAAACACTGCTTTGTGACTTCTTTATATGAAAGAACTCTTTATTTTTTTGTATGGTTTATCATACTTTTTTGTTTTCTCTTAACTTTATACACTGTATTTCAACAAATGAACACCTAATTTTAAACTTGTTTACTCAAAAGTTTTAAGTACACTTAAATTATACTTTTATAAACCAAAAAGTGGGCCAATTTAGTCCCATGCGGTATTCAAATAGTACACTTTCAAGCATACTTGTCCATTGATATTAGTATACTAACTACATAAAGTATACTTAAAAAATGAACTTCCAAGTATAGTTCAAGACTCTGCTCCTGGCCTACAAGACCACCACTGATTTGGCACCCCCTTATCTTCACTCGCTAATGCAGATTTATGTAGCCAACAGGTCCCTACGCAAACGAACAACGTCTTGTGGTGCGATCCCAAAAAGGTAAGAAAATGTCTCGCGTACCTCCTCTGGATCGGTTCCACATTTGTGGAATGATCTGCCTGCTGCTAGAAGATTAGCAGAATGTGTAGCCATCATCAGGAATCGGCTGAAAACCCCCTACTGGAAAAATTGCTCTGTATACTGTGGTAGGCTATATGAGACCAGTTATTGATTGCGCTTATGCTTTTTGTTGTCCTTATGTGGTTCCAATTGCTTCCATTGTTTTCCTCATCTGTAAGTCGCTTTGGATAAAAGCGTCTGCTAAATGAATAAATGTAACTTCAAGTATACTTCTTTTTGATAAGGGTTGTTTGGGTAAAGCGCGCTAAAATTATCCTTAGGCTTAAAGCCTCTCTTTTACTCTCTTAAAAGAACATCAAGAACTACCACGACATTTTCTAAACACTTATTTCTTTCTGTGTATTGCAGAATTGTCTATCCATCAGGTCATTACAATGACCTAAGGTTGTCGGGGGATAGGAAAGAGGCTGACTACTTGTAGAACTAATAGTTTTTTATAGCTGAATTTATTGTGAAGTACACATTCAGAATCAAACCACACCATCTATTTCAAACACAATAGAGATTTAGTTTTAAAAAAGAATTTACACTTTGCAGCTGCTACACGATAACATACAAAGGCAAAATAACTGAAAAGTATTTTAGGTAACAAAATGGCAAACATGAATCATGATTAATATTAAGAAAATTGGTGCAGCACTTTCTGAAGTATTTTTTTATCATAGCCTAGATGTAAATCTAGTTGTCATTTCTTTCCTTGTGCTTATACACAACACCACCACCACAGAGGATCTTTCCCCTGTTATTACTCTGCATGTCCATTTTGTACCAGTTTTTCTGGTTTGAAAGGCAGTAAAGTGGTAGAGTTTGTAAGAAAACATTATTAAGAGAACAAATGTTTTGTGTGTGGGGCTGTCTTTGGGAAACGTTTGGAAATGTACTGAAGTTATTGTTATATCCATAAAAACATACGATTTGACATTGAACACCGTTGCATTCAAAGAGGACTGTGTGTGCAACTTACTGCATTTAATATTATGTTATGTGAACATTTCTGTTGTTACATGAAATGTTAATGAGATACACTTCACTCAAAACTTTTGGTTCACTTGACTGATATGTAAAATATGTAAAGCCTGATCTGAAGACAGACAGTGTATGAATAAGAATGTTTGAACTTTCAAAAGAAATACCATTTTTTAAATGCTTTAATTCCAATATTTACTTTTGCGTGCATAAATAAAGTGCATCAGGTCACAGTGCTTATTCCAACATTTCAGATCAAAAACTTAAGAGCAAAGTTTACTGAGATAAGAAGCTAATCAGACACGAGCCGAAAGCTTCTCCCAAACCTTCAGACATGCGCAGTGAAGGAGGTGGGATTGGAAGCATAATTCCGTGCTGATCCCATTCAAAGGCACAGCCCACCCTAAAGCATTCACAATGCTTCCTAGGGCAAGCTTCAAAAAGAAGACTGTGAGGTTGTCAAACTCTGAGCTGCCTGCCACTGACACGTTTCCTGTTGTTGACAGCAGAGGCTCTGCTGCGCTGCGTGTATAGGGACTCACATTTTATCAGCTGCAGCGCACACAGACCCACACTTATAAAGCACCCTTTCTCAGGAAGAGCTCCTATCACTTCTCAGATACACAGACAGAGGAAACACTGACATCGAGCTTCTTACTAACACCCTTTAAATGGGATCTGCTCCACAGATGGACTGACTCCCTCTCCAGAGCTTGACTGATGAGGAATTTGTTGTGTTTGCACCTGATCTGAGCGTCTTTGCCAAGGAGTGTTATGGTTTTGTTCTACATGGGATCGGATAAACACTCATCTACACTCATGCAGCCTGAGGACCCGGTTCGCCAGGACATGCAGTTCTACTACGTGGTGAGTAAAAATAACTTAAAGCTGTTTTTGGATTATGTGGACCACTAATCGACCTCCTTGAAAATCTGTGTTTTGTAGCACTAATGCCAATGTAAAAAGGAGAAGTGCATATTCATTGCAAGGGTATGATTTTGTTTTAAACTTTGTAAAAAGTTTAAGAAAAATATGAATTGTTTAAAGATTATACTAAATGCTTTTTATGTTTATTACAGTCTGTGGAAAATATTTATATTGTCTTGTTAAGACTGAGGCGCTGCACTGTATAAAGTAGTGCTTTGTGTTTTAGTGCCACAAGCTTTGGTGGTCTGTTTGTTCCTCCCAGGTAAAAAAAATGTGCACTAAAACACTATTTAATAACATGTTGTAAACTTTTATAAATGTACTGAAAGAGTTTTCACATATTAGGTGTATATCGTCTTTAGGACTATTCATGGTGGCGAAAAATAGCAGATGTTCATAAGTTTATCTTAAAAGGTACCAATGACTGATTTGTGCATATTACGTACAAAATGAGTCCGTGAAAATATAGCACTTTAAATATCTTTAACAATTAAACTGCATTTAATATTAACATAAAATGTATTTTAGTGCACTTTTTTCACCCGGGCTTTGGCGAAATCCCAGTCAACTGGTATTAAAATCACCCTTTCATGCTCAGCAGTATTGGTGAATATAGAAATGGACTTTGATCCATGTGTACATTCTCAGTAGGCTACCATTTTAACTGTTTAACTGGTAGTATAAAGTAGTTTGTTATAAGACGTTTGAACTGATGAACCATTAGTAACTGAAAACACATTGTCCCATTGCAATAATAAATAACCTAATAGCAACTTCTTGAGCGAGTGCAGTCATGTAAATGGTAGCGTAGTAGTCTGTGCGCACATCAGGCTGCCAGTGTGTAATACCTTTTCTTGCAATGCAAAAATCTGATGTTTAGACCTAGATGTGGATGTCCAGTGAAGTGCCATCCACCAGAGCTATAGTTTATTTAGTCTCGTGTAGCCTGACCTTCCTACTGAAGGTCTGGAATTTATTGCCGCTTCCTTTGGCCAAGGCCCGCCCAATAGGCCATATGATTGACATGTAAAGCAACCAATCACGTTTCGCCTTGAGCCACGTTAATGTTTAGAGGCGTGGAAATGTCCCTGCAGTAACAGACCGGTGTAAATTCACGAACGTGTCAAAAGTTAACAGCTACAAAATGATGATAATTTTATGCCGAGAACCTTTCATACTTTTAAGAATTAAGCGTTTAGTCGACCGTCATGATTTCTTATAGCAACTGTTGTGAACACGACAACTTACTTCTTAGATCAGACGGCTTCGTGTTGTTTCCAGGTGGTCTGCTAAAGAACGCTGCTAAAAAGAATTTTTGGTCTGTCAAATTGAAACAATCAGATGACGACTTCAAACCTGCTGAAGTTTTTCCTAAAAAGTGTCCCATATACATCAGACGTTCAGCCAACGGACCGTCTGAGGCTGAGACTATAGTCTCTTTGGATAAATGAAGTGCTATGTGTATAATAAATTATATATTGCATTTTTGCCTGTTGGGACCAATGAGAAAAACACAAAACCAGTCCCTGTTTGTGACCTAATAACCCAATACAGTCTATACACACCTAGTCAAACCTCAGGATTATTGTTGAGTGACCTGAAGTAATCATTTTGTTGCTCCTTTGGGCTTATTTTAAGCAGAATTCTCTATATGTGTTCCAAAACAGTGTGCAATGGAAAAGTACAAAGATTTGAAGCAAATTGTATTAATATTGCCCAACTTCTTGGACAGACTGCGATATAATGAAGACCATATGCTGCACGGATGGGGGTTTGGGGGGCTGGTGGATAGCCTTCTATTTCATTCCTGTCGTGGCACGATACTGTAGCCATCAGCATTCATTAGCAGAAATACATCATGTGAAAAAACGAACAGGACAGGTGCAAACCAGCATTACTGCAGACATCTGTGCTAATTTATGTTGTTCTATGTGACAGAATTTCTCAATATGTACCTTAGTAGCTCAGTTCACATGATGATATGTTATTTCAGAGAGCATGAGCAGTTCATTACGATTGCATGTTTCACTTTTTCTTATAGGAGACAAACCAGGGACGATAATGTTCACAAAATTAAGAGTCTTTGAATATTGATTAGTCGTTCTCCTTCAGCGGCGCACATTCCTGCAGCATTAGTCACCGTAAACAGATCTATGCCGACTGCATGATAAATGAGTGCCACAGATGGGTTGGAATCTCTCCACATAATGCCGTATACATGTCTCACAGCATAATTAAAAGAGGTGTAAAGAAATGCTGAAGTCCGGATTATGATTTGTGGCTAAAGGATAAATAAAAAATATTTATTGGATTAGAGACCATATGGAAAACTTTGCATTTGTGTGTTAGAAAGTCAGGAGCCAGACAGAGAAGGTTTGGATTATCTCTGTGTGTATTTGGACAAATAAAATATTATCTAACAGCCATAGACACTGAATCTGATCACGATTTATTTAGGGAATTAACTTGCATCATCCTGTGCCAGTGCTTATTTCCACCAGATTATCAAAGGGTATGCAAATCAGAGAAAAAGTTTTCTGCCTGCTTTCTGCCCTGGTAAATGGACCACAAATAGTAGTTTTGCGTTAGACACATTAAGCGAATTCTGACCATATTCAGTCATACATATTGTAGGAGAGATCCATTATTCTATCAGGGATGATACTGAACACATTTTGTGTTAGTGCAGGGTGCTAGCCAATCTTCAAAGTCATGTTACATCAAAGCTTATCACCAGCTTCCTCCAATGATGCAACACATGACCCAAACATTTCTTTTTGAAAGGTTTTTATCACAAGATGGATGAACAAGGAAAAGGGTGTTTGACATTCCCAGAACTTCCCTTTTTCACTCCCCTCTTCCCCTTAGACTTCAGACAAGAGCCCACTGAAGGCTCTTCTATGCCTTGAATTGACGTGTACTGTTAATGACGAACGACCTTACTAAACTGTGATTTAAATTGGAAATAATATTGTGTTATTTGGAGGATTTGTGTGTTTCTGCCAGGGGGAAATAAGGCTGTTCTGAAAAATGCTAATAAGCTGTCTTGACTTCATTAGAGACTTCACTAGTTTAAATCTTCCCCGGGTCTTAAGCCGGAATTACAAGGTTAAGACCTTTCATCACGCATGAGTCAAAAGATGTCTGCTCTCGAGAATTTGCCATTTAGACCATACTCTGACTTGAAGTTTTTGACTACAAAGACCAACAAAGAAGTGTTTTATGCGCTCATCAATGCATAAATTCAATTTTCGTTGTTTCTAAAATAGTGTCATCAGATACTTTGGCACCAGTTCATGTCACAAGCCTTTGCAAGCTAAAATGGAATCATTTTACGTGATGTTTAAAAAAAACTCCATGAAAGTAAAATAGCTAAGATTGAATTTACAGGGAGAACAGAGGTAGCCATCCAAACCGATGGCAAATCATACTGGAAGGTTTAGAAGCAGAGTCAAAGGGTATTAATGGAATGCATTGAGATATATTTATCTCTCTGTATTACATCACTAGAGCCTGATAGAGATAGATAGAAATGTGTAAATTGGTTGATCAATAAATAAAAAGCACAGAGTGCCGACTTGTATGGTGTTTGTTGCCGTCAGCAATAATGTCAAAATGTCTGGCATGACAATGACCCAAATGTGCTGCCTATATGGAAAGATCGATTGTTAATGCTACTATGTTTGAACGTTATTCTAAATTCTCCTTTACTTGACATGATGGTTACGTTTGCTTGTTATTTAGCAGGTGAACCCATATATCACCTCTGCCAGGGTTTTGGACTTCATAGGTTCTGACACAACGACACTATAGTCCCATTACCAGTACTCATGGGTGTTATTCATTGTGAATGTCAATCAATGGTGGTTGATGGTGATTTCTTCAGCATAATGGGGCGGAACAGTGGAGAACGGTGCTGATGGGTGGAGAATGTCCTGTTTAGAGAAGCATGGCATTTCCTTTGTGTGACCTCTAGGGATGTTTAGAAGAACAAATTGATGGTACAATAAAACAGAAATAGGATAAAAGGATTGAATGGATGAAAAGAAATGAGATTTAGTTCAACTCCATGTTATGCAATCTGTCCTTTTGACAGATAAAATTAAATCACACTCATCTGGGCAAACTGCCCCACACACACATGGAATCTCTGGTTTACAATCCAAAGTGTTTTACTTTTTTCATGGTCTTTATTTAGACCACCTGTTCATTCATTTTAGTGCATATGTTCCTGGGACCCTATGACCTTGGCATCGATGGCACAGAACATACTTGTTGATTCATCAGAACCATGTGGTGTCTTAGACAGTGTGGGGTGGTTTCTCGGACAGAGCTTAAAGGAGTAGTTCACCTTCAAAATTAAAATTCTCTCATCATTTGCATGCCCACTTGTCATTTCAAACCACTAGAAATGACAAGAGGCTGAGTAAATGATGACAGAATATTCATTTTGAAGGTGAACTACACCTTAAAGCCCAGTCCCAGACTATCTTAAATGTTACTTATCTTGATCGGAAACAACTTGCATTAACATATCTTATAATACATCAGTGCGATTGTTTTGTCTCAAGATGCCCGCGTTTATTTGTAAAGAATGTTGAAAAAAGGCATAGTCCTTGTTTAAATGAATCCCCGTCTGGGAAACGACCCCTGTGCCTTGAATTCGGTCTGTTAGGCTGAGACATATTTATGGACGATTTATGGATGAATAAATATTGTAGCTGTTACTATACATTTCATATTAAGGTAGTCTTAGTTATTATTGAGGTTTACAGTTAAAAAGTTTGCTTAAGTAGTATTAGCAAGTAGAAAACTTGCTTTTATTGCGTGTGGAATGTCAATATGGATACAATATTTATTGTTTTCTTCGTTTGTTGATTCTTCAGTTAGCTTTGTTTTCTTCTCAGTGTCTGTAGACACCCAAACAAGGAAAGCGTGACTCCAGATTTCCTATATTTATATTTGTAACAAGCTTGTTGATGATGGTCGGGCATAAGTCCGTACCACTAATAACAGGTCCTCCATAAATATTAATCCATAACATTTACTGTCTTTTAATATGTAGCTTCTGATTGTAAGACAGCACAAACACACAGTGCCAGCAGTAATAGGAGCTCTATAAACATGAATCATTGCCTTTCTATCTGAGTGTTCCAGAGTGTGCATTAGTCACTGTTACCTTTTGCCCCACAGCATGTCTGAACAGAACTGTGACGCTGTAGAGGCGATAATTATTGGAAGACAGGTGAATGTCAGGATTCAATTTATCTATGCCATTGGATTCATACTTGAATTTGCAACATTTAACATCAACTCATTTCAACAGATAATGCTAACCAGCATTGCCTTAGCTACAAAAACATTTATATGTTTATTTTTATACAGTTTTTATAATGCTATGCTTTTTTGATGATTTATGTGTTTTTAGCCATCTCAATCACAGCCTGTAGTGGGCAATGCAGTAAAACTGTAGTATGGCCTGCACTATGCCATTATTACCATCATCAGATGAGATTGAAGTGATATCCAATATTGAGTCATAAAATGGGTGTTAAAAATAAGTTAGATTTTCCGTACACATCATGAGAGTATCAATTTAGTAGAACTGAGTCACTCTTCCTGACTTATCTGAACTTCCTCACCAAACATGCACACACTGAATTTTAGTGTCCTTAGTTCCTGTTGCTTTTCATCCTGCATCAGGGTCATATTATCCTGTATATTCACCTAACACCACTTTGTTATGGCGAAACAGGACGAGCAACCTTGATGTCAGTGTCAGAGGTCAAACACATGAAACTGAGTCGCACTTTTTTTCTATGGCCGGATATTAAGATTCTCACGTATATGGAAAACCGCCGGGACAGAACTTGAACTTTCCAGCGTAGAATAAAATTCAAGAGTTTGTGAGAATCATCTCTTTTTCATGGCGTTCAACAAATGTTTCTGCCGCTGATTTATTAGACTTTAAATATAAACACAAATCAAAAAGAAATGTTGCTGTTTTTTTAACTAAAGCACGTCACTAAGAATGAATGTTTTATATATCTAACACTCCTCCTTAACATCAGTCAGAATAGTTTTTTAGCACCCTTCTAGGGGACGAAGAAGCTCTTGGCAGCCTGTGTGTTTGTGAACAGTATGATTGTGGATAGATGGTATAAGTGATGAAGACATCTGGACTGCGTTTTCATCATTGGAGACGGAAAAATCCAGAGATAGTTCAAGCACATCCAAGCCCTGCAGATGGTAAATTAATGGCAAATCCATGACATATATATGGCACACAGCCTCACGGCACATTCCAAACACATTATACTGCACTGCACATTTATCACCTCTCCTATAGATGGTGCTATATGTATAGTTTACATAGGTTTCTCTATATCCTGTGCCTATGTACCGTGCAAGGACAGAATAGAGAATAGAGGAAATGTGAGCACTGAATGGAGGGTTATATCTAGAAAGGTGTTTGGGTATTGTGTGTACTGTGTAAATGTTTATAATGTAGGTTTTGTGTGTTGGCTGCTATATGCAGTAGACCTTCTCACCAGTGTGCTCGATCTGTCTGTCAGATAGCTGCACAGAAAAACTCGATTGGGACCATTACCAGAGCTGTCAGATATCAGCGAAACAAAGATTTTCACAAAAGAGCATGTGCACACATAAGAAAACATGCACATGTGGAAATGCATTGGTAAAGCATGATTTTGAGAATTTGATATGTATGCTAATCCTTTTGCTTTTATGACAGCATTTACACAAGCTATATCCTTAGTTTGATGCAGAAACAAATTCTTTCAAATATATTTCTCTGTGTTCATCGAAACAAAGAAATTCCTACAGATTGGCAACAACTTGAGGGTGGAGTAAATTACAGAATTTTTATTTTGGGTGAACTGTTCCTTTAAGATTGTTCCGTGAAAGTAAATATAAGATATTTCTGAATCTTACTGGTAATCGTTATGTTTACATTGAAGAAATTCCAGATTTTCTAAGATGTGGACTCAGACTTTCAGAATCCACTGTAAGAACAAGGGTTTGAACACACAGAATTCAAAAACACTCACACAGATAATGAATGGTATTTTGCCTTGAGGTGCTTTATCAAGTAAATGTGGAATCTGTGTAACAGATCACCAGGAGGTCACCAGGGATTTCTATATAGGCTACTACAATCTATAAAAAAATGTAATGCCTTTATGATAAAAATACACTTTACAAAAAAATTACAAAACTTTTTAAATGTTTTTAACAACAACAGTTAGTTCTGCATATACATTGATAATTTTTTTATGATTGTGTTTGTCTGTGTGTAATAAGGAGTTTAAGTAAACAACGGCTGTGTAAATATGCACTGTGATTCAAGACACAAGGTAGGAAGAGGGGAAACCTTGCGGTGAGAGACATAGGAATCATCTCATGCATCAGTTTAGTCTCCTCCCGTTCTGCTTTACGTCACTCTGTGAGTGTTTTCATGAAGTTTGCTGTTGGCAGCCCTGATTTGCATGAGTACACGGCAGATGGAGAGAACAGACCTCCTTCTTTATCCTCTGCCTCTGTCTGTCTGTCTGACGGACGCTTGCTTCGGATTGGCTGTGCCTGTTGTGCAGTGTGAAGTGTTTGAGGAGATTGCCCACATTTTAAGACCCCAGCCTGCAGGTAGAGTGAAGGGTGTGTTTGGGTGTGTATGTGTCTGTATGTGAGCGTTCTGATTTAACTGCTGACTTAAATATTTCATGATGACAAAGTTTTGTCTGTGATGTTTTACAGTCTGTATAGTATTGATGTTGTGTGTAACATATTAAATTATAGGTAAATGTGATGTTAAAGTATATGCTTGTGGATTATCGTTACTCATAGTGTTCGTCCGCCATGTCCGTTTACACCAGAGGTTTGTTTAAAGTACAGTATACAGTGTTATGTTTTGTGAATTACATTTAAATTTACATTTATGCATTTGGCAGAAGCTTTTATCCAAAGCGACTTACATTGCATTGTACTATACATTTGTTCCTGGGATTCAAACCTATTACCATGGGGTTGCTAGCGCCATGCTCTAACCACTGAAATGTAAGATGTGTAGAGGCAAAAGATTAGAAAGGATTATTGTGTGTACCTGCTTAAATTTATATTATTTTAAACATATATTAAATTATGTAATGGCTACTGAAGAATTGACTTGTTTGACCTTACTTGTTGTTTTTGGCATATTTATTGATCAGATTTGTGGATTGATTCAATAAATATAATTATAAAGAGGACAAAGATTCAGCAAAGTTTCTATTTCACGACTAAAAGAGTCTCTTTCTTGGAGTGTTTAACAATTGTTCCTTGTCAGTTTAGATTTTCCTGTTGTTTTGTCTAACGATTTACAGCAGGGCTCAAATTCTTTGGGATTCAATTCTCTTAAAGTTGACTCTCCCGATGGGAACACTGATTAGGCCACCAGACCACATTACACATGAAATGGTGATTTTCATTTTTTTTCATTTCAAGAGTATTACTGACTTGCTCTAGAGACAAATCATGATAATGAAAACCAAATATATGTGTAAGGAAAAAATGATGTTAATGTTCGGTAAACAAATCTGATGAATGAGAAGTGACCCCTTTCTAACTCTGCTACTGTTTTTAAACTTGCCTAAGGTTTTTTAAGATGTTTTTAAAAGGATGAATTGGTGATCTGTTTGTATTATGTAGTAGTCATTTTATACAGTCGAAAAGAGTTATATAGAGTAATATTTGTTGAATGCTCAGATTCCCTTCATACAGTAGATCCGCTGCGGATTTGTTGCATTGCTCAAATTGGATTGTTTCTTTCTAATTTTACATTTTTAAAATGTTTAAGTTTATGCATTTGCATGTTCACATCCAAACAAGTCATTGATGTAAATGTTCCCCAGCTGTAGCTGAAACTGGATAAACAAGAGAAAAGTATCCCATCATCCTCCATAGAAGTGCACGCAAGACTTACCATGCTTTAAATCCACAAGAATGGTCTGATGGTCTTTGCTAAGAACACCAAGAATGTTACTGGCTGAACTGTTATACAAACACTTGGGAATTGTTTTAAAGGGGCATCTGGGAACTATCAGCATGTTTTCAAACAGATGTATTTTTTATCAAACTTCTCATGAAGCACTATGAGCTAGGTTTTAAAGATCAGGATACAGAGAAAAGACAAATATGGTCTGGGATTTAGAAGTATAGAAGTTTAGAAGTAAAAAAAAATATTTGTTTTCTTGTTTGCTTTGGAGGGTACTGAATCAACAGTTAGATCGTTTCACAAATTTTTACCGTTCTAGTTTTTGATCTGATATTTTGCTTCGGGTCTTGTCATGCACTTGAACCTGTTGTTGTCTCGGTTGTGTGTGGAATATAATTTACAGCACACATTCACTTGTTACAGCCGCCTGATGTGTTGTTGCTTCTTGTCAAACTAATTTCTGCTACTAAATAAATATTGTTACCGCACCAATGCACTATGTGGTCACCTATTATAAAAGGAAAACCAATTTTATATTTCAACTGACACCTTAAATAAATGTATATGCTATAGGTAGACTTACACTGCATTATACTATACATTGTTCTGAGTGTGCAATCTCTGGGATGGAACCCTCGACCTTGGCGTTACTAGCACCATTCTCAAACCACTGAGCTACAGGATATATATAAATAGATAGATATAAAATAGATAAATAGATATAAATTTATTAAAAAAAAAATTCTACAGAATGGCAGCCAACTGGCCAAAATTATATGATATAGTACCATGCAAGCACGGTAGTTTAGTTTAGTTTACAATAAAGTATATAACAGCAGTATATTTTATTCGCCTTTGAGATTTGAGGTTTTAGGTAATTTATTTTTTGCCCTTAGAAATAGCGTCACTGGGAATTCAAAAGCTTTGCTTAGTGTGCCAGAAATGTTTCTTCTTAACTGATGCACATTCATCGTGATGATCTTAGTCTGCACTTAATTTGGTCTAAATGGTTACAGATGTACATTAAAAGTGCATTTTTGACCCTGTGGTTGGAAATGTTAAACCAATATTGTTTTGGAATGTTGAATTTTTATATATTGTGGTACGTACACCGTGAAAAATTTGTTTCATGCCGTTTAGTACTTTGAACTTCAGTGTTTTTCACGAAAGCATTTGTTTTCACTAAATTAATACCCAATAAACATCACGATGTGCCAGATGAAAGATGATGTTGTAGATTTCAGTAGGACCAAGACATGTTTGTGTCTTGCTGTTTTATGAGTTATGCGAAAGATTAAATTAGTTTTTGGGACAGAAACAGAGAGGAAGGGAGAGATTTGGTGGCTTGCTTTACCTGTTGTTTTATCTCTCTATAATGATGTTTACAGTTTACATTATTATGAATATGTAGTTAAAAAATTAAAACTTAGAAGGCAGAGCATTGTGTGTATTGTGTCACTGCATTGAGGAAATTTGGTGTCTTTAATGACATGGAGATAATGGTGTCAACACTAATTGATGGGCATCAAGTTCTAATCTCATTCATTGACCTTTGAACCCTAATGCTGTCAGAAGAAACAGGACACAACCTATGACCTCTTAACACTGCTTAGCATTTGATGTGGCAAAGTGACAGGAACAAAGATACCACACCAAAATGACCAGTGAAAGGGTGTTTTTAATAACTAAATCGTCATGCTATAATGGTTGATGTTGGGATTTTTTACTATCTGTATCTGGTTTTGGTGGTCTGGCAGAATTAATAAATGTGTGTCCTATAATTTTTGGAGTCCAAATGAACTTTCAATTCTAGAAAAAAGTACATTCTGTACTATTTTCTGTCTTATATAACTATTACCTCCTTTTCGGGCAGAACGTTAACCAAATTCACATTACATCCTATAAGACACGATGGGCATTTGAAATCTCACCACTCAAATTGTGACAGATTTATGTTCCTGCCAATCAACATAATGTGACTGACATTTGTATCTGTACTAATGTACATTAACCCTCTCTCTTCTCTCAATCGGTAGTGGTCTAGCTTTTGTTGAAACTATTAACTTTGTATTAGCAACTATCGTACTATTGCTCTTTTATGACATATCGCTTATTGCTGCCTGAATTCTTTGTAAGTCGCTTTGGATAAAAGCGTCTGCTAAATGACTAAATGTAAATGTAAAATGTAAATGTATTTACTTTACTCATAAAATATCATCTTCTGCATATACACAGGCTAAGATATGTAGTTCTGCTGGTGTTCCTTCACATCAAGCTGCAAACTGTTTGCACATGTAATACTATAACTGCTAAGCCAGTGCCATAACATCATTTCAACAAAAGGGACTCAAAGGCTGTTTGTGTTACTGTACTTTACCTGGTGTTTTCACATGATCACACAATTGCAGCATCAGCAATTGTTTACTGTTTCGATCCTTTTCTTATTTGTCATCGCATCAGATGAACTGTACAACACATGTGACGGGATGTATGCTGCCAAGGGAATTGCGCTGGATCATAACATGTCCACCAGCTATTGTATGTTTACCCCATACAGGATCACTGCCAAGTCTAAAAGTAGCTGCCCTTGAATCCAATTAAACAGAGAAGGCTCAAATTTTTTGCTTTTCTATTAGAGGATGTTTTATAGTGTTTAGATCCTTCAGGCTGTTTTGTGTTTTTGGTTGACCCAGACAGGGCCTTTTTTTTGTGAATATTTATCCCGACATGATGTCCCTATAAAAGTCAAGAGTGTAAAACATAACAACAGACTTTATGTGGATTTTAGCCCATGTCTATTTACTCCTAAAAGTAGAGCAAATTTTAAGCACATACAGTAAATGCATCTAAAACGCATTTTAAAATCATTGTGTATTCTAAGAATATGGACAAAAAATATATTCTGTACTACACAGATTTGATCCAATCACACTGCCCAAATCCATCAACAAATGGTGATTCATTGTTTTGATGAAACTACAGCCTATCGGCTAATAAGCAAAAGGTCCCTTCAACGTGCCGCCCAAACTTCCTGTTTCAACAGCACATAGGTAAACACAAGAAACCTGCTCGTAAAATTTTCTATGGCTTCTCTGCACGAGTTGATGGTAGCGTTTAACAGGTCAAAGCAATCTAACCGCAGTATATCATTTTCACGAGGGTCAATCCTAAAAAACTGGGCTGCAGAATTTGTAAATCAGCATCACTTTAAAGAGGTAATTTAGAGATGGGTTGCAAGCAAACTCAAGAAAGTAGACTGTGGCAAAAAACAATGGTTTCCTGTGCTCTTTAATTTCCTGTTCACTGTTTCAGTTCCGTTTTTTCAGTCTGTTTGTCTGTGTCTCAGGGCGAACACACGTGGACCACCATGCTGGGACAGAGCTTGAGGCTGCAGCCGGTTCCCATCCAAAGTCTGTCAGAGCTGGAGAGAGCACGACTGCAGGAGGTGGCTCTTTACCACTTGGAAAAAAGACACCTGGATTTTAAGATCAGCATTCCTAAAGGTACATTTGCAAATAGCTGTGTTTTGTGAATATGTGTGGAAATTTCTATATAATTGTTTTAGATTATTCTACACATATCAGATGCTTTAAAAAACATAGAAATATAACATCACAGTGAATTTACAGGTATTTCAATGAGATTTCAGATTTAGCAGATGAGGGGGTTAAGTAGAAAGAGAGCTATAAAGATTTTTTCCATTATCTTGCTTCAGATCTGTTCAAGTGATAAAAAAAACATTCTGTCATCATTTACTCACCCTTTTTAAATTAAAAACCTGTATGACTTTCTTCCGCATGACACAAAAGAAGAATGTTGTTAACTGGGCTCCATTGACTTGCATTGGTTTTGGGTCAATACAATAAAAGTGAATGGGGGCCGGTGCTGTTCGGTTACTAACTGTCTTCAAAATATATTTGTAACAAATATCCATAAAAGGAAGGAAGGAGACGGGAACCGGAAAACATGTAACATCTTAAATAAATATAAACGTAAACAGACAGTCGGCAGCCCCTCAAGTCTTCTTTTGAGTTTGGCAGAATAAAGAAGGTCATAAAGGATTGAAATGACAAGAGGGTGAGTAAAGTTTGACAGAATTTTTTGGGTGAACTGTCCCTTTAAGCATTAAGTAATTTAATAATGTTACTAATGAAAATCGTTTTAAATGTGTTACCAAAGAAAGCACAATGTTGAATATAAAAGTGTATGTGCACAATAATATAAACAGAAATGTTGCATTGTCATCATTTATCTTTGATATGATTTTGTGTTCGGTTTCTTAACTCCTCTATGCAATTCTGTGTGTTGGTGCTATGAATAATCTCGTGATTGTCCCATTATATCCCACCATGGAAAATCACTTCCCCCTTTCTTTGTTACTGTATGTGGGAAGTGTAATTCCCAGCACGTACCAAAGCACCACATGGTCAAATCACGGAAGGCCATCCTCTGTTCTTTAACATGGAGTTTTAAACTGGCCATCTGTGAGAAGACCACAGCCGGCTGACCCATGGGGAAGCAGCCACCAGATTTTTATGGGAATATTTACAGAACATTTTTCTTCCAAAGGAGAAATTCGTCAGAAATTGCATGGTGGTTTACTTGGCCGCCTCTTTCAGAACTGTCATCGTTGTGTTTGGCAACAATTCTTTGGGAAGATGAATGTTCTACGGACAGTATAAATTAGGCTCTGTAATATAACAGAATTCAGAAAGCATGTGATGATTGATGGATCTCTGAGTTTGAGACTTTTATTTTCGCGTTTCTTGTTGATTAATCCAGGTTTCATCTCAGTCTCATACTTTATAAAAGTGGCTCTCTTACTTTGATAGCCATTCTCGTGCTCGGTTTAATCTCTGTGTTGCACTAAAGTGATTATTTAACCTAAATCAGATAATTGTTTTGCACATCATCATCTCTCTCGTCCTGTCTCTGATGGGATCTAATTGCGGATAAGCCCATGATGTCTTGGCGTGTGGGGATTGAAGGGGTCAGTTGCTATAGAAATAAACTCTCATTTCCTGCAGTCATGGGAACATGACCCCACCTAAAGCCCCTCTGCATGTGCACTCCTCTCTACTTCTCTCTGAACATCATCACAATATCTCTCACATCTGCACATTCCCTCAGATGTTTAATTTAGAGCTCTTTATAAATCAATCCCTGATCCTAATATACACTAGTTTTTCAAAAGTTTCAACTTCTCAACATTTTTTCCTGTGACCTTCAAAACATACGCTTTACAACATAACTTACCTGCTAAAGTAAATCACATTTAAATCGTAATTTCTTAATCTAATTTTTAATTGTAGTTTTATTTGTTATGTTTTACATTTATTTATCCCATTCATTCCTACTGTTCATTATATTTTCTTGTTTTTTTTACAAAAAAAAAACTGTAAGTATTTTTGCTTCTTTCATTTTATCTTAAGCACAGCCTTCACAGTACAATGGTTTTAAATAGCGTAAGCATGCTTGCTTTGGCAGCTCTGTGTCCATGCTTGGGGCTGAAGTTTTCACTTTATTTAGAAAAGTTCAAAAGACATCAGTCATCGTAATAAATATATTTTTATCTTGTTATATTTTAAATTATAAATAATGGTTTCATTTATATATTTGCCTGTTCATAAACCAACTGCTATCTTTATTCTGCAGAGACTCATAAGAGAAGGAAATCACTGCGGAGAAAGTTTGACTCATTCTCAAAAGAAAAGAAAGACAGAGGTAAGACGTAACCACGTCCTTTGATTCAATGCTCCTTTAAGAACATATTAACAGATGTGTAAAACCTCTTAAAAAAGTACAAATAGCAACTGTTTACTTTTAACATAGTTTGGCTTCAAAAAACCTTGCTTTGTGAGGCTTAACTATGTTTGGACCATTTGAACCATGTGAACTGTTCTCCTTAAAGTACTTTAAGTAACCCCTATTTGTCAGACAGCATTCCTGAGAACAGTCTTGTAATCTTTGCGTGATAAAAAACACATGAGACACATACTGTATACTGTACCTCATCATATCTATAGTGCCACCTTTTAGATTTATTTCAACCACCAATGATGGTCAAAGTGTATTGCAAACCTGAGCCAGATGTCAACACAAGTTTTGTTTAAGATAATCTCTTTCACTGGTGAGACAGTGAAGGCAGAACAGAGACCGATAAATGGATGTTCTCCTTGTGGAATCTCTGACCCTGGTGTGTCACAGTTTCTGCAAATCTCCCATTGGCCTATAAAACACACGAGACTAAGACTTTAAGACGCTGAATTCTGTACATCCACTGTAGTTACTTCCAACAATCTGTGCATCCTTGCGAATACACGTGATTTCGGATTTGTATTTCAACTTAGTTTTTAAGTTACAATACAAATAACAGGATTAGCGAACCATACGCAAGTCTTAAAGTGAAAACTCTAAATAATGTTCCTAAAGATACAAAAAATGATTGTTTACATTTAATATTTGCCTTTCTGCTAGATCACCTAGTGTAGTAAAATCACATTTCTTTAACACTAAATAAAATGTTCATAAAAAATTAAATGTAAATATTTATTTCAGTTTTTTCTTATCTTTAAACTAACCATGCTTAAGAATTGTCAAAAGCATTCCATGAATTATTGTTTCACATCTTCTGTTTTTAATTCATCATTCTGGTTTAGTACAATACAAACATTACAAGCTCACTAGGGCTGATTTGGGATCAGTGTTTACCTTTGCTTTAAGTGCCGTTAATATGTAGCTCGTACTGATCTCAGACCAAGCATTAAAGGAGCCACAACACCACCAATTTGGGGGTCAGACGGCTTTGCTTGGCCATGTTCCATGTCATACCGCATGCCACCTGCAGCCGCGGCCTGGCACTTGTATCCAGCATGTGCGCCGAGTTCATGTTCCACGGCGACATGACTGGAGGTCGGGGTGGAACGCAGAACTAGAAGGGTTGATGTTGGGAGGGTAAGGGAAGGAATGTATTTAAAGCAGACCCAATCCCCCTATCCATCCAGCTTATCGGTAAGCTTGCGGCTAGTGGACCAGACTAACCTGACCTGCCACGATACCTTTAAGCCTAGAGGTGGAGATAGAAGAAAAGAGGGGGTAGACGTTATGACCGCTTTTGCAGTGAAGGCATGCTGTTGTATTATTCTTCCAGCCAAAACAGATCACAACAGATAGTTGCTATTTAATAGCGTGGGCATAATTTATTAATCTATATGTAAAATTAACCTTGGATGGGTTCAGTTCAATTACAGGTAAACAGCTTAAAGCGGCCATAACACACAGAGCTATCGCATATCTCATGTTAATCTTGAGTACTTACAGAATAGTATTGCACCCTTTAAATATTTGTAGAGTCTTTAGTTTGATCACATTTATAAAAGACAGATACAGCTGTATGATTATTTCAGAAAACACGTTGTCCGAAAATCTATTAGCACTTTGAAATAGCTTTTAATTGTATGTTCACACAAGATTAGTCATGTAAATATGTTTTTCTTTTCAAAAACCTGGAGTCCTTAAGTCTGCAGGCTGTATAATACGTTAAAGATTTGTAAAGTGTAAACAACGTGTCTTCGATATAGTCCATAGATCTCAAACCTACAGAAATCATTTACACAAAGCATTAGGCCATAATATGATTCATACCCAGAATTATATGATTTAGACTACATTTCCACAAAAACACAGTTTTTGTAAACTTCCAGAAACTTCCTGCACAATCCCACATCTTTTTATTCAATGCTGACGAACATAATAGTCTATTGCCTTTGCCTACTTAGTGTTCCATAAAAATATATTTTGTCTTTGATCTCATGCAGAATGTAAGCAGGTACACAAAAGTAGTTCTATTTAAACATCCGAGTAAAGCAATTGTCTGTGTAAACTAGATAGTGTTTTGGGAAGACATGTGCAGAGTCATTGTTTTCAAAAGCTGGGTTTGACTGATAACACACGCTCCCTTCCTAAAATGTAATGTAAAACATATCTGTCTTTGCGGTGCTTTTACATACTTTATAAAAAAATGATTCTTGATGCATTGTCTTAATTCATCCATTCTTTCCCTATAACTGAGTTCAATTAAACAGTCCATAGATCAGCTGAAATGGCCAGTCGTTGTGCTAACTGTCCTTTCAAACACTTCTGCAGATGTTGCACCTCAGGCATTCGGCATCCCTCTTGCTCAAGTAATTGCCAATGACCGGGCACACAAGCAGCGTCAGGACGCACTGAAAGAGAGCCGCCGGGACTGTCTGGACCTAGAGGCCAGTGTACTACACTTCCGTGCTGAGAAATGGCAGCACAATGGAAACCGGACGTTGCGCAGTACAGCCTCATCACCTGCAGCTGCTTCCTCACCAGCACTGGAGGTTCACAGCAAACCTGTGTCATCAGCGTTCATGGACAATACATCGCGGACGCACAGACGGGTATGAGGAGAATGTAGGACTATTTAGATCAAACACTCTTATGATGGCAACTTATATTTATGATGGAAATTATATTAATTGAACGAGTGCAGATTTATTTTCTGTCTTACTCAATTGGAAGTTTGGGTGGGGAACATATAACTTTTAGTCCCCTTTTGCCCCACACAGCTTTAAATTATGATTTGGCAAAAAATGCCTGACCATTGGATAGTCAGTATAGTCCTACCTCTTTTTTGTTGCTTACGTCGTGTGGTGAAGAGTTGTTGTTGAGAGGAGGAGAGGAGCTTATATGTTGTTTGTATGTATTTGTCTTTTTGCATAAAAAAGGGGGAGAGGACCTTAATGTTTTATATTAAAGATTACAAGTGAAAATGTATTTAAAAACATAATGGTGTGCGTGGATAAATCATTTATAATAATCAATCCAACACTGTGTAAAACACTTAGAATTTTCCTGTCTGATTTCATGGTGACATGCTGTCATAAAACCCAGAAATACATCTATAAGACTTCCATTTCATAAACGTCATAACTTTAGACCCAATAATGGTTTATACAAATATCAAGCGTAGCGTCAGTTCTGGCAGGTCACGTGAGTCTAGCTTGCATCAGCCGATCACATCAGGTGCAGCTTATCCACGTTGACCAATAGTCATACTACACATACTAGACTGCATCCTATTTAAATTGCCTTTCTTTGCCCCTTATCGGCTACTTAATCGTACCGCACACAAAACTTCCATCCCCATCGCTTCCATATCTGCCTGTATCTGCCGGATCATTTTGATTTAATCCTGTTACGCAAGTTAATGCAAGATTGATGGACAGGCGGAGAGTTTGCCCAGAACAGTTTCATTCCGCCAACCTTAAATATTGCTATTGTTTAAATATTTGACCGAAATACAAAAATAAACTAAAACAAAAATAAATGGATATCAAACATACAAATGTTCTTAAAATAAAGCGAACACTCTACAACAATGCAACATGAATATAGTTATCATACATCTTTAATAATATATTTGAATAAACATAGTCATTTAAATATAGTATATTCTATTAAATATATTAGGTTATATAAATGTTCCAATGTTGGACATCTCTTTTGGCTACAACTGTATGATGATTCAATTCTGTTCTGTTGCTTCGAGAGATTATGTGTTGCTGACATCTTATCTGAGAGCAAATGAAAGGAGAAGAAACAGAAATTTAAATAGGGCCAATAAAAATGCTACCCTGGCATTCATTCAAACAGTTCCCCACCATCAAGTGCTGATACGGAACACCTCGCATATAAACATTAAACAGATTAAATTCCTGCTAAAGACTTTTAACTCAATATTAAGCAACTTGTTCAAGAAAAACAAGAACGTCTTTTTATATATTATGTCACAAAACCATAAAAAAGTCACCTGCAAAAAGACGTTTGCTTTGGCCGCATGTACCAATCTCGAGAGCCAGAACGCAGAATCAAGTTAAATCTGAGTGCACTCTATAATTCCAAAGTCTAAATTCTGATGCAAAAACAGTTTGATATCGTTGATTTAAAGAAAACAGATAATGCCCTAAGCACTGTAGTGCTCATCATCAAAATGGTTAAGATGTTATTACTGTGGCTCTGGATGGCAGCAGTCAGTGTGGTTCAGGTTATTTGTGCCGCTATGGGCAAACTCAATACCTCACTCAGTAGGGTCAGAGACAATATCTCTACGGGGTGGCTACAGATCAGCAGGGGGGGATGAGATCTATGTCTGTTTCTTTGCCAAATCAAACTCTCCATTTTCTCCACCCAAACATGGGGAGAGGAAGGAAAGAGAACCGATTACTGGGCTGTTCAGTCATCGCTGTGCTGATCGATGTGGTGTTTGAAAAGCTTTTAAGAAAATGTGTTTACATTTCATCTGCGTACATTACAAAAGTATTGTACGATTTCAAACACTCCGGTCTAATACTTTTTGTCTTTTAACTATTGACCAATGAGAAACTTTATAATTCCTTGTAAATTAAACAGGCTGTTTTAGTTCATGTTGACACTTTGACCTAATGTACGTCACACACACTTTAAACTTTTGTGTATCTTTCCATCGTTACCTTTTTCCCCTCCTTCCCCACCTCCTGCTTTGTCTGTGTAGGGAGGGTTGTCCGTAGACTCCATCTCTGATCTGGTTGAGAGTCAGTCCAGACTTCTAGAAGCTCTGCAGCTCTCTCACCCTAATGAGCTGGAAATGAAGAAGGCATCCGCGGGCCGTACACAGGCCAAGCTCAGTCTCAACCCCATTTACAGACAAGTACCCCGAGTGGTGGAACGCTGCTGTAACCACATTCAGGCTTATGGTGAGCTGCAAACAACATTACACCACAAAATGTTAAAGGTGCAATGTGGAAGAGTATCTGTATGCAATATAATATACATAACTATGTGTTCAGAGGTTTATAAAACCCTTACATAGTGAAGCGTTATGTTTTTATTACCTTAGAATGACTACATACACTGCAGTCAGCTTGCATGGAATTCGCAGTGTTTTTCTACAGTTAACCTAAACGGACAAACTCTACAGAGCATGTTTTGTACACACGCTATCTCAAAGAAGTTAAAAAGCCTCCATAGTGCTTAGAACAGGAGAGGGGAGGAGTGAGCTGTTGGCTGCAATCCACAACATCACCGCTTGATGCCACTCAATTTAATACACTGGACCTTTAAGGCTTCCAATTGTCCAGATAATATACAGCTTGGCTGTCGAGATATCTGGTTAGAAAAACAGCATGTAAATCCTAATCCAGATATGTACAATGCACCTTCAAGCGCATACATCTATTATGGTAGCTTAACACCTGACTCTGAATTCTTGTACTGTACTTTGGTGTGCATAAATCTGTGGAATGGATTTTTGAAAAACTTTAAAACGTTTAAACACTGAAAAGTTGACAGGGGTGAGGTACGACAGGTAGAAAACAGCTGTTTTTTTAGGAATTCTGTCGTGGCAAATTTCGTGCGGACCTGCATGTAACACAGCCTGATTATGTTACAAACGGAGAGACATGTCATTTGAATAATACTCAAACATCCTCAACAAAAAGTTAAATCAGGATGTTGACATAAGAGCCCAACACTTGTTTATGAGCATCAGCTTTCTCTCTTTCTAGGGTTACAAACTTTGGGGATTTTCCGGGTAGGCAGCTCCAAAAAGAGAGTCCGTCAAGTAAGTTTGCTAGTTCCAGCTGCTCTCTTGAGTGGATACAAAATAATTTCTCATTCTCTCTCTCTCACACACCCTCACCCTTTCTTTCATATTGATTATAAGACACACAGTTATGACAGCACAACACTCGCAACGCATTGTATGTTCTTGGATGTAATTTAACTCCATATCTGCATAAAGCAGTTATAGTTCATATGCAGGCAGATACCCCACACAGAAGGCGATCTCTGTGTATATTACACTGTGTTTGTATAGAAATACGAGGCTTCGGATACTTGAGTCTCATCCGCAGTGGTACGCAGTTTGTTTGAGGCTATTGAATCATTGACTGTGTTTTCAGCTACGTGATGACTTTAACAGCGGGATAGACGTCGTGTTAGATGAGGAGCAAAGCGTTCATGACGTGGCTGCGTTACTGAAGGAGTTTCTGAGGGAGATGCCCGACCCGCTGTTGCCTCGAGAACTGTACCCCGCCTTCCTGCACGCTAACTGTAAGAGCAAAGAAAAAAAGAAAACAGGTTTTTAGCATGACCCATTCATGATGATACACACTGTGTTGTTGCATAAATATTGTGACACTTATTATTATTGTATTAGCATTATTAAAGTGAACTAATGTGCATATGATGTCTTGTGTGTGACAGTGTTGAGAGGGGCTGATCAGTTGACGTACCTGCAGCAGTTGTTATACCTGTTACCACACTGTAACTGTGATACGCTGTTGAGGCTCCTCACCCTCTTACATACAGTACAACAGAACGCACACGACTCGACTGGGCCTGACCAACAGGAGGTAACACAACCTGTACCTAACTGTTCTCATAACAATTACAGTATTCTCCAAAAATGTTTTATCATTTCACTGTGCTTGAATGAAAGTATCCGTTTGTTTGTGTTCTGACCGTAGGACGTTTGCAGTTTATTTGCAAAAAACAACCCATTTTCAAGACAAATCAAAGTTTTGTCATGTTTTTATTGTGTTAAATATTTTATTATTATTACTTGATAAAAAAAATGCAGTTTGATTAAACTCTTCAAATAAGATCTGGAAAATATAATCATATTATAATCAATCATAATAACTGTCTACATCATCAGATCTCTATTTCATTGGACAAGGAGTTATTGTTAGATCAAATTCATTATTGTGTGGGATGACAAACCTGCGACCCCCCAAACAGAACGCATTAAATTCATCTCTAGGCCAATAGGCTGACAGTGGCAGATTTTATAATTGTCGTCCTATAAAAGACATGTCACAAGCATATTAATTGATTTACATGATCTCGCAGCCAGCCCGCTCATGTGACCGTCCCCACCACAAACAATTTGACGCCTGTGATTCTGAAGGGTGATTTAATATGGTGATGTGATTAGATCTCAGGCAATAAGATGACGGCAGGCAACCTCGCAGTGATCTTTGGGCCCAACCTCCTCCAGAAAGAGAGAGGATCAGAGAGAGAGCTCAGTCCTCAGGCTCTGGGTATAGAGGACAGCACTGCTGTTATCTCTGTTACCCTGCTGCTCATCCAGAACCACAAACACCTCTTCATGGTGAGAGAGAGAGAGAGATGTTTTATTATTTATCCCGCGTTGATATGTAGTCATGTATTGTACATAGACCCTCATTTCCGTTGCTGGCTTGTAAAAGGAGTCCTGAGTGTTTCTAGTTGTGTATTTGTGTGACTTAATGTTAATAGAGTAAAAATGTGTTTTTCTTGAGCAGGTGTCTGCTGAGCTCCAGCAGGAGGTGCTCATGAGTCTCATCCAGACAGACCCTGATATTATTGACTATCTGCTACGCAGGAAAGTCAGGTCAGCTTCCTTATAGTTCTCATGACTGTTGCTAGTATCGTGGTATATGGGTTATTCTTTAAATTGAACATTTTAACTTCCTCAGGTTTTGAAAAATGACATTTATTCAAAAGTTTTCATAAAGTGTATACACCCTCTAACTCTTTTTAAAATGTTTTAGTAACTGCTTACATCTTAGTTTTTTTTACTTGGCAGTCGAAAATGATAACTTGTGGCAACAGACTGTTCTTTAAAGGGATAGTTCATCCAAAAATTAAAATGCTGTCACCATTTACTCACCCTCTCGTCATTTTCAAACCTGTATAACTTTCTTTCTTCCCTAGAACACAAAAGAAGATATTTTGAAGAATGTTGTTAACTTGCATTTAACTGGTTAAATGGGGGCCAGTTCTGTTCCGTTGACAACTTTTTAAAATATATTTTTTTGTGTTTTGCGGAAGAAAGTAAGTCATAAAGGTTTGAAAGAGGTTTTCAAAAGGGGTAACCTGTCACTTTAAATTCACAAATCTTAACAGAGCCAGTTGGAATAAGTAACCAGTCACTTCAATTTTGAGTTAAGGCATGCATTGTTTACTCTGTCTTCGTGGATGGTGAATATTTTTTACAAACTTGTGAAAAGTCTTTTTTCTTGATCTGAATATTGAAAATGTATTGATCAGATTAAAAATAAAGAAGTCAATTCAGATAGGATTACAAAAACATTAAGAATTTACTTATTTACAGTAGGTCTTAAAGGCGCATTTTTCTTATAAGCCTTAAAGGGATATTTCACCCAAAAATATAAATTATATCATAATTTTCACTCTCATGTCAACTGACACAAGATGTCTTCGTGGTTGTGTTCACACTGTAAAACTTTTCCCTGTAAATTTACAGTAAAATACTGGCAGCTGGGTTGCCAGCCACATTCTGTATTTTTACAGAACCACAACTGTAAACAATATTTACAGTGTTGTACTGTAGTTGCCAGATACAGTATCATGCTGTAATTGTATTTTTTTTACAGTGTGCTGTAAATATTTACACTTTTAATTTACATTCCTTCAGCTGGGTTGCCAGCAAATTACTGTATTTTTACAGAACTATGACTGTATTAAGTATTATACTGTTATGCCATTTAATTTGACATATTACAAGGTGTTATATATTGCAATCAATTTTTTTTACACAGAATATCTTTTTCCTTAAATCAAGAATTAAATTTATTTTACTTCCATATCAGTAGTCTCAAATGGAAATAGAAAACAATAGTCTTAGAATATAAAATGTTTATTTCTGATGCAAAGGCCAGAGAAATCCCATTTAAACACATTTTGGCTGAAATGTCAGCTGTACGAAATAAATTGACAGAACCGTTTACAATTAGCAGAACATTATAAATCAAGGTCATGCTACTATTTTTGTATTGCAATTAACAGTACATCATTAACAATGCCTTACTTCCTTTTAGTCCAATTACAGTGGAAAGTGGAAGTGTCTAAACAAAGTTCCATTTAAAGTCTGTAAATTCTCAGAAGAGAGGAAACCTGTGGGTGCACAGTAGTGTCCTTTTTTTGCACAACTTGGCCAGTCTTCTTTTAAGTCACTTTCCCCTTTTTGGCTTTTGATCCACGCTCCGGGTTGATGTCAAGAAAGCGTCTACAAGAAAGAACAGAAACAAATTATTATGATGATTATGCCTATTTCTAGATATCTCGGTCTCTCTCGTTCTCAATCAGATGTCTTTCAAGAAATTGTCTGGATAATGTTATCACTCCAAAAGTAACAAGCTGCATGTGGTCAATTCCTGACCTGCAGTGAGGCAACAGGTTTCCAAGTGTCTTGTAAACAGCAAGAATTATGTGCTTTTTTTGCCAGATCCAAGTGGGTTTGCCAAATGAAAAGCGTCTTGATACAAGATTAAAGCAAGTTAATCTGTATCATCCTTTAACAGCACATTGTCATCGACATAACTGCCATCCCATACATCGCAGAGGACACCGTTTGCTTTAATTTCAGATCATGAATTTTTATGTTGTTCTATAACTGATTTACAGCAGAACAAAGCTTCTAAACTTTGCATAGTGGGAATGTATTTAGCAAAGCTTTCCTTGCCAGATTAATTTTAACCGAGGCAGATGGGGACAGGTTCAACATACTTGAAATTGGCTTTTAAGAAAGACTTTCTCCTCTTATCAGTGTGTAGTGCATGGGTATTACACATCGGAAAAAGATCATCAGTTTTAGAACAACATAAGAATTCTCGATGTTGTAGACATAATGTCTACATCATTCTTGATATCATTTTCAGAAATTCCAAGTGTAGTTAATTTTTCACTTACCCTAGCAAATGAGACTGGCTAATATCATAGATGTCTAGCAGCCCCTCAATTACCGACTGAATTACAGATGATGGGAGAATGTGCTATGCCTGCAATTTGAGATAAATATTCTATAAAAACAGCATTTCATTTGCATTATCTGGCAATAGTGCAATACCCAACTGATCTTCACCATCATCACAATCAATAAACGAATCAGACATTGCATTTGAGTCTTCAGTCACATTGCATACCTCACCATGTTGCCTCTGTACTGAAAAGTTCAAATGTAGTAAATTATAAAGAAGCCTATCTGCAGAGGAGTTGCAGTGATACCTGGATATATGTGAGGTCAGTGTTGACACAAAAGAATAGCTTTTATTACACTTAAATGGGCAAGACACTCTGATGCCTTCTTTGATAGAGACTTCAGGTGTAACATGAAGTTTTCCAAATCACTACATCTTATCTGACAGACACCAATGTCACAGACTAAAGTTAAAGCATTACCTATTAATTGCTCAGCAGATGTATTTGTGTCCCTCTTTTTGTGATCCCTGATCGAGCCTTAAAAGCAGCAAACTTTTTGAATCTTCTGGGGAAACCAGGAATACCACATTTATAATTAGCATTAGGAGCATGACTATGTATTTTCATGTGATGGCAGTATGATAAGATCGATTCAAATGGACCATCACAGAACTGACACCACATCATTGTTGTGAACAAGTGAATTATAACTTTAAGGCTAAGAACTTACGTTAGCACTCAGTGGATCGTCATCAGATGACTCAGCCTGAAATTAAAAATGAATCGAAAATCAAACGCAGGTCGTGCGAATGGCATGATACATGTTTACCTTTCAAAATATTTCTCAAAGTTCATTGGTGAATAGTTGAGAACAGATTGAACTATTCACTCGTGTTTTAACCTACGTGTAACGTTACATGGCTAAGCTAAGTTGAATCACATCGCGCCGAAAGACAGCAACTTATCTTGGGCGTTATAATTTCGATATCTTATGTTCAATCGTCAAAAGGATTAAAACAGGATTAACACACCGATCCAAAATATTCTTGATTAATGTAACACTTTTGTTCCCAAAATCAGTCCACTCGTGCTAACAGTTCAGAAATCAAGTCGAATAAAACAACTGTCTTACCGTGTCAATGCTCAGTCAAAGAATTATCCATCTGCTGCAACTTCATTTCTCCTCGACACAGACTAAATGTATTTCCCCCGTCTTCTTGCGGCATTATCCTCTCATTTTCACCGGTAGTCTCTCAAAGTTGTAATGTCACAGGCAGCTATAGATTAAAAGGCGAACTCGCTGCTCAAATAAGAAAAAAGAATCACGACGAAACGACTAGCATGTCTTCATACAGTAGCCTATGTAGCGTTAAGCTTATGTTGTTCATATGAATATCCCACTTACAAATTAAGTGCTTCAGCGGCAACAGATGTGTGCTCACATTTAAAAAAATTGAGCGCGAAGGAAATCAATCCCACAATGCAAAGCATTCACAGCCTGATACTGTATTACGAATTTTGCGTGCTGAAAACTGAATAATACTGTACATTTACAGCCATTCTGTTAAATATACAGTCTCAAACTGTTTTATATAAATACAGTACAATACTGTTAGAAATTGCCTGTAAATTTACAGAAAAGTTTTACAGTGCATACAATGGAAGTCGATAGGGTCACATTTAGTAGGCGACTATCCCTTTAAGAATTTGAATCTTGTTACTTTTTAATGCAGGTGATTTAAAAAGGATTGTAATTTTATCATGCTCATTTGGTTTCATTAGAAAATGAATTATTTTCAAATTAAAGGCTGATTTTAACCTTTTGACCAAACCAGTGTCCCTAATTACAGAGGTCCAACAATAAAAGGCAATGTCCAAACGCTAAGTGCCTGCACACATTCTTTCATTAACACATCTGACAGCAGCAGCAGTCTAACAATGGAAACAGATTCGGGTGAACGAAGGGACCCGCAGGTCTCCATGGATTTTGTGGGTCAATCCAGTGACGATCTTTCATCCCTGGAGCCTCTCTTCCCAGATTCATCTAGCATAGGAAGTCTTAACAGCGACGTCTTCCTCAACGTTCTTCACCTTAACACCAACAGAAACCGTGAGCTTATTCTGTATATTGAGGAGGAATAGTATTATTATAGACTTATAAGAATATGATTTATAGATCTTCCTGTATGATAGATGATCCTTCTGTGTAACAGGCTCCTCCGAGGCTCCTCCAAAGTCCATTGGCCAAATAAGGCAGTTTCATTCTCACCACAACTTGCTGAGTCTGACCCAGCCCTCCGTCAATGCCCAGAGTGATGAGAGACAGCTTCGAGACCAAAGACAAGCCGCTTCCAGGCAAACGTGGTCAGGGGAACGACTTTATTCTGATCTGGGACAGGAGGATAGTGACTCCCAACCGCAGAGCCCTGTAGAGAAACGCGTCTGGGTACGACAGAGCTCCAATGCTTCATCCACGACGTCAGACGACAGCAAGCCGCCAAGCAACTTCTGGGACTTTTTCACTGGAAAGGTGTCAGGCTCAGAGACTATAGTATGACCCTCACAGTAGATGCAGCAGTAGTGTGGGGATTGTGTGTGTGTAAACTTATTCACCATTTAGAAAAAGAAGTAGAGAATAGACACACAGAGAAATGTTCTTGTGGAAGTTATACTGTTTATGTAAAATAGTTTTAAATAACCAGACTCCTTTTGAAGATGGTGATTTTTCAGAGCACACTCGATTATTTTAAGCGAGCCACCCCAAGAGTCTTTATAAACCTGCCAAATCTGTGTATGTTACCAGAACACAGACCTCTGAATGTAGAATGTAAATATATCATATGCTTTTGTACCCGTTTTCTATATAGAGAGCAGATTTTATATACAAGGACCATTTTTCAAACAAGCACTTAGCGGGACTTTAAAAATTCAAGTTAATATGTGCTTTTCTTATAGCTGACCTCTTTATCACTAGAGTTGTTCACAGTAGCGGTTCATCATTTCTAAAAAATGTCCCACTTGCTGAAATAGCAAAAACTGCATTTGACCGTTTCCGTTCTGATATTGATATTTAATACTTGTACAGTACTTACCATTCTCTTATACATACACTAGTGGTCAAAAGTGATGTGCGGGCTCTTTACTTCAATAATTACATTATTAAAGATATATTACTAAATGTTGTATGCATAAGTGTGCAGAATGTGAACTGAAAAACTTAAGGCGGCCTGGCTTACAATTCCACACAATACATGCACAAAGCTGATTGTATTAAGTCTCAGTAGAATCCCTACCAAATATTTTCACAAGAGAGGTTTCAACAAAACATTAATAACTGTAGTCAGTGTATATGATCACCCTGGAATTATAAGGTTCTATCTGACATCCACATATTTGTATTCTTTTTTAAACAATGTGTAAATGTTGTGTCTTTTTATAAAACATAAAGGTTAAATCTAAAAAGTCAAATGGAATGTAAAAACTTTGAAGCTCAATATCTGAAAACTGCTCAGAACACAATGAACTTTGTAATTCCAAGGTGACGATATGCTCTTTCAACATCACTTTTGGTCACTAATGTACACATTTAACACATTTTTAAATAAAGAGTGTCAATTCACCTTTGTAGCTTTGAGTTTTTCAAGTAAATGTTTCAAGTATTTGTACTCTTAATTCTTGTAAATGTTGCTTTTCAGATGCCTGTGATTAGGAGCCCTTCACTGCAAAACTTCTTCCACGACCATTTACAGTCGGAGAAAAAAATAAGAATATGATGTTTTTGCTAACTGGCGAACAGGCAGTGACCACTGAGACATTGCTGAACCACAAGGTGGTAATATTTACTGTTTACTATGCACTCAACGTTACATGTCTGAAAGGAGCATCTAAAATGATTTCTGGACTCCACTGCAGTTTACCGTCTGTGCAGTTGGATGATGGAGAGTGATGGTAGCCATTCCCACAAATGTATCTTAGAAACTTATTTAGTAAGGTCTTACTTTTTTGTTATCCCAAATCATTGTACCTGACTCAAATATAATCCTGCACAAAACAACAACAACTTTTGAGTAATGAGGTCATGTATGCACGAACACTCAAACAAAATCCATTGAAGTTGAAGCCAAGCTTTCTTTGTCCAAGTCTTGAATCATGAGGTAATTTTATGTAATTTTTTAAAGACAAGTTCTCAACAAAGCAATAACAGAAAAAGATGTGAAAGAGGTTAAGATTATATAAAATACTATGAATCACCACTGTAAAGCAAAACAGTATAATTTAACATTTCTAGACTATATCTAAACTGTCTTTGCATAGGAGTTTACTTACCTTGTGTCAAGCCTTTTTCTGATTGCATTTGTAACAACATCATATAGAACAACAGAAAGCATTTGTTTTTGTTTTTTATTAGGGACAGGGTGATTGAGTCCCAACTTTCAGCCAAACGGTCCACTCCAAAACCAGAATATAGCCCTGGTTTACAATTTGTACATTGCTTAATCGAAAGTGCACTTTTTTTCAAATCCAGTATGGAATAAACATTATTAATGTTAAGGAAAGGGGCAGAGGTGAAACGCAAAGGAGTGTCACTCTAAATTCGTTGTGAACATCAGCATGACATTTGACTACATTTGTCTCAAGTCTTTATGTAGTTTCTGTTTGCCTGCTAACGGCAGAACTACCACACTCGGGGTGATTTTACTGTGATCAGTGCATTATTGTCTATGACTATCATATGACAACTTCATATTTTGTTTCCAGGATATGGCGTCAGTCTGACAATTCCAAGCAAACATTATCACCCTTTTGTGTCAAATTCAACAGTCTCCCCACATAAAATACAAGAATCCATGTCCAAACAAGGGACCAGTTAGCAAAATTTATAAAAATGAGAGCATCAAAGAAAAGTTAACATAACATTTATAATTACACATAAATAAAATCAAGAAATAAAAGAACCAAAATAAAGCAGTTCTTCCCCACAACTACTAGATCATAAGCCAATTTTAAAATAAAATATCCAGTTAATTCAGCTCGGAGAAGCCGTGATGTCACATCTTCAGACACTCTTACGTCTCATGTGTAATTTACATCATGGCACCATATGTCAATTTATTTGAACATATAGTTAAGTCTACTTAAGACACACACAACGTCAGTATGCTATCTGACCGGCAAAAAGCTTCAAACCTCTTTATAGACACTGCGATGTTGGTTTAACAGAACTTTTTACATGCTTTATAACAATGTCAAGAGTTGTTAATGCATGCACTGATACCGAGTAGACTTTACATGATGGATTCATATTCAGCAGCACTGTCAGTTGTGACCCCTCACAGATCAAAGCACATTCTTATCCAACAAACAATCAATGAAACCAGTGTTATTTACACGGGAAAAGCTCTGAAAAAAATACCTTTTTCATTCTCTATTAACTAGTCACTTAGGTAATAAATTAGGTCTGAAAAACATGATGCGCGTTTCTGTTTGAATGTCTTGTATGCTAGTATGAACTTGCATGTGGGCATCTTGCTGGATGCCTGTATACAAATGTGCTTAAAACACAGGGTGACACACCAATATACTAGCTAAACAAGAAAAGGGCTCATTCTCCAAATCAATTTAAAGACAAGAAAAGAGTTTGAGTTTTAAAGAACTTTGATTTTGTCAATCTAACTATTGCCAACTATCAGTAAGAAACCGTGCACTTCACCCTACATCTGTGCTTTACTTTCCATTCAGATCCATGTCCAGTTAAACGTTATTCATTAACAGGGGTAGAGAAAAAGACAATAGAGATATAGGGATGAGTTACTGACATTTCGCTAAATAAATGCTATTCAATCTGCCTACTAATGGAGTGTACGCCCTAGTTGAGCAAGTATGTTTGAATTTTCCAACTTTTCTATTGAACTGAACAAATCCGCATTATTCATAGACAATCTGACAAGGAAACGGTGGAAATGAAACATGAGTGGAAATGTCTGCAGCTTTTGGTATCAATACAACAACCATCTATGGATTCTAACTTTTATTTAGAATTAATAAAGCCCTTTCGGTTTCCATCTGTAACTCTCTACATGCGGCTCACCGTGAAGTGTGCACTATATGACACAACCAAACCCAAACTTCACACAAACTTGCAGTGCACATGCCTGGCAGAAAGCTTTACATTCAAGGAATACGGGAAGAGCATTCTAGGCCAAGCCACATGTTTTAAACAGATTCCCTCAATCCTCTCTGCAGAGCATCAATTACTCTGCAGTCCTGCACTTGAAACAAGAAGCCCTGGAAAACATAATTTGAAGCTCTCGTCACAACAAAATCCCCTTCATTAAAACCCTACTGCATTGCTCCGTTATAATTTGTTCTGCAACACAACTAATGGCTTGGCATGGATAGCATGATGTGTCATGTTTGACAATGCAGATGTGAGTTTTCTCTGTAGGAGGAGGAAAATCGTAGTTGATCATGATCATGAATCATCAACCTGCAACAATGAATGGCAATACATAATGTGATGGAGAGAATCGAATCCTATCAAAAGCTGCCTTAATCAAAATGATCCTTGTTACTTGTGGTGGGACAAAATTAGTCTGTACAGTGTCCATTCTCAGGCCATCAAAGACATGTGTTGCTCATTTCACAAGTGTGTGTATATGTGCGTTTGTGTGTGTTGAGCAACACAAAGCAGGCGAGTGAGACGACTGCAAACCAGACGCGATTACTTCTGTCTGGTGGTTACTGTGCTGTGTCCAGGTCACTCTGGCATCAACTGATCCTGTCTGGGGCCTGACTGATGCTCTGGTGCAAAGCTCCATTGATAAGCCTGGATGAAAAGGGACTTGACTGAGAGGGGATGGAGAAGGGAGCTGAGGCGTGTCGACAAAGCCCAAGCCTCCCTGTCTGCGCGCTCCAGTCTCTCGCAAATCACACCCTCCCATTATGTCAGTCACTTTCACTGGCTCAGTCTCTAGACTGGTAGAAAAGTATGTACCCTGACTCAGAGTTTTTGGAGATGTCGGATGTCAGACCGTAGAATTCTTCAATTGCTTGGGCATCGATTTTCTGTGAGGGGAAAGTAGATACATTATTAGATATAGAAAACGTATTGATAACCTAAAGCTGCAATTCATTTTCCTAAGTAACAGTGAATATGTAAGGATTCTCCAAAATTTTCCCAATTTCTTAGTGAGCTATAAGTCATCTGTATGCATTAAATCTATTGAGGCGAAATAAATATTTATTTTTGTACATACCTCATGGATTTTTAGTGTTGTAAAAGAATGCATTAACTGACAAACAGTGTATTTTTATGGTGGAAATTTTATTTTAGCACCCAGCTCTACTGTTTCTCTCTTTCCAGATGAGCAGTTGGACCAATATTATATAATGGAAAATCAGATACACACCTCACTTTAACTTGAAACTAATGCACATTTATCTACCCATGAAATACCCATTTTTTGTATTTTTGAATAAATCTAGAACTGAGGTTATAGTCTTTGGTCCGCCTGGAAATCGTAGAGGCAACTATATATTGATCTGGACTATTTAGCTCAGTTTTCTAAATCCTGCATCAAGAATTGAAACTGATCTTAGCACTTCTCCACCATCCAGCTTAATTTAACCTTCACGTTATTAAGAAGAATACACCACCACAGTCCTTAAGAGTTAACACTGACTGCTGCAAGGCTTTCCAGAGCCGTGTCATGTTTATAGTAAAAGCACAGAAAATGTTGCATTCATAGCATGTGAACTTGTGAGTAAATATTTGTCTGTGTAGCAGAGCAGATGACATCACATCTGTGTGCCAACATCTATTAATGTAGAGGCGTTGGTGGTGATGTCTCCATGAAGATGCCTACTTATTGGTTTAAAAGCATACCTGTTAATAATTATGTTAAAACAAATGGCAGACTAAACAACCAGGTGCTTAGACCTCATAAGGAGGTAATAGAAATATGGTGTTGGGTATATAATACGAGCAACATCCTTAACAGATTCTTCAACAAAAATGGCTCTGAACGTCAACAAGACAAACTCCTATTCCAGACTACGCTTTCTAAAACCAATTGAAATTGCCAAATTAATGCTGGATTCTTGGTCTCTGCAATTCTTCAGCATTTCTAGAAAAGTTCACATTACATAAATCACATGACAGGCAGGGCCTGAAAGATGTGCTACTGTAGTGCTTGACATCCAGACACGTAGACCATTCATAAAATGATGGGCCACTAGACACCAACCAAATTTAAAAAGGCATGTATTACAACCCTCTCTGGAACAAAAAAAAATTAGTTTGCTGAACTGAAACTGGAGCTTTAGAGTCTAGGGTATTTTTTAGACAGTTCTTGGTTCTCTCAAAATAGAAAAAAATGTCCAGGTTGAAAACTGCAAACTGACATGCAGGGGAAATGCGTACATACATTTCAGACGAAAACTTTCAACAGAATAAAGTTCTTTGGAGGACTGTTTAAGACGCTTACACTTTTATTTACATCACAAGCCTTGCATAGCATAGACAACCAGAGTGTGCATAATACATCACGAATACTTCGTAAGAACAGTCATACTATTGGAACTGTGTGAAGGTAGCGTATCTTAAATGTTTATTTACTGTGGTGTACACATAGCAAAACCAATTCTGACTCACCTCTACAATGTCATCATCAAACAGAAGCCAGAAGCCATGACTCTTCACTATAGTGATATAATGACCTCGATTTGGACCACTAGACAGGGGAAATCAGGAAAACATGAGCACTGTAACAAAGAATGTATGAATACAATCCAATACACTCTAAACAAAAGAGTAGATTCCCCAGGGACAAATCTGTAGTAGTCTGGACCAAAGAGCCATGATGTGACTAGCATATTTGTTTAGTTTAATTACTTGTTAAACCAAACATTTAATCTTGTCTTGTAAAAGAGCTACAGTGTTTTAAACCTTCAGTTAATGATAAACCCTCCATCAAGAACATAAACCGTGAAATCATCATTTTACACTGACTGAGATTTGGACCATGTCAAAAGTAAAACCCCCACCTTCCACAATGAACTACCACTGCCACCAGGTCGTACAATCGGTCAGGGTTGGTGGCATCCCCGGACGTGTTAAAGAGCCTCAGCTCCAGAGGGAAGACCACACGGTAGGAGAGCTTGGTGTAGCGATGAAGCTGGTCCATATACTTAAAGCGCTTTAAGTGCAGGGCAAGGATCATGGGTAATTTTTTTACCCGCATCCTGTATAAAAGAAAAGACTGATGTGATTGATCATGATCTGAAATTCCACCTGCTGTCTCAGAATGCTCTTTATATGTCAGCTGAAATGCTCCAGGAGACAACTGCTTCTTCGGGTGCACAAAACCCACACACTAATGCAATATAGAACATAAATGCATTCAGGGTAGAAGAAAATGCTACACAGAGTGGTAAGGGGACCGTCTGGCTCAGTCAGGCTCAATTTGGTTAAATTGAGCAAATTTAATTTGGTTAAATTGAGCAAAACAACGCAGCAAATGGGCCTCAGCTATAAAACACCTGTGACGCTGTATTAGAGCTGCACGATTCTGGATAAATTGAGAATCACGATTCTTTTGTTTTTCGAATAGAGATCACGATTCTCTTACGATTCTGAATGACAAATAAAAAGTAATTAATAAAGAATTTTTACTTCAAATGCAAAAGTTAAACTTTATAAAAAGTATTAATGCATTGAAATGACTTGTATAAATATGTTAGAAAGATTGATAATTTGCCTGACATCTACAGATAGCTTGAAGAGGTCTATAAAGAATGATACATCTGATTAACACCAACTGATTAAAACCTATAAACAGTTTCAAATAACCTGAAAACATTGAATGCACCAATAGAGAATATAGCTTCTCTATTGGTGTAAATAAGCGCCATACACTCTCACAACGTGTTTTTACCA
Organism: Barbatula barbatula; assembly: GCF_947034865.1. NCBI lineage: Eukaryota > Metazoa > Chordata > Actinopteri > Cypriniformes > Nemacheilidae > Barbatula > Barbatula barbatula. The sequence continues at coordinate 10,193,419 of NC_136766.1, read as the reverse complement.
AAGTGAAAGATATGAGCACGCACTAAGATTTGTCCGTGCTATAAACTGCATTTGTTAGAGTTTTCAACTAGAGTAAGAGTTCAAACCTGTAAAGTTAATATATGAAGCATAATCAGAACAATGTTACACAATCCTGAAAGACAATCATAAGCGCAGTTTTTGTTGTTAGGCTGTATTTACTTTATGTTGGTTTGTTATTTGGTTTGAGATGCATTTGGGCACTCTCTGCTTTAATCACAATACTTCTGAGATCATTTGACACAGAATAACAGTGTTGTTGAAAAGACGGATAGGAACGCTGTATCATACTTAATGATGATAATGATTTCTCTTCTTCAGTGGCAGCACCAACACAGATTGGAGCGTTATGACTTAAGTCTGAGGTTTAATAGATGCAGGAGAATCGTTGATTTTCATTAACAAGATCGTGTGGGTTTTTAAATCGAGATTGCAATCTTTTAACGATTAATCGTGCAGCTCTACTCTGTATGCAACAACATACCTTTTCTGAGCCTCCTGTTTACTTCTGCATTGTTCACAGTAGTACTTGTATTCACTACATAAGGTCTCTGTGTTGCTGAAACCCCTAAAAATGCAAAAAGATTATGTCATTTCCAATATCACAAAGGAACATTTCATAGAATGAATGCCAAACGAATGGTGCAATATTAATAATGCTTTTACGTGTGTGGTTGTGGCTTTACCTTAGACAGTGTGTGATGGAGGTATTCTGCTCCACGTCCACTGAGAGGTCTAAGAAGTCCTCGTCTTTACTGCTTACCTGCAGGCATGACAGAAACAAACATTACTTCCACATTCAGTTGTTGGCTAGGCTTTTGCTCTCTCTCAGTTCATATCCATTCTTCTTTAATCAGCCAAAAATTAAAACTGCCCTCCCTTGCACATCCGTTTCCCACATTCAGTCAAAGCCAGCTAGCCAATCATATGGTTTTGCACATCACTCATCTCCATATCTCATTAAGAGTCCTTTGAGAACACCTGTGACTCACTTCACCTCTGACTCACCGCTTCACAAGTAAGGCACCGTGTCTCATTGGTCAGCGTGCCTTGGAAGATTTCATGGACCCAGGTCTGTTGGGTCTTTTCCTCCTTTTCACCCTCTCCTGTGCTGCTCCCGCTTCCACCTCCGCCATTCTGCACTACCTTGCCGTTCTGTTGTCTTTCCTGGCTCTTTTCCTCTTGCAGCAGGTCTGCGATGGTGTTGAGCAAGTAGTTGAGGAACTCGTGGGCATCCTGCTGCATGTAATTGTCAAACAATTCTGCAGAACAACATATTTGTAGCATTAGTTGGTTGATCATTCCCTTTAGGTCTGGGGCATATACATTGTACTTGAACGTTGGATGATAATTCAGTGACTGGTGCATTATTTTTATAAACTCGTTCTCTTCATAACTTAGTCATTGTTTGAATCCTTTTATATTGAGTTTATAGAACATATTATTTCTTGCACCTACTGTAGCACCCAGACTCTTACCATTTTCCTTCCTCAGTCTGGAGATGAACTTCTTTGGTGGAATGACTCCTACTTTCTTCTTCTGCGTTGCAATGCTGTTGAACAGGTCAGCTAGGCAGGTGAGCAGGCTCTCTTTACGTCGCGGCTGGACCTTATACGCCAGTACTTTCTCCCGGAAGGGCCGACAAAAGTACAGTGCCTGTAGCACTGAGTTACAGTAGCAGGTGTTGCCAAACTAAGTGACCGTATTGGAAAAAGAGTGTGATAAAGTAGAAGGATATTCAATAACATACATGTACCTGTGAGCAAATCAGACCTGCCATTCTAATACTTTTACATATGAAAAGGTTCTGTTCATTTTGTTGCCTTACATTCACGCATGCCAAATTTGCCATTAGGGTGCAGTGCATTACAACGATTTCAAATGCTTTAAAACGTGAAAGTGATGTGGCAAAGTCATCTTCTATTTATAGCGTAATCATCGACAAAGAGAACAAAATAAACTTACATTGACCAATCCGAAGTAGTGTTCATTAACAGGGAACTGTTCCGGTCCAATCTCCTTTTCCAAAGCAGAGGCATTGGCGCCCTACAGAGGACAGCAGTAAGATGTATCTTTGTTCTCCACAATAAAACAACCCAAGTGGCCAGGAACATTCTAGACCAACAACGAAGACTAACAGGAACGTCCTGTTTGTGGAGTGTGATGCTAGGCTGGCCATTTACAGGATGCTGTTACCAGTAAAGTGGACCTGCTAGGTTTCACCAGGGGTAAAATGAATGGCAGAGCCGTTACAACAAGTATCTGTATATGATGGTACACCTTGTGAGCTTTGAAATGAAGAAAGACCACAGTAACAATATCTGAGAGGATGTAGCTCTGGATATATGCATGTTTAATATACACTCACCTAAAGGATTATTAGGAACACCATACAACTACGGTGTTTGCCACGTAGAATTAAGGTAGTTCTGAAGGCGAAAGGGGGTCATTGATTCAACATGGTGCTGACAGCATTCTTTAGAAATGTTAGCCCACATTGATAGGATAGCATCTTGCAGTTGATGGAGATTTGTGGGATGCGCATCCAGGGCACGTAGCTCCAGTTCCGCCACATCCCAAAGATGCTCTATTGGGTTGAGATCTGGTGACTGTGGGGGCCATTTTAGTACAGTGAACTCATTGTCATGTTTGATGATTCGAGCTTTTTGACATGGTGCATTATCCTGCTGGAAGTAGCCATTAAAGGATGAGTACATGGTGGTCATAAAGGGATGGACATGGTCAGAAACAATGCTCAGGGAGGCCGTGGCATTTAAACAATGCCCAATTGGCACTTAAAGGCCTAAAGTGTGCCAAGAAAACATCGCCCACACCATTACACCACCACCAGCCTGCACAGTGGTAACAAAGCATGATGGATCAATGTTCTCATTCTGTTTACGCCAAATTCTGACTCTACCATCTGAATGTCTCCACAGAAATCCAGACCCATCAGACCAGGCAACATTTTTCCAGTCTTCAACTGTCCAATTTTGGTGAGCTCGTGCAAATTGTAGCCTCTTTTTCCTATTTGTAGTGGAGATGAGTGGTACCCGATGGAGTCTTCTGCTGTTGTGCTTTGCTGCATACCTCGGTTGTAACGAGTGGATATTTCAGTCAAAGTTGCACTTCTATCAGCTTGAATCAGTCGGCCCATTCTCCTCTGACCTCTAGCATCAACAAGGCATTTTGCCCACAGGACTGCCGCATACTAGATCTTTTTCCCTTTTCACACCATTCTTTGTAAACCGTAGAAATGGTTGTGCGTGAAAATCCCAGTAATTGAGCAGATTGTGAAATACTCAGACCGGCCCGTCTGGCACCAACAACCATGCCATGCTCAAAATTGCTTAAATCACCTGTCTTTCCCATTCTTTGATTTGATTTGATTCAATTTATTGTCATTACACACATACAAGTACAGTGCAACGAAATGTATTTTGACATTCAGTTTGGAGTTCAGGAAATTGTCTTGACCAGGACCACACCCCTAAATGCATTGAAGCAACTGCCATGTGATTGGTGGATTAGATAATTGCATTTATGAGAAATTGAACAGCTGTTCCTAATAATCCTTTAGGTGAGTGTATGTGGGTATATATAAGCCAGTTTTTGGCAATCGTAAGACAATTCGTATGATAATTAATTTAAGCAAGTCTATTACACTTACAAAATAATCAAGACATAAATACTGTGCCTTATCTGGATAATTGATGGTGCTGATTTACAGCGATGGGTATCCACTAGTAACTAAGGAAGTTCAGACCTAAACAACGTTCACGTTGATATATCAAAGGTTTCTCTATGAAAGAAAGTAAGAACCCAAAACTAAATAAACGCAATAACACTTAAAATTAACAAAATGAGCGCAATTGTGCATACACTTAATATAATGTACTGTTTAATAATCGACATTTTAAAAGCACTTTTAGTACTTCAAAGACACCGAGATAAACCAGCTTTCAGGTGTGTGTTCAGACAACATTAAAAACACAACCGCGGCGGTGACACTGTCACGCATGACCTCATCTGTATGACCCCTTTCCTGCCACCCCTTTAAAACTCAAATCGCTGTAGTACATTGCCTAGACAACTGATAATATCAATATGCAAAACAAGGCTGAGATCCGCCCCAGCTAATCAAACATGGACATTATGTGACGCTCGCTAATACGCTAGGCTAAGTTACACATTTGACCCTTAACCATAATAGTAAATAAACGTAAAATGCTTAAAAGTCAGTCGAACAACCTCTCTAAACTTATATTGTGTGAAAACTTTTTGAGGATGTGGTGCCATACCATGACACGGTTGTTTATCTGTTAGCTGTTGAGCTAGCCCTGTTAGCAGGACACAGTTTAGATAACAGTTACTGGACGGGACACCGTTCTCCAATGCGAATACAAACTCACCATCGTACAAATCGAGGCGATCTTTCGGACTGTCATCAGTATTTCCATCCGCCTGCCGCCATATTGGACCGAACCCCTATTTAAAACTGTGACAGCCGCCCGGGCTGAAGTTCCGGTGAATCATTCAGTCTGTCCAGCTCGTAGCGGAATGAGGGAGTGTCGTATCGCCCAGTGCGGCAGCTGCGCAATAGACGCAGGTCCAGCTCGGGGCCTACTACGGCGAAGGCTTAGCTCATGAATCTTAAGCAGGTCACGGTGACGTTGCTTTGTAACCTTTCAAGAACGTCCTTAGGAACGTCAAACACGTATGGTCATAAATAAATCCTTCACCGTAGTAGGATTCGCATATATCGTATTTACTGATTCTTTTAAAGACAGGAGAGTCATGTCCACGCTTTTGATCAATGTATATGCTATTTGAAATTAGTAACTTGGTATTAGCAACTATTGCATTATTGCTCCTGTATGACATATCGTTTTATTGCTCCCTGAACTATGTAAGTCGCTTTGGATAAAAGCGTCTGCAAAATTACTGCAAATGTAAATATGCTTTGTAGATAGATCAGCAGAAGATAGGAAAGGAACCTCGACGGCACACTGTTGCAGCTGACTGCTACGATTAACTTTTTGCAAAAGCGTTATCGTTTATTTAATCGTTATGCACGGTGGTTTATGACTCTTTTTTGTATTTGAGAAAAAATAGCGATATCACAATTGTGTATTCACGAAAAAAATCGATTTGAGAGCATTTTCAGATATTTAAAAAAGCGTCAAATTGTCGCAATATTTAGGCTACTGTCTTTACTGATGAGGTTGTGCCCATTAAAGTTATTATAATTACTTGATACAAGTTACACCATATATAAAATATGTAAATGAAGTGTGTCGCACTGGTTCATTCACGCCCCTCTTGAGCTTGCACCGTTGCTTTTCGCAAAAGTCGCAGAGTCGAGGTCTGTGAAAAAGCTGTCCGATGATCAGGATCAAGGACTGTTGGTTATAAATTGTTCACAGATTAGGGTGCACCATAACGAGGGTGTTATGCAGAAGAAGTAACATTCATGCCTTGTCGAAGTTTTTCACCGCGGGATGCTGGTATTCTATTCAAACAGTCTACGAAGATCACAGATGTCTCGTTACTATCACAGAAGACTTGCTTTATGAGCAGGACAGCTAACGTTTGGAGCGGATGAAAGAAAGGGACATGCATTTCCAGACAGCCTAATAAGAATTACAGCTTTCTAAATGCGTCTTATCGAGCAGCCGAGAACAATGAGCAGTGGTTCTAGCAACTTTCTGCTAGTCCCCATACCGGAGTACCCTGCACTGGACTGCGTACCAAACAAACAAGTTAAAATAGTCGTTCTCGGTGCAAACAATGTTGGAAAAACGGGTAAATGTATACGATTATGTCTATTTTAGTATTTTTTATTTGAAGTCGGTAACTAACATGACCTCATTCATTCAATCATTCATTCATTCATGCATTCTAACAATATACAATCGTAAATAAAGTCAACATACTGCAACGCCATATATATGTATACTGTAAAATATAATTTTTTTTCAATGGTAAATATATTATAATGCTAGTGCGACACGACTATTTCCAGTGTTGGGTTTAAATTAATAAGTAATTAGTTACTTTAATTTTTAAAGTAAGGAATTACTCTTATTTTTTCTTTAATTTAATAACAGTTACTTCTTATGTTATTAAACTAAATACTGCACGTAACATATGTGCGTGCAAGAGTGGTAGTGACATACAAATGGAACTTCACACATTTGTTATACTTTGGTCTTTTAATAATATACTACTTAATGTAGTTTTATATGATGTATTTGAGTGAATTAAAAGAGCCATTTATCCTCGTCTATCCTTGAATCACTTGACTAATGAAGGTTGACGAAGGCCATAGAAAGTAATTAGTAATAAGTAATTGAATACATTTTGGAGAGAGTCATTTGTACAGTAATCTAATTACACTATTGAATATGTAATTAGTAACTAGTAATTCATTACTTTTTCAGAGTAACTTACCCAACACTGACTATTTGTGCAAAAGCTTGGAGACTTTGCTCATTATGCATATATAATTTATTCTTTGCCTTTAATTTTCAGCTCTGATTGTAAGATTTCTTACAAAGAGATTCATAGGAGACTATGAAGCCAACACAGGTTAAGATCTTTTAAGGAGACAATACTGGTTTATTGAGAGCTATGCATACTATCTGAATATAATATCTGTTGAAAATCAATTTTTAGGTGCCTTGTATTCAAGGAAGATTAACTTGGATGGGGAGCAGGTTTCCTTACAAGTGCAGGACACGCCGTGTGTCTCACTGCAGGTACATCCCATTCTCTTTATCAGCTAAACTTTCATCAAAAGCTCCATGCTCATTTAGATCAATAGGCCATTGCCTGTGGGACTCCTGCATGTTTTAGATAAACTGTGGGGAATACTAGTTCTAACATTTGGCCTGTAAACAAAGTAAGGCAGAAGATAAAGAGGGTGCGTTCAGCCATAAGCTCATTTAGTCTGACTCATGCGTACTACAGAGAAAGTCTCTTCAACTCAATTAATCTGATCCTGGCTGAAGCACAGTGGTTAGTATAATAAGACATTTTGATCAATATTATAGTTATGATAGAAATTTGCAGTAATGATGAAATAAAACGGATCTATACTTTTTTTCAAACATAATCAAACTATATATTATAATACAAACATTCTTCATTTTTCCAGGATGATGCAGAAGGTCTGTATTGTCAGGAGCAGATCAACCGCTCTATTTACTGGGCCGATGGTTATGTGTTTGTCTTCTCCATCACTGACCTCAACAGCTACCGCACCATCCAACCGTTATACCAACACGTACGTCGTATTCACCCCAGTGGCAACATCCCCATCATCATTGTGGGAAACAAGTGCGACCTGCTGCGTGCTCGACAGGTCCCGGCTCACGAAGGTAAGGCGCTGGCTGATGAATTGGGAGGACCCTACTTCGAGGCATCAGCCAGGGAGAACCACGAGAGCGTTCATGATGCTTTTCTGCAGCTGTGTCAGGAGGTGAGCCGGGCGCTGGGAGGAGGAAATGGGGAGAAGAGAAAAGGAGGCTTACACCTTGCCAGGCCAAAGAGCCCAAATATGCAAGAGTTGAAGAGAAGATTTCGGCAAGTGCTGTCTTCCAGGGTGAAGTCGACTAGTGCACTGTGAATTACAGTTTTGTGACAAATATGGCGGCAGAGGACTTGGAAAAAATTACAATTTGTGTTGCTCAAGTGTTTTGAGAAACACAAGGCCAAACATTGGACCTAGCCAGCTGCAAGGACTCTCACAAGATGAATAGTAAGATGTGTCCCACCTCTTTCTGGGTGGAGTGTAGGATGGGACTCTTGGCACTTCAATAAAACCTGTTTTTGATTATTAAAACATTATTTCAGCTGCTATCATTTACGCAATATGTCCCTTGTTTTCCAGTATTACTGTTAATTTTTTAATTAAATCATTGCTTTATAAGGAATCAAGTAAGCGTGAATTAAAACTTGAAGATGTAATATTACTGCTTTTGGTGTCAGCCCAGTTGTGAAGCAAGAGTTTGTCTTTATCCAAAGCAGATTACTATATTGAAAGTAACTAAATTAAACTAACGTACTGTATTGTAAGCAGTCAATTCTCATGCTTAAATGTCTGAAATGTTCTTCCAGTAAAGTCCCACCATTTCTCGACAGTGAGAGACATTATTCAGCTATGTTGTTTTAATAATCACATTGAAGGAAGAGAATCTTGACTTGTGGTTCCCATGACATTTGACCTACTTATGCTGTGTCAAACAGCTTGGTTTTACTGTGAAGGTTTGTAGTGTGTCCTAAGTTTGTCCCGTCCAGATGTCCCATTTACCCACTCAAATGGACGTTTGTTTATCTTGCAGCTTAGATGAAGTTGCATTCCTCTGAAGCAGGTCTGGGGATTCTTGAACGGAACCATGGGCCTGCACTCATTGAGCATTGACCTCTGACCTTTTTTGTTTAATATGTAACCTTTCTTTTCTTTAACAACAGCCTAATGAAAAACAGATTGAATAGGAATATGACCAGCTTTCTTCGCTATTAAACAGCGAGAGTATATGTTATTGTCAATATACTTTGACAAAGTTAAAGATATGTTTGTGGTAACAGTACGCTGTGCTAAACCCTCAACCTTTTTTCCAATTTGAAAGATTTTCTTGTGTCAACTGAAATTTCCACATACCATTCTCAAATGTTACACCAGAGAATGTTAACTCAACTTTCTAAACTTCTTAGCCCAGTGCCAACTATTACTATATTTTAAAACTGTTGTTAAGCATACATTTTCGCCGTCACAACAAATTGTACAAATCTAAATCAGCTGTTGGTGTCTCTGAAGACTAACTATTCCACATTTATTGTACTTTTTTTGCCAAAATTAAATATGTTCCCATGTTTGTTATAGGAAACAGGGTGATTGGACCTTGGACCTTGGAGGTCATTACATTGCATTGTACTAAACATTTTGTTTCTGCATATGTATTTAATAGAAAAACTAAGCTAGTAATGAGGAAAGACATGGGACATAAACAATGTTTAAGTGAAAAATGTCACATAATGTGTTTATTTTAATAAGAGTATGAGTAGAGAGAGATTCAGAGACTCAGTTTCTTCAGTAAGAAGGATTAAAATGTGAATCAGCAGCTTCTATGCGGCTTTACCTTACTATCTCTCTGACATTATGATTATTAATGACTTCCTGCTAAAATAAAAAGGACAGCAAAGCTGATGTTATCACGTCCCTCATCATGAGGAGTATGTGTTGGTGTTTCACTTCAAAAATACGGTTCATTTGGGACAGCTGATCAAGCTTGAATACTCATTAGAGAAGAAACAGCTGTGACGCAAAACCGTTATAAAATATTTTCTCTTCTGAGTTCATTACGTTATCACAGCCACAGGAAGCAGCTAGGACAAATCCCATAGGAACACTGGGGGTGGAACAAGGGAATGAGAAAGACAGAATGAAAAAACGATGGAAGGAAGTGGGCAAGGATTTTGAGATAGAGTAACCAGAGATAGAAATAGAAAAGGGAAACCTATACATTTTACATTACAATGTTTTTGTCCAAGAATCAGTTTACCTAGACAGTCTCTGCTTTATCCACCAAAGGATCTTTTACTATTTTATACTTACTTTGTAATCGGAAATGTCTAAAATGCCTGTTTTTGTATATTTTGGTGTATGATGGTATAACAAATAAGTTTTCAGCTCTTGTATGGAACTGAAATGGCTCCCACATTGCAGATCACCAGTCATGGTGTCGTCTGTTGGCTTTCTTCAGATGTGAACCATCTGGATGTAGATCACATTCCTTATTTCAATAACCCAGGGGTCTGGATTTTCATCAGTTCACACAAGGTATTTATGGGTTACATTTCAAGATGTGTCAACTATGAAAAATAGTATCTCTAAATAGCAGCCCAGCAAACCTAGAATTTGTGACATAATAGCCCGGTTACACAGACAAGGCTTAAGACTAGTCCCATAATAAAATGAATTTTTTAAGCTGTCTTAACTGAAAATAACTTGACATTACATTTAGTCATTTAGCAGACGCTTGTATTCAAAGCGACATACAGAGAATTCGGGGAGCAATAAAGCGATATGTCATACAGGAGCAATAATACAATAGGGGCTAATACCAAATTAATAGTTTCAACAAAAACTAGAACAATACCTATTGAGAGAAAGGGAGAGGGTTAGTTTTTTTCTCATTTGTCAAGTATTTACAGAAGAGAGGGGTTTTAAGTAGTTTTTTGAATGTTGTGAGAGATGTGGTTGACCGGAGTCAGTTATATTATATATTATAAAAAGATTATGGCTTCTTTGTTATGTCTCAAGATGCACACCAGGAATGTTGGAGCTGATGGTCTTGTGGTTAGTTCTCTGACATGTTGCGTGTTAGGCGACCCGAGTTCAAGGCCTGGCTCGAGGACCCATGAGCTCTCTCCAACTTTTCTTCATGTCCTCTTTCATACTGCACTGTAAAATAAATTATATAAATAAATCATAAAAAAGATAAACACCAGAAATGTATTTTTAATAGCTTTTTTATAAAATATCTTATCAAATATCTTAATTAAACTCTGGCCTACAGTATAGACATAGTCCTTGCCTGGCTTAAACTAAGCCATGCGTATTTCAAACCGAGCCATATATATTCTGAGACTCCACGTTTTTTTTACTTTCTGCTATATAGCTAAAAAAATATATAGCCTAATATACATACATACCCATTGGGCATCCCTATATACAGTAAATACTGTAGCTATGTGAAGTACTTATATCTAAGAAAGAAGCTTTTTTCTATAAACTCTTTAACAGGTCGTATTTGTCGAATCCTTCAACAGCTGGTGGATCAAAGATTTAAAAGTACACATTGATACCAAAGTCTGCATCTTCAAATCATTCTGTAAAACATTCCAATCGTTTGGTGCAGCATACCGAAAAGATTGTCACTTATAAATACATAATATAATAATCACACAAAGGAAAGATCTGTATCATTATACAGTGTATTATAACCATTTTCAGGATACTACAACAGAAATTATGCATATACAGCAATCCTTTAAAAATCGAACTCTGCCTGCCTTCTGAACTATATGTGCCATCACTTAAATCCCATCTAGAAAATAAATTCTAGTCTGAACTGATTTATAGGTTTCCCATTTCCTATTTATTTATCATTAATTTGCATTTAAGAAATCTACATCTGTTGTTCATTTAAGAAATCTACATCAATTCCTCCATCTGTCACCAGAGCTCGTCCTCTCAACAGTCTTAATATAAACAGCTAAAACTATTTTTTCGAAATCAGGTCCCTGTACTTCAGTCTTGTTTGTACAGTTAGTCATGCACCAAAAGAAGCTCGTAGTAGTCACCATTACTTGTTTCCGGGACATTACTGTAAGTATATAAATAGTCACTTATTTCCTGTTTGTACTTGTTTGAAGTGTTCTTGCAGAGAGGCTGATTGTAAATCAAACACATAGTCTGTGGCAAAGGCATGCAAGTCTGTCAAACGAGGCTCATTGGTCCAAGGTTTAATTTGTGGGTTAGGGTTAGGGTTTTCTTCATAAGAAAGCAATTATCTGGCAAGGGAAAGCATTTGTTCAGAATTACATGGTGGGAAGCAGATGTAGCATATAATAAAAGTTACAGTAACTCGTAAGCATTACATCCCTCTCTCACACCTCAGATTTTAATGTAGCCAATGGAGAGGAAAGCGCGTTTTGTGTCACAGTTAAACCAACGCTTCATACACTACTGGGAAGTAAAGTTAAGACATGACCTATGAGATTATACTGCCCCCTATTTTAAGGTTCAAGTACAGCTTTTATACAGAGTGAGATAAAAGAACACCACTACACATTTACATTCCCCTATTAATATCGGCAACAAAATGTGGATTGTGTTTTGGGAAATAATGATAATTAAAGACAATAACATTGTTTTGATCACTGTCTAGCTGGTTGTCAGTTCTCGTGATTGACATGTTAGTGCTTGCACATCAGAGTGAGGTCAGCATGTGAGAGCAGGAGACCCTTGTCATGTTTTGCAACTATCAGCAATTTCAAAGAGATCTCTCTTTCACACATATGTTATATATAGGCTGTAATTATATCAGAGGCAATGCATTTCTTAACACAACCCATCATGCACTTCATAAAGCACATCCTGAGCTTGAGTCTTCAATTATATCCATTCTTTTGCCCAATTTGAAAGAACTTGCATAATTACATGAATTGCAAATTATAAGGTCTTTGTTTAGGCAAAATTATCTCCATGAACAAGAGCATGCATAGCATGAAAAGTGGCCATTGTATAGGCTACAGGGTGAAAATTGGATTGATATAATCTTCGGGTCATTTATTGAGGTCAGCAGTACGATTCACAGCAGAGGAGACTTGGAGAGGATTATAAATGTAATGCTGGACAGAGCACTACAAGCATCTACTGTATGTCTTACTGTCTGATTATTTCGATATTTTTTCTAGCAACAACAAATATTAGTTATTGGACACTGTTTTACATATATAGTGTTTCATGAGAACACCACAGTATTGGTTCCACTTGAAGATAACAATGCATGGAAATCCCTTTGCTGTCGGTAAGCCATATCCCTTTGCTGACTGGAGTTGGTAAGCCATATCCAGTTATGAGTAACTGAGTAACACTAGTTATGTGTTTAGTTTTAGTAAAATAAATTAAGCAATGTTGACGTTTTTTAATGCTGCAAACAATAATTAAATATTTAAAACAATAAGTAATTACGTAGTTTTATAAGCAGTGTCGTTTTAAATAATATCACTGTCATGTCATTGTTTATCTACTTTGAAACAAGGGCGCTCTTCCATTTCTGTATTTTGGATATAACAGATTACAATAATCCCCGTTAAATTGCGTATAAATATATTGATCTATATGTCTATACAACAATTTCTTTATTTGTTTATTTCTTATAGCGCTTATGTGGACAAACTTTTCCTACTATGGTAGTCAATGATGTCCCAGAACTGTCACTTGCTAACATTTTTCCAAATATCTTTCTCTGTGTTCAACTTGAGTAATTAATGACAGAATTTTCGTTTTTGGGTGAACTATCACTTTAAATCTAGGTATTATTTTACAAATTAAACATTTATAAATGACGTATATGCATGCGATTCCTACATAACTCTTGTAACATATTTTGAAGTAAATTTATTAGCACTGCTGTAATCATCATGTTAATATATGATCTTTTGTTCTCAGTTTCCTGTGGCTAATGGAATGACTGACATCAGCTCATTTCCAATGTCACAAAGTGAGCATCAACTGTGCGGCAGAGCTGTTCACTTCACAATCATGTTACGGCCACCCAGTGCCTTTTACAGCTTAGTTCCAACATGGGCCACTAGAGGACTCCAGACCCAAAACCAAAGCTCCTACTTCTCTAATTCTGCAACAAAGCAAACCTACTTGTGTTTCTGGCCATTGTGGTCCATTGTAACTTCTCTGTGCCTCCTCCTGCTTCCTGTTTCCACAGCTGCCACCTTAAAGGTTGGGGTGGTGGGACCTTGGTCATGTGACCCCCTCTTTAAAAAAGCCCATCCTGATGTGGCTGCACGATTTGCTGTGGAACGCATTAATAAGGATCATTCCCTCTCAAACGGCATCACATTTGATTATGTCATTCTGGAGGAGGAGTGTGTGACATCGCAGTCTCTCACCCGTTTTCTTGGTTTTTATACACAGGCGTCTGGGTTCATTGGACCTGTTAACCCAGGTTACTGTGAAGCTGCCTCTCTCCTAGGAAAGAGTTGGAATAAGGCAGTGTTTTCGTGGTCTTGCATTGGATATGAGCTGGATGACACGCGGAGTCACCCCACTTTTTCACGCACCATGCCACTTCCCACCCTTGTGCTTCTGAGCTTCATGCGCCATTTTCGCTGGGCACATGTGGGTGTCATTTCATCAGTTGAAGATGTTTGGGTAGAGACAGGAATAAAGCTGGCTGATGCCCTGCGGGCACATGGAATGCCTGTTGGCATAGTGGCATCTGTTGGTAATGACCACACCAGTGTGCGTGAGACCCTGGCAAAGGTCAAGAATGTGAAAGATCTCCGCTGTGAGTTTTAAATCTAAAATTTAGTTACAATTGTATATCTACAATGGTCATTTTAAACTTTGGTTACCCTTGTGTGGTGCTCGGGTCCGTGGTACTCGTTTAATAAAACATTAAGGGGCAGTTTTCCGGACAGGCCTACCACGGTAAAAAAAGGAATTTTACAGAATATTTCTGCTCTTTTTTACAGATTTTCCATGAAAAATGTAAAAAGACTGAAATGTAACTTTTTACGGATTTTTATTTATTATTTTAAAATATTGTCAAAAACGTAAGATTATAAAAAAGACCGCACATTTACAAGAAAAACAGGGGGAAAGTGTAATTTTACAGGGAAAACCCGTTATTTTACAGTTGCATCCCAGCTGTCAGAAAATTCCAAGATTTCTTCTTTTTACAGCTTATTTAAAAAAAAGGTTAAAACCATAAAATAACATAACGTGACAACACATTTACAACAAAAATGGGGAAAACCATTTCTTATATATCCTTGTATCGTATAATTTAACATTTTTACGGTTTATTTGTTTTTCCAGTTAACAGAAACTTTTCTTTTTTTTAAAGGATTTTAAGTCTTGATCGAAAACAACTTGCATATCTTAAAATATATCAGTGCGATTTTTTTGTCTCAAGATGCACATCAGTAATGTTTTTTTGTAAAGTATGTTTTAAAGAATTTAAATATCCTAATTTAAGGCCTAGTCCTGTCGTAAAATAATCTCTAATCTGGGAAACTGCCTCATGTGTGATTAATATTTTTTTTTTTGTAAATTTTTATAAAAATAGGACCTTTTATTTACAGACTTTTGTTTTATGGTCTACCATTATGGCCTTTTCAGTTATAAATATTAAAATATACGACTAAGTGATCTTTCGTTTGTCACTGTTGTTTTAATGTTTTCTGCCTGTCCTCTGTTTCTCAATGCTTGTTTTGCAGTGGTCATTCTATGCATGCACTCGGTATTGATAGGGGGAACAGCTCAAAAGTTGCTATTGGAGACAGCATATGACATGCGGATGACAGAGGGTTCATTGGTGTTTGTACCTTATGATACCCTATTTTACAGTCTGCCCTACCATCACGTGGCTCAGCCAGCCCTGCGCCACAACAGTAAACTGTTACGAGCCTATGATGCCATGCTCTCCATCACGATTGAGTCTCCAAAGGAAGAATCTTTTTATCACGCTTTTGAAAAGGCCCAGGAGCGAGGGGAACTGCCCAGGCACATTAAACCACAAGAGGTACATGGACTGTGGTCGTGAGGATATTAAAAACTACTGACAACCAGTTTATATATTTAGATATTTTGTTCAGCAACCACTTATAATAATTATATAAAACTATTGTCATCCAACAGGTGTCCCCATTGTTTGGTACCATTTACTCCTCTATTATGGTCATGGCTTATGCTGTACAAAGTGTCAGGGCTTCAGGTGAATGGATGTCTGGGGGAAACATTGCCCAGAATGCCCGTGACATAATGTCGAAAGGCTTTAGCAATACCCTACAAGCGAATTCATCTGGGTTTGGCATGATGGACTATGTGGTGCTGGACACTGACGGCATTTCTTGGGAGCTGCAGCCTACATATCGTATAGAGATGCAAACAGATATGGTGCGCTTTCTGGGACGGCCGATTCATTTCCCTGAAGGTGGACCGCCCAAAACCGATTCCAGCTGCTGGTTTACGCAGGGTGTTATTTGTAGTGGAGGTGAGTGCGGTTAGGCCAAAAATATTGCGGGGTTCCTGTAACATAATGTAATTTTATACAGTTTGTTTTTAGTTTTTTTTACTCACTCTCCATGTTACAGGTGTGAATCTGTTCTACACGGTTGTAGTTTTCCTCTGTTGTTTTCTGCTTATCTTCTTCTTGATTGGCTGTTCTTACTTTATTAGGTATTCATCAACAACACATTGCTTTCTAAATTTGATGCAGAGTTTGAAATAGTCAGTGTGCCTGGATAACAGCGAATTCAAAAGATGTATATTTTCTAAATGTCCTATAGGCGTAGAATTTCTCTGATTCAAATGATGCGAGGTCCTAATAAGATCTTGCTGACTTTAAATGATGTCACCTTCATCAACCCATCTCTGAGCAATAAGGTCAGTAATAAAAGCGCATGCACAGACAACCAAACAGTAATTCATAAACTCGAACAGTACTTTTTTTCCCCGAGAAACAGAAGCTGAGCTTGGATGACAAGGGCAGTGAGATTAGAATGAGCGAAATTTCAGAGCGAAGCCTCAAGTCTCCACTCTCTGAGCAATTGCCGGCCACCTATGAGAATTCAAATATTGCTATTTATGAGGTAAACAAAGATGCTGTTCAAAATAGTACCTTAATGATTTAATGTAAAATGGGACATTTCATAGAACAGGCAAATTCATTTTTATGGTCAGAGGGATAATACTTTATGACATATATGAACATGAAATATTAAGAAATATTATTTTTAATTATGTAGTAAATATTTTTGAAATAAGTGTGAAATTAAGTAAATATACATTTAAAATATAATTGTTTTGCTCACTTGACAGGGTGATTGGGCATGGCTGAAAAGACTTCCATACGGAAACTTCCAGAGTATCACCCCTAATGCCATTGATGTATTTGAGCTGGTTGGTTTTTCGCTTTATTCTCTGTAGTAAAACTATACAGAGTTCTATGTTTTCTTTCAAAATATTTTTCATAAATATGATATTTGACTGTCATACCCCAGATGAATGATATGAGGCACGAGAACGTTAACCCCTTCCTCGGCTTCTTCCATGACTGCGGGGTCTTTGCCATAGTAACAGAGTTCTGCTCTCGGGGCAGCTTGGAAGATCTGTTGCTAAACGAAGACGTCAAACTAGACTGGATGTTCAAGTCCTCTCTTATTATGGACCTCATCAAGGTGCTCTTACGGGCAATTTTATGGCTTTACGAAAGCAAGCACATGAGGACACTACAATTCATTTGTCACAAAAATGAATGTTGAACAAAAAATGTACTTAGCTGTGTACAATTATTTTTACAGCTCCATAAATACATTTGCAGTTACTTGAAGATCACTTGTAGGCCGACAGTATGTGTGTGTTTGTGACTCCAATGCAGGGTATGAAATACCTTCACCACAGGAACGTATGTCACGGAAGACTCAAATCCAGGAACTGTGTGGTTGATGGCCGTTTTGTGCTGAAAGTAACAGACTACGGCTATAATGAGGTGTTGGAAGCTCAGAAATTTCCTTATGTTGAACCTCCAGCTGAGGGTAAGGCTTATAGTAAGAGTGTTTATCTCATTATTGCTATGCCACCGCACTCATAGAATGCTAATGTATATTGTAACCTGCAGACCTTCTATGGACTGCCCCTGAGATATTGAGAGGCTCTCAACCTGATTTGTTTGGCAGTCTCCTTGGTGATGTGTACAGTTTTTCTATCATCATGCAGGAGGTGGTAATGCGAGGACCTCCATTCTGCATGCTGGACCATCCTGTTGATGGTCTGTTGAAGATCAAAAGTCAAATGACATGCAATAGATTGTTTTGTAGACCTGTCTTTCTAACAATTCATGTTTCTATAACTTCCCACTTTATTTGATACTAGAAATTGTCCAGAAGGTCCGGAAGCCTCCTCCGTTGTGCCGGCCCGTTGTGTCTGCGGATCATGCTCCACTAGAGTGCATTCAGCTCATGAAGCAGTGCTGGAACGAGCAGCCGGAGAAAAGACCCAAATTTGATGACATTTTTGACCAGGTTACAAATAGCAATACTGGCAAACCATTAAATTAAAGAAACATACAACAAATATGATAACTGCAAAGTAAATGATATTTATAAAAAATATAATCTAGTACTGCTAGTTCTAACACTAGGAAATCGGTTCAAAATATTACATTTATGTCTTTCTCTGCATCTCTGTAGTTTAAGAATGTCAATAAAGGGAAGAAGACCAACATCATTGACTCCATGTTGCGAATGTTGGAGCAGTACTCCTCTAACCTGGAAGAGCTGATCAGAGAAAGGACAGAGGAGTTGGAAATAGAAAAACAAAAGACTGAGAAACTCCTCACACAAATGTTGCCCCCGTAAGACACAGACACATATTGTAAATGTTTAAATTACATTTTTTAAAGTGATAGTTTTCCCAAAATTTAAAAAAAATTCTTGTCATTTCAAACCTGTATGACTTTCTTTCTTTCGCAGAACACAAACGAAGATAGTTTGAAGAATGTGGTCAGCTGGCCTTTGCAAACACTTTTATTGGTTTTGTGTCCATACAATAAAAGTGATTGGCAGCCAGTGCTGTTTGGAACAAATTCTTCAAAATATCTTCGTTTGTGTTCTGCGGAAGAAAGAAACTTATAAAGGTTTGAAATGACAAAAGGGTGAGTTAACAATGAGAGAATTTTCATTTTGGGGTGAATTATCACTTTCACCCCAAATGTACATGCTGTCATCATTTATTAATTATTCCAAACCCAAATGCTGTTATTATAATTGTTTCTCCGTAAGAGAAATATCTTTACACGTTTTCAATTCAATTACTGTCTTTTGTGTCCCATCTGTTCTTTCTATACTGCTCTAATGGCCATTGCAAATAATTATTTTTGTTAAAGAAATAACAGCATAGTTTGAGACAACATGGGTGACAGAAATAATGACAGCTTTTGAACTTTTATTTCTCTAAACTCTTGTCTGAACTTTTGAAGGTCGGTGGCAGAGGCTCTGAAGCTTGGCACGACAGTTGAACCAGAATATTTTGACAGTGTCAGTCTCTACTTCAGTGATATTGTTGGCTTTACCACAATCTCAGCCAATAGCGAGCCTATTGAGGTGGTCGACCTCCTCAATGACCTTTACACAATTTTTGATGCTATAATTGGCAATCATGATGTCTATAAGGTAACAAACTAAAACAGAATATGAAAACCTATCAAGTACCTTTATTGTGTATTTACTGAATTAATTCACTACAAAGTATTTGTTTGTGCAAAAATGTTTGGTTTTCAATAAATGTCCTTTAGTTTGTGTTGACTATGTACATTTATTGTCCTAAATATTGCCAAAATGTTCTGTTTGTTCTATATTCCCTGTCGTCTATTTTAAATCATCTACTTCATACTGTGTACATACACTTTATCTGGTGTGTACATTTTCCCCATATGCCATTTAAAACCTGTATATGACTCTTTCCTTTGCTGAACACAAAATAATTTATTTTGAGAAATATAAGTCCTTTGCCCATACAATGGTGGTCAATGGGTGCCACTGTTGTTTGGTTACCAACATTCTTCAAAATATCTTCTTATGTGTTCTGCAGAAGAACAATGATAACATTATTTTGGGGTGAACTATCCATTTAAAAAGAACACCACATTTTACTATTTAAATAAACTACAAAATGATGTAAAATACATGAAATAGGACAGACCTTTTTGTGTCATCGCCTGCAGGTGGAGACAATAGGTGATGCTTACATGGTGTCGTCAGGTGTGCCCGTGCCCAATGGAAACCGTCATGCAGCTGAGATCGCAAATATGGCCCTGGACATTCTGAGTGCAGTAGGCACCTTTAAAATGAGACATATGCCTGATGTACCTGTCCGCATCCGAATAGGGCTTCATACAGGTGAGACTGAGTCAAACAGTTAGGTAATACAGGAAGAAGTTATAAATAGTTCGTTTACAAGTTTTCAATATGATTGGGTTTTCATTAGGTCCGTGTGTGGCTGGTGTGGTGGGTTTGACTATGCCGCGGTACTGTCTGTTTGGAGACACAGTCAACACTGCTTCAAGAATGGAATCCACAGGAATGCGTAAGTCTCATTAAATTGCACCTTTAAGCCTGAAGTGCCTGTAATAAGCTGTATTGTTGGCAAATTTTGTTCTTATAACATTAAAGAAAGGTCTTACAGTATACTGTATGTTTTTCTTCAGCATACAGAATTCATGTCCATTCTGATATTGTGAAGATCCTGTTGGATTTGAAATTGGGATACAAAGTAGAGTTGAGAGCTAGGACTGAACTCAAGGTAAATATTTCCAAACTATGCAAATTTAGTTTTACAAATAAAAATATTTTTGTATTTTAATAGATAATAATAGGTTTATTTTATCCTCTCTTCTCCACAGGGAAAAGGTATTGAAGAAACCTACTGGCTCATCGGGAGGGAAGGTTTTACCAAACCCCTGCCCGTACCTCCTCTACTAAAGTCAGGGTAAGGGGAGGCCTTGGCATGGCCTTTGTCCTTCAGCGTGTGCGTCGTCTTCTCTTTATCTTTTCTAATGTATTTTTCAGGCAAATGGCTCATGGTTTGCAGATGGAGGAGATAGCCGCACACAAGAAGCGGAAAGCACAGGCACAGCTTGCAAAGAAGAAAAACTGAGGTAATGTTATGCATGGAGAATGTATAACATTACTCAATGTAGCACAGTGGGTCAGTTGGGAGAGATGGTGGGGGGACAGGACAGTGGGGAGTTATAAAAGGAGCAATTTTTTCCATTTTTGTTCCATTCTCCAACAATTAACAAGACTCAGTTCTTCTGCTTTCAAGTAATGTTTCTTAAATAATTACATATTTTCCAGCTGTGTGGTACTTCTAGAACTTATCGAAGTGTTTGTGGGTATTTTTGGTTACTTGCTGTACATAAAATGTCATATTCATGTGCTAGACTTTTAATGTAATAAACAAAATCCAAAATGAAATAAAGTGTGTAATGCAGATCTGGGGATGTCATGATCCTTGGTTATTTTGAACGCCTACAGATATTTTCGGTCTTGAAGATTTGTGACTCGCCAAAGATATAGTCATTATAAAAGCTCTCTCCTTTCAGACTGGATGGCACTCCCCAGATATGAATAGCAGGCTATGTGTCTGTTATGTTTATTTTTGTGTCTTACTCTGATTGTCTTCTTTTTTCTCATTGTTTAATGTATCGTGTGTAAACACACTAAAATCACACTACCTTTATATTGTTACGTGTATATACAGTATGTATATATATATATATATATAAATATATATATATATATATATATATACTCAAGTCTTAGTCTGTTGCGGTCCTAAGTGAAATAACGTAAATGTATTTTATCTAATAAATGTGTAAAAGTTGATGCATAAAACACGCATTTTCAAACCCTTTCTCTTGCTTCCGAAAGCCAAGATTTTGATAGTAAAATAATTTAATTTAGTGATGATATTAAGATAGATGTATTAAGGTTGGTGTTCCATCTCTGTTTTCTGTGTCTTACAGACCTGAAGCCAAAGATTTTAAGGCATTGCTTCAGAAGGCTGTAAAGAAAATCTCTACTGTGCGTCAGGTGGCTCAGCTCACCCAAGCCGATGAGGGCAATGTCATGATCCACCATCACTGATGACCTTTAAGGCCCTTCTGACCCCACACCTTCACGCAGAATAACTGAATATGGATAACTGAAGGAACTGATGATAGCCCCCCGGCTTTATTTTTGCTCCTCATATAGCTTTTTTCCATTTAAAAGGCACTTCACGTGGGCTTCTCTTCTTTTGTTTGACCGAATTTTTGACTTTCCTATGTATCAAACAATATTATACAATACATTGCAATTCAGTTTCTCATAAGACTTACCTGATCTTCTAAAACAGCAGCTCATCAGAGCCGTGTAGCTCCATAAATTCGTATTTTATTGTAATAGTGATGTAGAAGCAAAAGAATACAAATACACTGGAGAGGAACATGATCGTACACATGATATTTGATCGTATCATGTAGATCGTTTATTTGATGTAATAGGCCTAGTATCACGCTATTTTTGCAATGTAAACAAATACAAACACATTTTAGAAAACAATGTATTGTGTTTGTATTAATAAAAACTGTGGACTGCGGTCCCCGAAATGTCATATTTTGATATACTGCTGAACAGCGCCCTCTTGTTATCGTATCAGTAAATGCAACAGATGGCGACCTACATTATTATTCTCCATGTGGATTATCCAGTACTGACTGCACATAAGATTTCAGAGGCGCGAGGTCACCCCTAGCCAGATTACGTTCTCTCAAAACATGTTCATCAAGTCAAAGCTAGCAATTTATACAAAGGCGTTTAATCTGTTCAATTGCACTTATATCTAATGTTTTCTATAGAGACCATCAGTCAATCAAGAAACTTGTTGATACTCAGCAAACCTCAAATTGGCAATTGTCTAATTATCTAGTATTTGTGTTCTACACCAAGATTTTGACATGCAAGACATTTACACAGGGCGCAATACAAACAAAATATTCTCACTGCACTACTTGCATTAAATGCACTACTGCTATATTGTTAGTCACTTTCACTGATGCCCGGACTATTTTAGCTCTAAAATATTAATACATGAAAATGATTTATTTGTCGATTGATTATAACTAAATATTTAACCGTACTTGCCATGAGCAACTAAAATAGTAATCAATAGCTATCACAAACAGGGTAAACAACAACCCTGATAAAGCTTGTGATGGGATGGATGACCCTTCGGTCAAAAGCTTCATCCAATGAACGCGCTACAGTCCATGACGCAACCCACTTATTATCATATCATTGGACAAAAGTCTGTCAATCAACAAACGACAATATGCTAGTACAGTGAAACTCCAAGTACAACTATAGTTGGCCAGTAACACCGACGTAGACCCAAAACGCACAGCCATGGTTGGTTCAGTTTCAGAGAGGGAACTTTCAATCACACGTTTCGCCCAATCGGGTGCCTCGCCTCGCACACTCCCAGCTTCAGGCGAATGACGCACGAGTCATGTGTTGTTTGTGCTGTGTGGACTGGTCCGTAGTGTACACAGGGTGCGAAGAGCAGATTGGTAGCCCGCTATGAGGATCTACCGATAATAGATCGGGTAACTGTGGTCATGTTGCAGTTGCTGGCGTTGAGCTCGAGGAGCATTGGCCGGATTACCTGCTTTTCGTGTGGTTAATCGCGCTCTGCCGCCCGAGACACGGTTCCCCCCCCAAAAAACGATGGGGTCTCTGTCTGTAAGCCGAACGTAAAGTGACCTTAAATCTCTCTTAACTGATGGAAAATTTCGCGAATTACCAAGAAGGCAAAGCCACTATGTTGATGCTGGAAACGCAACAGCGGGCTGTCGGGACTAAACCTGCAGAAGCGGCTGCGACGGCGAACGGCGACACCTCTGTCGGGGATCCCCCGTCCGTACTGGACTCAATACAGCACTCCTACGATCAGACGAGTGAAACGCACCAACGGCAGCAGTGTCCCTACCGGCAACACGCCGTTCACGAAAACCACCTGGAATCGCCGGCGAGGAATAGATACGCGTCCTCTCTTAACCGGGCACACGAGGACTCAGCCCCTACTGCGAGCAAAACACACGCTACCTCATCATCCCCCGCTTTATCTGTAAACGCCAGTTACTCCGTGTCGGACGACATTCGAAAGTGTGGTTACATGAGAAAGCAGAAACATGGCCACAAGAGGTTTTTCGTCTTGCGGACGTCGAGTCATCTGGGGCCGAGCAGACTTGAATACTACGACAGCGAGAAAAAATTTCGAAACACTCTCCGCACCGCCGCCGCCCCCAGCGCTTCTGCAGCCTCGACTGGCGTGACTGCCTCTCCCCCGAAAAGAGTGATATATCTTTACCAATGCTTCACTGTCAATAAAAGAGCGGATTCTAAAAACAAATTTCTTATTGCTCTGTATACTAAGGATGAGTACTTCGCAATTGTTGCTGAAAATGAGCAGGAACAGGAGGAGTGGTACCAGGCGCTCAGTGAGCTAATGAGTGAAGGGAAGAGTGGAGGGAAGAGAGGCCACCTGGATGCAGAGGAGATTGATGACGGCTACGGCACTGTTACTTCAGGTACTGACTTCAAAGAAGTGTGGCAGGTAAACGTCAAACCAAAGGGCCTGGGCCAGACTAAAAATCTAACTGGTGTGTATAGACTCTGTTTGTCTGCTAAGAGCCTCCACCTAATGAAACTGAACTCTGAAACACCTTGTGTGAACTTACAACTCATGAACATCAGGCGCTGTGGCCATTCTGAGAGCTTCTTTTTTATAGAGGTCGGACGCTCCTCTTCGATAGGACCTGGAGAGGTTTGGATGCAGGTGGATGATTCGGTGGTGGCTCAAAACATGCATGAAACCATTCTTGAGACCATGAAGGCACTGAAGGCTTTTGCTGAGTTCAGACCTAGGAGCAAAAGTCAGTCGTCCGGCTCCAACCCGATGGGCTTCATCACCACGCGGCGGCACCTGGGCAACCTCCCGCCCAGTCAGACGGGGCTCCAGCGGCGGTCTCGAACCGAGTCTGTGGTGGGAACTCCACCTAGTAGAAAGAGCAGTGGAGCGAGCGGGTACAGATTTCGGACCTCCAGTGAGGGAGAGAGCACCATGAACCGCCCCTTTCGCTCTGTGACGGGTAGCCTCATTCATCTCAACACGGCCCGCGCTAACCTGAGCCGCCAGGAAAGTAGCAGTGGGGCAGGAGGGCGCTATGTTCGTGCCCCGCCAGGCACCAATTATCATGCCCGCTCTGCCTCGCTGCCAGTGTCACACTTCCCCTCAACCACAAGCCCGGTCAGCATGTCTAGTAGCAGCGGGCATGGCTCCGTGTCTGACACAATCACACGCCCCTCCAGTGCATCCATTTGTGGATCCCCTAGCGACGGAGGTTTCAACTCTTCTGATGAGTACGGCTCCAGCCCTGGAGATTTTCGCTACTTTAGAGTACGTAGTAACACCCCAGACTCGCTGGGAAACACGCCACCAATCCGTGAGGAGCACTGCCTCAGCGACTACATGGCTATGGGATGGAATCGTGATGTGTCTGGAACTAGCACAAGTGAGCCCCGTGAAGAGAGTACTGACGAAGATTCACGCCCAGGGTCGTTAAGAAGACGGACGCCCTCCTTCTCCAGGCAGGTTGGGGGTGCTAGTGCTGCTGGAGTGGCTGTGTATCAAAAGATGACCCAGACCACTTTCTCGCTGGACGAGGCTGTGAGTAGCTCTTGGGGTGCCAGCGCCCAGACCGTCTCTACCTCCTCCTCCCTTTGCTCTGATTACAGCTCCAGTTCTGAACACAGCCAAGATCGGCCCCCTAGCTTACGGCTCGCAGATGCCCCCAAGGATGATGGGTACATGCCCATGATGGCAGGTGTGAAGTCTGCTTCCAACAATGCAGACTACATGCCCATGCAACCAAATATTCTCCTTTCTGCTTCTCCGCGTGTCCAAAGTGCTGCTTTGCCAGTCCCCCAGCACGTGGAATCACAAGGCTACATGATGATGCTCCCAGGTAGAAGTGGGGTTACTGATTCCCCTGCCCCGCTCAGCCCCGACAGACGTGGAGATAGGCGGAGATCCTCAAACCGCCCTGCGAACACAGAATACATGGATATGTCTCAGAGCACATCTACAGGTAATGTTTAAAAGTTTTTTCGTGACAATAACTATGCCTTGACCAATTCTGTGAAGTTTCATATTTCTCTCTCCCTCTCATTCAAAGCTTCATCCAGAGACCAGTTTGAGCATGACGAGTACGTCCCCATGAGTTCCCCAGCAAAGCCAAGTTACATCCCACCCACCCCAGATCGCAGTATCAGGTGCGTACCTTTGGAATCTTCACAATATAATGGCTGCACGGATCGACGTGCAATCCGGCCGAACCGTCTAGCATTGGGAAGGCGGAGTTTGCAAAGCGCCCCGCAAACAGGTGAAGTAGCAGTGCAGCCTTCTAGCCCAGGAGAGTACATCAATATAGAGTTCGGGGATCGTCCGACATATCCCACAGGCTCACTGTCTGCTGAGGGCTCCCCCTCAACCCTCAGCAGGGAGCAACGTAGATCCCCTCTACCGCAGGACTACATGTCTTTAGATGTGGATGGTCTCCCACCGAAAAGTCATTCCCCAAGGCCTTCTCTAGTAGCCCCCTGGAATCCTCCTACATACATCCGGCCTTCCTCATCCTCCCACTGCAGTGGGATTAGTGTGGGTCAACCTGACGAATACGCAGAAATGTCTTTTGGAGATGATGAGGAATGTAAGAGCCCTACAGCCATGCTCCAGCACCTGTGTGTCCTGGAGCAACAGTTTTTTCCTTACAGCCCCCCGACCGAGCCCAAGGTGGTCTGCGCTGATCCTCAGGGCAGGCGGAGGCACAGCTCAGAGACTTTTGTCACATCTCCAGGGGCATCAGGTGGAAGTGCCCTGGATGTCAAAAGCATAGTGCCTAGCAACACGCAGCAGGTGGGGCGCAGTAAGTGTCTGAACTCTGCCTCTTTTGACAGTGTTTGGACTGACAGTGTGACATCTGGCAGTGAGGTGACAATGGGAACCTCCTCAGATAGACCCGATTCCTCCTCTGTGAGGTCTGGAAGGACTCTACCTGCAGAACACCAGAACGGCCTAAACTACATCGCCCTGGACCTGAGAGATAACTTCCGGCCCGGAAATGCTCGTTCACCATCACCCAGTCTTTCTCCCCCAGAGAATGGTGCCTACGTCAGCATAGATTTAATTACAGCTGCATCTAAAGGTAAACAGCTTTATATTTAGACCTTATGAATTATGTACATGCTAAATTTGAATTAAGTTATTGTTTTAGATTGTGGTTTTGAGATGAAAGTGGTCAAGAAAACAAGCGTTGGAAAACTTTTTCAGTTTTTGTAATGTTACTTAGATTTGACTCAATGTTGATGCAAACGTTTCAGTCTCAATTTGTAAGACATACTTCTTTACTGCAGAATATCTGTGTAAAGTTGTCAGCTTGTCATTTTTGTCAGTATGTTTCAGTCCCAAAGTTTTATAATTTAAGATACTTATACAGTACACAATATATTTACATAAGAAGAGTTTGGTTCCAAAACTCCATAAAGAAAATCTAAATTATTATGTTACCATGTTTTTATTGTGTTAGTTAGCTGTATTTTTTTATTAATATGGCTCAAATCAAAACAAACCAACTGCAGTTTGATAGTTATCTCATTTTGGGAACAAACTCTTCATACATCAGATGCAAAAGCCTCAAAGGGCAGTTTGAAATTTTCTTCCAAAACACAATTTCTTTCAAGCTCATATGTTTACTGATTTAACTTTAAGGGATACTCCACCAAAAAATTGAAATGCTGTCATGAATTACTGTAATCTGTATATATTTCTTTGTTCTGTTGAACACAAAAAATGAAATTTAGAAGAATGTTAGCTACTGAGATTTCTGGGGAAGTCAAAAAAAGGTAGTCAAAGGTGCCCCAGAACAGTTCGTGTTTGACAGAACAAAGAAATTTATAGAGGTTTGGAACAACTTGAGGACGAGTAATTCATGACATTAGTTTCATTTTTGGGTGGACTATCCCTTTATTGGCAATGATTAAGTTTCTCTTTGCCATTTAAGGGAAATAACGTTTAATTTCAACATTGAAGCCTGATAAAAATAATAATTTTAGAAGAATAATGTCAGACAACACTTATAGGTCACTATAACTCAATATGTTGTCTTAGTCTCTAAGAAATTTGTGTTTTTGGCTGAAGATATGTCAAGTTTTTTCAGTATTTTATTTAGTAGTTATTCAAATACTTATAAATTAGGTCTGTTAATTATCTTTATTAAACAATAATAGAATTAAATATGTGCATGTATGTATATGTTTTTATATAACCAAAATTTATATGCACAGTACACAGACATATTATCTAAACACAAACTTTTATTCTGGGAGTGATTAATCACGAGTAAGCGTTTGACAGCCCTAATATAAATTATTACATTTGTACTTCGTGGCATTTAGAAAACATATATTCATTCTATTGGTCACACCTTTCTTGAACGTTTATTCTCTTTATGTCCACTTAGTGTTGGGGGCTGTTATTTACTTGGCTGACTGTGTGTGTTGCTGCAGGGGGAGTGAGAGAATGAAGCGTGAGTGAGTCAGTGTTCTCAGCAAGCCCCGGATGACTAATTTGTTTATCATAGTTGAAGCAGAGATGGAGGTGTGTGTGTGTGTCTGTGAAAGAGGTTGGCTTTAAACATGTGATTACTTTTTCTAGCATATTTCTATTTTCTTTTTTTTTCCATCCCCTTCCTTTCCCCTGGTAGACAGCGCTGTTGTGGATGCATGACTCAGGTGATGGCATACAGGAACTAGCCAACTAGCTACAGATATAGTCTGCTGGGTTTAGCTGTTACATTAATTGGCTGAAGGCTTTATAACATGTTGAGGCTATAGAGGTAGGCTGTTGGAAGGGGGTATTTTGAGCCATTGGTTGTCCTAATGTCTACTGGCCGAGTCAATGTTGCTATGTCGGGCTTTTCAAACAAACAAAAATGTTGAAATATTCATATAGCAGTTAACTTATCAGTGACATAGTTAAAATTGGCCGATACCAAGCTCATGTACTCGCACTCATATACTCACTCAAAACAGTTGGGTCAATTTTAACCCAACAAATAAACCAATGCTGGGTTTCTATAGCACCGACCCATTGCTGGGTTATTTTAACCCAATATATTGAAATTTAATATCAATTTACAAGAATCAAATAAATAAATAAACAGAACAGAGGCTAGTCTAGCTTGTACAATTATGACCAACCTAAACAAAAGCTACCAAATAGTATTAGCACCTATTGTACTATTGCTCTTTTATGACATATCGCTTATTGCTCCCTGAACTCTTTGAATGTGGCTTTGGATAAAAGCGTCTGCTAAATGACTAAATGTAAATGTAAATATCAGCACCACCAGGCTTGGCGTACTCCAAAATGTAAATAAACAACACTTATCAACTGCTTGTAAAAGAAAGTCTTCCTCAAGCATCATGGTTCCCACAATAACTAAGACTTAATAGGAACTGGTTTTATACCCAAGCTGCAGAACAGGATGGTCTTTCCTTGCTCCTCCTGATACTGAATGATGTTTGTTCTAACCTATAAACAGATATTCTCTTTGGTAAATATGCACGCACACACCGTATTATTATTATTACAAAATAATAATTTATAATTAAACTGTATAGTCACCCTGCAAATTCTCTTTTCTGTCTACTGTAGTCTTGTAGACGACAGTCTGTTGGCCAAAACAGAGAGGCTCAAGAAGAGCTTTTCCCCCAGGCCACTAGACTCCTTTATATGGATGGACACATCCCGCACTTGAAGGACAGTGTAATGTCATTCCTCAGATCATTGCACTTTACCATTGTACTTTTAAAATAGAAACATATTTGCACATTTCTGATTCCATTGCCATCTGCTGTCTACCTCAACACTGATCTTTTATTTAAACCCCCATTTATCATAAGAGAACAATCTTTAAACTTCTTAGTATGTAAATACATTGTTATTGTTATTTTCCTTTGTATATATATTTTCTATTTTTTCCCGCTATGTTGCACACTTATATCAGAGTACCAGATGAACATTTCACTGCTTGTTTACAAAGTGTATATGACAAATAAAATCTTGAGTGTTAAAGTGTGAGCGAGACAGACTGACTTGTGCATTGATATTTAAAATAGTGAGACCATTGACGATACACAGTTCATTTCATAGCAAATGTTTATCCGGTTAACAGTGTTTCTCCTACCATTCCTTAAGTGGGAGCCCCGCCCCTCCAATGGCACCCCAGCCCCCTTGAAGGTCAAGTTAATTTTGTTTTCTATATAGAGCCAGATCACAAGAGAAGTCATTTAATGTTGCCTTTCCTATGGAACATGTCTACACCTTGTTCTTTTATTAAACAAACTAAATAACATTATGGTATTTAGCTTATTTACATGGTGGCATGTCATTTCTGTTTCTACATGGTCGCGCGTTTACAATTCTCCTCTGCTCTCCGTGTGGAGACACGTACGCGCACATACACAGGTTAGCACACTCCTTCCAGCGGACAGAGAGCGCGTGTCAGAAAATATGTTGCGTCAACCATCTGAAAAGTAAGCAGATAAACATAATTTGCATTTGAATGCATGCAACATTCGCTCTCATGCACAAATAAATTATTTGCTGCTATGTGCTTAAAAAATATTATGAAGTAATAAATGTAACGAAATAAAATTAACACACACGTCATTTGAATTCAGGTGCTTTTGACTGAGGTGCGCTGCAGCGGTTGGGAGCCCTGATGCCGACAAATATCTAATATGATTTCCACAAAAGTTTATGACATACCTAAAAGTTTCAGACAAAGAAAAACAAAGCGAGGGGGCGTCCCAAACTATTTTTTTATCTACGTTTAAAATAGTTTGGTTATAAAAAGCAAGTGTTGGTTGGTAAAAAACACGGCATAGAAACGTGTGTATGTATATTTACACATGCGCATATTTAATAGGGCTGTGCAAAATTATCGCTAACAGCTAACTATTGCGATAATTTTTTTTTACGATAGTGTATCGATAGTCCAACCTATAGTATCGATACCTTAAATAAGTCATGTTTTGAATGGATTCAAAATGACGTTTCATCGCATAACCATTTTTTCCGTTCCCGTTGATGTCGCTGTGATTCGCTGTCATACGGACAATGTCTCAAAAGGAAACGGGTGCGAGAAAGCAAATGGCGTAAAGTAGATTCATTCATATAATATCACCAACAAGCTTCCGTATATATCTTAGCTCGTGCAAAGAAAATAACAGAGTCGGTGGTGTATTTTATTTGTAAGGATTTGCGACAGTGTGGTTGAAAACCCCGGCTTCGGGCATATGGTGAACACTAGCTGTGTTATGTGATTCCGATTCGCAGGCACATAACGGACGTAGAAGTACCCGGGATTTACGAAGAGGTAAAAAAATCCCGCAGCTCGGTAGAACGAGTGACCCTGACTTGCAATGCATCGTATGTTAGGATTACATCACAACCACAGACACGCGCAATGCATGAGACGAGCCATACTGGCATAAACATTGCGGAGTTACTGAAAACTGCACTGGTGGAGTGGGATATAAAAGAGAGTCATACTGACAATTTCAGTTTTATGAATAGATTTTAATGTACTTTGTTTTTTATTAACAACATACTGAAAAAAATACGTTTTTTGTGGCATTTGCATTTAAATGTTTAATGACTAAATATGCACTTTAAACATTATATGTTCGCTGTTCAGTAACACTGTGTAAGCAAGATGACAAATACCTCTTATAAATAGCTTTGTTAATAAAATTGAATGGAATCTTTTGTGTCTGCAGAGTTATCACTATAATTAGATGAACATACCAGAATACCATAGATTGTACACACCAACATGTATTTTTAGCTCACTCTTAATTTGTATTTATTTAAAACAAATTATTGCAATATATCGAACGTTTGTATCGTATTGAATGTATTGTGATATATTGTATCGGGACCCATCTATCGTGATATGTATCGTATCGTGAGGCCCTTGCCAATACACAGCCCTAATATTTAATAAGTATTATTAATATTAACTTACCTCTCTTCTGTCAGCAGGGGTGCCGGTCGACTATTGAAATAATAACCGCTCACCCAGCTAAATTTTAAACCAACTGGCTGGGTTGTTACAGAAATGACTCCATGAACGTCAGAAATAACCCAACAAAAGGACTATTGGGTTACAAAAGTAACTCAACGTTTTTTTAGAGTGAACACTGATACCAAACAGCAATACCGATAGCTCACATGACACCTGACAGAAGTGACTGAAACTTGTGCTTTGAAAGTTTGTGAGAAGCACATCAAATTGTCTTTTTTCGTAATGTGTTTTGAGTCAGAGTTATCTTAACAAAAAAATACTGGTGTATGCATCTGTATTGGAATCGGCGAGTACTAGAGAAAAATACTGGTTCTCGTACTGTCTTTAAAAATGGTATTGGAGCATCCCTAATTTAAACATTTATTTTCCCCTTTGAAAAGCTGTTAATGTTTAAACTTCTTGTTGTCTTGCAGAAGTTGATCAGCAGATCATGTCAAAAGTGAATCTTAGTCTGTCTGTGTCTTTGTTCACTGTGTGTCTCCGTGCCTGTCAGCACCTGTAACATTTATTACATCAAATCAAACCTTGTGGCCTGTATGTAGTGTAGTGTACTTTGTTTTAAATGATCGGTGGACATTGTATGAATTTTAGATGTAGTTGATATCTTACAATATTTAAGATCTTGCCAGCGCATTTAGGTCACCCTGACATTCTTTTCTCTTTTACTATGTATTTCTCCTCTTATTTGTCTGTCTTTCCTGTTTTCTTAGGGTTGTCATGGTACCATTATTTCAGTAAGTGAAGACAGGTCACGATAACAATTTTTGTACTAGACCAAAAAAGGATTATGCTGTTGACAATGACATAGCTCAGGTATTTCAGTGAAGTGAACATTTCTTCAAATAAAAAAATATGCAAGTGAAAAAATATATGTTGTAGAAGTAGTTGAAGTTTGACTTAGAAGCAGTCTTTTTATTTACAGTTTTTTTAGTCTTGTTCATTTTTTATGCTTAACTTTGTGTTTATGTTGTATTGAGTTGTCCAGCTCTTTTTCTTGTAATTTTGTTATTTGAATTGATGAGGAAGATCTATTTGCCTTTGTTTGCATTACAATGCCATATATTTGACAGACATGCAATATTTTTCAACTCCGTTTACATTTATTATTGACCAAGTTTCACGATTTGCACACGAGGACGGACGCAGACAGCGGGTTTGGGGTTAACACACGACTTTAATAAGGCAAAACAAAAACCCACAAGGGGGTAAAACATTGAGGACAGAGGTATAACATGACGAGTAAACAGGAACATAAACTTAGAATCCACTACTGGAAGCACTAGACAAAAGAAACCACTAACTAGACTCTTTTAGCATATCACAATGTTAGTTTAAACGTTTATCACCACAACAGTTAGGTGCTCTGCTGCTTGCAACGGCAAACAACGTGCTGAAAACTAATGAAAACTAATAACAACGTGCAGATTATTTTGCCTTACACTTAGGTAACAATTACTAATGAAAAAGTCTAATCCCAAACAAAAAGCGAGACAGCCTCCGAACACGGGTATAGCCACAAAAACATTCTTAAAGAACATCGTGTAGAAAAAGTACAGCATCCACAGTGGAAGGTTTTAGTCCAGTCCTCCTTTCTTCTACAACTCGTCCTGCTGCACTAAAGGAAGACTTGCTGCTACTGTGCGGAATCAGAATGTGTGATGTGTGTCAGCGTGATATGTAAACTTGATAGATGTTTTAAATGTAACATCATTTCTTATCGCTTCTTTATTTAATGAATTTCTAATAAAATGAATGAATGTCTTATATATAAAAAGGAGGACAAGCATAAAACAAGCACGTTTGTGAGCTATGATGTAAAAATTGTCCCGAAGCCCGGCCCGAGGGGCCTAAATAAGTCGGGCCCGTCAGGCCCGGGCTGAAATGCAGGGCTCATGAAACCAATGAATTGCAATGAATCAACAGAAAACACGGGCATTGAATAAGGTATAAAATCAAGAGAGGAACAGGTGTAGGGCATGAAATAATTAACAAGCAATATTGTGGAGACGAGGAACAAAGACCTGAGAGAGAGTATGGCAAGCCACAATAACAATAAATGTCTCTCTCCACATAAAACACGTGGATCTATCATGATTCTGCTACAAGACTCAAAAAGCATGACAAGAGAGGGCAGAATCATGAAACCAAGCATTTTGACCAGAAGTTTGTTTTGATTGTTCATGCAGCTGAGTTCAGTCAGTGTTCCAAATAAGTTGGTGTTACTTTGCAAATACTTGTATTATAACATTCTTGTTCAATACGTCGTACTAAAGTCCCAGGACATTTACCGTTTTTATTTCTGTTTTCTGTTTTCTTGTCTCAGTACCAAGCATGTAGCACAGTCAGTGTGATGTTTGTGCATGTTTTGTTGGCTCATCCATTAGTTCTTCGATGTGGGCTAATACGTTCAGCATAGGACATGTGCTGCAGGAAATGCATCAGTGCTGAAAAATGTTTTTGTCTTTATCCACCTGGAGCAAATGTGACTCAGTGGAGCCGGTTCTTGCTCTCCTAATCTCACTCTTCCTTCTCCTGTACCATAGTTAGACCATGTTTTGTTTTTTGTTCCAAAAAAGTGCCGCAGTGCCTTTTGTATGCTTTGAAATAACAGGATACTTGAGTATGGTAATCCTTCAGCACCAAAGTATTGCTTTGATATTGCTATCTGATTTCATCACTGTCTGCACCATGGTACTGCCACTGTTGTTTTTGCCCTTTATTTTGAAATCAGTCTCTGCCATGCTTTATCTTTCACCATCTCTCCATATCCAGATTTCTTACATTAGGTATACTCAAACAACATCAGCACCTGCACAGCTTCGTCCTGCTCAATACAGTAAACTTACCTTTGCCATCTTTACCATAACTGCTAGTGTATAATGATGTTGAGAACCATATTTGATATGTAATGTTAGGGTTGGATGCAAAAAATAAAGTATATAAAACATTTTTACACGAATACCTAATTATTAATATTGTATCGGCAGGTTCCACCCTTATGGAATATACATTAAATGTTTGCACTACCTGGCTGATATTTCTAAATTTGGTGTCTTGAGAAATCACAGCTGTTTGCAGACTCTGTAAATAGCAAAGTCAGTTTTTCCATCAAAACTAGCCAATCAGAAACCCTGTGTCTCAGAATTATTTTGCTTGTTGTTGACATGTAGTTTGATTTATTTGGAGGGCATCATTATAAAAGGCAGTATGTGTGGTTGAAGCAAAATTGCACAAGTTGGCAAAGCAGTTAAAATCACGTACAGTGCCCTTTAAGGCATAGTTCACCCAAAGATACAAATTCTGTCATCATTTACTCACCTTTAAGTTTTTCCAAATCTGTATCAATTTCTTTCTTCGGGGCCCATTTCAATAAGGAGGTTCAACCAACACAGAGTTAAAATGTGAACTCTGAGTTGATTTACACTGAGATGCGAAACATTGAGTTTTGGGTTTCAGAACAGCAGATTTGAATTAGTTCTATCAATTCTGGGTAGGCTGACCTTAAGTTAAGCACTTGCACCACAACTAGGACAAGCCACGATCAATGGAGCTCCGATATTACAATTCACCATTGCAACGGCATACAGTAGATTTACTAATGTGCTGAAAAAGATTTTGTGGCGAGCAGGGTGGGACGAAAGCCGTGAGGGAACGGAGCGAGACCAAAGTAAATCAAAGTACATTCCTATGAACTAATGCAGCCTCTTCACATAAAGGATCTTCTATAAAAGCACAGATTACATTTTAGTCACTGAGATGATGTATGTGTGATAAAAATGCCATGAATGACTATTAATGAATGAATGAGGTACACCACTTGCGCTTTAAAAAGGGTGAGGAGATTGAAAGAAACTCTGGGTTTATCAAAGAAAACCTGCTACCATCCAGGTTAGGTTCACAGAGTAAGTTACTATGGTTACTGACTGGGAGTATAAGTTACCTCTCTTTTAGAAAGAGGCTTGAGTTACCCTGCTTTCTCGGGTTTGACATACCTTGCATTCTGAAACGGAAAACCCAGAGTTTCCCTGATTTCAGGGTTAATAGTCATTTACTACTACATTTCACTAAACCTCCTTTCTGAAACAGGCCCGTGATGAACACAGAGAAAACAATAACTTTTTGCTTACAAGCACTTGTCCAAATATCTTTCTCTTTGTGTTAAACAAACAAACAAATAAATTAACATTTATGCATTTGGCAGATGCTTTTATCCAAAGCGACTTATATTGCATGAAACTATACATTTGTTTCGGAGGATGTGCAATCCCTGGGGTCGAACCCATGACCTTGGCGTTGCTAGGGCCATGCTCTAACCACAACTTATTACCATAACTTAGTTGTTTTTTGTAAATTCATATTCTTTCGTTAAAAATATATTAAGTAATGCTAATTTTCACAACTTGGAACATGAAAATATATATTTCACTGTAACTAATGTTAATTCATTTTGCCTTAGCATAAGACTGATTCCTTTTTCCATACTTGGAAGCCTGTATTTTCCTCCTAAGAAGTTAAAATAATCGTTGACTTCAAGTTACAGCCTGTGAATAAATTTGCACGCTATTACAGTTTTAACACAGCAAGACCAACGTATAGTTATATTTTCTAATCAAACAAGAAAAACAAAACACTGCATTAAATGCATTAGCAGCCATCCTCCCAAGATGGCGCACCATTTAATGCGGCATGACGTCGATTAACAAGCTCTACATGCTTGTTTTTCTTATCAAGAAAATGTAAACTACATTTCATTACACTGTACTTGTTTATGTGTAATGACAATAAAGTTGAATCTAAAAAAAATAATCTAAAACAAGATAACCATTTAATCAGACTGTCAATATACATTGCATTTTGTTTTGAATGTTCTAATCTTTTCAAAATAAAAAAACACATACAGGCATATAATATTAGTGCGTCATGAATATTTAAAGATATTCATGACGCATAAGCTTGATTTGAAATTGTGACTAAATAAAAATTTAAAAAATTACATCTTTATCAACTTAATTTAAATAAACAAATATATGAATATTTGTTTTTATGAGCTCAAATATTCAAATATGAAATTATTGAAAAATGCCCATCCCTAGTAACTGGTACGTTTACGTTAAGTCAGTGATTCTCAACCTGGTAGGCCTCGGAGCGCCATCTAGTGGGGCGTATAGGCAGTGGTAGACTACCGCCAAATTAATTTGTATTTATCTTTAAATTGACACATTTTGTTATTTTGTAATGATTAAATAAGTCTTATGAATTTACATGTTAAAGAAACACTAAAGTCGAGGCAAGATGCATTATCTAAAAGTAAATTTATATTTGAATGTCGTAACACCAAACACGTCACATCGTCAGAATGACATTCAAGTGTAAATTATGTTACAGTAAATGACGTTACTGAAAAGAATTCAGATGTTGGAGACAGTCCTGTGCAAGCAAAAGCGTTGAAGTGTGTGGTAAAGTGCCATGACGGCTGAGAGCTGCCACCGGCGGTAGTGCAAGTTACTTTGACAAATATAATTTGTGGCCTTTCAATTGTAGATTGTTTCATTTAAAATATTTTACATTAACGCATAATAATTGGCATTCGTTTCCATTGGTGGGATAGAGTGCGGGCCTTTTTATGATTTAATATTTAACTTTAATCATTTAAGTATTCATTATTTACTGATGTTTATTTAAATGTTTTATACGCTGTAGTGTACCATTTTCACTGATGGGTTTGCGCATTATATGGACTGATGTTTTATCCTCATTTATCATATTTCAAGTATTTAACTATTTCAAGCATTTAAATAGGGTCCATATTTCTCTTTCACTCGTCATGTGATTGCTACACGCAAATATACTAATATAAATATTAATTATATAAATAATATATATTTCCCAAATCACCGCACCACCGCTGTTGATTTGTCCATTACCAGCGTTGTGATCAAAACTACCACCGTCAAAGCAGTCAGCAGAATACATTCAATTTGGTTTTATAAGGGCAGGTGCTGAGACTAAGCCTAAGGCACAGTGTGTGTTATATGTGGAGAAATTTTGTCGAACGATGCACTAAAACCATCAAAGCTACAGAGACATTTGAACTCAAAACACCCGGGCTGGTCTGACCTGCCCTGTTACCGTTACAGGAATAAATGGTTACCAAGTAGACCTGCTAAGTCTTTTCTATGATTAAATAACATTTTTCATATATATATCTGCTTCTGTGGCATAAAAGATTAACAGCAGAGTATATGTACTCTTTGAATATTCTGTGTTCATACTATCATATTTGGAAAGGTGGTCCTCTGAATTTTTTTAAACAGTCGTTGGTGGGCCATGAGTTGCAAAAGGTTGAGAACCCCTGCGTTAAGGTAATGTTTTGGCTACGCTGGTACCAGGGCCTCTGTGAATATGGGGTATGCACGCTCTTTGTGCTGTTGGAATGTAAATTAGCGAGCGCATAACTACACAGGAATGCGCTTCAATCACGACACGTAGACGCTTTTCAGAGTTTGCTCTGGGAGTTTCACACATCACGAGGTAAACAGCCAAGGTAGCAGAGAAGAGGACAGTTTGTTCTGTGTTAAGTCATCACAGATCCTCAAAATTAGCAGAGAAATGTCAGGAATGGCTATTTTGGTCTCTGTCGTCTAATGTAGTCATGTCTGATTCCACGCTGCGTTTTGCTGTGAAGTATAATGGCTGCACAAAAAGAAAGTGGCTAGATTTAGTTTATGTATTGGTTTCCCTAGCATTGAGTGTAACAATTATATCTTATTTTATCAGGAGTGTGTTATTAATAACTAAACTTTTTCCTGCAACGTTTATTACCTAGCTGTGTATAGAGAGATCTGAGCTAAAATCCTGCTCAGAGGCATCATGCCCTTTCTGTACATCACATACAGCCTATATTTACAATGTTATTTTGAGAGCACACCTTATTTACGACCATGGCATGTGCTGAACAGTGTTGCTTGCTCTTATTGCAGGAAGTGAGGACCACAGGTAACAAGATCCTTTTCCTGTGTTCAAACACACACACACACACCAACACTTTTTTTAAACCAAGTACACAAGAAAGCCAGAACAAACTTCTTTATGACATTCAGAAACTTCTATTATTTTTGTGACATTTTCATTGTCTGATCGTCTAAACATGATAAAGTACAATATTAACTTTCTGCATGTAATTTACAAAAACAATGCAAGATCAATATGTTTTTGCCCGTTTACACTGCTTAGCTACATGAAAGCAATCTGTGTGGTTGTTTCGAGCTGACGTGTTTTGCTGCAGGCCGATATTGTTTGTCAGTGATTGTGGATGACTTTCCGCATTAAGAGTTCAATCATCACTAGTTTACTGGTATACCCAGTTACTGATCTACATTGAGACTGAAACTTTGACCCTATACACAAGCAAACAAAATTTCTCTCCCTAAAGAGACCTTCACCCCATGTTTGTGTGCACAGTGATTAGTGGATCCACGATAGTTGGGCTGTTATGATTCCTTTAGAGCGATAGTTCCATAAAAAATGACTGTCAGTATTTGTTCCAAACATTTGTGATTTATTTATGTAGCAGCATAACTTTTTGGGAGCATAACTTTTTGCATTTCATTTCTTTTTGTAGAACAGATGATAGATAGGAAATGATAGATGGAATGTTAATGACCTCCAGCCTCAGTCACCATTCACTTGTAGGAGCGAAAACTGCAATGAAAGTGAATAGTGACCGAGTCTAACAGTCAGTAAATTTACATTTTGGGGAAACTTTGACCAGTTTACGCGTTGCTTATAGCTTGCTGCATTTGCTACATAGCTTGGGCAGAAGCGTGTGCTATGTAATGCCGTTTAGCACATGCAGAGATTATCTGTCATTTGTCCGTGCAAGTTCTACATAAGGAATCACATGAGCTTTTTTAAAAACCTATGGCTTCAAATAGGTTTGAGAGATGACAGGAATGTTTTGGTCCAGAACATGGCGTGCTGAGCTTGACAGTGTTATGCACATATGCAAAATCATGGTCATGCAAATACAGCGCAGCAGTCGGAATCCGGAGGTAAAATGCATATAAGATCAAACAATAACAAATCAGTCTGATATTATCATTGAAAAAAGTGTTTGATAGTTGTATTTTCGGTAGCCATACCCATAATTCTAAAAGAGAAAGCAATGCGCCTCGGATCCACCAAACAGAGTTAGAATGGAAGTAGAAGCATCTTTTCGAAGACAGTAACCCCCCTACAAACGTTGCCAAAAAAACTTTGGATTTCAATATTTTGACCATAAACATGACTGTAAGTCAGAATATTCATATGAATTTGTTTTTTGTACTTTAAGTGTGGGTTTGTCATTAAGGTTACGATTCATCGGAAGTTGTTGGTAAAGTTCAAATAGCGTAAAAGCCTTCAAGGACTCCCTATAGGGGAAAAATGGGAAATATACTTCTAGTGTCAAGGCTGTTGGAAAAAGTGGGCAGTTATTTTCCACTTAATTATTGTATTCATGCTTTATTCATGCTGTGTTGTTTTATTGTAATTTGCCCTTTGTCAAATCAAACCCTTCTTGGCAACAGCATCATAAAGCAGTGCTTTTTATTACCCTCACTATATCTAACTCTCTTTTTGTCTCTCTTTTACTCTCTCACTATCGCTCTCTGTTGCTTCTCATAGATTCAGCTTCAGTCAGTGACAGTGTATTAAAGACAGCTTTATTTAGCAAAGCAGAAGTTGCACATTGCGTGACATTTGCCGTGAATTGTTTTTCCCTTTTTTACACATGCTCATATTCATAAGCCCACATATACTTTACAGCTTTGTCTTTGTTGCAAGATGAATTTATGCCTACAGTACAGATGCAATCGTAGCTATGCCTGTGTTGAATACCTAGCAAACTCGTAACTCGACAGCATGTCCAACTTGGGTCTTTCAAACACTTTTGAATGACTGATCATAATGTTAAACTATATGAGCAAAGAAGTTACAAGAATATTTGAAATCGTTGGCGAGTCAAGCTTAGATGAGCGGAAGCCAGTGGTTTGTTACATTTTGTCTGTAATGTGGTCTTGGTATATTGTGGTGTCTTGGTGCACGTTCTCTGACACATTGACTAGACTTGCTCTGTAAGCATGACTAATAGTTTTTGGGACATAAAAACCATATATTTTTAAGCTTATTACTTTTGAATGGTAGTGTATAAATACATATTATAGAGTATGGTCACTTTTTGATCTTAAGTCATATGCATATATGGCTGAAATGAGTTTTTTTAGACAAAAATACAATTGTGCAAACATTATTTTTTCATTTCAAAACTAAATGGTTTACTTTGAGTTGTTTAAAAGCTTTTATATTGTTGATTATTTTTAGTCACAACATAATTCCCACAGTTACATTTGTGTAATTCAGTAGTTTTAAGTGTTATTCTAAAAATTATCAATAAGAAAATTGGTAGTGAGTTAGGGTCTGTAACCTTTTTAATAGTAGTGTATATTTTTTACAAAAATCCCTGCTGTTATGATAGGCCAATTTAGTTTTTTTGGGCTTTACTATACGCACCAAAAGTGGCAAAGCATATGTAAACATTTTTATAGGTTCGCCTAGTGATAGAAATGACTCCCACCATGGTGAGGGGACATCTGGCTACTGTAAGTTGGCAGAACAAGCCCTAAATTAGGTCGGAAATGAAAGGGGGCAGCAGTGTTATTGTCATTGTTCCGCTTATAGCACCAGCCTGCTTTGGCATTGCACTTATGACATGCTTGTGATCTGTGTGTGGTGACGCATGTTGAGGACGGAGTTTGCGGAGTGATGCACATTATGTTACATTGCTATATGAGATGTAACTGCAATGGCATCAACACAAGACTTGTGTATAGAAACCACGTTGTGTTGTTAATGTATTTTGCATGGTTGCATATAAAATACATTCTAACAGTAAAGAAATTAAGACGTAATATAAAAAAAGAAAAAAGTAAGTACAAGCTTGCTGATTTTTCTACATAACCAGATGGTTTTGTTGAAAACAAAATCAACCCAATATTTTAGCAAATTCACAGGAAAATTGTTGTGGCTGCCATGATGTGAACTTTCGTTTAATAGCACAGCATCATAATGTATCAATTCGTATTTACACACATCCGAAAACTCATCTGAGGATAAACTGTATGGGGTTCTCCAGTTGTAACCGGGCCACCCTACACCAACTTCCTAAGGTCACCCATTACCATTGACAGAACTTACCACAAAAGGTTATGTGTGTTTGTGTGGCCATGTTTGGTATTTATGGGCCATTTGTTGGGTCATTCAAGTTGAAGTACTTTAGGGCATCATAATGATATGAATGGGCTCTGTGTGCCAACTACAGTAGGTTTGGGAATCGAAAAATCAATTCCAATTCTGGAACATAAAACATCGGAATCAGATACTTGAAATTAAAACTTGAATTCCTCATATCACTTCCTGTGTGCATATTTTCAGAACAGTGTTAACTTGTGGTCTGCTGATATCTCAATAAAAACCCTTATGAAAGTGAACTATAGTAGTTTTACTATTATTGTAGTTACCACAGTTTAACTATAGTATTTGCAGTAAAACAGGAACCACAAATTTAACAGATTTTCATTATAGGACATAATAATACATAAAAGGGGTTCATAAATATATATATTTTTTGCAAGCCAGTCTAATGAAAATCGATAAGCAGAATCAAGATCGATAAAATTTAAACTATACCCAACCCTAGGGCCAACACGTGTGTTAGGCGGGGCCATCCTTCATAGGTTCACCGACTAGCGATAGAAGAGACTCCCACTGGGGTGAGGGGCAATCCCGCTGTCGTAGGCTGGCAGAACAAGCCCTAAATTAGGTTGGGAATGAAGCATTGTTCAATTTACAGCGCAAGCCTGCTATGGCATTGCACTATGACATGCTTGTGATCTGCGTACGGTGACGCATGTGGAGTTTGGTGTCTGTGGAGTGACGCACATGATTTTCCATTGGAGGCTGATTTTTGCTTTCTAGGAAAGTTCACTCTGAAGAACCTTTTAAGCACTTTTATTTTTAACAGTGATGCCATAGAAGAACTATTTTTGGTCCCGTTCAGACAAAGGTTCTTTATAGAACCATCTCTTTTTTACCTTTTTATGATCTGAATTATTCAGATGTTAAAGGTTCTTTGTGGGACCAAATAGTTCTTCTACGAAAAATCTTTTGAAGCACATTTTAACAGTGTTTTTTTGGACCAGATCTTCTCGATGCCATCAATGTAGTTATATATAACACCTGGATGACCCAAAGTGGATGTGATTAAACTTCTAAAAGTACATGATCAGTGTTTCCTATAGGATTTTGAGAGACACTGTGACACTGATGGCTTAGTTGTGGAGTTTGAAATCTGTTTAGCTTCTACTCTCTAATCACTTTATATTGTATTTTAAGACAACTGAATGCTTTTTTCACATATTATCGGTTCTGCTGTCATACATAAAACTAGTATAAAATATAGACTAAACACTATCCAAAAACATCTCGTACACATTCTTAAAATGAAACTTTTTGAATGCAATACACTGTTTGAAAGTTTGTTGTTGTAAAAATGGAAAGAGGATTGTGCCTGTTTATCCGTATGGCACTTAAGCAGTCAGGTTTGATCCATACTTTTATTCATATATTGAACTATAGAGACAGCAATGCTGTTCATCAGCTTAAAACTATTATATTTTCATAAAATTTTTAGGTTGATGTAAATTTAATGTTTTTAGGGTGTGGTTGTTTATGTCTGGTAACAATGGCACGGAGGCAGGGTTGAACCAGGAAGAACTCTGGGACCTTTGGTACCCTACTGGATCTGACCTTCACTTTAAACAATGAGACAGCAGCATTCCTAGCGCTCTAGATGGCCTCAGAGCGGGGAGCACTGAAAGAGCCTGTATTGTGCCCCCACCATCATTGTTAGGCCAGACAAAGCCCTTTATCAAAGGCATCGCCTGTGTGCACCGGGGTCAAAGCAGTTCAAACTACAACCTCACTACCCACCACATCCAAAAGAGCTTAGATAAGGTAATCACAGGTGAAGGGAACATTGCATTATCCTCAGGCAGGTGGGAAATGATGAGGCCGGGTGACTTGATCTGAACAGCAATCTTTATTATGTATGTTTTGTAGTCGTTTACATTTTTTTATATTGCTTTATATATAAAAAAATCCTGCACTGTACAGGTTTAATTTTCTCTTTAGAAACATGATGTAACATCTTGTTGTTTTACATTCAAAATCATTAATACTGTCATCGTCTCTTTCTTTCTACAGATTGAAGACTGTCCCATCAGACTCCTGCAGCGATGCCAGATATCGTGATATTGGCCTGAGCGCACAACCCCACATGACACTGCGCTACACACAAAAAGGATCCCGAGTTTTGTTTTCATTGACTATTATTTCTTAATGTGCTGTCTTAGAGCGACTCCACGCGCTCCATCTCATATGAGTTCAGTGCTTCATTGTGATATGCATCACAACGTTTAATTCTCACATTCTCACGTCACTTTATAAAGACACAGTAATCCAAGAATCTGATTTGGGCTGATGCATGCTGTTTACAAGCATCACAAGGATGTACACATTGTATTTATTTCCCATAAGGATTTCAGGTGCAATTACAGATCTTAGTGTTAATGTTTACGGTTTGCTTATGAGAGAGAAAGCATATATTGGAATGGCACAGAGCGGATATAACCGTATGACAGTAGTGTCTTTTTCTGAATGTCTCTGTTAGGTCCTCACTTTATATTTCACGCACAATTTTGGGCCGTAGAAACCTCTTTTGTTGGATGTGTCAGGATGGTCATGATGTTGCTAGGCTTGCCCTGTGCTGACTGTGACCCCAGGGCTGTTTTGCTGTGCCGTCTTGGCATTTGGCACAGCCTAAACATAGGCCTTTCATCTGTCTCACTAATCTTCGACCAGCATCTGCTTCTCTTTGCTACGTGCGCTAAAGAGAGAGATAGAGGAAGGGGTAGAGGGACACCTAAAAAGAGGTAGGGTCTATTCTGGGACTACCCGCAGATGAAATCTGCTACAGTTGCAGGTCGAAAGAGTTGATGATAACATAATCCTAATAAATATACTTTACATATTATTATTATTATTACTAGTTTCTTCTTGGTACCCGTAATCGGAGCCCTTCTGCCGATCAGTATGAACAAACAGCACAATTCGCAGGTACAAAAAGCCCAGTTCTGTCTGTATAAATCATTTTGCATGCTGTTGGCAAGATGAAAGGGTCTACTTGTCCGATTAACAAATTAAATAAATCAGACTTTAAGCTTTTAGGATTTATAGTTTAAAAATGTCA
Source organism: Barbatula barbatula (assembly GCF_947034865.1). Classification (NCBI taxonomy): domain Eukaryota; kingdom Metazoa; phylum Chordata; class Actinopteri; order Cypriniformes; family Nemacheilidae; genus Barbatula; species Barbatula barbatula. Next base: position 10,148,488 of record NC_136766.1, on the reverse strand, counting down.
ACATTTCATTTATATTTTATTTATAATTAACTATTTTATGTTTTGGTATAACCAATCAGTCATTTTAATTTCTCTCCTCTCAGTATTGCATACTTTGATTATTTGGTACAGTTCATGGGTCAACCTCATTAACCCAAATCTCTCTGTGCGTTCTCTGCATTGCAAAGGTATCCTAGAGAAGAGAGGGAGACACGGAGAGAACATACACACTGTTTTGCAGCTTTAGATTGACTTTTCTTGGTTACATAAACTGGCGTTGTATACAAAAACCCCTTTACTGCAAGTTGTTTTGAACAGCAGAATCAAATGTGAATCTTGGGACAGAAAAAATGCAAAAACTATATGGTACAATCTTTATTGTTATTCTGCCAATGGTATGACAGTCAACTTTGTTATAGCACATCTTAACTTACATAGACCGGCTATTACAGTCCGGCAATGAAAACAAGGTGTTACCTACCATCCAAAACTTGAGACCCTGATTGCCTCATTGTAAAAATTATATTTTTAAATCAAAAAGGGTACAGAATTGTCTTTTGGGCAATGTTAGCGATTATTGTAATTGTTTGTAACTGTGAGACCTTTACGAGTTACACAGAAACAAATATATGTCAAACAAGAGCTTTAAATCAGCAAAATTCTTATAAACTCAACTTGTATGTGAAATCAGCATTTTGCTAATGTGTTTGATCAAGTTGACCTATTTTTTGCCACGATTTTCATTAAATTGTCATCTTTGAGGTAAAATTTCTATTTGGAACTTGACTCAAGTGATTACATGGTACAGATGTGCAGTGGTGCAGCATTAATGTGTTTTCTCCTTATTTTTGGTTTATAGTTTAAACAGCTTGGCTAATCTTCTTTGGAATGTTTTTCAAAAGACCATTCGTTACTCTGCATCATTTCAAAAGCAAAGAGATGGAAAGTTTGGGCATCCCATTGCTTGTGTAGTCTTGTAATTTGCCAAATGTCTGACTAATGTTTTGGTACACTCGAGTTTCGTGTGCCATTGTTTTTCAAGTCCAAGCTTGACAGTTGGCAGTTCAGGTTGGAGGTCAAGCCTCCAGAAATCTAAAAAGATTTAAAAAAAGGAAAAAACTTTGATCATCTTTTATGGCTGTGTCCATGTGTACATACTGATGCTTTATTTTATTTTACTTCCTGCATTTGATTGACATTTCCTTTTTCCTCTGGTGGGAAAGAGAGAGTGCCAGCAGGGAACTCATTCAAGCATTGCTTTGTGTTTGTAACCTTTTTTTGTTTTTGCTTTCAATAGAGCTATTGCAATAAAAGTTCCTGTAAAAATCTGTTTCTGTTCCAGATTTTCTTGTTTACTGTTGACACGTGGATTATGACATCACACTCTGCATTAAAATGAGTCAAGCAGATCAGATCGTTACTCAGAACGCTCCATGTTTACATTTACATCAAATGGCTTCTGTTTCCGGATAACTGATGAAATCTCTTCCTTGTGCAAATGAAATTTTGAACAAATGATAGACCAGGAACACATTCCGATCACAAACACGTTTACACTTGTCTTTCCAATGTGTGTGTGGACAAGATCCAGATACATGTTGCATTTAATTGTATTTGTAAACATGGCCTTTGCTCTGATGATGTTGAACTTTTGCTTAAACAAAACAGAACATCCAGTCACCCTTCATTTTCCCTACCGCTTTAGTGTCAATATGACATGGACATATTGGTCAGGAACACGAGTACTGACAGAAACTCCCAGTGAAGTTTGCCACTTGGTCTGATTCAAAATTTCAAGGTGCACTAAACACAAAAATATATAATGGATGGACATGTTTTGGGATTTTCCAAGTACAGTATGTGTTCCCCTGCTCAGCTTTACGCTGCATGATTACTCTTATCTGAATCCAGACATTTGATATAAAGTTTATACTGCATGAGAACAAAAACTGCAGGCCATCTATTGGTTTAAATCAGACTATTGGGAAAAAAAATTGTTCAGGACAATTGCACTTTTCCTATTTTCTGTTTGACGTCATGGACTTTTGGTCTGATAAATAATATCCTCCCGTTCATGCGTCATTAGATGCTCACAGTCAGTCTTTAGCACACACACGTGAGTAAATGTATTCACCATTGCATTCCTGTAAGCAGTGTCAGTAAGAAGCTTAACTGACAGTTGCAGTTGAACTTTTCAGTGGGGGTCGATTGCTTTCCCAGAAGCTTTGAGCTTATTTGCTCACTAGCACGTAGCAAAACACTTAAACTAGGAAACCATTATCAACTTAAAGAGCAGAAATTCACTGACATGCATAGTAATGTTTGAAAAACGAAGCTTTCGTCACACACAATGCCAGCTGCTGTTGCTTAAAATAAAGGGATTAACTGAATTCTCTATATTTGAACTGAAGTTTTTGTCACTTCTAGCTAATAGTAGCGTGATCCCTGTCAGCACTGAACCTTATCATAACTTCAGGTCGTAAAAATATCTTTACTTGCCAAAATAAATGACAATTACAATATAATGGTTACTATTGTACTTTTTGTTCTTTTTGGGTTTTATTTTTGCGTGTTTCTTTCTTTATTTGAGAATGAATCGCATAAAAATATGAACAGGGAAGCAGAAAGACAGTTTGAAAAAAAGTGACTAAACATGAAAAATCATGTGGTGACAAACATAACGTAGAACTGTTCAAGGAATCATTTTTGTCGGTATAAAAAAATGTATTTACAAAAATATTTGTGTTGAGAAATTAAGTCAAAATATGAAACACCCCTACCACAGAGGAGGACAACAGCTAGATCTTGTTCTGACTCGTTATAGTTACTCCCCTGTATGTCCCTGACCATTTCTTTATAAAGTTCACTGTAACACTGTAATCTGACCTCCCACCCCTAACCCTACTTCTTTCTGTCGTAATCTTCATTCCCTCTCTCCCACCTTTTCGTCCATGGTGTCTTCCTCTCTACCCACCACAACCCTTTACTCAGCTCTCAACATTGAGGAAGCTACTGATAGTCTCTGTACAACTTTAACATCCTGTCTTGACAGTGTCTGCCCTCTCAACTCTAGGCCTGCACATGCTCGACCCTCTTGACCCTGGCTTTCTGAGACTCTTCGAGACCATCAGACCAACTCCTGCCTTTCCTTTCCAAGGCCCTTGAAAGGGTAATCTCTCACAGCAGAATGTTTTTGACAGTCAACAATCCAGCTATAAGAAAGGACATTTTGCAGAGACCGTTCTCATATCTTTCGTCAAAAACCTATGGCAGGCAAGGGCTAAGTCCTTGTCATCTGTCCTTATTCTGCTTGATCTCTCTGCTGCATTTGACACGTGAACTCCACTCTCTCCAAACTGGGCATCTCTGGAACTGCACTCAACTGGTTTGACTCTTATCTCACAGGCAGAGCCTTTAAGGTATCCTGGAGAGGCGAGACATCCAGATCTCACCAGCTTACAACTGGAGTTCCTCAGGATCAATTCTTACTCCTCTCCTCTTTTCTATATATACCACCTCCCTTGGTCCAATAATTAAGGCACGTGGGTTCTCATACCATTTTTATGCAGATGATACGCAGCTTCTCTTTTCAGCCAGATGACCCAACCATCTCTGCCAGTGTCTCTTTCTGCCTTCTTGGATTCACTGAAATTCACCTCTCAGATCGCAGCAACCAATCGAACTTGCAGATTTGTGCTCTACAACATAAGGAAGATCAGGCCATTCTTGTTGGAGGATCTCTCTCAGCTGCTAGTCTTTGCTTTGTTCATATCAAGACTGGATTCAATTCTCTATTTGCCGGCCTTCCAACCAAGGTTGTAAACCCCTGCATGATCCAGAATGCAGATGCACTTCTAGTTTTCAATCAACCTAAAAGAACCCATGTAACACCCCTCCTGATTTCACTTCATTGTCTGCCAGTTGCCACCCGCATCAAGTTTAAATCGCTGACACTGGCCTTTACAACGATAATGGCAAATTCGCCGCTTTACCTAAACTCACTACTCACATCCTCTCTCGTCATCTTCGGTATGAAAATGAGCTACGCTTGGATATTCTATCACAGCGAGGCACCACATCACTTGCAAAAATCTTTACTCATTTGGTTCCCCTGTGGTGGAATGAACTGCCAGCCTCCACCTAAACTGTAGTATCTTTCACAACTTTCGAAAAACATCTCAAAACATACCTGTTCCACATTTAATTGACTAACCAATAACTGTCTGTCTTGTGTCAACATTTTGTTGTTGTTCATTCTGCTTACTCCAGCTTTCATCCTCCTTGTAGCATGGCCTTGTACACTTAGCGTGTTGACAAAATTTTCATATGCTCTCCTGTTTGTAAGTCACTTTGGATAGAAGCGTCTTTCAAATTAATACATGTAAATTAATAAATGTAAACAAACAAATTGGGCAACTTGAACATAAATAAATTATGCTAAGTGAACATAATTTTAATATGTGTAATCTGTTTTTTTTATGTTAATCCAAAAGAGTTTTGTGTGCCACAAAGAACCCCCAATTTTTGTTTATATGACAAACTTCATGATACTTCTATAAAAAACAATAGGTTCTGCTTGACAAAAAGGTTCTTTTTTAGTGGAAAATTTTATTTAAAAGATTTTATTATAAACAGAAAGAAATCTTTGAGTAATGGGCACCAGTCCTTCTATGCCATCGCTATGAAGAACCTTTGTACTGTATAGCACCCTTTTAAAACGGCATATGTTGACACTTATTTCTTTATGCTTTAGTATTTGTAGCATTTACACAATATTATATATATATTAACTATGGTTATTAACATCATGATTATTATTATACCGACATATTTTTATTGTGACACCCATATGAACCCCTAAAAGGACGGGTATTCAAAAAAAAGATTGATTCTCAATGATGGAGCCGTTTCAGAATAGTAAGTCATTAGTGCAATGTCCTCAAGCATTTGCTCTTGGCGAAATAACCTGGCTGCACCGCTGCAGAATGCAGAAGGGGAACCCTAGCATCTGATTTTTCTGCGTCAGTAGCAGCTGAGGTTTCTTTCTACAAGCTTGGTTCATCTGAGGTGAGTGCATGTGTTTGAATGTGAGTCGGTGGTCTGGGGTTATTCTGTATGTGGATCATGAACTCATTGGCAATAGAGACCACAGAGCAATTAGGCATCCAACACTCAAGGGATGTAGTATTTTCTGCTAGCTCCTCATGTTTCAAAACAGACATAAGCAGGGCTTCCTTTTGAACGCTCATTAAGGAAAAGGTTATTCTCTAAACCATGCAGGACATCTGATATGACCCTCAAGGGCAAATTACCTGGAAATACAGCTGACTTTATAAGACTCAATGACGTATCTTTCTCTGAATCATTCCATAGACCCATACAAAAATAAGTATGCTTCATTTCTTTATATATAAGCATATTTTAGTATGTATTTAAATGTAGTAGTAGTACAACTACAATTATTTTAAGTGTATTATTTAAATACTACTTGGGACTCAATTTGGCCACTTTTTAAGTTAAGAAAAGTGTACTTTTAAGTAGGGATGCACTGATAAAAATTTTGAAGACCTGTACGTTTCTGGTACTCGCCGATACCGATGCCTGTATCTTTTCACAACAGAGTGAGACAATATAGAATAGCTTCATAATTACAAACAACTCCACCTCAAACACAATGTGGGATTTTTACAAAATTTCAAAACAAATTTCTCTTTCGCTCTTTGGTATCGGTGCATTTTTGCGAGGACAAGTACGTTTAGTATTGGGCCCGATACTGGTATCAATGCATTCCTACTTTTAAGTATACAATCAATTATCAAAGACTTTCCGGGAAGTACATAAAAATCAGACTTAAAATATACTTCCTTGTTTTGTTGCCAAATGTAACTTTTGACTTGTTTTACATTTACATTTATAAATGAAGCTGATGCTTCCATCCAAAGCAACTTACAAATGAGAGAAATTGTAACATTTTATATAAGAGGCCAACAGTAAGCGTGGTCTACCCAACTTATTTGCTTTGGCTACTGTATGTCCACATCTGTGGCTTGAGATTTACTTGGACACCTCAGGTGTCGCCACAAAATTACCAACTACAGTATCACTGGCCATCTCCCATGTTAAAACCAATCCTATGATATTTATTTTTAGATACATCTTGATAATGTTTTCTGACAAAAACAAATAGCTTAAATCTAAACTGGTAAAAATGAAATGTGTATCCAAAATATATTAAATATTCATAAATATTTGACACCGCTCAGCTGGACAGAGCCCTGGACACAATGAAGTTTCGCCAGTAAGAACCAGTGTTGACCCCTGTTATTCCTCTTTCTGGGCATTAGACATCTTTATTTGATTTCGCTAAGAGTTTGGCTTAGCCATTGTCCCTCGTTCATGTTGTCTAAAACAAAGCCCTTTATCTCAGTGGCAATTGGGTTACCATCATCTCCATGATCTTATTGAGAGCTCGTCTGTTGGCAAATATCAACACTTGATTGTTGGATCGAAAATGGAGATGGACAAAAAGATTTCCTTTACTCAGTTTTACACACCTTTGACTACATCTTTAAAAATGATGTCATGCGATTGATAAAACGTTTTAGTGACTGAACACAAACCCTAAACAAATCAAATGAAGAACGACTACACATCTTTAAAGATTTATGGAATGTACAGTTGATTTATTTTACTTTATATATATGTGGCGGTTATGAAACTGGGTGATAAATAAGAAGCTAGATTTGACCTACGGTTACATTTCTCACAACATAGAATACAAAAGTCAAGGTTACAAAGTTGAAATATCTGGAAAAATGACCCAGTGTTACGACAACTGCTTGTTCCTGTGACTCAATACTCCCCTTAGTGGTCAACATTATAAAGTTCATGCATCATGCAAAAAAGCTATGGACTACTACAAAAATAACCAAAATTCCAAAACCGTAGCACAGCCTTTGCACAGACAATGTTTGTTTATTTTATTTCAGTCAAGTTTATAACAACTTCTGGTTTTTAAACATAAAAATGGAAACATGGTTACATTCTTACACCTCATGATGTCTTTGAAAACATATTCACTCTTTTAGATTAGATGAAGTATTGTCTGTCAGCAAATTTAATAAACACCACACTGTGGTGTAATATAAAACAGATAAGAACCGATGCAAGCTTTACAAACTCCTAACACTAGAGTTTAAACTGGTTTTCACAGAAATCTCCTTCCTGGTCAAATGATGTCAGACTTGAGAGATCTATTAAAACAATTACTTAGATTTTTTGACCTCTTTTTTTCATGATCACTTACATGATCTTATGAAAACAGAATTGCTGCTCAAAATTTGCAAAACGGCAAGGCAACTACTGAATTACGAAAACATAAAACCTCCCACAGCCAAATCAAGTTTCTGGATATATTCTTTCTTTTTAATATATATATATATATATATATATAAAATACTGTTTCATTTAAAGAAAGTTCTTTGTACAAATGTCAGTGAATGTGAGCTAATAGTGAATAAAAGAGTGAGTGGAAATATTGACAAAGAACCCAAAAATTCATGATAACGTGAACCGTTTTAGTTTTCTACTAAAATGATGTTTTAGACAATATACACATTTTATTACATACAAAAGTGATAACTGAAACATTATTACAATGTCCTGATACAGCAGTGTTAGTACCACCAACAACATAAGGAATAAGGGATAATGGGGGAAATATAGCCTTAAAAAAGCAGTCCCGCTAATGTAACGCTTCAGTGCATTTCGTCTCTTTGATTTTCAAAGTGCCGATTTGGTACGTGGGGACAGTTCCACTCATAGGAAGAAAAGAGCGCAAGAGCGTTTCTCCCAAAAAAGAACTTACCATGTATGTAATATCAAAATTCTTGAGAAAACAATGCAGAAAAAGAGTTTCTATAAAATCTCAGAAGAAAAATTCTACAAATGCACTTTGTCACAAACTGCCATGGCACCTTGCTGGATCTGCATGTTTCTGTTGAGGTACTTCTTTAAAAATGAATAAAAAGATGAATAAATGTATTTTAACAGTTTCTTTTGCTGTGTTGCACAGTAGCACCATATAGTTGAACGTGAAGATACTGCACCAATGGAATCCCACTGATAATCTGCATATGATGGCTGCAGTCGCTGTAGATAATGGCTGATCCTCAACAACCGACTGCACAAATGTCACTACGTTACGTCCTCTTCAAACACACAATACAGCGGCTCACCCGGGAACGCAAGTTGCCGGCTTTGAATGTTTCTGACTGCGGCTTACTGTTTGGACAAAGAAAGAATGTGATTAGACTATTAACTTTACCGATGTACTTTTTTTGACCTAATGGGGTACTGGAAACTTTTCAGTTTTTTGCACAGCTCTTACCTGAACATTTCATTCTTTTCCACGGTGGCCAGCCAGAAACTGTAAGAGTTGCCGAAATAATTGCAGGTGCCCCGTCCGTGGCACTCGATGAACGGAGCCGAGCGGAACTCCTCCAGACAGGAGCCGGGGGAGGCAAGAGCCTGTCCCGAACCCTCAGCACCAGCACTAGTGTGCTGTCACACAAAGCGAGAAAGAGACTTGTGAAATATGCTTCTTCTATTGCCAGTGTCAAACTGATTTTATTTAAATGATTTTTCAAATGATAGGTTTTCTTAAATGATTGAACATCACTGATGCATTTACTCAATCTGACATGGGAGATTATGTGATTAAAAGAGAAACTCTGTCATCATTTACACACCATTAAACCTGTAGTATCATTGTTCTGCTGAACACAAGAAAGATATTTGAAAGAATGTTTGTAACCAAACAGTTCTGGGCCACCATGAGCCATTACATACCATCATGAAGGAGTAGCCAATCCAGAGCGTTTCCCAGCGCTGTGGGCAGGTTGGCACCTGAACAGTCTGGCTGTGTAAAGCTATCACCATAGCCGGGGCTTCACACACAGAACACCTACACACGCACAAAACATGCATCATGTTCAATTGATAATTGTGGTTTTACTTTCCATATTTAATACAAATAGACTACTCACATACTACGATAGTCCTGATATAACCTCTGTGTTAATGCGATTGTTTCTTACCTACTAATGAAAGGTTTAATGTTCTCTCCGGTGATGGCCGCCATGCTCATGGGCATGGGCTCTGGTGTGGTCAGCCAATAGGAGTAATCATTGCGGGAGGCAAAATTGCAAACATTGTTGACGTTGCAGAACATGAAAGGCATGGTGCTGAAACGACGCAAGCAACTGCCAGCTGTGCCTGTTGTCAATAAAAAAAAGACAATATTCAGGATATGGGTGAACTTGGAAATATTAATAAATAATAATAAGAAAAATATTTTATCTTTTAAAATGCATCAATATCTTTTTATTACTACATTAAATAGCAGGCTAAAATAAGCTAAGTATGCATATTAAAGCAAGGTCTTGCATCAAGTTGGCACACGGTTTGATACTTTGGATGAGTGTGGAAGCACATTTAAGGTCCACTACTATATGATCTCTGCATTTCAGTGCAATTTTTGTGATACTCACCCAGGTCCTGTCCGTGAGCCCTCTCGTTGCCTTGCACGTAGAGTAAAGAGAAGCCTTCATATATAAGACTTGTTCCTTGAGGGCAAAATGGCACTTCTGTGCTCTGGCTGTGGCGCGTGATCAGAAACCCGTGTGCTAGAGACGCTGATACTGATATACCTGGAGGTCCCGGAATTCCATCTGCACCAGGCGGGCCGGGGTAACCGCGCTGACCTGTAAATGATTACAGCAATATGAATGGAAAATTGTCTAAGTCAAAAGTTGACTTAACTTGAATTTTCTTCACCATTTTTTGTCCAAGTATTTCACCTAACTAAAATACTGAGTAATTTAACATGACTGTCAATTGGAAAAAATTGTTGAACCAAAAACCTTTGTTCAAGTAACTTTATTACCTTTGTTGGGAGAACATTTTGAAGTTGTATTTTTTACAGTGTGCTGTTTCCCCAAAATAAACATGAGGCTAACAGTCTCTCAGTTTGCACTCAGCCATCAAATGTATATAGCTTTTCAACTTTACCTGGTTGTCCAGCTGTTCCTGTATCTCCCTTCCTTCCTGGTGTACCAGTAAATCCCATAGGTCCCAAGGGACCAGGTTCCCCAGAGTTGCCAGGTGGACCTTTAGGATGAAGTGACCGGAGACATAATGAGGATGTTGTGGAAAACCAAAAGCTGTGGTCCAGGATTTTTAAATGGCCAAACATTAACTACTAACCTGGAAGACCCTGCAATCCTGGGTTTCCAGGTCCACCTCTGAAACCAGGTTCACCAGGTGGTCCAGGAAAACCAGGCTCTCCCTTCAGAACAATAGGTGGTGAAACTTGACCTGGATCTCCAGGAGGTCCTGTGATTAAAGAAAATAAAAATATTAAAAGATGCAATTTGGGATTTGTATGGGAAAAGTTGATGTCCCGATTTTTAACGGCATACCTGGACCTCCACGCTCGCCAGGCTCACCAGGCTCACCAGGTCGGCCTCCAGGGCCAAACTGTCCTTTGGGTCCTACAACAAACAAAGGTTTGGTGCATGTTTAAAACTTTAACTCATAAACTGTGACTTTTGAACTTTTGATGCGCCACTTTTTAGGTTTGGAACAACGTGAGTGAAAATAAAAATTGACATTTTAATTTTGTCTAAGCTTCTCCTTTAAAGGTTAAGGTAGGATAACTGACCTGGGAATCCAGCAACACCTTGAGGACCGACATCTCCTTTAGGCCCACTTTGTCCAGGAAGACCTGGATTACCCTGGATTATCAAAATAAAAACCAATGAATAAGTAATGCATAACGTATGGATAACTAGTCATTATGACCGGATTACTGCATATTATTCCACTAGTGACACATCATTGCACTCGAAAATAAAGGTAAAACAGCCCAAAACAAGAATACGTTTTTTATATATATATTTTTTTTTCCGGTAATGGCAAATATTAACCATACATATACATGTTACTATGTTACCTTTAATTAAGATATTTTTAGATTAAATATTTTAGATATTTCATTTAAGTATTTTTAAAGATTTGTTTTTCTGTTTAATTTTCTTTAAATGCTGTGGATCTACTAACTAGACCAACGAACATCCGCTGGGTAACATAATTATGAACCTTAAAGGGTTCTAACATAGAACACTTATATTGTGCTTACCGGGAAACCGGACGAACCGCTGTCTCCTTTCAGTCCAGGTGCACCAGGTGTCCCAGGGAGTCCAGGAAAGCCTCGCTCACCCTTTACTCCTCCACCACCTGGAGGTCCACGGGGACCCTCTGGACCAGGAGGACCTTCATATTCATAGGACAGAAATCAAGACTCAAACTCCAAAACAAAAAACATTCATCTCATATCATGAAAGCATCATCAAAAGCAAGCATTGATGTTTGGGTTTGTGTAGAGTTTGTTTATCATGAGTGCTGTTTGTTGTTGTGTATAGTGATGAGGTGTGATCAGTGATGAATTATGGGAAATTCTAATAGCACGGGTACAAAAAAGACTATAGAAACTATATTTTTACAAATAGAACTCATCCCAGCCACAACCTCTTATTCAGTGATGAACATCTAATAACAAATAAAAGTACAGACAGATGAGTATCAAACTAAGAAGTCTAACCTGCAGGACCTACAGTAGGGTCAAAGGTGAACAGGTTCCAAAAAAAGAACAAAATGCAATGAAGCAAAGCAGAATAAGCAACCTACAGTTCAACATGCAAACAGTTTTATCCAATTCAGTTTCATGTTTTTGTAAAGTATAGTTCACTGAAATATAGAAAAATGGGAGCACGTCAGTACCATCAAATCTTATTGGTCTTTGCATGTTGTCTTGCATATCCTACATGTCTTGAATTGATCAAGCAGGTCTGTATGTTGTCATGGATACACAACTTATAGAAACTCAAATTGTTATGTTTTATTACACAAAAACATTGTTTTGTATCAGAAGAAATGTATTAACCCATTTCAGATTATTTTACGGATGGGCTTCTCCATATTGGCTCCCATCTAGGTAAGAAGATGAATTGACGGTGTTTTAATATACTATTTGTTTGTGATCAACTGAATTATGAGAGAGTTTTCATATTTCTGTGAACTATTCCTTTAAGCCATCTGATTATTACAATTGGCCTGATACGTACACAAAACATTCATAAACTGGAACAGAATATCAATGAATATAGGAATATCGTATGCATGTAAACTGAACTACTGTGCAAAATCGATTGACAATGAAACAAGATCTATTCAAATGAAACTAGTTCTCAATAATAAATATTATTTTTATTTTAATCATTCCATAATTTACTTTGGATTCTTGGAAATAATTATTCAGTGACTGACCACATGCTATACAGAACAATAATTATAAGTATGATCAAACTGGAACGCCTTCAAACACATAGTTATGAACTGTATGATGGCATTTAAAAAAAATCAAACTCGGAAAGCTGACCTGCAGGGCCTGAAAAGATCCCATGTCATCAGGAGGAGCAGAATCATGTCATAACAAACAGGAAATACACATCACACCCAGTATGTACTGGTTAAAATTTGCCAAACAGAAACTAGACAAATGGGCCACCAGTAACTTCCAAAATATATTACTATCTAATTACCAAACTAACATCTAAAACACGTATACCAAAGCTATACGTTTATGTGCACACAAATTCGTCTGCTTTCTTTTATTGCCTGAATGGAGCCCATTTTAAATAGTTCTGCTGTGGCTGTTCACTTTTTAAAAATCACTTCATTGCCCATGCAAAGGTGCTGTGACAGGCAGACAGGTACTGTGAACACAAAGTCAACTGTCAGGTGACACTTATTTCAAAATCACTGACGTCGAACACAGACACAGACACCTTATGATGAGAAACCTGCACCTTTCATTGCTAAACAGAAAGAAAGGTGCTGGAACGCAGACGCTGTGTGTATTCTTCATGCCGGCCCAGACTGAATCTGCAGACTTTCAAATGGTTTTGTACAATATTGAATTAATAAATAGGCATGTAAATGACAGATTCCAGTTCTGTGAGGTCTGTTTTCAGATCAAGGTGTGCAGATTGAGTACGGGCCTGCTAATAGTCCCCTCGATGGTCATCAGTAACACACTAACATGCAAGCTCTTTACCTCTCTGACTAACACTGTGTCTACACCGGACGTGACAGGCATGATGCGACATGAAATGCTGTAGGACAAAATTTTAAATTATAATGGTTTCTAATGCGTTTGTAATGTCTTTTGTCGTGTCGCATCGCGCTGGTCACACCAGGTGTAGACACGGTGTTACATCAAACCAGCACTGATTTGTACACAAGGACAAGGAAAAGAGTGATGTGAACAGAAGGTCACTATATGTTGTGTGTCTTGATTTGTGCTGGTGCACATTTATAGTGATATTAAATTGATTGTTTGTGCAACATTCCATGCAAATCAGTCAAAAAAGTTTCTTAAAGTAATAGTTCACAGAAAAATACAAATTCTGTCATAATTTACTTGTAATTTCAAACCTGTATGACTTTCTTTCTTCAGCAGAACCCAACAGAAGACATTTTGAAGAATGTTGTTAACTGGCCCCAATTCACTTGAATTGGTTTGGTGTACATATATTAGAAGTAAATGGGGCCCAAAATATCTTCTTTTGGGTCAAGTAAACTATGAAAGAATTTTCGGTTTTGAGTGAACTATCATTTTAAAGCCAGCATACCCTCTGGTTCACAATTTTTGAATGCTTTTTGTTTTTCAATGCATTTTGTGTTCCAATATTCCAGTATTCTCTGTTATGCTGTAGTTTGCCAAATAATTTTGTCGTACACAATGATGATTTTATCCAACCTGAGGAGGCATTTAAAGCAACTATTTAACAAACATGCCCTATATGCCTCAGACATCACTACGACATATAAATACAGTAAATGTAACTACAGCATAAGCTTGATATCTTTTGATATTGTCTAACCCAGAGGGCAGAGCTGGCCATAAGGCTGAAGTGTTTAACTTACCGCTTCTTCCAGGGGGACCAGGCTGGCCTTGGTTACCTTTAGTCCCCTGCATGGACAGACCTGGAGGGCCAGGTGGTCCTCCAGGGCCAGGCTGGCCAACCAAACCAACAAGTCCTTGTTCACCCTTTGGACCAGGAAATCCAGGATTACCGGGAAGGCCTGGAAAACCAGGGTCTCCTTTGAGTCCTGTTACACAAACAAACAGTGAATAACCACACTCTTGCTAAAGAACAATGTGATGAGAAACTAATAGCATTCTTTAGGTGTAGCTCTCAATGCTTTACCTGGTATTCCTTGGAATCCAGGTGGGCCTGTGCCGCCAAGGCCTGGAGCACCTGGGTAAAGAGTTCAAAAGAAATAAATTGACGTACATAGGTTACATTAATAAAACACATTGTTTTTTCTTGTGCCTTCCTCCCTTTATATTTCATCTGCATTCACTATGCAGCATTTCTTGAGAAGTGGCAGTTTTGGAGCTACCAGGTTTCAGTCCGACAGCGACAGTGTGAAAGTGTACATGAAATCTAATTTAAAAAGGTCTAACCTGGTTCACCCTTTTGTCCCGGGGGTCCTGGTATACCATCGCGACCGGCCAGACCTTTATCACCAGTGAAGCCGGTTAATCCGGACCGTCCAGGATCTCCTGGCCTACCAGGTGCTCCACTAAGACCAGGAGGACCTGAAGGTCCATCAGCTCCTTTAGGTCCCGGAATGCCAGGTGGACCTGAGATTCCTGGGAGTCCTGGGTCACCCTTTGGTCCAGGGTTTCCAGTCAACCCTGCAGGTCCAGGTTGGCCATACTGACCTTTCGGCCCAGGGGATCCAGGAAATCCTGAATTGCCAGGTTCACCCTGTGAATTTAACAGTAAACTTAGTCCAAACATTCAAATAAACCCATGATGATATAGAAGCAGAAAATTAAGTGTTCTTGCCTTGGGCCCAGGACTTCCTGGTACTCCATATCCTGGTGAGCCAGGATCACCTTTGGGTCCTGTATAGCCTGGTGTTCCTGTTGATCCCGGTTGGCCGCTTCGACCAGGTTGGCCAGGGTTTCCTTTCGCCCCAGGACCACCTATAACAATAAAGTTGGTATCAGTCTGTGTTTTTAAAAGCAACAGTGAAATGACAAGGGTTTAAAAATTATGGAAGTGAGAAGCTGACCTGGAAATCCCATCTCTCCCATGCTACCCTTGAGTCCTTGGGCTCCAGGGACTCCTGGATTTCCTGTGAGACCAGGATCCCCCTTGGGGCCTACAAGAGTGAAAATTTGTGTCATCAAGATACAACCTACTAGTCTACAGAATATCTAGTCTACTACAATTTTAGGGTATTTCCGGCCTGGAAAAAACTACAGTGAATGTTCAAACCTAACGGAATTATTCGCGTTTATACATGCTTCTATACATAATCCGGTAAGTTTTGCTTGTTTTACCTGGAGGTCCTGGTTGTCCTGGCTTTCCATCTTGTCCTGGTAGACCAGGGTCTCCAGGGATACCAGAAATACCCTTCGCTCCTGGTGGACCATTAAATCCTGTATGACAAATAAAGAGAATCAGAAAGTTGGCAAGATGCTTTAGTGGATGCTTGATGCATGTAATTACTTTAGCTCTACAGCAGTTTTGATCTGCACACCGTGAAATACAAAAAAATATAAAGATGAGGACAAGCGTGCGCTGGTCCAACGGGAGAGGTCTTCTAACGGATGTTTAACAGCTTTCAGTGACTGACAGGTTTTGCCGGATCAGTGTGATTCCACTGTTGTCGGTTGTTGCCATCTGATTTTGTTGATTCAATTTGTTTTGGTCTTGGAATGCTTGAGCAGTGTGGTGTGATTTTGCATCAAAAAAAGAAACAGCAGATTGCTTACCTGGAGGTGCAGGCTCTCCTTTTTGACCCTTGAGTCGTACCGAAGGTGTGAATGTGCCTGGTGGACCTGGAATGCCTTGTTCGCCTTTGTCTCCCTTTGGCCCTTCATAACCAGGGGGTCCTTGTCTTCCCGGGATACCATCATCTCCTGCAGGTGCACAGAGAAGAGTAATGTTTCATTCTATAAAGAACGATAATTTTTTTTATTGAGCAGTAAAATACATCATATCAGACCTTTTGGTCCTGAAAGGCCGGATCTGCCAGGGTTGCCGGGGAGCCCATTAGGTCCTGGTTGACCCATCACACCCATGTCCCCTTTAGGCCCTGTATTAACAATATAGGATTAGAGGGGAAAGTCCTGATTTGGACAAATGAAACATACTCCATGTTATATTTTATTAATAGATTACCAGGCAGTCCAGATAGGCCATCTTGACCAGATGTTCCAGGAACCCCAGGTGGGCCGATTGGACCAGGTGAACCAGAAAGTCCAGGGCTTCCTCTGTCACCTTGCAACCCTGGAATACTCGCACCTGGAAAGCCACGGTCTCCCTTTTCGCCATTAGCACCAGGAATTCCTGAGAAAATGACAATGATGTTGTGAATGTAGTGAAACACTGTTAAACGGTTACAAATCCATTTTAGAAATAACCAGCAGTGTTTGATAATGCGTATGAAATGCATGTATTTTAGTCCAGCATTCATCGGCCATTGAATTGTGTGGAACATATACTTTCAATAAGACACTGTGTTTTATAGTCAAAGTAATCACAAGCAATATCATTTTGTATATAAAAAATCTTTCAAAGAATCAATCTTTCTTTTACATATCACTGAATCTAGACACAGTTGCTGAAATAATTGATGACATACCAGGAGACCCCATAGGGCCGGGAGGACCAGCAGGACCAGGGGGACCTTGAACGCCAAAGGCAGGTTGCCCCGGAGGGCCACGAGTGCCAGGACCACCAGGCAAGCCAGGTTCGCCTATGGAAAATACAAACATGTATTTACTTAGCAAGGGAATCCCATGCAGCAATATGCATTATTAATATCTTTCTCAGTTTAGAGATGAAATAATTCTATACCTTTAAATCCAGTAGCGCCGTCAATACCTGGCCGCCCTGGTGCACCAGGGTTTCCAGGGAATCCAGAATCACCTTTAGGCCCAGGTGTACCTTTAAAACCTTGTAATCCTGGAGGACCTGAAGGGCCTGGTAGACCAAAACCAGGCTCTCCCTTTGGAAACAAAGAACGACACTTTTTGACTGCACGTAAAATGTTCAATGCGTAAGTCATATTATTGAATTGTATAAGATTCAATTGTATACTGTATAACGCAATTCTTCATACTTTGGATCCAGGTAACCCGGGCTGACCGGGAAGGCCATCTAAACCAGGGCGTCCAGGAAGACCAGGCCCACCAGGGGAACCAGCAATACCAGGGAATCCTGAAATATAATGCTAAAGCTGTTAGTCATATGAACAAAACTGTTCCTCACCACACAATAAAAGGAAACAAATAGGAAAATTTGTTCTTATATATGTGCCACAGTCTGTTAGTGTTTAAAAAGAGGATATACTACACACCTTTAGAACCAGGAGATCCTGGCAGGCCAATCCCAGGAAGACCAGGCTCCCCTTTGGCTCCAGGTAGACCTGGGAACCCAGGCTGTCCAGGTTGGCCGGGGTTACCTGTACAAATAAGGAATCAGTCTGCTAAACTTCCACATGAACCTATGTTATTCATGCATTCAGGGCTATGGAGTCTTAAATGCGTTTAAAAACTGTAGTTGACCATTTCGTCTCCTTTACCTGGACCTCCTGGCAAACCAGGATCTCCATCACGTCCCGGGAGTCCAGGTTCACCTTTTTCTGGCAAAGCCAGTCCAGGTTCACCTTTCTGACCTAACCATTTAGACCAACATTGAGATCATGTCATTTCTAAAATGGACAAGCAGCAAATGTGCCTTCATGTCATTTTTATTTTATCTCAGTAATATTCCTTACCTGGTGCTCCAGGTGCGCCTGTTCTGCCTGAAACACCCTGGATACCTTTCTCTCCAGTAGGTCCCAGAGGCCCATATCCTGGGGGACCAGGCAAACCCCTGTCTCCTGGAGGTCCTGTAAAGCCAGGCTCACCAGAGGGACCTTGTGCACCTTTTACCAGCGCAGAGCCCTATAAGACAGTTGGTTGAAATTACTGATAGGCAGGGTAATTTGCATGCAAGACATGGAGTCTGTATAATAGACACAGAACACTCACAGGTGGTCCTTTAAGGCCAGGTGGACCAGGTTGTCCATCACGACCGGGTCGGCCTTCCAATCCCGGCAGACCCGGAGGACCAGGAAAGCCACTGTCTCCCTTGTCTCCTTTCACACCCAGACCAGCGATTGCCTCACCTGGGTCGCCTTTCTCGCCAGGGTATCCAGGAGGCCCCTGAGGTCCCAGTCCGCCCTAAAGGGTAGACATATCAATCACATCGTGAACACATGAGTCTGAAAAAGTGAGAAAGAATTTGACATTTCTGGAATAAATTTGAAGGATACTGTCACTTGTAAATATAGGTAATGAAGAGCAACAGAAGGAAGGAGTACTCACAGGTATGCCCATGGGTCCAGGTCCTCCTGGGAATCCTCTGTCTCCTTTAGGACCTTGCAACCCAGGTGTACCTGAGCGGTACATTCACAAGTGGGACATTCACAGTAAAATGTGCGTTTATATAAAAGACATTTCTTGGACTTTATACTTAATTTGCACCTGTATTACAACAATGAGGGAAAAAATATCAAACTAGACATACAAAGATCAAGTTGACTTAAAGGTTACCTGAATTTCCAGGAGGACCTGGAAACCCCTGGGGTCCTGGAATAGGGTTTCCATTCGTAAAACAATTCACACATGTCTCTCCTTTTTGACCTGAGACAAAAGACATCAGAAAACAATAGACACAGAATTAATTGAATCTTGCAAAGTATTAGTGCTCATGCTGTGTAGTAATGATCTGAAAAGTGAGGTACACATATACACCCGTATCTTCACTCATGAACATTATCAGATATGTGTGTGTAAGGGATGGATTTTTTTAAATAAGTTGAAATAGCCTCTAGTGTCAATACACACAATTTTGATTAGAAAATGGAATAAAAGCAGACCTCTTAGTCCATCTTCTCCAGTCAATCCAGGCTCCCCAGTCAAGCCTTTTGGTCCAGGAGGGCCACGTTGACATTCCAGATTACCATCAAATATTCCTGGAGGACCAGGAGGACCTTGGAATCCCTGGGGACCTGGAGAACCTGGTAGCCCAGGTGCTCCCGGTAGGGAGCTTCCAGGCCGTCCTCCATCACCCTTTTGTCCCCTCTCTCCGGGTAAACCTGGTAGACCTGCTGGTCCTGGGCCTCCAATTCCTTAAATTAAAGTGAGATGCATTTTCGGTATTTGCAAACATGCTGTTGGTATTTATTAGAGATTGTAAGTGTTAGGGATGCAATAAAAGCTCTGCATGCTGCTTACCTGGTTGACCTTGGGAACCAGGTGGTCCTTGAATACCTAGTTAAACAGAGAAGTACAGGATATACAGGGAAACCTTCTGTATGTGTACAGTGCATATGCAGATGTGCACAATGACCCTTATAAATGACACTTATCTTTCAGAACATAAACATATTGTAAAACTGTGGTGAGTAAGGCGGGACGAGAGCCGTGAGGCGGGGCCGGTGGCGTGAATGATAGTTGCAATCAGCTGTGCACGCACCGGTCCCGCATATCTCATGAAGGAGTTAGGGAGCTTAAAAGGACAACCGGCCGGTTTTTTGACGAGAGAGGACCGGGCCCGGACATGTTACGTTTGTGTTTATGTTTTATGCCCGGCAGTCTACCGTTAGGTGGCTGCCGGTCTTTACTTCCGTGTGTATTGTTTGTTTATTTTGGATTAAAGTATGTTAAATGTTCGCCGGTTCCTGCCTCCTTCCTTCCCTTTTATGGAACTTCATTACAAAAATGAATTAAGTATGAGGAAGAATTATGCTAAAAAAAATGTTGGACCTATTCAGAGGTGTCAAATACCTGGAGGTCCTCTGTCCCCTTTAAAACCAGGTGGTCCAGGATCTCCAATATCTCCTTTCGGTCCTTCGCCTTGGAATGGCCCGATCTAGTGGGTGACGAAATTATTTTTTAAATGATAATTATAACCAATAATAGCTCTATGTATCTTTAAAACAGAACAGAAGATAGAATAGAGAAATATTATACACACCCCATATCCTGGAGGTCCAGGAAGTCCTAGAGCACCTTTCTCACCCTTAAAATATTTGTGATGAATACATATCATATGAATTGTCTACTAATAATTGGCCTAGTCACACCATAGAAATTGAAATTAAAATTCAATACTTACTCTTGAACCATCTCGTCCGGGTGAACCAGGAAAACCAGGATCTCCTGTTTCACCCTAAGTTAGATTTGTCAGGAGAGGCAGCATTAAACAATTGCCAAAATATGCTAAACGTAAATTGGAAGCCATTGCAGACACTTACTCGAAGTCCAGGGTTGCCTGGTTCACCATCTTTGCCAGGTTTTCCCTTGTGACATGAGTATAATACCACGTAAATGTTAAAACATGTTTTATTTTGTTATGCATAAGCAAAGTTTTACTGTGTGCTTGGTTCTCTGTGGACACTCACCCTCTTTCCAAACTCCCCAGGTTCTCCTTTCTCACCTTTCTGGCCACCTGATAGACCCTGTCAGACAAAAAGAGAACTTATAAAGTACATTTTTATGAAAGCCAGAGAACCCAGATGGCACTAGGATCACTACATATTTTATTTAATTTCGTTCTGTCTATTTGTTTGTCAATCCTCATTTCAATTAAAATAGGAAGAAAGTAGATGTTAAATACATAACCACAAGGAAAGATACATACAGGAGGTCCAGGCGCACCTGGATACCCTGGAGGACCAGTTTGACCACGATCACCCTATATAAAAACAAACACATGAAAATCACACAAAAATCTTACAATCCAGTATTTCACACTGGATATGATGTCAAATCTGTATGTTATGAATCTTAATAAATCAAAATTTAGATTTTTTTTATTGAAATGTACTTCTTATTGAAAGGTTAGGATTGCGGTTTTCTGATAGTTTTACAGCTCGCCATGAGCGTATATTAGCATTTCTTGCCTATAGCATCTTATGACCTCCCATATACTGTATGGTGATGCGTGACGTCAGGCTTAACATGCCCATAGGTTTCTCAAACACACGGAAGGGGCTTTCTTAATTATAGGGAGATTTCAAACTGGGATGGGCGGTTTTCAGCCAACCAACCAATCAAAAAGGGTCGCAGCCCATTTCTGAATTACTGGGCTTTTCTTATCAGGATAGGTGTTTTTCAACCATCGAAGAAGGAATTGGGAATCGTCTACTTGATTTTTGCAATTCAATTAAAGAGATGTGTACAGTATACTAGTTTGAAAACGTCCCAAAATTGAGAAACTCCCCTTTCTGTTATGCAGAGACCCCAGTCTCAGTCGTATATGCCTTTATAAATAAATTTAGCTTTTATACAAAGCATTCACCTTTTCTCCTTGTTGAATTTCTGTGGCTGTTGGGCCTATAACTTCGCCGACCTGTCCTGGTGGCCCTGGAGGTCCTTTCAATCCACGATCGCCCTTCACATACAAACACACACATTAAATACAGCACTGGTAATAAACCTATTTTACATACATGCAGCAATAAGAGTGTCTGCACCTTCTCTCCTTTGGGTCCTTGGAAATTCAATCCCATATTTCCCTGTAATGCAAAGAGACTCACTTAGCACACTCAACATTAACACATGTGAAACATAATTTTCTTTAAGCACATTTAAATAATTACCTTTGGCCCTGGTGGACCAGGGAGACCTATAGGACCCTGTATAAAAAAAAATCATCATAGTTTGCAAACTGCTAAAACAGCAGTTGCCGTTTTTGGTATCACTCCATCTTTATATAATTCAAACAGATAATGAGTGAACAGAATTGTTTTACCTCATAACCTTGGGGACCAGGAGGACCTATAGGACCTGTGGGGCCAGGGGGTCCAGAATCTCCCTATGTGAACCATAAAAAAAGAGTGTTAAGGAGTCAATTAAGGGCAATACAATAGGGTACACAGCTGTGAGCAAATCCAAAAATGTAACAGTGTAGGTTAAATTATTTATTGTTTACAAAACTGTGCCAAATCACAGTGTCAACATTGAAATCTGCCAAAATGCATTTCTGTCGATAATTATTTTATAAATGCTTACCCTGGAGCCTATGGGACCATCAAAACCTGGATCTCCGTTAACTGAAGGTATATAATTTTCTATGACTTCCCCAGGTTCTCCCTGCAGGAAGTCCAAGAAGATGTTAATTATCTATTAATCCACATATTTGCTAAGGTGTATCCAATTTTGATTTAAATAAAGTGAGCAAGTAAATCTGTAGAATATAAGTTAAGAAACATTTGCCTTTTGTCCTTGAAAACCAGGTCGACCCTGTGGAGACAAGACAAAATATTGAAACTATAAAAATGCCAAAACTGTAAAGAGAGGCTACGAATTACAAGAAGTGTCAAGAAGTACGCTTGGATATTGTGACACGAGATACTTACTTGTGGACCCTCTATACCTGGAAGACCTTGACCTCCTGGGAATCCTTTATCACCCTATAAATACAGTTTTGTTTCAATAACCTGGTCAATACACTGAAAATTGATTTATTTACTGATAAGCATTGCCACATACTTTAGTTCCATTACAGCCTGGAATTCCCCTGGGTCCTGGTCCACCATCATTTCCTGGAAACCCCTGTCAGTCAGTCAGTCAAAAAGAGCACATGTTTATTTCTATTGCTATTAAGAATCAGATGCGAATCAAAGAAAACAGAGAAAAACAGTATGACACGTCAAGAGAGTTTAACATAACTTCATACGCAAATACATCATCTAATTAAAAAGCATATCGGATGAGCCATTTTACACTTATTTGAAAAAGAAAGCCCTGAAATAGTATGTAAACTTTATATCAATTATTTTCCCTCACCGGAACTCCTGGTGTTCCTGGGAATCCCGGTAATCCTGAAGGTCCCTGGAAAAGAAATCAAAAACAGTCAGCACCGGAATAACACTACAGCTACTATGAGCAAGAGGCTTTGCTGTGAATGTCTCACTCTTATTCCTTTAGGCCCGACTGGTCCTGTAGATCCATCATCACCCTGAAAAAAGAGAGACGGCCTCAATGTAAGGTCTGTGTTGTACTTTACTGATCATTATTTGATTGTTTGATAAACTGATGGAGATTACTATCGGACCTTCTCACCACGAGGTCCAATTGGCCCTTCTGGTCCAGGAAAACCTGGAACGCCTGGCTGGCCTTGTAACCCTGGAAACCCCCGCTCACCCTGTCATTACAGATGAGAATTAAACAATGATGAATTATGAAAGACGGAGAGGAATGAAATGTATCACAGTGAATAACTAAACAAAATGTACGTATGCCTCCTAAATACAAATTTTCTGGGGTATTGATTGTTCATTTATATAAGTTATGTCACAGACTCTTTTTGGTGACATTAGCATCCTGGATGTATGAAAGAGTCAGCCAGTACTATATGGTACATTGGGTATACATTAACTTTTCTTAAAAAATTAAAATGGCCTAATAAAGACGCATACAGTACACTCTCTGCTAATGCAATAATACAGAAAATACATTTGAGAGCTCACTCTCACCTTCCCTCCTTTCACACCACTGCAATCACACTTGGATCCACTGCCACAGCCATGACATGCCTGAATAAATAAATAAAACACTCAGAGACGTTTCTCATCAGTCAAAGTTAATGCAAATGTTCGCGAGTATTTGAATAAACTCGTATCAGATAATAGATTAAACCAATTCTGTTCCCTTTGAACTGAGATTTCGGTCTCTGTGTTTGTACTTCTGACTACCAAGATGTTTTCATAATAAAAACACTATTGTGGCAACACTATTGGACAGTAGTGGTTACAGTAAATGTTTCATTTACACAATCCACATTAAGTTCATATGATAAACAAATATGCAGAGGATTTATTACAACATAAGTTCTATGATAAATAAACCCTAAATGTGCCAGGGGATTTGGTATCCATTGTTGAGTGTAAATACAGATTGGAATTTGTTTTGATTTGACATAGTCCGCATTTACAGTATAACTTCTCACTATTTATGCTACGATACAAGACTAGTTGTATTATTAATGCTGACACTAGATGGCGCTAAATGTCTCCTCGAGAAACAATCTGAGAAGTAGTACCTCCACATTTAAGTCATTTTTTAATTTGCTTCCCACCTCTTTAATAATTTAGAAATATAAATAAAAAATATACGATTTAAAAATAATTTGGTCTTTCCCAACCTTGAGTGTTTACATCCTATAATTCTTTACACACAAACAAACATTTTCTCAGCAGTAGGTTTCTGTTTTTGGAAGGCTGCGTCCATTTGAAGCTGTTTAAAAAAATGCTTGAAAACGTTTAAAGCAGTAAGGCAATTTTTTTAACTTTTTGCATTGTTAAGGGTAGAAAGTAACCAACTTTGACCTCTTAAAATCATTTGACAGGTGTGCGAGTGCAGCGTTTTGTCATAGCAACGTGGAACTTCCATGTTTTCTATTATGCCAGTATGTCATACGAAGGACGTCTCATTTCATTTTCATAAGTTGAGTATTCTCTGTATACCGCATCCTTTAGAGGACACAGCCTTCCGAAACGAGACACATGTACAGTCTTCGTGTTCATGTCCACTACAAGCTGTCAAGACACTACAGACATGACACTAGCAGGGTTGCCAGATCTGGAAAACAAATTCAGGCCAATTGCCAACTAGGCTTAAGCATGGCCAACGACCCCAGCTTAAATACCAAAACAGAAAACATGTCATTGTTGTTGAGTCATTGTTAGCCATTACGCACAGTTTTGTGAGAAAATCACAAATGATGTTTTACTTCATAAATGGTCATCAATGCAGAAAAAGCACTGTGACCTCCCAATGAACTGCTGAGTGGCTGCCATGCTTTAGCAAATGTCAATAGTGTCACCTTTACAGGGAGAAAATGACAGGTGAAGTTTCCAAAAAGCTGAAATACAGGACCATGTGAACTTCAGTTTCCTCTTTAGTCAGGTCAAATGGCCTATAATAGCATGATTCTTCCATTCTATTTGTGAGCTTGTGTGGCACCTGTGTAAGAGGATTCCTTAGTTTAAAAGAAGATACTTTCACTGTGGGCAAATAGGCCAAGATAAAGGCAATCGTCTCCCAATTAATATTTAGACATTCTTGAATCACACAATACACTTCAATAGAAATCACTTTAAAGCACAAAAACAAATCAAACTAAAATGTATCGGCTTAATACTAACGTTGCTTGACTCAATTAGGCCTACTAATGCTATTGAAAGGCAGGCACATAAAGTCATCTTCTGAGAAGTTGAATGATAAATATACCTTTTTACTCAATGCTTACTTGCTCAAAATGAGCACAACAAAATATGTTGTATATGCCTCAGCATCTCATAAAGTACAGTACATACATGCACATTTACCACTTTTCAAATGATAGTAAATCTTTGTTGCCTATGAAAAAGACTTACACAGTTAAAATGAAACTCAATGCATTAAAAAAAACATTACTCTATTAATAGAAACCAAAAACAATGTTTATATCCTGAAACACTTTTATCTAAACAATGCAGGTGTCTGACAAGTGTTTTTGATGACATTGAATGTGTAGTGAGCAAAGTTTAGTTCTATTGTGAATGAGGGTGGAAAGATCAGATGCGCAGATTAAGCTCTGTGGTTATACTGTGTGTGGAGATCAAGAGGTCCCCCTAGTGGAGGACTCTGGATACAAAGTTTTAGGATTTTCAAAAAAAATTCAACAGCTCCTTACAAGTTACAATTTAATTGAAACTGGTAGTGAACAAATAACATCCAACGTTCAACTAATTTGTAACATGTTCAATTGTATATACGGTGAGTATATATATGTGAATATTCACTTTTTAGTGCCGTTCATAAAATCTTCTTGGTTTTCCCCCATTATCAATTGTATGCTTTCACTGATTCATTTAAATTATCCTACAATGTGACAAATAGTTTTTTCCTAAAGCTGTCAAACAAAAACACAGCGAAACATTCCAACAAAAGCAGCTTCAAAAGAACACATTTTCCTTGAACTGGTCCTCCTGTCACTGCAGGGTGTTTGATGACTTCAGGGTCCATAAAATGCGAAAAGTAGAAAGAAATCCCAAGAAACTCTTAAACATGTTATTACAGTACGACTTTTTTAAATCCAAAGTTCTGGAAAACACCTCCTTTTGACGGCCTGCGCTCGTTCGTCCCTGAAATTCCTTTACTCTTATTCCTGTGTAGGTAAGAAAAGAATGACCTCCGACCTCTTCCAATTAACCAGCTAAGGCAGAGTGGGGTATTGGGGTGGGGGGAAATATTTTACTTGGAGTCAAATGTTTAACAAAGTAATGTTTTGTATTTGTTGTTCTACTCAAGCTGAACTGTGTGAGGACAAACTGTTCTGCATCTCTTTGCTTGAGCTGTAATTTGACGAGCCTTATGGGTCCGAGCACATGGAAAATCCACTAACACCGACCTGAACGAATGGAAAAATCCTGTCCAAGTAAAAAATTCACTTTTTAAGTACACAACCAAAACTAGCAATGATATCTAGGAAGAACACCATATCATAACATTGCACGCAAATGACACAGGATGACCGATGGTTACATGTTTGAATCAGATCAGCTATTGAAATAAAACTGCTTGAAGATTGAATAAGGTAAATAATACATGGTGGTCGTATTGTGCAAGAAATGACTTCTGAAACGTGCAAGATTAAAATCAAAATAGGTGTGAGTGAGACCTTCTGATAAGGAAGATAAAGACATCCCTCAAACAATGATAGAGACTGTGAGAAGCACAGCTGTGGGACCTTGCCAAGGGTCTCAGAACATGTGAACACCACACTTGGACCAAGTTCAGTGCTGCAGGACATAATCTGTAATTTTCTGAATTCATGATGAATTTAATATTGGTTTATTGTTCGCATCTAAAACATTCAAAACCGAATAAGCAAAATGAGCTTGAACTGTATTTCAACTGTTGTATATTTGTGTCCACGTCACTATCTGAACTCTTATCAATTTCTCAAAACACCCAAATTTCCCACGAGAAAGTGAAATCAGCGTTTCTCCTCTCATACAAGTAGTGAACATTTTTGTGACAGCACAATATTGGAAGAGATCTTGTTTAAAACTAAACTATGTCAACATGTCCAGGTGCACCGAATGTGATTTTGGTACAAACTGTTTTCTATGTGCATATCAGAAAAATGTTTAAACAACAGCAGATGGGCTCATGAATCTTGTCATACCGCCCTTCCCCACAAGAGGACGCTAAAAGAAGGGTGGTTTTACAGAAATGTCTATTTTAGTAATGGTCAACTTATAAGTCTGCTGTATGACCAATGTCTGTTCTTGAATCAGCCTTGATTTATATGATTGTGTTAAATGTTAAAAGAAAACAAAACACCTTTTGAGTGAGGATCAGTGAACGTGGATTGGCACTCAAATGATTGTAAGGCAAGTTCTCACCTGAACTATAATCTGGAGATCTAATTCTACCCCCTACAGAGCATGTTCCAACCTGCATGTCATACCCAGCTTGCATATGAATCTAAAACTATAGGGCTCAGATGAATTACTCCTCAAAGCTGTTTTTTTAAACACATTTTTGGTTTGGTTAAGCATGGCAGTAACTTAAGCGAGGTCAATTCTTTTTTGTTTAGGGGTACTACTGTCAATGCAAACAATTTTATATTTTGCAAGGATTTTTGGATGATTATTGTTTTTTTTCCTACTAACAACGTTTTAAAAATGTCCTCTGTTGTCCCAAGGCAAGAGGAGGATAGATGATCACATGCCACGGATGCCACACAGCATTGTTGGAAAAGCAGCGATGAGCCAAAAAAAACATGCTCACCGAATATGGCAGTCAATTCTAAAAACACATTCTTTTCTAATTAAATGACTGTTTGCTGGTATCACAGTAAACATTTGCTGCTCTGTACAAGCACATCCACACAATGAAACAGGGCCTTCCAGAGTTTCACAGGGGAGCCACTGCTGCCTTCATTCTCTAATAGAAGAAGCAGATGGAGTGAAGGACAAAATAGAGAAACACAAAAAAGAACGATGAAAAAAGCAGGGGTGTGTATATGACAGGGAAAGTAAATACTAAAGAGGTATTACTGTTTAGGGAAGAGGATCACGTGGCTTTGGGGTCTCTTTGGCTCTAATATGGTCTAATTCAAGTCGAAACGAGATCTATTTAGCTCATTGTTCAAAAATACATTCAAGAAACGTGCACACACATCTCTATCTGACAAAAGCTATATAATTACCGCCTTGTTTTAAAGCGGGCTAGACACAACTAGACACTAGGATATTACCATGTCTGTTCTTCTGCTCTACACTTGTATTATACACACAGACTGTCTCACTCCCACTATATGACCCTGATAAATGACTTTTTCACTTGTACAGTACCACTGGAGTTCAGACGGATATCAACAACGAGATACTTTTCTGCATAGGGTTTTTGTGATATGATTGATTCAGGACTTATGTATATGGCAAGTTCTCACAATTATTTACATTTTAGTAAATGCTTGAAGAAGAGGCAGATTTGAAAGCTTATAGCAGTGTGGGACTTCCATTCTTTCCATCATCATTCCAACACACCTGCCTGCCCACGACCACACAGGTGTGCGCGGCTATTCATTTATTTGCTGTACATGTACATATATACACAGTACATATATACCATATATACCATTTGTTATATACCAAATTTAAATTAGCTAAAATATATATTTTGTAATAAAAATTATAAATAAAACCGAAAATGACAAATAATAAAAATTTCACAATTTACCACTGTATTCAAACTTAAGACGACAGAACTAACACAACAGCCGCTGTATACAGACAACACATTTCATTCATTCATATGGAGACTGTGGTCATTGTGGAGAAAGAACAGGACTCTAGACACAGCATTGAAGATTGAGAGATCATTTCATCTACTGATACTGCAGTTCAGTCTGAACTTTAACTGTATAAGATGACAGATAAAGGAGGGAGGAGACATCTAGATAAGGGACAGTCCTTGCCTCTAAACTCTATGCAGACACACAGCCACAATATGCTCTTCTGGCTTTCTCTAACAGTATAGATGTCATGTCTCAATCAGTCTTTATAACAATTACCTAACGGTGTAGATCACTGTCATAATCTATTCACTTTCAAATTTTTGTATAGAGTTTGTTGTTCTGCTATACACAAAGAAAGATATTTGGAAGAAAGTTTGTAACCAAACAGTTCTAGTACGGCACTATTGATTATCACATTAGTGAAAAAACTGCTACGGTTGTCAATTGTAACCCAGAACGGTTCGGTTACAAACAAACTTCAAATATCTTCTTTTGATTTCAACAGAACAAAGAAATGTATACAGGTACAGAACTTGAGTAAACAATGACTGAATTAAAAATTTTGGGTGAACTGTCCCTTTAAACCACCACTAAACCCTTTTTAGTTTAAATTAGGCAGTTAAAGATATAAAAAAATACAGGAATAATGTTTGGGAGAACTCTCACATTTCTTTAATATTTCATTGTCATCTGATTCAACACTAACCCACAAGTGTTTGTACGACACAACCAGACAGGAACACGGCTATCAAATCCATCAGGAATGCACCATAGCACCTCTCCCATCTGCCCTATGCTTCCCGGTTGTACAGTAATGCATTGCAAGCCTATGAACCTTAAATCAGACGTCACTGGGTTTTGCTTCTGATTTCTGATCACATTCATGTGTAACAGAGCAGACATTTCTCAAGCGCTTCCAGAGTAAACACCTTCACTGGAGCGTTTTGTGAAGTGAGAGTTTGTGACTCTATTCACAGTGCTTATCAAATAAGGCCAACATCAATTAAATAGGATCACATGCACTCCTTTACATTTGTTTATAAAATCACTAAAAAACATATAAAGAAAGTCTAAAGAAAGAAACAATACTGGGCACGAGGAGGTGGAACATGAGCAAAAGCTTCAAACTGCAGACACAGTATGAGCTTCTGCTGCTCCTTCAAACATGGCTGATGCTACACAGACTGGACAGATTTTTTGATGAAAGGAGACCCTGCAAAAACATCCGACTGTCATATAATGCAACGTAATGTAAATTATTATTATTAAAAATACTTATATATAACTCCTATAAAAGTGGCTTCTCAAAGTGATGCACCTTTAGCAACAAAACACAACAAAATACAGACAGAACACCAATGAAACACTCATGATTAGTATAAGTATGAATTCAAAGTCATCCTAAAATTTCGAGTTTTAGGACAAGATTTAAAAATCCTTACAGATTTTGGTTTCCTAATATTATCTGCGATATAGTTCTATATGTTGGGGCATGCATAAAAGTTTAGAGCAAGTTTCTTTTCTGTAAGTGTCCTGGGAACCTTTTATCATAGAATGAATATCTAAAACCTCGGGATATATTGCCATCATGTTAAAGGCACCTGGTATTAAAACAACACTGTAGTTTTTCGACCCACGGGGAAGCTTATACAGCAACATTATTTACGACACTGGTAACAGGCAATTGCGCTTATGAACCACATGGGGGAACCTGTGAGCAAAAGGTGTATAGTGCTGCTTTAAGATCAGATTTGATAAACCAAGGGAGTGTACAGTGAGCTATATATGCCGATTATGCGCACAATGCAGAACAGTGCCAGTGTGTTGAATAAACTTATAGTGTACAACCCATCACGCTAAGATCTCAAAACGCAGGACTTTTGATAATACCTAGAATAACTAAATCCACCAAAGGGGGTCGAACTTTCTCATATGTAGCACCCAAACTCTGGAATAACCTTCCTGATACTATTCGAGGATCAGACACACTCGCCCAATTTAAATCTAGATTAAAGACACATCTTTTCAGCCAAGCATTCACTTAATGCAAAATATGCTAAATAAACCACCAGGAGATGCTGACATTAGATATTATTTACTAGAATAATTTAATTTATTATAAAAAACACCATGTAGCGTGTTTTACCCTTTTTTGGGTTCTTTTTTTCCCGTTTTTCCCCTGTAAAGCTGCTTTGGAACAATGCAAATTGTGAAAAGCGCTATATAAATAAAATTGAATTGAATTGAGTGTGTCATAAACTTATGAATTGCTTAGTGTAACTGAACTACATACTGAACTAAATGATGTATCCACTTAACGTTTTTGAAAACTGGTACATTTTATTTTGTTATATGGGTGCAGGATGCACAAATTCCAGCCATACTACATTCAATATAAAAACATGCTGATTTAAAGGCGTCAAATGGTACGAATACAGGTTTTTCTGTGTCTTTGGTGTGTTATAAGTTGCCCATGCATGTATAAGACATGTCAAATTCTAAAAGCGAATGCTCACCCAGACCTGCCTGGAACGCCTTGTGTAACTATACCCACACAAATCTACGTCAGATCTTCCAGCGCCTTTTAATTGCTGATTTTGTTCTGGGCAATTTTCATTTACAAATTAAGCACTGGTAAGAAGCGTTACATTTTCGTCACACGCTTGCAGTATTCGACCAAAGACAACAAACTGGTTAACTGGCCAATCATAGCTTACTTTGTTTGAGCGACAAGTTTTGTAAAAAATCTGTGCGTGTCAGAGAGGCGGGGCAAAGGGGAGATACAAACATGCACGGTATGTGGAAAATACAAACATCTAAAACAAACGATAATATTAGTCTTGCAGTGTCATATTACCCCTTCAATAAAGACAAAACTAGAGTTTGGTTTCTTTCTTTTTTCCACGGCTATATACTGTAAAAGTTACACTGTATAGCGAATGTCAAGCTACGGTACACAACAAAACAATAATAGAAGTGGAGTATTATCCTCCCAAGATGGCGGCGACATCAGCTTCACAATCTCTATAAGAGTTGACTGCCTCACAGGCAATTTCAGAAAAATGGATACACATGGATACATTCCTTATACCATATAGTGGACTTCAATGGACTCCAAACGGTTGAAGGTCAAAATTACAGTTTCAGTGCAGCTTCAAAGGGTTTGAAACGATACCAGACGATGCCAAACGATCGGTCATTTAAAAAAAAAACACAAATGCTCGCCTCCCTTTGTTCTGCAAAGCGCGATTACAACTTCACGTAATACATAATTACATTAAAAAGGTCTGGTATCATTTAAAGCTGCACTGAAACTGTAATTTTGACCTTCAACCATTTGGAGTCCATTGAAGTCCACTATATGGAGAATAATCCTGGAATGTTTTCATGAAAAACCTTAATTATTTTCCATCTTGGATGACAACAGGGGTGAGTAAATTCCTTTAAGTCATTTTCAGCACATTCGTAAATCCACTGAATGCAGAGCGGAAAGTGTGCCTCGCTCTCAATCGCTTTTTTTGTTTCCATTGCCATGTTGAATCATAATTTCAGAGCTCTATTGATCATGGTTTGTCGTAGTTATGGTGCAAGCGCTTAACTAAAGGTAAGCCTACCCAGAGTTGATAGAACTAACTCAAATCAGCTGTTCTGAAACCCAAAACGCGGTGTAAATCAACTCGGAGTTCACATTCTAACTGTGTTGGTTGAACCTCCTTATAGAAACAGGCCCCAGGCGTGGACTTTACGTTGTTTTATGATGTTTGTGTTGCCGGCAGTCGACCGTGAGGGAGCTGTCTGCACTTTACTTTCATTTTGTTGTTTATTTGTTATATTAACAGTTTGGTTAAGTTCATCCGGTAAGGTTAGGGTAAGGAATCCATTTAACTTTGGTACACTGGTGCTGAAACCCTGGGGGAAGGAGGGACATGCTGTTGGAGAGCCCTTTGTGCCATGAGGGGGATTGTGGTGCTGATGAGGTCAGGCAGTGCTGAAGAGTGAAGACCGCCTCCTTCCTTCCTTAGATTGAACTTTGTTACACTACTATAAGTTCTTATCCTGCAAACAACTTTTCTTATATTTTAATGTACTTACCACAGGTACCAAAAAACAAGAACGATGGCAATACAACTGATGTCTGGAGCAACAAACCTTCTCACACGGCCATTCATAACCTGATGCAACAAAAATGTGCCTGTGACTAAGACTGAGATGTACAGATATCTCACAGCAGACATACCTTTGCATTCATACAGCCTCTGTATAAAAAAAGAAGTAAAACTTGTCCCTGTCTCTCGCAATTCCAAGAGATTCATCCCTTCACTAAACACAAAGTGTGTGCATATGTTTGTATGAGTGGTGTAAATGCAACACCAACTACAAACATCTTATTTGTCAGTTAATTCAGGGGTGGGGCAGATGCACAGTGTGAGAGAAAGGAAGAGGAAAAATCAAGACTGGGTGTAAGAGGAAGACAGGAGTGACACCAAAGCTCAATAAAAAATTGTTGACCAGCTGATCCTAAATGGCATTTGGAGCTCATTCACACCACATTGTGAACAAACAAACCCCTCTCACATACTATTTATTCTGTAAGCACTTACTAGTCCTCCAACAAAAAGTAGTTTTACAGATTGCAAATGTATAGAGACATAATATCCGTAACACATAGGGATTTCAACATTATACTTTACTAAAGTCTGCAATCAAAAGCCAGAGATTTCAGTATAAAATTTATAAAACATTTATAATCATCACATTCTGACCAACATTCACAATATATCATAGTTAATCGCACACTGTATATCGCTTATTGCTCCCTGAATTCTTTGTAAGTCGCTTTGGATAAAAGCGTCTGCTAAATAAATAAATGTAAATGTCTACACTATGGAAGCATATTGGTAGCAATTTCCAAAATGAAATACAATTTTAAAAATGGCGATGTAGTAAGTAAAATGACAATGCATGTATGTCCTTAAATATACATTGAAAATAACATATATGCACCATTAGGTGCAAAATGAAAATTAAATAATATAGTTCACATTTTTCAGTTCCAACACTACTTTTAAAATATAATTTTAATGCATATTTTAAATCTCTTAAATTGAAAAATTAACATGCAAGATTGACTATATAAGTTTAAAGGATAACTTCGACCAAATTACTCACCCTCAAGTACTTTCACATCTCTATGACAAATGAAGGTAGTTTTGGAAGCTGTCTGACTCCTCCTTAGATTGCACGTGTGCACGTTCTGACGTAGAGCCTGTGTGGTTAAAACATGCATGCGGCGAACGATACTAGCACAGGGTGCACTGTCATGTGGCTCATATGTTTGGTTGCG
Source organism: Barbatula barbatula (assembly GCF_947034865.1). NCBI lineage: Eukaryota > Metazoa > Chordata > Actinopteri > Cypriniformes > Nemacheilidae > Barbatula > Barbatula barbatula. Next base: position 10,114,171 of record NC_136766.1, on the reverse strand, counting down.
TTGCAATCTAAGGAGGAGTCAGAAAGCTTCCAAAACTACCTAAATGTGCGTTTCTGTGAAAAATGGTGGTCATACAGATGTTATACTAATTGAGGGTGCGTAATAAATGGCAGAATTTTCCTTTTTCGTCAGAGTTACCCTTAAAGATGATCATTCAAATGTTATTTTCACTAAACGAATTAATATTAACAGGATGTACTTTTGGGATTTCATTTTCATTTACAACGTAAAATTCAATATAGACTTGGAAATGCATTACAGGCCAGGTGCGCGTACGTTGATGTGTGGCTGCCAGACATCTGATAAAACAACAGCATTGTTAAAACATCTTGCAGAAAATGATTTGCCTTATTAGGTGGTGAACGTCTCATGTTGACTTTCTTATAAGCGTGCAGAAGCGTTTTCATAATGAACACATTCAATATTTTGACTGTTGTCTTTTTAGTCATAATATCTTTACACAATCATTCAGAAATTGTCGTTTTGTGAGACTGTACAGCCAGTGCCGTACGCAGGATTTAGCGAGGACCAAAAACTGAATTTGTCCCAAACAAAAGAAAAATATTTCTTGATCTACATATGTGCATTTTAAAACATTTGGAGTGAAAATTACATAACAAATGCTAAAACCATATGTCTGTCTTTTCATGTTTATCACTAATGAAATTAAACACATGGTCAATTGCTACAAAAGTTGCAGACACCTAGGTTTTTATTAAAAACAGGTCAACTTAAAATAATAAAGAAACAGAATTAAAGAACGAGAATTTGTTTAAAAGTTATTCATTTGAATTATTTGCAAATCATATAGTTTTTTAATAGACTAACCGCAACCTATAAACATACCAGAGTCAAAGCTACGCAGTTTAGAATGAACTAGCAAAGGTCTGGTAATGTTTTTGTCTCGTCAAACTGACAAAAACACGTAAACGATATGTTTGCTGCGTTTTTTAGTTTGGAAAAATGGATATGATCGGTCGTTTACTCAGGTTTGTTGTTTAAACGTTGATGCGAGTCAGGCACGCTCAAAACAAGAGTGCAATCTTCATAGGGCTCTGAAAAGAGGAAGAAAGTGATGCAAGCTGTGTCTCGTTTCAGAAGGCTGTATGCAGAGGTCTCATTTGAAGCCTGCTACGTCATCGAGGTTAGGCTTGTTTGAGAAGCACCTTGCCTCGCCTGAAAAGAAGACGAGAGTAGGCGCCTCAGAGCAAGGCGGACGTAACTCACATTTCTAACCGGCATGCATTTTGCGCTGATCACCGGTGATCGATTCTGCACAGAATCTGCCATCTCGCACAAGCGTAATAGCAACTTTTTTCACGACAAAAGCCTTTTAGAAGGCGTTTTAAACAGTGTTTTTTGCGACGCAAAATACGGTGTCGCAATTCCAAGCGGCGTAAAAACTGTTCGCTAAGCCGTCCATAACGCCGTTTTAAGGCTCCCGAAAAGCACTGCCTTTTGCTGTCTTGCCATATGATGCAGTAAAAAGGCCATCTTGGTTGCACTGAGCGCGCGTTTACGGTGGCCGCGTTTGTCTGTTGTATAATGAGCCCCTCCAACTGATTTACACAGCCAAGACGTCTGAACTGCTCGCACCCATCACTGATGGCCTTAATCAGTTAATTTTACGTAAAAAAATGTCTATTTTACATAAAAAATCTAGAGGTTTCAGATGTAAATAAAATAGAAAAGACAAAAAAATACATTTGGAATGGATTGCAATGTCATAACTATGCCCATAGCATTCTAGAACGCAGTGTAAAATGAATAAAATCGCACCTCTGAAAACTTCTCTTAAACCACATTAACGCATCCAATTCCAGCTAATTTGGCACACACCAACTCAAACCCCTATCTATAGGTAAAGCCTATGTTTTTTATCTATGTTTATTTTATTTTATTTATTGGATTGACATCGAGAGTTAAGGCCTTAAGACCTGGACGGATCAAATATTTCCCCCGGTAGTTCATCAAGCATTCACTTGAGACATAATTATGTTTGCGAGACACATGCATTCTGATGTACGCACTTTGGATGTTTCAGTCAGAGTAAGATCATTTTTGTGTCTAAACATTTTTGAATAACCCTCAACATCAATCAAGTCTTGCACTTTATTTTCTCCAGTAAAGTATGTTAATTCCTTTAACGCAATAGTCAGACTCGCTCAGCTTGATAAACAGCTTTTGCAGTAATATGTAATGAATGCACTTTATTTAGCCTACAATAAATCTGTACGTTAACGTGTATGATATGCTTTTTAATTATGTTTTTTAAAAGTCTATTCTTTTTAAAAAAAAGAATCGTTCACATCAGCCGGTGCATCATACACATAGCCTACACTCAAAAAACGAATCCGTAAAAACAGGGCACAACATATACTGTATTAATGTATTAAGTAGCACAATATACTGTATACTGTATTACGCATCAGTGCATCCCGACTCATTTTGCCATGTTCTCGCCAGGCTTGGCTGCATGGGTGGAAACTAAAATCACACGGGCTACTGATAAAAGACATGCATAGACTAAAAGGCCCCTGTAAGTCGCTTTGAATAAAAGTTTCTTCTAAATGCGTAGATGTAAAATCTATAACTGTGCACTCGTCCTGTTTATAGCATGAAAGTCCACTGATGTGTGAGTTTAGCAGCAACAGTTAAGTGCAATTCGTTAACTGAATATTGATACGGTTGATAAAAAAAATCTCTCAATCCAGACATTCTTTTTATCTGACCACGCATTAAGTACTGAATTATAAACATAAAACAACTCAGCGATACAGATAAGCAGAACAAGACCAACGACATAAAAACTGTCCAGTGGTCCGAGAGGGCCTTGGACCATTAAATGATTCAGTCAGCAATGACAGACTTTTCAGGCGCCTTAAAACGCTGTTAAATATGGCGTAATTGACAGCGTAATGGAAGGCACACTTTTTTTATGGCGTTTGGAATCACTATGCCGTATTTTGCTGCGCAGATACTGTTTAAAAACGGCATGGGATATGAATGCATTTAATCTATGGCGTAATTGTAAATAAAATCTATGGCGTAATTGTGAATAAAATCGGCTTGCCATAGGTTCCTGGGTGCCACCGTTTGGGCTGTGACAGTTCCACTGTAACTCGATTCCTGAAAATACGGAAACGTTGTGCCACAAAAATAATTTATGAATGATTGTGTTAAGATATTGTCTAAGAAGACAACAAATACTGAATGTGTTGATGATGAAAAAGCATATGGGCATGCGATTAAATGCTATAATCAGCTCTGTAGCCCTACGTGTTTCCATTACCTCACAACAATGCACGTAATGAGCGATGCTGGCGTGGCCAGGTCGAAATGCATTTTCAAGTCCAGCGCTCTGTGTGTAAATGAAAATACAATCCCAAATGTTCAACCTGTCAATGCATTTAGGGAAAATAATATTTGAATGATAATTTTTGTTACAATTTTGCTTGATCTTCAACATGTATAATCAATCCGGCTAATGCATTTAAATTTTATTTGCAACTAAAAGAGTGTTAAAATGTGCATTTAAATTACATATTAACAGTACTGTAGGAACTAACAAGTGTAAATTATATATTTTTATTTTTATTACATTTTTGCACCTAATGTTGCACATATGTTATTTTAAATGATATTTCAGGACACAAATGCATTGTAATTTTACATACTGCATTGCCATTTTGCAAAATTGAAATGGCATTTCAATTTGAAAATTGCTACTAATACGCTTCCATACTACAAAGCCTTGACACTGGCCTCAAAATATGTTTCTGTTTCTGTTCCAATTTTATAAAGATGGTGTGAATATGTCTACAGTAGACGTAAATGCTTTCATCTATATCAGAGCTGTCACTGTGAGCTTGTTCAAGCCCTTTTGGGGCTGTTTTGAAATAAGTTTCTTGCACGGCTGCTTGTGTGCATCTCGTAAGCCTCTCTGTCCTGCAGGTGAGATAAGACTGGAATTTGCCGTCCTAGAGAAAGAACTATCACAAGCTGCCAATCCCTAACCCCCACCTCAGTCCCCACATCCTGGCATGAGACTGCATAAGACGGGCACTCACTGTGGATATCTCTACAAATGAATGGATGTTATGGCTGTGAACACAGATTACTGATGTTTGGGTGGAATGCATGGGTATGTTGGTTTCTGTCAGGCTGCGTTTTCAGTGCTGATGAGCTTCAACAAATGCAAGATTTTTGCTGCATTGTGTAAATTGAAAGCACACAATATATCAACGACATTTGTGCATATGTGCATAAAAGGCAGGTGAGTACAAAGACAGAAAGACCCACACACACACATTCATGCATGTTCATATACCTTGAACTGCACAGTGTATGGACTCTTTCAAGTATGAAGAGTTCAAAGCAGACCCCTATGGTTTAAGTTACCAACAAACTGTCTGACCTGGTAACCACAGATTTCAGGCATTTCCAAAAGACCGAAAACTTCAAACATCCAATATGATTACAACTGCAATGTGTATGTATAAACTAAGAAAATATCCAACAGCAAAAGAGATTTTTTTCTTCATTTGAAATGGACTTCTGGACACATGATACCACATTACACCACTAGGTGGGCCAGTTCTGAAAAACAGAATGGTGGAATAGTGGCCAGGAATTCCTTTCTACTTTGAGTTTAAAGGCTTTGACATTTAAAAAAAGGGGGAAATATTTTCTTTCACATTGCAGCAGTTGCACCTCAGATTGACCGCTCTTGCATCCAAACTAATTTCCCCTGAGATCTGTCTTAATATTCAAGAAGACAATGTCAGATTTACTATTGGTATCTTTAAATAGCATGAACACATGCCAAATTAAAAACTTTGGCGACAAGGATATTTCTATTTGTGTGCATTACAAATGAGAAAGGTGTATCAAATTTGGAGTCCAGCAAGATAATGTCATATATGTTTGCCACCTTGATAAGACACACATCAGACGAACGTGCAAATAGAGTTGGACTGGAATTGGTGAATGCAAACCGGGAATTTTGCGAAGGACCAAAGAGGTTAAGAGGTTGCGTGAACACAATAGCTACACAATGGGTTGTGTCTGGGGTTAGATTCACTTATTGAATAGTCCCTAGGGTCCCACAATCTTGCTCCTGGGGGATGGGCTGGTGATATACACATGTTTGTCCTCATGGCTAGCTTACTCCTTCCTATTGGAATGACAGATGCCACCTTTCACCTTGTAAATTGGGGAACAGAAATGGGGCGGATCTCTAGGGGTAATCTAAAGGAGCTACGTAGTGCTGAGTGATAATTGGAACATTCCAATAGACATCAATAGTAAAGCAACTGCGAGCTACAATCATGGTCCCTATTGTGATTGTATACAACAATACCAATTTGGAACTGGAGCAATGTTAGACATTATGTTTTTTGGGTAAGGTCACTAAAGGTCTACTGCTGTCACTGCTGCAAAGCGTGTATCAGTACCTCTAGGATATGACCTCCTAAACATGTCCTCACCTGTCTGTCCTGTTAAAGACTATTCTGACAGCAGGACAATCAATCCGCCACATTCCGATGCTAATTTTTATCTTTATAGGTGGCATTGCATCCAAACAGGCATAAAGATGCAGAGATGTTGTCAGACCAAGATCACTCTAGGCTGGAAATATTAAAAGATGGTGAATATTGTGCTCAGTTAACAGGTTGTTGTGAAAATAATATTACAGATGTTTCTTAAAGAAATCATTAGTTTGACATCCTTATATGTGATGATAATATATTTTTTATTTCTCGTAACCGGCACCTGCACTGTGTATAAGTAAAAAAATTGAAAAGAAAGATTAAATTAAAAATAAACTTTAACACAACAACTTTCAGGTTAACTATTTACAAAAACAATTGTGAGGCTCGGATTATATAAAAGGCTCTTTTATAATATACGCTTGACAAGAGAAAACAACATTAAAACAACCACGTTAGACTTGACACTGTCCAGTAGTCTGCGAAATGTATAAATGTAAATGTAAAAACAATCAGGCCTGACCATCGATGAATTGTCTGTTTGATGGTTTAGGTTAGTAGGCTAATATATTTAAAAGAAACTTCCTACATGTTTCTACACGCAGCAGGGACCATTAAATGTGATGCGCTGCATATCTCTGCGTTTTTATTCAAAAAAGATAAATCGATATATTTAATAACATTCCATTTTACACACCATCGCATTGCAACTGTCAAACTTGAAATAGTCAAAGTTAAAGATTAATTCTTCATATGTGGCAAGTATCACGTTATAAAAGTTACCTCTATTTATAAAGTTTAGTTAAGCCGCAAGTAACTCAGCTTACGGATCGCAGATACAAATACGCAACTTCAAAATGTTTCACTTTGTCACGATATGATAATTAAAATAAAAGAAGTAGCATATGTACACTTACCGCAGACTCCGACTTCTGCACTTCTGTGCATAGAGTTAGGAAAAGTAACAGCGTGCCGACACTCTTTAAGTTCATACTGATTTTCAAAGAATCTGGCCCCTCAACATTGACAGTTATAACTATGAACACTTGTTGAACTTCTCATGTTCCTCCTTTAACCTAACTGCTAAAACAAGAAGCTTTTGCTGAAGTAGCGGGGGATTCTTGTAAAGTCTCAATGCTGCCCAGTGCTGGGAGCGCTCGCAGCCTCGCAATAATGCAACCTTCACTTTACTGAATCCCAATCCCCTTAACCTGCTCACCGAACCACGTCATATCACTCCGCCAAATACTAGATCCCAACATACATTCACCTTAAACTTCGTAGACTCATTGCTGTCTTCTCAATTTTCCAAAGTTTACATATTGGACACAAACTAGAAACAAAAAGAATAACGTTTTTTGTACTTTTTTTTGTTTTCTCATTTTACACCTTCGACTGAAATGGCGGAGGAAGACACAGTCTGATGGATATAAAAACAAGTTTCCAATTTTCGATGCAATAGTTTTGTAAAAAAAAGAAATATCATTTATTTAGCCTACATTCACTTTGTAACATTTTAGACCATTATCCATTACTGAAATTAATGGTGGAGAAGTTTGCTTTATTATCCTTATTAACACTTTTCAAAACACTAGCAAACGTTACAACTGTCACAGACACAAAATAACTATATGTAAAACGTTAAACATGTGCTTAGCTTTATTAAAATACTTGTTTTGATAAACCTTTTAACTTTCAATATACATTACATGTATACTTTATACTCTCTTTGTTTACTCTTTGTTTATTCTTCTAATTATGTCCAGTTATGTCTCAGGCATCGAATTTTGTCTAATGGCTCGTAGCTTTTTGAGCAGATAGTCGGAGGTTTAGAGACAAAATGTGAGGCGAGCGTGATTGACAGCTGGAAATCCCGCCTCCTCTTCTCGGTGCAGATCGCACTTGCAAGCGGTGCGTGAATCGACTCAGCCGCGGAGGGAGCGTTTCCACGCTTCCAAGTTTGTTGTGAGTGAACGACTCTTATTCTCAGAGTACAATCGGCCACCAGACTTTGTGTAATACGTGTACAAAGTAACCGTTGTATTGTCGCTTGATTAATTGTTTATTCTTATCCATGTCTTTCCTCCGAAGTGGACGGACCGATCACCGGATTCTCAAATGATCAAGTCTGAAGCCATTTACCGAGACTTACCGTGAAAACGGCAGGATAGAGGATAAATACCTGCGTGTTGAGAACTTTGCAAAATGAAACTTTGGTAAGTATGCTTGCATTTAGAGGTGTTGTTTTATCAAGAGGGAATGCGGTCACACATTCAAATGTAAAAGATAACTGTCTGTCAGATTTCGTCAGACGAGTTTAATAAAGCGGAGTATTTCTTTCGAGCACACCTGATTTATTTTGCGATATCTCTTTATAGGTGTTGTGTGTTAGCTGTTGTCTTGTATGCAGAATCTGCACGCGCGGTAAGTGAGCTATTGTTATTAGATAAACCGTTCATGTGAACATATCAACGTATAGTTCATTTTTAACTGAAACTGTAAGCACTCTAGAAGTTTAGTGATGTACATTAAATAGTGGGCATTTCATGTTTTGAGTAACGTTAACAGAATACAGTTTCGAAGGCATGTTGGGGTGTCACTTGATTTTTATTCAGCACAATTTTTTTTGAGGTTTCAACTGTCTTTTTTAACTACTTGTGTGCCATGCTAAACCTTATACATGTCAGGTGTCAGGATAATATATGTTCATTTTCCTGAAATCTGTGTAGTTTGTTTGATGTGTTAAGCGTCTTATGGTCGCAATTCACTCATCACCAAACTTAAATAACACACTCCTCCTCCTAATTAATATGCAAAATACCCCATATTGCAACCACGCCCATTTATCACGTTACAACCCTTTTAATCATTTTGCTGTATTTGCATTCATTCCATGACTTATGTTAATTTAAATCAGATAATTTTATGATTTATTCTTGTTGTGTGTGTTTATGCATGATTTGTGGCAGTAAGCCCCTTTTATAGGGATTATAACACCATCTGACTAATATCTACAGATGAGTTCTCACGAGGCTGCTATAACGGTCATTCATTCATTTCGTTGCACTGTACTTGTATGTGTGTAATGACAATAAATTGAATCAAATCAAAATCAAATCATTCGGTCATAGACAGGCTGTATACAGAAAAGCTAGCCTACTATAGATGTCTTAAAATAGGGGGGTTGCTTGCATCGCATTAGGCCAGAAAGAGCAGAAGCATGTCATTAGACTAGGGCCACTAGGGCTTCAAAACATTGTAGGGTATTATTATTATTTTGAATGGGCAATGCAATTGGGCTGTAAGGTAGTGGCAGTAGTCTAGCCATGAAACAAATAAACAGACAAAAATAGTAGTAATCAATGCAGGGCTGGATAATCCTCGTGTTGTGGATAATGATGCAATATGGCACCGATACCTATAAATCCGTGATGTAACTGGACTGAATCAAAACGTAAATTTCGGTGCCTCATTTCGTTACCACTCAAATGGTGACTGAGCCGTCAATTTCCACTCATTCTCGTGAACGAAAATCGGAAAGCTCTGATAATAAGAATGCAACACATCTTATCCACCTTTTTTGCGACGCACGAAATTGCCCATTATACCTTGCGTATGCGAGTAGGGCTGATGCTTAAGACTTCCGGTTTGCCGCTTGATCCAATTAATTAGGCATTACCAAGTTAGCTTGAAAGCTTGAAACGGACGTTTTTGTAACTTTTATGTAATTTAAAACAGCATAATGTCAAAGAGAAGTGTTTCAATTATTTCACAGGGGCCACATGGGCTTGAGTTTTTAACCTAGACCCAAAAAACAACTTTGTTTCTCACCATAAGAAGTTGGACAGCGACATATAGGCCTACTGCGATGATGACATTGAACTCCAGCCAGCAGGCACATTTGATATATCTTCTTATGTGTGTAGACGGCCATGAGCTTTATATTTATGCGCAGCGTTTACATCAATAAACCTGATCACATTGCGTTGTATCTTTTATAAAATAATGCAGTAGGGCCTACTGGATGCTTCAATGTGACTGGTTCTCCTATGTTTTGTAGCGATACAGCGGCTGTGTTCTTAAACGTGCCTTTTTTTATAGAGCTACAATGCTGACTTGGCCAAACATACACTTAAATACATACATTACATACAAAATACTTTTAAATAGTGCGTATTTCCTGTGTCATCCAATGTGAATATGTTTGTTTGTATACAGCACAACCCTAATATTAAACTAAATAATTAATAAATTATTATAATGTCACTTAGCACTGGAAGCATGCTTCAATGGTGATGTACTATGCAATAACAATAAAGTAAATAACGAAGTAAACAAAGTAAACGAAGTAAACATAGTTGGGATGTTTTTGAGAGGGGCAGAATGCAGTAGTCAGAGCTAAGACCGAGCTGTCTTTAAATGTTATTTACTTTACGCTCTTGTTGTGTCACGTGGTAACACTCGTTCATAATGTTTTCTGAGCTTTCTGTGACTGTTGTGAGAGCATTTTACCACAAAAACTCTTAGAGAAACTTAATTTTTAACCATTAACAGAAATGTCCTCTAACATAGTAACAAAGACTGTTGTGACAGTCTTTTACTGGAAAAAAATGTAATCTCAATTAATCGAGAAACTTTAATTTGAATCATTAACAGAAATAGTAAGTTAGTAACAAATACAAACGGAGATGCGGGCATCAAACAGGAAGTCACTTGCGGTAATGGCGCCCTCCATGGAAAAGTCAAGAAATAGGGGCATATAATGGATAAACAGATCGGGCACGCCCCGAGGATTCACCATAGTGGTGAAAGACAGTTTTAGTGCGCGCTCACTCTCTTCCTCTCTCAATCTCGGTTAGTTCAGCATTAATTTAACTTCAACTGCTGCATAAAGCAAGTTTTATAGTGAAACTAACGCTACACGGCCATGAGGTGTCTGTAATGCAAGTGACCACAATAAAACTGTTGCACGTTTAAATCAATGAATCTCGTGCTGCGTGCCGTGGAGCTCGAGAAAAGCGAGACTCAGCAGTGAAAGTGCTAAAACCTTATTGCACCTGCTAGTCTGCTCTCTTGACATCAGTCTGTCAAACTTTTTACTCTGACGGAATGTTTAGGCATATAATTATACTTATTTGTTACTGTCTGTTACACACATAAAATGAAGCCTAGACGGCTCTTTGTAATGGACTTAGAGGAATTGTTCACATTCAACATACATTTTCATGATAATTTACTTACCCCTGTTGTCATTGTATTTTTTTCTTTAGTCGAAAATAAATTAAGGTTTTTGATAAAAAACATTCCGGGATTATTTTCCATATAGTGGACTTCAATGGACTCCAAAAGGTTGAAGGTCAAAATAACAGTTTCAGTGCAGCTTCAAAGGGCTTTAAACAATACCAGATGATGAATAAGGATCTGATCCAGCGAAACGATCGGTAATGTTCTAAAAATAAATATGTTTATGGTTTGTAAACACAAATGCTCGCCTTGCTCTGTTCTGCGAAGCACGATCACGACTTTGCGTATTACGTAATTACTTTGAAAAGTCACGCTTGACGTAGGGGGAATCCAGGATACGCACCATTTAAAAAAAAATTTTGAACGGTCCTCGTTCCCCACATTTGTAAACACTGACTCTGTACTGCCTAAGTCAAGCGGGACCTTTTCAACATAATTACGTATTATGTGAAGTTGTGACCGCGCTTCGCAGAACAGAGCAAGTCGAGCATCTGGTTTTATAAAGCACATTTTAGAAAATGACAAATCGTTTCAACAAAAACCTTAATTTCTTTTCGACTAAAGAATACATATACATCTTGGATGACAGCAGGGGTGAGTAAATTATCATGAAAATGTATGTTGAAAGTGAACAATTCCTTTAATCTGTTGATATATTCAACGTATTTTCTGCCCATATTAAATACAACTATGGCGAGCATTTTTTTTGTAGCTGCAGGGAAAACAAGGTAGACAGTAAACACTATAACATCTTTCTAGCAATGTTATTGACCATGCTCACATTTAAAACTTTAATTGTGAATTTGTTGTGTAATATTTTAAAATTAATCAATAAATGTTTTTTATTTGAATATTGTTCTTTAATGTCATCCACCAGTATTTTGTTGATCTTTTTTTAAAGTATTGATTTGGGCAACGGTACCGGTATTGAAAACCCCCAAACGATACCCAACCCTAAGAATGTAGTGTACTATTGGTCCTAAAATAACCATTCTGTCATCATTTATTCACCCTAGTGTCATACAAAACGATATATGACTTTCTTCTACGGAACACCAAAGAAGATATTTTGAGAAATGTCTGTGGAGAATATCTTAAATTGATGAAAAATATTGTATTTATCCAATAGAAATTTGCACTGTGTATAAGAAGAAAAAAAGTGTTGGGAGGTTTTGGCTGCAAAGGATTCTTTTGCGTCAGCAATGTTATTGTCATTCCAGTTAATCATGCCAGAGTGGCCCTAGGGATGCAAAGGTATTGACCCAAGATTTAAATGTCATAAAATTGATCGTTGTCTTGTCAGTGCTAAGAGAAGCTGCGTTATTGAGTGATTTGGTGTGAAGTCCAAAGGCAGTGTTCTTGTATGAGTCCACTGGTGTTTGTAAGCATGACTTACTGTATAGCTGTCCTGTAGCTTAGTGGTGATAGTATGGTCTAACAATGCCAAGGTCGTGTGTTCGATCCCAGGGGATTGCACATACTTAGAAACAAATGTATATTATAATGCAATTTAAGTCACTTTGGATAGAAGCGTCTGCCAAATGCCTTAATGTAAATGACAACATAAACAAACATTACTGCACATGCACGCATTTGTAGGCTTCACTTAACTTCCGTTACACATTCACAAACAATAGAGTTGCCTGTAAATAATTTTGAGTAACAAACAAAAGAAACCTATCAGAACTGTTACTTGTCTCTCTAATATATTGAAATTAGACTGCGATACCAAGCTCAACGGCTATATGTCTATATACTATACGGTTTCTTTAAATGCGACCAAACTACAGAACTCGTTCAACAAATAGTTTATTTAATAAAACGAACACAACAAAATTCAATTATTTCATATGAGTATTATACAATATAACTTTATATTAAAATAAATAAAGTAAAATATAAATAGTTATAAAATATATTTTAAGACACTTGCTAAACACAGACCGGAAGTTAACTGCATTCCCGATGCGCGCATCCGATGAAACGCTCCATTAACTGTTAGAATTTCTTGCACCAAGAAGTATATTTATGCATTTGGCACACGCTTTTTTCCAAAATGACTTACATTGCATGGAGCTTATGCAATCCCTGGAATTGTTGCTAGCGCCATGCTATAACCACTGAGCTATAAAAACCGAACTAAAGAACGTGATAACAATAAAAAATCTGCTTTTGCAAATCAACTTTTCATATAATTATAATGTTTTCTGGTCAGTGACTGGTTTTCTGGTCATGTTTTCATCAAACAAAACTAATGAAGACATTTGGACTTTGGAGATTGTAGAAGGTCAGACCTCCAACATCATTCATAAGGTCAGAAAGAATGAGGAGAGAAGTTCTTAAGAGTCATTGATGGGGTCATAATAGGGGTCAGGAGCTTAGGTGAATGGTTTTTACCAATCATTTCTTCCTAAGGCTAAGAACAGTCAAGCTTTATTGCAGGCTGCTGATATTAGATGGCAATGGTAAGCTTGTACATGAATTTTAAAGTGTTAATTGGCTCAAATTCTTTAACAGGATTTACATTATAAGGAGCAAGGCACTGCCAGGAGCCAGGCATTAGTACATTAAGGAGAAGCCTGTCTTAAGGCTCTGGATAGGACTTTAAAGGAACCTTTCGAGTGAATTGCTCTAACAGCTTAAATCTTGTTTAACATGTGTTTACTAGGGAATGTACCAGGGGTCAGAAATTTAAAGGAACCTGCAGCAGAAACACTATTGATTTAGTTCTTGATAGTTGTAAGTTCTTAATATTCTTTTCATGGCCTAGAATTATATTATTGCATAAACGTGAATACATTCTTAAGCTTGAACTCCACCGAGGCATTTTTATGCAGTTAAAAACGTCAGGCACTGGCTGAAAAAGGCATTTTTTTCAAGCTGAGGTACTTGGTTACTATGATACGAAATAGTATAATATGAAAAAAATGCTTTGCGCCAGCACCGAGCCTCCAGACAAGAAAGGCATCTAGCTAGCGTTTTCAAAAAAACATGCCATACATCGGCAGAAACGCCCGGTGGACACAGCTCCTTAATGGACATTTTTTAAATCTATGAGTGGAAACAACCCAGCAGTTGAGTTTTTAACCCAGCTGTGATTTCTGTCCAATATTGACCCAGCGTGGGTCAAAAAGAACCCAGAACTTTGAGTGTACAGATAAATAATTTAATAAATTGATTGGTTTTATAGAAATTGATTAATGTTGGATTATTACAGTAGTATTGGAAGTATTGATTGAAACATTGAATTACCATGACATTATGACTATATTTTTATATGGTCAGAAATTACGTGCTTTTAAGGCGAAAAATTATTCTAAAATTGAAATTTACAGGGCAAATGTTGTCCCTTAATTTCTGTCCCTTGCCGTTACTGTACATCTGTTGACACCTTTGTGTTATACTTGCATATATGTGGTATCTGAGCAAAGTGGCAAATCAAATATTGAAGTGTACCATATACTCTGTCTTTTATACTGTACATACAGTATGCACACTGATAAACCATCTAATCACTCTTTCATCTTATGGTGGCAATTCTTATCTACTTCAGTAACCGTTTGTTATCTGTATCAAACGGATGTGTTCTTGCAATGACTGTGGATTATTTGCACTAAAAACAACAAAAACGTTGGTGGTTTATCTTGAAAGAGATTTTCTGAATCTGTACATCTGTATACAGTTCTGTATCTGTATAGCTCCAGTGTAACACTTGACAGCTTTTTGTTGTCACCTTTAACTTAATGACGGAAGAGATGTACAGCCGTTTTGATGTGTTGCAAAGCCCAGAAACCACAGCGGAAATATTTGGATGATAACTACCTCTCATACACGAGAGAGAGCGAGAGAGGTTTATTTGATCTGAAAGCATCAATGTTTATAACAGCAGTGCAGTTTGGGTTTGAGCAATGTGTACTGTAGAAATTTTTATAGATAATGTTTTTATGCCAGGGGCAATGAATTCCGATAACAAGCTGCACGTAAATAAGGCATCTTGTTCATTTAAAATTCCCTAAAGCTTGGCTGGAAATGGCGGATATGTCGTGCATGGAATGCAAAATATTGCTGTATGATACAGAAAAATACCGTAAAAATACCATACAAATAATCTTTGTTGTCATTCACTTCTCTCACTTTCCCATAAAAAAGATCTCAGAGAAACCAAATTGTTGATTATTTTGGTCTGAATGTTTATTTTATTGTTATCACAAAGGACACCACTTGCATCCTCCCACTTTAAAAATTCCTGCTTGGTAGAACTTGTTGAGTTTTCTTCCTTGCTGCAGGTGTCGCTTTCTAGAGCATTCCTTTAGGTCAGACCAAGACACATTCTGATTGCTTTGTGATTTGTTAGTCCCACTCCCTGTTTGAAGCTACCCCAGGGCACCAGAGCAATTCCCCTCCATCGATCGAAAGCATCAACAACAGGAGCTAATGTTCATGGCACATTATTTGATATTAGGTGTATTGTTAATCCACATCCTCCTCTCATTTATAAACTCAATTTAATAGTTATTGAAGTTCTAAAATTAAGAAATTTCAGTATCACCTATCACTTTAAAAAATAAACTTTATTGAGGCAAAGGTAACCTGGCTGATTTAAAGGTATACTTCACTCCAAAATTGAAATTCTGTCAGAATTTACTCACCTTCGAGTTGTTCCAAATGTGAATAGATGTATTTGGTCTGATAAACACAGAGAAAGGTATTTGGAAGAATGCTTTTAACCAAACAGATCTCTACACCCACTGACTCTCATAGTAGGAACGATTATTTTATCATTTCTTTGTTCTATTGAACACAAAATAAGAAATTTAGAAGAATATAGTACAGCAAACAGTTCTGGGCCACTTTTGACTACCATTGTTTTTTCCTACCATGGGAGTCAATGAGTGTTGAGATCTGTTTGGTTATTATCTGTAAGTATTATTATATATTATCTGTGTTTATCGGAACAAAGAAATGTATACACATTTGGATCAACTCGAAGGTGAGTAAATGATGTCCGAATTTTCATTTTTGGGTGAAGTATCCCTTTAACTTATTTCCTACAACTTAAATATAAAGTTGAAATTGGTTAGACTTGATTTAACACATCTTGTTGCATCTTTACCTTTTGCTTTAGATTTTTTCACAGTTTACAACATTCATCCATCTATCCATTTTCAATCTTTCCATTCTTAAGACTAAACATAACGGTCTGAGGGATCTTGTTTACTCTCTTGTGTTTACTTACTCTCGCTTTGCTTCTCTCTCTAACCCTCTTCAGGCCTGGTCCAGTTATAGACAAAATTAATCTCATCGTAACTGAAAGATGTACTCCCTTCATGGTCTGCTTTTACTGTAAAGAGGCATGTTGTTGCACATGAGACCACGCAGATTTGTTTGTAGGGCCAACAAACTTTTTTTTGGGACACAACTTAATGAAAAGCTCAAATTATAGTCAATGATTGTGTGTTTATGTGCGTGCATGTATCTAGCACGTGTGTGGGCCAGTTTGGAACTAAATAATGTACTTTTGACAGGTCAAGGTCTTCTGTTATGACCTGCTGTTAATCGAGGGCAACCTCAGTGAATCATAGCAAGCCACTGTGCCGTTGGGCTGCTAAGGATAGTTTAGTTTAACACAGGTTTTAAAGACTTTAAAGTGAGTTTAATCCACTGTGTCCATTTCTGAATGGTCTTTCTGTCAGCGTAAATCACATTTTTAGCACTGACAATCCACACTGTCATTGCTAGAGATGAAGTTTTATTCAAACAGCATAGTAAATATTTGGTAGATTTAAATATTTTGCCATAGTACTACGTTAAATGTTAGCTTGACACTTTGGTTGCGTCCGGAAGCTCTAAAATGCTGCCTTCGGAGGCAGTATTTCAAGGTAGGAATCCAATCTTTGCTTTACTTCCTGTCTCCTGAGACACCTCCATCAGGTCGGTTTTTGAAGGCAGCATAGATGTATCCTTCGTTGCCTTCGATGTCCCACAATTCTATGTGTGAGAGCTCATGCGGGGAATGTGATTGGTTGAGCAGGGTCGAGTTCAAAGAAATTAAATGGCATCCAAGAAAGCCGCTATAGCACAGTTTTCTCTTTGTACAAATTTTCATGGCATTTCAATCGAGAAAATAATTTTGCAGTTTTAAAATACTCGATAAATTATTCAAACAGAGTTACATTATGGTGCCTCTGAAGGCTGTCCGAACGTGTTTCCCAGAGCTGCCTTCATGACTTAAGGGTGTCCGAAGTCATTGCCTCATTAGACAGCGAGGCAACAAGTCAGCTGCTTAAGCTTTCGGGCGCAGCCTTTGAGTACATTTTTTTTAACTGACATTGTGAAAAAAGGACAAAAATCTGTCCTATCATGACATCTTTGCCACATTTTTTCAAACCATATATGGATGTTCGTGCAAAATAACTGAAATTTTCTTCCTGACGAAAGAGGCTCTCTTTCTTTTTTCTCTCTTAATTCTCTTTCTTTTGAGTGCACTGATCACCCCCTTATTAAAATCCTTAAAAATCATGTAGCGTACTGTAGAATAGTGCCAATCCTACTATGAAAAATACCAGCGATGAGGAGATGAAAGGCGTTGACAGATGTCTTTACATCTGATTTCAACTCAGTGAGTTTTTTGTTTGACATGCCATCAGCTTTGCACGTATGATATAGTTTCTAACATCCATGCTCACACTTGTTCAAACAGAGGGTCAAAGGTTACAGATTGAGAGTGTGCGAAGAGGGCATTTTAAGATTCTTTCCTCCACTCAGTCATGAGATTATCACGTATTCTTAGAAAAGGGGAGATGACATCATGTAAGAATGAAACGGGAGAATCAACGATGTTTACCAGAGTTTAATATTTTAATCTTAGCAGTAGTAATGAAGAATGTATAGTAAAGGAATACAACATTCCCTTCATGGAGTAGAGAGATGAAAGATGGATCTATTGTAAAGAAAATAGAACAATATTCCCCATTGATTTATGTTTATGTTCTTTCAGTTCATTCTTTGTCCCTTGTCTTACACCCTCGGCATATAGCCTGAAGCTGTATTTACTCTATGCTTTGAAATGGATTAGTGTCCTTTTCTTTCTTTTCTTCCTTCATATGTTCTTGGTGGGCTTGCTTTCACCCATTCCTTCAATTCCTTCATGTACCCCACCCTTCTCTGTCAACCCTCGCAAAAACTTGTCCCTGCAGGGCAGAGCCCCTAGGCACGCACTTATTGGATGGTCTGAAGGTTCATTCCACTACTGTTGTTCAAGAGATATGGATTGATGTAAATATAAAGGTTGACATTTACAGTAATTGTAAGTATAGGAAGCTATAATGCAAAAAAATATAGTTGCATCTTGCAGTTATTAAGTGTTTTGAAAGAGAGCCTGTTATTGGAACATATGTCTTTTGCCTCATAGACCTCTACCATTCTTTCTTACAGTTGTTACTTAAGTGTACTGTATATTCATGAATACCTCTGTTTGTTACTCTTTCTTTTTTATGATGTGCCCATCTATGAGTTAAATGAACAGTTATCCGTAGTTTGCTGCCAAGAGGTCTGATGTAACTTTGTGTGAGCTTTGTTTGAGCATGAGCCGTCTGAAGAGGCTTTACAGTGCCAGGGGAAGGAGGCACTGACATAATGTGTTTTCTACATTCTTTTAACATACATACAATCAGATTACAGTACATGTTTTATTTTACTCTTACTAGTTGCGTTTGACAAAATTATAAAATCACATCAACTACCAAAGCAAGTGTAGATACTGTTGCAATGAACTTCATTTCTTCCTCCTTTTCTTTTGGTTAAAATAGGACCTTCTCTGTCTCTCACATTTCTTCCACATCTATATATTTATGTAATACTTAGATGGATGTGTAGATATTCCATATCCCATTTAGATACAATGAAACACTGAACATCATGATCAAGTACTGTCATGTGTCATGTTATGGTTAAATTAGAGCACATATTCACATATTCAGTGTGCTCTATAGCTTGAGGTTGTTAAAAATGGATTTAAAAATGTTCAAACCCCCGCTTTCAGATCTTAGGCCCCGGAGCTAGACATTCCATGATAATATTCCCAAATCCATGTCAGGGGCTGGCCCCAGGTTATTCTGCAACTGTTGGATAAGCAGCTGCTGAACCCCCTCACCTACACAAACCCACCGCAACCCTGTGTGCACGGCACTAAACCAAAGCTAATAATATTAACAAGATGTGTAACCCTTACACAATTAATGTCGAGGCTGCTCAATATGGCCGCTCTACCGAAGGAAGACCTTCCAGTAAAACGAGTCAATAAAAAAGACTGACAATTCTCTGGGAATTCTCTGAGGCACTTGCCAGCCTGTGTGCAGTAGATGAGTCAACATCTAAAAAGGTATTTTTGCGCAATTTAAGCTTTGTGAACCAAAGTTATGATATAGTTCATGTCATGTTTAATTATTGATCAGAAATATGCTGTTTTACTGAGATTTTTGTCAACGATTTTAGAAATATCTGCCTTTCTCTATTCAAATAGATGGGACTTGCTTTGACGTAAATAGCTGCCCAGAGGCGTTGCAAACATGGCCGGCGAGTGGCACGACTTCCGTAAACAGACTTTGACTAAACACAACCTTCGCTTTTGATCTCTTGCATCATTACCAACAGCTCTGAGACTGTTTCTTCTACCCATCTGGTTAATCAAAGTATACAGACATACTTCCTGATCTTCTTATTAGAAACAAACCCGCATTTACTTACTATGGGATGGGTCCTTTTTACCCATCTTGTCGCCGCTATCTAAAAAGTCTCATCACTCTCTCTCTGTGACCTTTTTACCTACCTGTCTCACCTAGTTGTCCTCTAACTCCCCCAGGGCAGATTTAAAGCAGATCTGACTGGCTTCTGTTTTAAACCTTCAGTCTGCAAAAGACAATGACAGTTTTCTGTTCATTAATCATTATAATGTGGTGATATATTTACATGTGGGGCGGAGAAAGCAAGTAAATAAACTGTGGTGCTGATCCTCATGGTTAAAGGTTTGTAGATATTAATAGCCGATGGACCAAAGGTGAAGTTTTCAGCTCATTGGTTGGCTAAGCTTTAATTCAGCAAAGTCATTATGTCTCACAATGTTTTACAGCTATATGTGTGGTCTGTGGTCTCAGTTAATGGCTGTGGTTAAGACTTTTTAAGGTAAAAGACAAGTAGTATGAAAGACAGCTGCATTCTACTGGTTCGGGACCAGGTCACAGCACAGGAAGTATTGTATTAACTAGTACAATATGAACTACAACTCTCTTAGCTAAGTTCTTCGCTAGGTAAATACTTCACCTCCTTGGGATATTTTGGCCAATGGACTTTAAAGCATTTCATCAGACCAGCTGTTTGAAATTCCTCACAATTCTGGAACCGTTTGTCCATTTAAAAACGCTAATAAGCAAATAAACAAATAAATAATCAGCATCTGGACACTTACGCAAACGTTTAGTTTCTTTGTTTTTTGTGTGTTGGCAGTCCTATATTGTGTGGCCATTTTCTTTTCTGTCCAATAGTCCAGAGAGGATACACAACTGTAAAATATACACAGTTTTATCCAAAGACATGCAAGCGTGCATATCTTTGTTTATTGATGATAACCATGCTCACATCCTGCCGGTTCTGTCATGTATTTACTCATTCTCTGTGCGCCTTAGGATTCTGGCATTCTGGGGTACATAAATACAAATTTCAGTTCTGTTCATTTATTAATATCTGGCTTTGTAGTATTGATTACATGGATAACTGCAGGTTTTAATATGACCTTAAATATTCCAAGGTTAATGTAAAGTCTTGAGTCTGTGGTCTAGAAAGCAGTACATACTTGAAGAAACAATTGATTTTATGACAGATGACTCATGTGCAAAATGTATTCTTTAATGAGAATAATTATACACAGAGCAAACGCATTTTGTTTAGTTTTTAAATATTTTAAATATTTATTTCCAGTATTCAATAAGTTTTTTATACTCACAAAATCCTGGATTTATTTTAGTTACTGAGCTTTTACAATGGATTATGGGATATGCAGAGGTTTATATTAGACAGCCTTTGATTAAAACAACCTTTCTGTTGGACGTATGACTATGGAAACTTGTAAAATGCTGCCTATAGACAAAACGTTTAAAACAGAGCAAACACACATTAAAACAGAGTGTAACTTCACTCTCAACAGACCTTCATTTATAAAACCTTTAGCTTCAGCACTGTTTAGAAATACATTGGTTTAACAGTTGAAGCCGCCACCAAAAAAACAAGAGCTGATTGCTTGTGTCGATGATGGAAAAGAGCCTACTTCTCTTAACACCTTTTGCCAGTTGGGACCTTGCTTAATTTCATCCGCTGCCCTCTGTTTAGATTAGACAGTATCTTAATGGTTCCCTGGTGGGGCTTCAAAGCCTCAGATTTTGACCTGCTGCTGAGCGCTGGTTTCCTGTAGTGGTCATAGCAGGTGGTGTGCACAGTAATGGACCTGCAGTCTAAAATGCTCTGTTTCCCTCAACAGTCGTAGTAGATCAAACTTGCTGTCAGAGATGTCTATACTTTTAAGGACTTTTGGGGGGAAAATATTTTCAACTTGTATTTGATGTTGTGCATTTATATCACATGTCAAAACTCCTTAGAACTGAAAAAAAATTAACATACAGATTTCAGCAAATGAGTAATTGTCTGCCCCACCCTTCTAAGGCCATTGTAAATGCCTCTTTCCCACTTTGTATTTAGTGATTTATTTAATATAAAAAATATAGTATAATAAAAATTGAGTAGTAAGTTGCTAGAAATCAGTTTGTCTAAAATGTGCTTTAGAAAATGGGGACGCCGTATGTCGTGTCTCGTGACATTGTATACCATTACATCTGGTATGCATACATAGTATATCTACAGTCTAACATGTTTGGACACTTAGACAAACATTGGATAGGTAATTTATCAACATGCATGTCTTTGTTTATAAACTGTATTCCGTCTTTTGTGGACCCAAATGCGCTAGAACATGCCAAGATGTTTTTACAATCTCCATGTGGGTTTTCCATCCTAAGAGATACAAAAGACTTACATGTTTTTCTTAACTCATGCTAGTAAACGTGCAAGTTTATGTTAGCTGGTACGGTTTTCCTGTGTTGTAAATCAACCGGATCAACATCACAAATATTCAGTCCATACCTAGAACGTGTTGGGATAAATACTCATCTTGCCCGCAGGGACAATCGTAGCGTTTTTTAGATTTCACTGTCTTTTTTTTACACTCCTAATGGGAAACCTCCATAATGGGGCTCCATAAGTGTGTGGTTGCCTGAAAAGATAATATTTTCTTATATTTGAAAGCATGACCGTGGACATCTCCCAGTGGAGTTTACAGATACAGGCTGTACTAACAACTTTCTTAGTACCGCAAACTGCGAGCTCACCAACCCCCACAAGCCCAAATTGGTGGTCTCAGTTCTTCAGCTATGGCCCCCTTCCCCTTTACTCATCTTTTCTTTGACACGACCCTGTGATATTACTCCAGCTTTCAAGTGGTGTTTCACACCAGCCAGAAAGTTTTTCTACACATACTTTGGTTGATCCGAAAGGGAGCAAACCTCCCACCTTTTCCGCATCTGGTAAAAAGCTTTCACTACATCCCACTCAAATATAGAGAACATGCAGCATAATGGACAATATTTTCCCCTGAATGCCTGTTTGTCTGTCTTATACCTCTCTTTTGTCTTTCTATTTATTGTGCATTTTGCTGTGACATTATTAGGTGACTATTTTAGACACTGAATATCAGTTAATTTTCTATTCCAAGTAGTATTGACAAGTGCTTGATACAGGACATCAGTCTCTTTTTATTCCAGCTGTTTGTGGATCCACATAGTTTTGTGAGGGTTGCCCTGGGAGCAACGAAGACTCTACACAGACACTGTCTGGCTGAAATAAGCCTCTGTGATGGGTTGCCACAGGCAAAGGATTTAATTTGTTTTCATGCCCCAAACATCTCAATAACAGTAACACACTGGTAAGGGGGGGGTGGTGGTGGTGTGGTGCCTGTGTTGCCAGGCCGAGTGATGATAGTATATTGACATGAATGGACTGTGAGTGGCTGGACATTGGGAGTGGTGGTTGGTAATGTATCTGATATTGACCAAATATGTTGTTTGGAAAATCTATAGTCCTGAAACATGTTTGGATGTGTTTTTAACGGGGTGAAATCCGTGCATTTTGCTTGTGTGCTACATGCTTGCCGCCTTTTTCCAGCCAAGTGAATGACATGCCTGGAAGACTAACCATTTATGGTCTTAATATCTATTCAGGTTTGTTTGTCTAATTCTTTATTGACTGTAAATTTCATGACTCAACAAGATGGTTTGGAATTTAACCTTTAAAAGGATTTCGCCTTTAAAAAGCTATTTAAAGCATAATTAGATGGAGCAGGATTTGTTTTGAATGATAAATGAAGTTCATTCTTATTTAAGTCATTAAATTAACAAACGAGTAAGAAAATAAATCAATCATTCACAGACACAAAGACATACATTTATTAATACAGAAAAGGTGTCTATTTTTTAACAGGTTCAACGTGAGTGTTGCCTCTTCTGTTCTCTATTTAGAGCACACTCAGTGTCTGCTTACTCCTTTTTTGTGTTTAAGGGGCTTCCCTGAAATAGATAAAGTGGACTGATCTACCAGACATTCTGCACTACTGTTTCACTTGGGCATTTTTACTTTGCTTGACCCCTGCTCTCCTTCACTTTATCTTCCTCAAATCATACATGCTTTTCTATTCTCTGAAGATCTCTGTAGATTGTGATGTCTCCCATCTGTTAACCATCTTATTTTATTAGTTCCTGTTAGTCAACACAAAATTACTTAGTATAGTAGTAAAGTATCATTAGAAAATAATCTGAAAATACTGAAATACCCAAATTTGCGTGTGAACTAGTGTTTACATAGCATGGAATCCCTAAGATCCTTGCCCAGTGACTATACGTTGTCAAAAATCAGATAATCATAAAGGTAAATAGCTTTTCTTGAAATGTCATTCTAGAATCACATTTATTTTCTTAAGACTTTTGTATGGACATTAGCACATACAAATGCATCTATGCTTGCACGTTAGCACAGGTTCATGTGCTGATGACTGACAATTAGTTATTTGATGGGGGGTTTCACAGAGCAAAAGCCTTAGGGTGGGCCTCATTGCACTAACCGCCATTAACCTCGGATGCCTGAAAGTCAACCGGGCAGAGAAAGGCCCCCGCAGTGTTCGAAACCTCTGTGCACCCCACTACAAAACTCAGCATGCCTTTCTATAACAACACATCATCCCTTGTTATTCTATACCCACGATCTGAAGCAGAAATGATCACCGCTTCTCCTGTACCCTTATATATTCAAACTAAAATGTCAATCTGACACCAAGAACATTCCCTTACGGCAATCTCGGTGCCCCTGCATCCCAATAATTATCCTTTCTGCTAAATCCTAGAAGTTCCTGAAATCTTGACCTTCATGGTTGTTACTAGCATAGACATTGATATTGCCCCTAGTATTCAGAATAGAGGCCGAGCAATTTTCGTACATAAATAGCCCCCCAAAGCTTGAATATTGAGCTACATCCCTGGTGGTCTTGCTGAAACTTGTTGAGCCTTCGCCGCATACTTCTTTATTGAGATTGAGGGGAGGCAAAGACAATGACGGGATGTTTTTATAAGAGATAAAAGCTTTAGAAATACCCTTGATACAGAAAATGTGAACATACTTTAAACAGTCAGTATAATGTAACGGATCTAAAATAAAAGATAAACAGCCTTGCCATGATTCAACACATCTTTCATTTTGTACACTCAAGTACAAATATTATAAAAACTTTTACTCAAATTGTATTATTAGACTTCCATCTTAATCATTTCTAGCAATTGTTGCAAATTGATGTATTCAAGAACATTATCTTTAAAACAGCTTTTTTTAAGATACTGCATGTATGGTATGCAGTATATAGTGTGTATCGATATACTGTATGTATCCTGACCTTTTCATCCCAATATGACCCCTGAGCACGCACTTTTTCTTATTACCTTAAGTATATACAGCCGTGGAAAAATTTGAATACCATTCCAAAATTTTAATGTTATCAGCATTTGTAGATGTATTGTGGCTATTCCAGTCCGGCTACATATAAATGGCAAATTCAGAAAAACTTTGGAGTTTGCTTGTAGAAACTTAGGTGGTGTTTACATAAACCCGTTGTCATACGAAAAATGTGTTTTAAAACGAAAACGATCCTTGTTCATACTGCCGTTTCCACATGCGTTTTAGGAAAAAATATCTGTGTTTACACAACACCACTGAAAATCCATGTCACATGACCATTCAGACACGCAGGGCATGCGCAATTAGGTGTGTTTGATTTCATCCGGCGCCATGCAGCCCGATCGACGGATGACATGGCAGTACAGAGTGAGCTATTTATAAGCATACGGCACTCTATTCTCTCTCGCATTGCCGTAATGTCACAGTGTTGTTTCGTGTACACAACGCAGCTTGAAGTTAAACGAGCCTGTTGTTTACACGGTCCTTGCGAGGCTGGTCATTGTTGCCTTCAGGTACCGTCATGTCTCATATGACTGGGCCTTACTCAGGGTAGCAAACACAATGATACAGACGAACCAAACAATAAGGTGGGTTTCACATTTAGTTTGATTGCCTGGTCCGAAACCTAATTCGATTGCTCCCCCCTCCCCCTGCACCCACTGGACTGCGTTCATATTATTATTTTTGGGTCCGAACCGCGGGTCCTTTGCTTCATCAGTAGGAGAAGGCGTCAAAATGCATAACATTGCTCGTGTCACTTTTATACATATATGTTTTTGAACCGTTAGTTTGGTTTCCAACTCTTCAGTACATAGTGGCACTTTCGTGCTTTCCTGCAAATGCTCTTAAGAACGCTGAAGGCGAACAGAAATGAGATAGGCTACTATAGGCTAAAGCTCTCTATTTGGAGCACGGCAACCCCAGCATTTTCCCATCAAAACGGGGTCTGCAGTGCTTCAAAATGTCTCCGGTTTCGGGGGTCGGGAACGCCGAAGTGGACGCCAGACGTAACCGTAGCAAGAGTTAAACGTTTTTAAAGGAAAATTTTTGTGTTAAATTTGATATTACTTAACATGTTTTACTGGCCTTGCTTGGTATCTAGATGTCTGTTGTCAGGGGGACTAAACTGGCAGTCAGCAATCCACAGGGTGTCACAGCAGGCGGCCGTATTTCAAAAGCCTTTCCCACCTCTTCGTTAAGAGCACCAATGTTATCCCATTCACCCCCCACCCCAATTCCCTGCTGCCCAATGACCAAACCTTTATTTTCAGACCATTCCATACAGTTCGTATACCGTTACTGTGTACTCTGGGATTCATGAAGTAACAAAGCTGTATTATGGATAACTAAAGATTCCTCTAGTGAAAACTTTTTTGTCACCTTCATAGACACTATAGAGATTCTGTGGCACACCCTCCGCTTGTTGTGCTAAATAGGCTATTATAGGCACTGGTTCTATTTCCATAGTCCTTAAGAGGTCAGGAGAGGGCATATCTCACGGTGACCGGAGGAAGCAGTGTAGCCAAAGTGTACACGCAGAGAGAGGAACATGAGCCAGAGTCAAGTTGTTTAGCTACATTTAATGAAAACTGGCAGTGAGGTGTTGAAAGGTGCAGGTTTGTGTTGATTTAGTTCTGCTGTATCTAGTGGAATGTTTCCTGGCATTAGTGTAAATCTTAGACATAATACCTGTGGCCTGACCACATCTATTTCTTCACTTTCTAGCAGTTATTTACTCCTAATCTGTCTCGATTAGCGAGAGCTTGACAGTCTTGACATGATTGTAAAATTCAGCAGCCTCTTGTCAGATTGTCACGCGCACCACCTTTAAGAATTCATGTCAGTTCATTTTTCAGTGATGATAAAGACGGTACGTGACTGACCGCTGTGAACCAAGTGTATCTTGTGGACATGGTGAACCAAGGATGACTTTGTCTTTCGGGTTCAGACTGGCTCAGTCGTGGTTTAGTGCACTTGTTAATCAACAGTTCGGAGCAAGAATGTTTCCAAGTGATGGAAAAAGCTGTTCTTGGGTCTTGGTTTTCATTTAAAAAGAATTAGCAAAATTATTATAACCTACCTGAAGCACACATGCACAGGACCTTTTTCTTAACAATGCAACTAGGAGCCGAGAATATGAATGTTCACGTGAATAACCTTTAGCACTTAGTTTTAACTAAGCCTTCTATAAGATTATGGATTTAACAGGCCACACAAAATCCAGCGTACATGGATCCAGTGTAAACTGTTGCATGCTTTTCACTTTTGTTAGACCGTGTACCCTGCAAGTCCAGAGGGCACCTGTGACCTGATTTTAACCCTCGGTCACTGCAAGCCCAGATCCTACATGAAGATAACAGTGAACATGAATATTCTGCTGCGCCACCACCTGAAATCGCAAAGAGGCTTTAGGCAGCTTTGTCTGAAACATGTTCTAATGGCCTATGATTGTAATCTTAAAAGAGTTGGTCATGCAAATGTAATTAGTCAAAGGAAAAAATTTGGCCAACAGTTAAAGTGTATCTACAGATAAATTTGCTGTGTCATAGTCCAGCATTCAATTATTCAATGAAAAACTATATACCTCTATTCTAGATTACCTTAAAACATGTTTTTTGTATATATAGCCGTGGAAAAAGTAGCCTATTTCAAAATTCTAAACCAGTTTTTCTGACTTCACTATTTATAGGTATGTGTTTGGGTAAAATTATCATTATTGTTTAATTCTGTGAACTACTAACAATATTTCTCCCAAATTTCAAATAAAAATGTTGTTTCCTATTGCATTTATTTGCATAAAATGAAAACTCAACAAACGGTTCAAAATAACAGAAATTATGCTCTGTATATCTGTTTCTGATTATTACATTGTTTATGTGATAACCTTGATTTTTATCAGTTTTCACATGTCTTGTCATGCTGTCAATCTTACACATTTGCCGCTGGATGACTTTGTCACTCCTGAGGTTTGATTGTGTTCCACAGACACTGGACTGGAATAGCTACAAAACATATTTTTTCCACGGCTGTGCTGCATATGTAAACTTTGAGAATGACTATCATCTAAAATAAAAACAAAATTGTACAACTGTTGGTTTCCTTGCACCAGTACTTAACAAAAAAGTGGATGCTACCTTAAAAGGTCCCTGTTGACATTTAGTCAGCTGGCTGCTTTCTCGTTTGGCCTGACTAATTGTCATTGTCTTTTCCTGCTTCAGTGGATCTAATTTAACAATAGATCTAAAATTGCTAAAAAAAGTTTCAATAGGGATGTTCCTATAGATGTTTAAATTGAGTGGGTGTGTAGAGCAGCAGGTGATGAAGAAATGGCTAGTTTTAGAAAGGTTACTGGGACTGGCAGTAGGTGGGACACTTCAAATTTCTGTCCTTCATTCGTAACTCTCCAGGATGTAGGATACAATCCCAGCAGGCTGTATCTGGTGGTTCTCTATCTTTGTCCCCTGGGTGGGCGTGGTCTGGTGGGGATAACTGTAGGTATGAGTCTTCAATTATCATTGTAAAGGACCCCACAGAAAGGGGTGTGGGAGGTCTCACTTGGTGTCATAAGATCAACTCGGCTCCCGCTGTGGGACCATCAACACCCTTGTTTCTGTTACTGTCCACAAAACCAGCTGGCCTCAACATCCAGCTGAAGGCAAGGTCACACTTTAAATTCACCTTTTCCCCCTGCTCTCATAGGTCTTAGTCTGTTATCTGTCTGTCTCTGTGCTGTTTCTACTAAATAAATGGAAGATTCCTCTTGATTTATGTGGACATTGATGTGGTTGTGACCTTTTGAAAAAAGAAAAATGCGGTAATGGAATATCTGAAAGTGAAGGGACCAAATAAAACCAAACACAAATCACTCCTGTTTTACGAGTTCAGGATCCCATAGAAAGTCCATTGGTATAAAGGATCCCTTATTTAAAGCTTTCACATTTTTACTCCCTCCTCACCCTACTTTGGCCATATGACTTCGCCTTCCCTTTCTTTTCTCTCTCTCTCTCTCTCTCTCTCTCTCTCTCTCTTTTATGTCAGGTGGGGGTAGGACATTTCTATGTATGTCTTTGTGTTCTAGACAGGCGGGTTTAGTCTCATATCAAATAGGCAGTAATGGATAATCCTCATAACAACATGTTTGAGTGACAGGTCTGATCTCACTAGAGCTTATGTGTGTATATGTGCGGGGTGTAGATGTATAGGGAGAAAGACTTACATGAGGTTTTAGCATGTCTGTGATTTATGTTAAAGGATTCAATTTTCCACAAGAAATAATACTTTACAATAACACATGTTTTGACTTCAGTCGTATCAGTAAGCTAGAAAAGTTTCATTTCCAAATAAGGATGGTTTTGCGTGATGTTGAATTCAAGGTGTAGTATCCATTGAAACTTAATGAAGCTGAACCAAAGTATTGTCTTCTCATATTAAAGTCTGTAAGAAAAATGTTCAGTATGTTTATTTCCCCCTAAAACTCACTCATAGGAGTATTGTCCTCAGAACATCTGCTACACCCAAGTAGTTTATTTTCCTAATGAAGGAAAGATCAAAGAGAGGTTATAATGGTTTTAAAGAGGTCAGGTCTTCTTGACCATGTTTTCCCTGTGATATTTCAACTGTCTGTGTATGAATACCATGTACTGCTGAGTGTCAAGTAATGTTTTCACGTTCTTTGTTCTTCTGTCTTGTCATCATGTATGTATTACCAGTGACCGTTTGATCTCCTCTTTGAGATTTGTATCTCGGTAGATGTCTTTATATCTCGCATGCATGCATTTAGTCGACCACCGTGCTTAGCCCCTCAAGGTAGGAGATTTCATTGAACTTATGATCTATCTTTTTAAAACAAATTCGTTTAGGCTGCATAGATTTACATAACTAATCTTTTTTAAGACCTCTTTCCTACATCTCTCCCCAGACACCAGCATGCCATTTATCAGATAGATCATATCAATCCCATATTCACTAGCCCACTTCAAAGAGTGTGGGGTAATGTAATTTGCCAGATAGTGCTACCCTCTGTCATTCTTATCTTTTCTATTTGAGATAATAGAGGACAGATAATTAGCAACGTATATCGCAAAAAAGAAATTGATCAAAAAGGCAGGATGAATTTGTGTGGGAATAAAGAACCAAAGTATTAAGGGAAAGCACGCCGAGTACTGAATACAGGTGTGTAATAGAGCGTGGGAATTGGACAAATAGGTGTAATGGTTATTGACTGTCATAAAAGTCATAAAAGGCTTTGATTGACAGTTTGGGATGACAGCCCTTAGTTGCTTCACTGAAAATAGTGTGACCTTCAACCTTTTTCCCTGAAAGTCTTTTCAGGTATTTTTGGCAATCATGACCATTTCTTGTTGCCCAGTGCTGCACAGCTGCATGCAAACATCTATTGACATAGAAAATAAAACAAGGCATCTCACACTTCTTTTCTTTGTACTTATATGTTTTGCTTACTTTTAAAGTAATTGCGGTAAGACAGTTTGTTCACTTTATCAAAGTGATAGTTCGCCCGGAAGAAAGAAAGTCATAAAGGTTTGAAATGACAAGAGGGTGGGTGAATGATGACAGAATTTTCATTTTTGGGTGAAGGATCCCTTTTATTTGTAAAAAAGCCTGCAGTACAAATAATGTTAAACGCAGAGTTTGGAGTAATACTTTACAAAAAAATGTATGTTACATAGCTTAATGGCATTATGAATAAAACAAGTACCTTTTTGACTTACTTAAATTACTTAAAATAAAAAAATGCATGTTATAGTGTAGTTGAAGTGTATTTGGATTGTTTTCTTTTAAGACAAAATGTAAAATGCTCTCTAATTTGAAAGTCACTTTGGATAAAAGCTAAATTAATAAATGTAAATGCTGGGGCATAAACTCATGATGGGATTATGGTGGGTGTTTCTGCTTTGAAGCAGTGGGTGCCTTTTTGTTACCTGCTCGGGATGGGAGGATGGAGTGGTTGATTATTCACTTACTTAAACATTTTAATCTAGCACCTGCTATTAAAACACACCACTGACATCGGGTGTGTCCAGCCTCTCGTGCAGATAAACCCCTTACCCCAACCGACAATGGGTGTGATTTGCGTCAGCATAACATGTCAACCCGACAAGCACTATTCAGTACCAGTCAACCCGACATCAAGAATTTATGATAACAATCATGCCTGGAAAACAGCCAGCTGTGAAGAAAAGGGGACGTGTCTGGTCGCATCCACTACTTCACTTTTTCACCCCTATTTCTTTTCGCCCACCCCTCTTTTCTTTTCAGTACTCTACATTAAAAGCTTTTTGAACAGATCAGTAAAGAATCTTTTGAACGTTCATATAGCCTTAATATAGATGGTATTATTTGGGTTTCGAGTTTACTTTATTTATATAGCACATTTAAAACAGCCACGAGACTGACCAAAGTGCTTCACAAAAGACACAGCATCACAAGAGTAGAACAAGACAGATTAAAGCCGAGAACCAGAATAAAACAGGTGGGTTTTTAAATAGACCTAAAGAAGGTCTCACACTAGGGGCCATTCGGATTTCCACTGGCAAGTCATTCCAGAGACGGGGACCAATTACCGAGAAGGCACGGTCACCTCCACGCTTCAGTCTGGAATGTGGAATTAAAAGAAGGTTCTGGTCACCAGATCTTAGACTTCTTGAGAGCCGAGAAGCGTGATCCCTTTTTTTCTTTTTTAAAAGAAATCTAGACACGGCATTTTGGACCAGTTGAAGACGTGCAATTTGGGCTTTGGAGATGCCACAGTATAATGAGTTACAATAATCGAGACCTGAGGTAATAAAAGCATGCACCGCCATCTCCAAAGTCTTATCAGTGAGAAAATTTTACATTTTTGCAAGTATACGGAGCTGATGAAAACTGGACCCAATTACACCAGACATTTGTTTGTCAAATTTTTATCTCATCTAAAATAACACCCAGATTCTGTACCTGCGAGGACCTAAAAGCCGATTGGGATCCAAAGTCAACATTAATTGCTTTCTAATTTTCTGAAGGGCCTAAAAACTATTACTTCAGTTTTCTCATCATTTAAGGATGATTTGGGTTTTTCCTCATTGTAACAGGTCAGGGTGTGTTGACCAGGTCTCGTTTGTGCTGTTTTCTATGGTGTTGGTAAATAACAGTGTTGCACATGTAGCAAAGGATGTTTGAAAATGCCCTGAGACCATTCAGGATTAATGTCGGTAATTATGCGTTTTGTCTGGTAGTCCTTGCAGATGTTATTTCAAATAGCTTTAAGAAAGATCTTTGATAAAACGCTGAAATGGCAAGCAGGATATATCGAAAACTTCCCTGGTAACACCTGGTTCACTTCCTGAATCCCATCATCCATCGCTTCTTACCTCAACCGCTTTGACCTTCTTCAACCCAGTTGACAAGTGTTCTTGATTCTTGATGTAATGTGGATGAGGAAAACAGAGGGGTTTGAAAACGAGGACAAATATTTAGTCATTTAACGCAGTTGTTTAGTTTAGATTGCATTTCAGGAGACGGAATATTTAATTACTCGCAGTTATTGTTTGGCAGCAGAGTGTGAGTTAAGTTTCACTTTCGCTTTTGCAGCTTTATAGTCTTGTGTTACCCTCAGCATCATCTCTAAGTTACCTCATTGTCCACCTATTAAAAAAATTGACTGCATCCACATTGCCGCGACATATGGCAGAAAGTAAATAAACGACTGACAGAAATGACGCATGCTGATGTGTCTTAGGTTTTACCCATGCGCAGTACATGGATGTAAGCATAAGCAGATGTTTTCAGCGTGGATGGGCAGTGTTTGGAAAACGAAAACTGCATTTTCAAAACAAAACGCACTAGTGTAGACATAGTCTGGTTAAATTCTCAGTGTGTATATATGTAGTCTCGCGTTACTTATCACAGCTTTCTTTGCCCAAGGCTCGCCCGATTGGCCATGTGACTGACAGATAACTTCCCTGTAGCTCAGTGGTAAGAGCATTGCGTTAACAACACAAGGTTGTGGGTTTGATCCCAGGAGATTGCAGATACCTATGTAAAATGTATAGGATAATGCTATGAAAGTCGCTTTAGATAAAAGCATCTTCTAAATGTATATGTAATGTAAAGATAAAGTAATCACGTTTTGTCTTGAGCTGCTTGAGACTAGTATATATGTGACACTAAAAGTTTTCTGAAACAATCACTTGTCGGTTGTTGTCTGCAGCTGGATTTAACAGACATCCATGTGAATATAAAATTGAACTAGCAAAAACAAGGAATACAGAAAGTAATATATAAAAGAATGTTAGGAAAGCTTATCTTTGCTTTTCATGCATTTGTTTGTTTACCTCAGGCTAAAGGCTACTCATCTTTTGTGTGTACCAGTGAGTTATGAATGTCTTTTTGTTTGCTTTTTCAATTTGTCACTGTTCTTGTGTGGGGGTTAGATATATATTGCCATATATTGCTATTGTCCAACATTTTTGCATAAAATTAGAATCCTAGAACACTCCTTGGAATTTCAAAAGTTTTGAAGACTACTTTGGTCTTCTGTCGGACTTCTTTTCTTCTTTATCTTTTTCTTCTCTCTCTGTGCTCCTTCCCTCATTTCTTCAGCACCCGCCCCACTCTATTCACAGCCCTGGGCGTCTTTTACCAGCTGCCATCAAAGGCGGGCTGGCTTAATGGTGTGTAGGTAAGTCTGTTGTCAGCCATTCACCCTGCCCATGACAAAAAAGGAAAAAAGAAGTCCTAACAAAGGACATGTCCAACAGGGAGATATTTTAACCAGATCATGGCCCCACTGCAGGAATCTTTGAAAGGGGTCATTGTTTTGCACGAGACACGGGGGAAGGGAAGGATATTTTTTCTTTTTACCTATCATTCTCTTTTTGAATAAGAATTGAATTTTAAAGAAAGTTAGGCTGCTTAGATAAGTACGACATGCCAACATACTTGCACCCTCCTATGCCCTTTTATGTGGTGGGGGATTTCTTAGAAGTACTGTGGGGACAATATGATGTGATATAAAAACATTTTGCAGTATAAATGTTTTTTTGTAAAGATAGGGGTAGAAAGTCATCTATAGTATATACAAAATATATGCCCTCATTAAGTTATTAGCCAGGTGAACGTCAGCGTCTGGAATTCCTCCTGTATCTGTGAATACATAAAGACCTTTCTCCTCCTAGTTTTCATCTTGCTCTATACCGCCTCAAGCAGGCGAATGCAAGAATTACCAATACCCACGTGCATGGACACCTCTGCACACACACAGAGCGCACAAAAACACACTTACGTGCCTGTATGTGATATCCGCTGCCGTCTGGGCTCACTCCCTGTATTGTATAAATTAAATGTGTCCTTAGAGGCTATTAGTGATGTGTGACTCACAGCGAGTTCAAAGCTCTCCAGTACAGCTGAATCAGCCCAGACATGACAAGATAGAATGGAGAAAGAGGGTGTGTGCCTGTTGCTGTTTTTAAGTTAACCTTTCCTTTTTAGGCCAACCCTGTGTTTGTATTAACTAGGAGATGAGGAATTCCTCAACATATCTCAATCAAGGTTTGCAGCTGACACACAATGTCACATACCTAGACACACACATTTACAGACATATTACATATGTGTAATTCATTTTAGACCGATTTCTCTCTCATTCATTTGCTTTCAGAGTGACAGCTTTCTGTTCATGCGATCATCATCCTTTTTTGGTTGGTAGCAGATCTGTTAGAAGTTAGCTGCAAGAAAGAAGAGAATAAATGAGAAACTGTTTGTGTGTGTGAGAGAGATAGACGGAAGCACATATGAAAGCAATGGAATATACTGTAATCATCACCTTGTCCAAGAACCAACAAGTCACTACAATTTTGGTCGGCTGTTTTTGTACTGTATTTTATATACGGTATGAACGTTGTTAACATTTAGTTTGCCTCAAGGGGGATACTTCCCCCAAAAATGTAAATGTTAATAATTTACTCACCCTAATGTCATTCTTAACCGGTATGACTTTCTTCATAAGAACACAGGAGATATTTTGAAGAACATTGGTATCCAGACAACATTGGTCCCCCATTGACCATGATCATTGTCATTTCCACAGAAGGAAGAGTCATCGGACAACATGAGGATGAATAAATGATGACATTTTTTAACCAAAATTGTATTGTTTTTGGTTGAAATATCCCTTTAAAGAAGTTTCATATTTTCCTTTTAAAACCATAACACGCCTCGTTTCACACCATTAGCATTATTGTTTATAGACCCCATCTTAACTGAAAAATAGCTTTGTCTCAAACACTTTTGGGTTTCATTTCACAGCATTTCATCCAGCTGTTTATAAGGCTTGTTAAGAATTGTAACATTTGCAAGCTGCTTTATCTTTTTAGTAACCATTCCTCTGTCGAATGGAGAAAGGAAAAGCTCCATCTGCCTTTGTTGCTTGCTGCTTCCACTTCAAACAGTAGTAGCATATCAGCATTTTCCCTTGAAAATTACAGCTTAAAACACAAGACTTGTGCTTCACCTTTCATCAGTGTGATTGCACATAAGTGGATAATGTTCACACTGGCCTCAGTTGCTCAGGTTCTGCTCAGTGTTCTAGATTGATGCTAGCAAGAAAATGTGAAATAAATGACTCCATTGTTTTAGTCAATAGCTTCAGTTGCAACAAATTATCTTAAATGTTTTGTATGAATTTAGCCGAATAGATAAACAGTGAAGAATGGCGCTAGTAAGATCTTTATACATATAGTTATGTATATTATATTGCATTTTCTGTCAAAAAATCCTCCCAAACATTTTTTTATGCCAGATATTCTAATGTAATTGAACAGTTTATTCTCAGGACTAAATGCTGGCACAAGCTGAACTAATTGTTACAACAATATGAGCTGTTGCAGTAAAAATCCCAGGATTTTACTTTTTTTGTGACTGCCTATAAAAGACTGTAAAACATAAAGAGCTAATAAAAGACAGCAGAATGTTAATGCTCTGGGCAATGAGAGATTATGTTTGAAGGGCTGGCTGGATGATTTTCGAGCAAGCTAAAGTTCAAGTAACAACAGCGGGTGAAGAGAAACCTCAGCCTGAACTGGATGTAGTCGAGTCTGCCAGCAAAGTAGAAGTGTGAAAAAGATCTATTCTGGGACGAACTGGGGAAAATTCGCTCTGTGCTGATGGAGTGTACACTTGGCTACCTTCACCAACTGTTCATTTATAGCTGCTGGATTAGAAGAACTATAGATGTGCTTCTGAACATTTGTGGAAGGGTTTTAACACACACACACAAACTCTGAAGGACCTGTTGAAGCAATGTCTTCAGGTAGGCAGGTGCTGGGGCTTGCCAGAGGAGGGTGTAGAGCTTCTCACTGATCCTGCATGCCTTTAGTTAGCGTGCCCAGACTTCCGCATATGATGTATTCCGCAATGTGCCTTTGGGCAACATTGTCAATTTCAAAAGTCCAAACTGAGTGATGAGATAGTAAATTCATCGTGAGCCATGTTTTCCTACCCTGATGTAAGTGTCTGGGAAATAGGCACGCTTTTGTGTTTTATCTCAATAACCTTTAGTTACGCATGTTTAATACTTTGTATTTAATCAAAGTATT
This sequence comes from Barbatula barbatula, assembly GCF_947034865.1. Lineage (NCBI taxonomy): Eukaryota > Metazoa > Chordata > Actinopteri > Cypriniformes > Nemacheilidae > Barbatula > Barbatula barbatula. Next base: position 10,077,744 of record NC_136766.1, on the reverse strand, counting down.
AAACAGGCGTAGTGTGATAAACAGTATTTCAGTTTGCATCAGTTCACAATTTAAGGGAAAGAAAAACGATTTTATACTATTTTCTATATTTTTTACTACAAAATGTTACTATTTTATAACATAAACTATTCTTTACAGGGCTCTAGACTAACATTTGAGAGAGGTGGCACTGGTGGTACCAAGTTATTCATACATCTTTCTTAAAGCGACTTTCTTCCTTTATATGTTTATCAGTGAGTGTTTTTGGTCTGTCCTTTGTTGTTTGATGAACATTATAAACAGATATCTTTACTATGCTGCAGCCCCTTCTAGAGCCCTGCTTTCGCAGTTTCCATGACCAGTAAGATAAAAAATACTTTTTTTGCTTTGTCTAGAATGTGTTTCCTGAAATGTGTTTTTTATTTTTTTTATTTAATATACTTCTCAGCAAGTCATTAAGCATGCGTACATTCCAGCGTTTGAAGTATGTTGTGTCGCTCGGATATTTGTTGTACTTAGATGACATCCGTACATGTGTAGGTCAGTCAGTCAATGGGTGGCCGGATTTTAAGAGACCACAAAACTAAATGTAGATGAAGTTGATAGTAAAGTAATAGGGTTTGTTGGGCCTGAGGTAAACTGTGAAGTACTGAGTGTTTAAACACAGCTGTGCGAATGCACACATATGAACTGCAGACCCTTAAGAAGTGCAGCTTGAATCACAGCTAAGAATTTTTCTGCAAGGTACAGATTACAACATAACATAAATGAAAGTATGACCGTATGAAAATATCTTTATGAAGTCTTGGGTTGCCGGATAAACAGGCTAAAAGACAGTACGATTAAAGAAGGACACGTGTGTCACCACAATGTCTGTGTCATTTGTTTGATCATCTGGATAGTGTCATCTGCTATTATTTATTGAAACATTTCCTCTCGGAAGTTGGGACGACATTTGTGATTTCCAGTTTAAGTTGCTATTGATGTGCATCTGGTCCTTGTTTACAAAGATGTTCAAATGTTTTTTATTACGTTATTAAATAAAAGGTTTGCTTTCTTAATCCACTACAAATATCAGTCAAACATCAAATGTTTAAGTCACTCAGGTGAACCATTTGTACATGGGCTTCATGTCTCATTGCTTTCATTTGGGTCTATTCTTCTTTTCAAACGTTTCCCGGGCTAAAGCATCTGCCAGAGGAGTTCATCTGTCACGAGAGAAGAGGAGAAACTGCACTCACTCTCACGTCCCTTGATTCTCCTTTGGTTTTTTTCTGCCATGTTTTTTATTCTGTCGTGCAGACAAACTGCTCTAGTGCAGGAGGGGAAAAGCTGCTTAATCTCAGAGCATTGGTGTGTGTGGCCTCTATGTGATTCTTGGGATGCATATGATGTTTAACATGACATTTTGATCTCTGTTTGTCCATGTTTGAGCATTTGATTCATTGTGGGTACATGAAACTGAACATTGTGGGTGACGCTCAATCATTAGGGTCAATGTAAAGTCAATCACACACATAAATAATCAACACAAAAAACAACTTCAGGTGTGTCTGGCTTTTTTCAACTGCTATAGAGAAAAATGCTAAACACTCCGGTGTAAATGGATCCTGTCCTTTGCCTGCAGGGCTGTGTGTGTGTGTGTGTGGAGATTTCTTCTTGACTTGCACCTTTTGTCCCGTTTCAAATAGCTCTTTCAATTCCACTGAACAAGCTCAGCAGTCAAGGTGTGTCGTTGTGATGGGCTTGTTGCCCCTTGTAGTAGAGGTTTGCTTAACTCACAGTACAGGAACCTTAACGAACATATATGGCTTTTGTTTTCACTTGTCTTCCAGGTGGGTTAAGCAGTCTGAAAAGGGGGTAATAAAAGCCTTTCCACAGGGACAGGTCCAACCGTATTGGATTATCCTTCTCAGATTTCTGTATTGACAACCCCTTTAATTTACCATGTTTTCATAGGAGAGAACGAGATTCTCGATCACCTATCTTTGCCAAATTCCCGCCTGTGTGCCACCTTAAACCCCCAGCTCTCAGATTTAATGATTTGTAATTTTTAAACCTTAAGTGCCTTGACTAAATGCTTTGAGAATATTTCATGATTTCAAATTATGTAGTTAAAACAGCTAGAACAATTTGTTGATTTCTTTTTTTAAGGTGAAAAATTTGGTTTTATTGTCATGATTGTATAATAAAAATACAGCATGAACAAATGTAAATGTCAAATGTGCTAGACTATGCTCACGAAACCTTTTTATTTGTCTTTGCATTGATTGTATTGTGTATAATCCGAATCCCTCTCTTTAGATTTTCTGCCCTGTTTCTGTCAAAGAAATTAGTTGTAAACAAAAGATTAATAGAGGAAAGATGAGAGCTGTCCAGGGCGGTCACGGGTCTCTAGCCTACTTTTAACTGGTTCACTCCCTCTCTCTCTCTATTAATGTGACCCATCGACAACAAAACCAGTTTTTGAAATTGAGATTTTAAATAATCTGAAAGCTGAATAAAAACACTTTCCATTGATATGTGGTTTGTTAGGATAGGACAATATTTGACAGAGAGAACTATTTAAAAATCTGAAAATCTGTATTAAATCTGTAGCATAGCATATTAGTCATAGATATTATATCTTCATGTAACATGCTCTTTACTTCACATCATAATGGTTTTTGGCATAAAACAAAACTCGATAATTTTGACCCACACAATGTTTTGTTGACTTTTGCCACACATTTCCCTGTGCTACTTAAGACCCTGGGTCACATATATGATATTTACAAATTCGTTTAGTGATATTTTTACTCTCTTCTTAGTATTCCTCAATTATTTCCCACAACCCAATTTTCTCCATAACCAAAAAAATGCAGTCACAAGTTGAATAAGTCGCAGACTTTCTGGAGTCATGTGATGCTGTGAGTGGGCACAGGTTCCACAGGGGCCCTTATATCACCTTTACACACACACACAGACGCTGCAGACACATGGCCTTTGTGATTTGTAAATGAGGTCTTGGTTATCAGTTTAAGACCTTTGAGGTTTTTCTTGACCGTCATCCAAACACCCCTGACCCCTCGGCCAAGTGCCCACTGTCCTCAAAGCCTCATGGGGCCCTTATCCCCTCTTGTCTGCACCTTTTCATCCTTTAATCATAGTGAAATGCTATCCAGTGACCTCTAACCTCCAACAGGGGTAGACCCGCAGCTTTCATTGATCACGTTATTCGCAGGTCTGCTGAATGAGGGGGATTGCATTTCACAGAGCTTTTCCTGCAGGTTATGCTGTGATCTGATGTTTGTTGATATTTGTACGCAACAAGATCTTGTTTTGAACCTGATACTTTACTAAGCATTTGGATATACGTTTCTGGTGAGAAGTGAAATCCTATAGACTTGGATAGATGAAGAGAGGAACTGAGCCCCCTGTCTCTCAGCCTTAGAACTTAAAGGGATACTTCACAAAAAATGAAAAAGCTGTGATCAATTACTCACATTCGAGTTGATCCAAATGTGTGTCAATTTCTTTGGTCTGATGAACAAATAGAAAGATATTTGGAAGAATGCTTATAACCTGACATATTTTGTCCCCCATTTTTGGGTGAAGTATCAAAATAAAATACAACCTTTGGGGTGGATTCTTTTGACTTGACCCAGAAAAAAAACAAATCAACAGGTGGCCCCTAATAATGCATACAAAAAAACACCGTGTAGTAGTGAAATTGATGTAATACTTTGTTTTGTGTGCAATAATATCATATTTACGGTCATGACCTAAAGTGATGTAAACATATACACATTAACATTCTATACCATGAAACCTTAGAGGCCGTGTGAGTTGGGGGTTTCAAAGTAAAAAAGGACCAGGGGGTAGAAGAAATGGATGATTGGGAAGGGTGGGACATGCCTACTTTGGAATGTGATCCCATCATGGGGCGATGGGACAATAGAGGTCATCTGTATCTATGCGCACGTGAGCATTCTAGCGAGCATTCTAGTTAGGTGTCATCTGCGATGACCTGAATGAACTTTAATGTGTTTGTCTTTATTTTCTGTACAGAATATGTTTTCGTATGATGAACCGTGGGCTAAAATCCAGAGGAGTGTCTTTTGTTGAGGGGTGGAATCACATAGCACTTTCTGTTGTCGAGGGGATCTTCTCTGGCTTCAGGGAGAGAACCAGAGCAATAGATCCCCAAGTCATCAATGACACTTTTTTTACGGTCACACATTGTGACAACATATTTTCTATCAGTTATTTCTGTAAGACTCTCAAAATGTTAAATGTGTTACTGAAATGCATCTGTAATGGCAAATTTGCTTATCTGGGGAATCTGGATACTCTTTCCTGTAGTTTGATGTCAGAATAATTGTATATGTAGTATTTAATCTTGTCTCTCTGTATGCGCAGGGGACAGAGGTTCTGGAGCCATGTGCTGGACGAGACTGCACGGGACCGTGTCCATGTTTACCCTTAAAGGGTGGCAGGGTGAGTAAAATTGCTATTGTTGAGACTGTTAATACTGCGGTCCTGACCTTATTCTGTTTAACATAATCACTTTTAACTGCAAATCCAAGGCTTCAAACACCCGCACATACATTCACACACACATCTTGGAAATGTCGAGTAGCAGCGTAGGTAAACATTAACTAAGTTCTCCTGGTCCTCCGTATCTTCATCTTTTTATTTTCAAATCGTAGTTCTGAAATATAATTCTGTTTTCATAGAAACTAATCCTAACCCTTGAACAAACATTAGCAAGTCACACAGCTCAGAGTTCATTTTCCTCCACAAGCTGATAAAGATTTTCCCATGATAAAGAGTTACATTTATACATTTAGAAACAACATTGTTTGAAAGACAAAATTATTCTTATGTGAGAGACATGTTGCAGTAAAACGCAATGCAGGCATTACAACTCTAGATGAAAATCTAAATAGAGGACTGCGTGTTGGCCAAGAAGTCTCTAGAATTTATCCAGGCTACTGTTGAGTCCTGTTTATCCACACCCAGTCAGACAGTCGGTGTGTCATGAAGCATCACTGATTTTACAGTTCTGTTTACATGCACACACATTTACATTTAGTCATTTAGCAGATGCTTTTATCCAAAGCGACTTACAAAGAGTTCAGGGAGCAATAAGCGATATGTCATACAGGATACACACATACTCGCTTTTCCTATTTTTGACAGGTTTTTTTTTCACTTTCTTTTTTCTCTCGTGCTTTCTTATAGTTTATACAGATGTGAATAAATACACAGTACATATAAATCTTTTCAGATTTGAACATAAACATACATTTTTTGCTAACACATAGACAGACATTCCCAATGTAGCATGTCCGTATTTATTTTCCCCGTAGCATGTTTAACAGTTGGCACAAAGCTTAGAAATGCTCTCAGATTTAATTTATGGTTGTTGTTCTGTTTACACCAGCAGCGATATATGATGAGAGATGTTTTTATGAGCATCAGAGCAACTATGCCAGTTGTGCCCACTAGCATGACTTCCTATTACATTCCATTATTTAGGATTTTTATTAGTGACATTCCATGGCAGCGTCCCACATATCTTGAGAAAGTAGTAGTTGTTTTGCCATTCGGAATAAACAAATGTTAAAGTTACCACATATTTTCCAGGCATACACAATTTACATTTCTGCTTTAGCAGATGCTTTTTCCATAGTTATTTACAAAAGGTATCAATCAAGGTATTATAGGTATCGAAAGACCAGGCTAATAGCAATCCACTCAGGGTTAGACATGCAGTCACATTAGTAACAGTTCTTATTTAGCGCATTACTTACAGAACACAGACACATGCTGTAATCATGACACCCATGACAGAGACCTCATGACCCATTTGGCCTATTTTAGCTATTGGTGTCAGAAGTATCAGGACTTTTCGTCTGAATCATTGCAGCTCAGTCCACCCAACCATGTCTCAGTCAGGCACAGTGTCAAGCCTGAATCAGGGCAGACAAACTAGGTCTGATGGTTCAACTACATATTTGGCTATTACCTTTCATTCCAGTAATCCATCAGCACAAAGACACTGGTAGGGTGGGTAAACCATCTTTGAACCTGATTCTCCCTCACTAATAGAGCTGTGGGCTCCAAATACAACAGGAGCCAATGTGATTCGATGCAAAGTGAGTGACCTCTGAAAAGTGCAGTCAGCCGTACTGGGAATGTCTGCTTCTGAGGGAACAAAAACACAGCTAGAGAGAGATAAAGAGAGAGGAACTTGAATTTGAACCATATATAGTATGTTTTTAAACTGTCAGATAAGTGAAGATAGGAAATAATGATTTAAGTTTGTAGAAGGGTATGCTTGTAGGAAAAAATACAACGTATAAACACTAAATAAAAAGGTGAAAATAAAGAGTAAGAGAGAAAGATAGGAAGCACAGTGAGTGTGTTGACAGAGAAACATGACTGCACCTTCTGACCTCATGGCTGAGGCACACTCACTTTAGGACATTTTCCCATTTTTCGAGCCACCACAAAGAATTTTATTCGATGTGTTTATACCTGCTAGGTTAAATCCTTAGCTACAAGGTAAATTGGTTATTGTCTTAAAGAGGACATAACACGCGTTACTGAATATCATGTTGTGTGATCTTTGTACTCTTTAAATGTGTAACCACAAAAATTGCAAAATTTGTTTACAATGATTTATCAAATACATATATAGATTATAATGAAATCTACAGCTTACAATCGGTTTAAAGGTAGTATGAAAATCTTTACCATGTTTTACGAACATCTGTTTTAAACAATCCCAGAGTTCTCTAAAGATAAACATCAGCCACGATGAAGCCTCCTAAAGTACGCTCATCTTTGGTCCGCCACCCAAAAAAAAAAACAGACGCCCATACTGGACTCGTTCGGACCAATAACATCCGCTTCCAGACAGGTCAGAGGTTGCCGCTTGCTGACATAATGGTTTGGGTTAAGGGCGGCCAAAGAAAAGCAACACTCCCTTTCATGTGTGCCGAGCATGTGTGACCACTTTAGCCTCCCTGAATCAGTCTCGCAAAGTTACTCCAGCTTTAACCCGCACTGGGATGAAAGATTATCTGCTGTAGTTAATGTGGACCCGCAGTGATATACAGTATATACTGTACATATAATATTATACAGCTTGTTCAGTAAAAAATAAATAGTCACTGAGAATCAAATTAAAAATAAAACGCATGTATAGTAGGCTACACAAATGAAAATATGAGACAAATAGAAAATGTGCAGCGTGTCTGCTTATATACGTTTACCTACTGTATGTCTGAGTAAGAACATATAGCTGATGTTTTTATTTCTCTTTTTCTGATTTCACTCCGAGATTATTAAACCTGGTGTAATGGGGCTTACAATATCTGAACATGTTACAAGCTATTAACTAAGACGATAGCAAGGATTCAGGCTCATTTAAATCAAGTCCTTCAGTTCACTAACAAATATTTACACAGATAAACAAAAAGTGCCTCATGTGATGAAGCTTAGACAGTCTTGATGGTTTTCTTTTACTGGACATACGTACATCACAGTGGTTTGAAAGATATTATTCATTTTAAGAAACTTTTTACAGTGTGAGAAAAAAAACTATGAAAATGAAGACAGACCCAGACATGCTGTTTCATCCTTATTTGTGTTATCTGCTTCATCCGCGCAACCCTTAGGTATCCACAATCCAAACAAGCAAGAAGCATGTGTTTAGGTTATGCGAGATTGAACTAAACAGCTTGACTGGAGGTAGACATGTTTGCATCACTGTGAACAGCAAGGTGTCATATGTTGATTCACATCAAGAGGTTTTACCTATGTAAACAGTCTTTATTTGTTTATACTGAACCAGTGTGTCTGAGCGTTAACTCTGGTAGGTTTAGTTAACAAGATGTTTAGACCTTATGTCTGAAGATCTACATTTCCTGTTTATTGGTGTTTTGTAGCGATGTCTTTTCTGTAACCCTAAGACCCTAAAATGATGACTACCAATACAAATTCCTTTTAGGTGCATTTTGGCCTGACATGTGACTGTAACGTTTGAACCCTGTGGTCTTGGTCGAACAGGTGGGAGTTGAAAAGGTTGTTAGTGACCCACCCTCTTTGCTTGAACTCTATTGAACCTCATTTTTGTCTGGGATGAACAGTGTCCCCTGCTGGTAATCAAATGTAAGCATCAGTGAAAGATAAGTGCTAAAAAGAATACCAGCAATGGGAAAATGTGGCCTCATGCATCTCAGTACATTTTAAGCAACCCTATACCATCAAACATATAAAACAAGGTAATATCGGTAGCTGAAATCTTCTTGTTTATACAGTACATTAGCAAAATCTTTATTATCATAATCATAATAATCTTTATTTACAAATAATAGTATACTTCGTAATTATATAATTTCCATGTTTAGGATAAGTGAGTTGGAAAACAGATAGATGGATATTTTTGAGATTTTGTTCAGATTGTTCTAACAATATATTAGCTAAAACAGGAAAGGGAAAAAGTGACTTAAATTTAAGCTTCCATTGTCACTTTATAAATTAAAAGAAATAGACATGCATGAACTATGTAAGCCAAACAATCTAGTTAAAACAAAACATACATTACATTTACATTATTGATAACATGTCTTAAAAATAAGCGAATAAAGAGATGGATAAATCATTCCCTACCTACCTAACAGAGCTTCTATCACACTACAACCCATCACGCTCTCTAAGATCTCAAAACGCAGGACTTTTGATAACACCTAGAATAACTAAATCCACCAAACAGGGTCGAGCTTTCTCATACGTAGCACCTAAACTCTGAAATAGCCTTCCTGATATTATTCGAGGATCAGACACCCAATTTAAATCTAGACTAAAGACACATCTTTTCAGCCAAGCATTCACTTAATGCATAATATGCTAAATAAACCACCAGGAGATGCTGACATTAGATATTATTTACTAGAATAATTGAATTTATTATACAAAACACCATGTAGCTTGTTTGAGCCTTTTAAAAAAAAATCCATTAAAGCTGCTTTGGAACAATGCAAATTGTGAAAAGTGCTATATAAATAAAATTGAATTGAATTGAATTCCAGAAAGTCTGTGAAATACTATATATCGCTGCTGTCCTTCTGAAACCTTGTATCTTCATATTTCATGATTTTTATTTTCTTCATTCAATAAATCATAATTATTACACTGTAAAAAATATTTGTTGTTTCAACTTAAAAAATTAAGTTACCTGACTGGAATAAAAATTTAACTTAAAACACAAACTTGTTATCTAATATTTTTATGTTGAATTAACAAATTCTTTTAAGGCAGCCCAGTATCTTTTTCAATTTTTTTTAAGTTGAAACAACAAATCATGTAACAGTGTAGTCGCTTGATTTTGCAAATATCTTACTAAGAAAGTATTAAAAAGTGCTTGTCAGGTTTGACAACACAGTATGCACTTATAAAATGAATAACAAAATCATTAAGGCCCAGAGGGTTACACGCACACTAAAACACACTGTGACTAATTTATACAGTATATCACTTTTGCAAGCCTCCCGGGTAAAGATTTGGAAGAAAGAAAGCCTGCTGAGTCAGTGTGTTCACTGCTGTCTGCCTGGCATGGCTGGTGCTTTCGTTTTACAGACGGGTTGGTACACTCAGAGAAATTTGGTTATCGGGGCTGAATCACTCAGTCCACACCCTGCTGCTTTCTGATGTGTTTCCTAGCGGTGCTTCCATCACCGCTTCCAATGAACACATGGCGTGACAGGTAAAATCACGCCTGAGCCTCGCTGCCTGCGAACAATGGCTCATACCAAATCCTCAGAGCCAACACGATTAAACCGAGGGAATCTGTTGGCTCATGGATGCTGTTAGCTGTTAGCTGTTCCAACAGGAAGTGGGGTGCATGTTTGCTGGCCAGGCGAGAAGGACAGAGGGCTTAGGAGGGCAGAATGAATTCTATTGTGTCTATTGTGAGGGGGCAGATTTGTGCAATGAATGAAGCAGTCTAGTGCACGTTAATTTGACTGGAAGTCACTTTTCCATGTTTATGTTAATTCTGACGCAGATATGTGAAGAAAATATTCAAATGCTTATTTGAGGCATTCTCTTGATTTGATTGCATTTAGAAGCTATTGTATTCTATTGTGTAGTTACAGTTATCGTTTTGATGTAACTGTCGTTCCTTGGTAATTCCCAATGGTGTCGCAATGCCAATCACCATTAAACATCGACAGAAAAATGGCATGTCTGTTTTAGGCTCAGATTAAATGTCAAGTTGCTGAAGGCTATTGTGGCAGCAGTGATGCATTCCTTCATCATTCATCACTGTCAGAGAGGAATAACTTGAAGGATAAGTTACATTTTTAAGAAGTAACTGTAAGACACAGCTAGTTTCAAATAACATTTTGTTTTGGTGGGAAAAGAGAGGTTGTAATAGAGAGAGATTTTAATTATTTTCATTTATTATCTATTTAAACATTACAATGTTGTAAACTATAAACCCTCGTCTAGACTTACATAATGTACACTATTTTAATATATATTATAGGGGTGTAACGAAATGCTATGCTCACGGTTCGATGCGATACACGATACTGGGTTTACAATTGCTATTGCATCACGATATTTGAGAAAAATTGAAAATAAGAAACTGACACTCAATGACAGAATTTTCCCAAAACATGAAAAAAATTTGTACGATTTGTTACTGTGTTAAAGAATGGACAACATTCAAGGTTTAATTCAACCATCTTGTAATCCATCTGTAAGCTGATAAAAATTGAATAGATCTATCACTGAAAAATAAAACTGAATTTTAACATAAAAATATACATTTCACTTAAAAATATATTGCCATAGCTTTACAATACATATCTTAATACGATACATGCATGTACAATGTTTTTGTATTCAGACATGCGATACTTCGAGATATCGTTACACTCTTTATATCTTACAATAGGTAGGTATATACAATATATATATATATTAATATCATAATGCAACATCTTTAACTTTGTTAACTATGGTGTTGGGAGTTTTTTTGTTAATCTCTATGGAACACGAGCGCCATGCAATGTCAAAGGATTGTGGGATTAACAGTAGAAACCGTACTTGCACATTTTTAAATTACTTTTCAAATAGTACAGCATAGTAAAGCGAATTTGGGATTTCTACCACTGCTGTAAAAATGTACAGGATGACCGCTATCGCTCTATAGAGTCCAGGTATTTGTAAATAACAAACATATGAAGGGAGATTGTTGGTAGATTGTTACCAATGTAACAAAGTGAGATACACCGTGTGTTATAATTTGAATGCTTGTCGTGGCACATATGCTCTTTCACTGATTATTCGTGGAACTGCTTGACATATTCATGCCTAAAGAAAAAAGCAAAGAAACTATATACTTATCTATGGTAGTTGTGCCTTGGAGGAAACCACTTTACCATGGCACAGATGCATTCCATTACTGACAAGGGATTGAGGCTGTTTTTTGCAAGATTTCCAAGAATCGTAGGCATCTGTTAAGTCTTTGATATAATCAAATACCTGCTTTTCAGGCTATTTTTACATTTCATAACAGCAATTAATTCAATGCCAAGGAAAACATGTATAGCTAGATGCAAAAAAAAGGCAAAAGTACAGAAATATCTGCATTGATCTCATTTGTAAACAAAACAGTGTCCTGCTATGCTGTGTGTTACATTTACACTTAAGTAGCCATCCGTAAAAAAACATGCTCAGTTACAGTTATCAAATCTGTCATCATACATGTATAGCTATGTTCTTTATGCACGGTCATGTATATGATCATCTTCAAAGTTAGTCCTTGTTTTGTCTGAGAATTGTGCATTATAAGGGTCGCAGTAAGTGGGTATCTTTAACGTGTGTCTGCAGTCTCAGGCTGGAACCACCACTCAAAATACACATAAACACTATTTTTCAATTTAAGGGTTAGAGGCGTTTAGAGCCTCTAATGCATGTGTGCTGTGATTAAGGCAAATGCACTGATCCATATTTGACTTGGTTCATGAGGATGTCTTCAACTATTTCATCCCCTTTTATTATATACTGCACTCTAAATGATTTATGGAATGTAAACTTTTCTCTGGTTACTGTATCACTATTGAGAGGTAACTGTTAAAAGAGACACTCTGATGTAATTCTAGATAGTGTCGCCACCATTTGGTCAGAAGGAAGAATGTTAAGTGATAAAATAAAGCAGTGTAGAAACTCTACTACATCTACTACATGAAATGGACTCTACAGCTGTGTATGTTCTCCAGGCCGGACAGCGGACACATTTCAGCACATTTTTTATTACTGTTAAAAGCATATTTTACACATTTTTGAACCACACATACCAGTTGCTAAAAGGTTTATGGGTGAAATAATTATGTGATCTACACGGTACATGTTCTCTACTGTGTAAAGAGAGTAAAGTGTGTCTGTATAGATGAATGCAGTAAATCACATTTGGGATGTATTTCTAAGCGACACGTTCATATATGTCTCAATCTAGGGAAAGCCCGGGTCACATGGTTCACCAGGGATCATGGGTCCTGAGGGATTCGTCGGTGGCCCTGGGCCTATTGGGCCAAAGGGTGAAACGGGTCATGGGGGACGCAGAGGAACCTCTGGACAAAAGGGGGACAAGGTCAGATTAACATTCTTGTCTACAGTATATAAAGTTTATATAACCGTAGTGGTTCTTAAAGTACATCATATATTGTACAGTACACATGACACATTTTGCAGTAGATATGTAGAGAACAGAATGACTGTTTATTTTATTTATTTGACAGGGCCCAATGGGTGTTCCTGGGTTCGGTGGTAATGATGGCATTCCTGTAAGTACACAGAAGTTATGCTTTTCTATAGTCTCACCCTTCTTTGCTTGCAGTTAACTGTTTCACAATCTTGTGCAGGGACACCCTGGTCAACAGGGGCCCAGCGGACCTCCAGGACTGGAGGGGTGTAATGGCACACAAGGTGACCCAGGTGATAGAGGACGTAGTGGATTTACCGGTAGATCTGGACCTTCGGTGAGTTTTGAGAAGCTTTAAAAAAGGCATTACTAAATGATACCAATGATGTTGGGGCAAGTATTTGGAAACACTGATCTACAATGAGAAACAACACTGTTTTGCATTATTTTAATATAATATAAATCATTGGTGCTTAGCTTTGCTCTTGGGGACCCTTTGGGGAGTTTTGTACATCAGAGCAGAGAGATCTGTCAAATCAACCGAGTAGATAAGAGAGAAATAATGTGCAGTGCTGTGGGTCTCTAGAACCTCATTGATTGACAGTAATTGCTTGGGGCCTTTTTTATAAATGAAATTGTTCATATTTATATTTATTTACTGTATTTTAAAAGTATTTTTTATTTTAGGGATTGCCTGGTGGAAAAGGCCAAAAAGGAGAACCGCAATACATATCACCAGTAAGTAGCAATTGTTTTTTCAAACACAAAAGTTTACACACACGTTTTTACACACTCATACAAACACCTACAGATAGTTTAATACTACGGCACGCATGCCGTTTTCTCCCAGCACTGTTAATAATATGTGTCTGTAGTTGTAATCTGGGTGTGGAGTGCAAACCTGTCTGGGAAAATCCCTCAATTATTTTAAAAATCACATGCATCTGTTATGGTTCTTGTGAATGTGGAATCCTCTCAAGTGAATCATGTGTGGGCCCATGTTCTTATGATGCCACAAATAAGAAACATTTCTGCTTTTACCACAAAAATCACTGGTGTAGGCATAATTCATGCATCCTGTTTGATGAATGGTTCAAGACTACTCCAAAGCATTTTGAGGGAAATGTTTCACCTCCATACACTTAATATGACAATCAAAATGTCTCAGTGTGTATTTAACATGTAACTTGTAGATTTATGTGACCTACCTAAATTATAAGAAAACTATGGGTAATAGTTCACTATTGAACAACAATTAAGGGGAGTTTTTTTATTCACTGTAAGTATGAATATTTAAAGACGAGATATGCAAATGTACATTTGAGCGCCAACTCAAACCAGGCGATAAATCAAAATTTGGCAATAATCCAATACAAATCTAGAACAGACTTCAATGCCGGGACCCACCTAGACAGGTAAAATCTCAAGACCCACTGAAATGTAATCAAAAAGAAATATGTGTACTAAATACTTTTAATAATAAAGAAATAATAGAGAAATATTCAAATGTTAAATTGCAAAGCCAAAAATCTTTATAAAATATGACAAATTGGTGTTTTTGGTCAACAATTAGAAAATCTGTGATCTAAAAAATGATGAAACGAGATCAAAGCTATTGATCCTTTACAAAGCCCGCCCCCTTTTGCTGTGTCCGACATCAGTCAAAACTCTCCCACTGCACTAAAGAATATTTATCTTGAAATAATCATTTCTGGAAAAAATCACAAAGAATGCTTCGGATTTCATTTTTTCAAAAGAATTGAATATTAAGAAAAATATTTAAAAAAAACTGGTGCATTGGCTTTGGGTCACTATGAAGCATAGTTCTGCTTTAAGGTATATAAAAAGGAAACATCAGTAGGAAAACATACATATTTTTTAATACACCTAATAAACCTTTTGAAATATGTAGTAATTTCTAACTTCCATTTGTTGTATACATTTTAGTCCCCAGTACCTGTGAAAGGCTATCCAGGTCCAGTAGGATTTCCAGGTCAAACAGGGTCCAGAGGTCCGGATGGGTTTCCTGTATGTATCAGTCTACTTAGTCTACAGGAATATATATACTGAATATATACAGTTTATACTGTATATATTCGGTCTTTTTATCAGAACTGTAACCTAACTTTTTCTGTCTTTACAGGGTCTGCCTGGTCCGCCTGGTCTTCCTGGACAACAAGTAAGTTTAGATGGTCAACTAATGTAGTTCAGCTGTTATATTAAAAAGCACAAGTTATGTTATTCTCCTGTCAGACAGGGGGCAGTATTCAAAAGTAAATGTACCAAGACACTTGATTTGAGATCAAAATAAAGAGTGCTGTAGTTACAGATCAGTCTTTTAAAGTCACTAATAAATCTAACAATACCTATATGTATCAGCACATGTTTTTCTTAAGATAATCATTCCAGAAGAAAGTTATCCAATGAATCAGCGATGCAAACATCTGTGCTGATGGTCTCTGCTTGTAATACAGGGAAACCCGGGCCAAGGATTCAAAGGAGAGACGGGAGAAAAGGTATGGATTTCATCTTATTTCCAACACATGTGCAGTTTCTCCATACATAGTGTCCACGTTTTCTGTATTCACCATTAGAAAGTCATGAGGTTTAGGTTATTTTGTGTAGTAAACACTTTGGAGCTTTAGACTGGCCCTGTGTATGTGTGTGTGCGTGCTTGCGTGTGTGTGTACGCGCGTGCGTTTATGTCATTTTTGATTGAAAGTCTTGGTGATTGAAAACTCCGGTGGCAACCTGTGAAGCTCTGGTGAACTCCATGCCCAAGAGGGTAAAGGCAGTGCTGGAATATAATGGTGGCCACACAAAATATTGACACGTTGGGCCCAATTTGGACATTTTCACTTAGGGGTGTACTCCCTTTTGTTGCCAGCGGCATAGACATTAATGACTGTGTGTTGAGTTATTTTGCGGGGACAGCAAATTAACACTGTTATACAAGCTATACACTCACTACTTTACATTGTAGCAAAGTGTAATTTCTTCAGTGTTGTCACATGAAAAGACATAATAATAAAATATTTACTAAAATGTGTGGGGTTTACTCACTTTACAGATACTGTAAAGTATATGGGAAAATAACTTATTTATATATTATTAAAAAAAACATTACAAATGGCAACTCTTAGCATACATCTAATGCTGTGTTCACACCATACATGAAGAATCATGTTCCACGCTCTTAATCACTCGAGAGAAAAATTATTTCCGCTTGGCGTACCTTCGCAGCATTCACGCTGCCTGATTTGCGTCGTTCTTTAAAAACTACAGTACAAGAAAGCATTACTTTTGCACATATGACACCGACTAGCCACTCTCGAGAGCCCTTCGCTAAAGTGACAGGGTTGCCAGATCTTCACAGAATAATTTATTTTATGAGACCAAAAAATAAACAAATCTGCAGCAGACCATTTATTAAGACTGAAGTGCAGAGGCTTGTTGATCTAAGACCAAACAACAAGCATAAAAGCGCTTATTAACAACGAACATGGCAACACAGCAAAAAAGCGGTGACTGATGCAGCCTTCCGAGCATAAACAACAAAGTGTAGTGGTTTAGCTTAAACTGACAGAAAAAATAAGTCTTTAGCCGAAAAATAATTCACTATGGTTACCAATTTGTCAATCATCACAAATGCAGGAGTGTGTACTATGTGTAGCTAAAGTCATTGGCCAAGGTGCGATGCTAGTGAATTAGTCATTGATATTGTTCTGTGGAGATGGTGTTCATCCTATCATAGATAGGTACATTCCAGGACCTGCCATTTCAGTAACAAGGACAACTTCAGTTCTGACACTTACAAGATGTTCTTTGAATACAATGATGTTTTATATAACAAAATCTCAGGTTAAAATTGGTTTCTTAATTAAGAACTTAATTCAACATGTATTTGTCAACAATTTTTTGCAGTGTTCCTTTGTTATTCTCACTTTCTTTGTCCTTAATGTCACTCTAATTTTGTATGCTTGTTTTAACTGTACTTTTTCCATATTGACATTACGTCATTGACTTTTTTCGTTGCCTGACCGTCACTCTCTCTCTGTGTGATAAAATCCTGGGCTCTAATGTGTCAATTGTCTGTGTTATGGATCTCAGGGGGATGTTGGTCCAGCAGGAGACAGGGGCAGTCCGGCCGTTCAGTTTAACGCACCACCAATAAGCAGTATCAACAAAGGAGACAAGGTAACACACTGGGGAGCGGTGATGCCAACCCAGGGAGGGGTACTGGCAGGGTGAGGGGGTTTGATGACAGGGCAAGGAGGTAGAAGTATGAGAGAGCATTGAACCACATCATCACTACAAGGACAATGTTATGGGTCTTTTGGAAAAGGGTGTTTTAACCGCCAGGGCTATAGATTCTATAGAATACGCAGAGGCCGACATGTGTAGAAAAGATGGGTTGTTATAAGTGGAAGTATGGGGAGAGACAGAAACGCGTCCTGTGGTTCATTAGTAAGCTCCTTCATTCTACCCGTGTCCGTTCATCTCATCCTCACCCTGATCTCCCCGCTGCTCTGTCAGTGGTCACAGTCTTCTTAACGTCCTCTCTACAAAACCCCCAAATCTCTTACCACATGCCACCTCTTCAACATGCTCCGCCGCTATCGTCTTCAAACAGCCTCCCCATCGCACCTCATCGTGTCCAATATAAAAAAATCTCTCTTCCTTGGTTACCGTATCCAGGGAGATGTGGGCCTGCCCGGTGACTCAGGCCGCCCACTGGTCAATGGAGTGGTGGAGTTTGTTGGCTTTCCCAAAGGAGACAAAGGAACAAAGGTTTGTGTGGAAAAGGCAGCTGTGAGGATCTAGCCCTACAGTATGTTGCCACCAATCCAGTCGAAATTGTCCTTCTTTCTACAGATGCTTTGTTCCTATAACCAATAACTCAGACCTGTTATCCAGAAGGCTGATGTTTACCTCATCCTTGTCATATGTGACCTATGCTGCACCCAGTGGTGAATGTTGTGGATGATGTCCTTAAATATATTTATATTTGGCTGTGATTTTCTCGCGATAAATAATGAGTTACTAATAATTACAAAGTTATGTTCTTATTTACAACTAACTGCAGAACTGACTAAGAAGATTGGTTTTGTATTTTCTTGCAAATTCAACAAAATCCATACTTATTTTGAGGATCCGGATGCTTGGTGAGGTTGTAAAATGAAATTATAGATTCCATTTAATAGATTTCTGTGTGGTACAATTAATTGCAGCATAATGACACAAATATTGTGTAATTCTTTAACCTAGACAATTCCTTTTCATCAAGGTGCAATTTCTATTTTAAGTATTTTCATTCAGAAGATGTGTTCAATTCTAATAATGACATTTTTTAATATGGAAAAACTAGACAGATACATGTGTAATGTTCATGGTTAGAGACAAGTAAAAGTATAACATTTCTGTTATTACCAACTTGAATGTTGAATGTTGCTTTATTATACACACTCGCTGTGTGTATATACTGTACATTATATACAGGCTCTCAGCTACTAATATACTTCATTGTGTCCTTTGTGTTTCACTGAAAAAATAAGTCATACAGGTTTGGAACAAAATGAGAGTAAATAAATGATGGTGAGCTGTCCCTTTAAACTGTAAAAAAACTATTGGAAGCATCTTCAGGCTTTCTGTGGAGGTCTGTCGGAAAAATACCCTATAGACTTCCATTATACAATGATTTCTGTCACCACATGTTTTGTTTGTCGCTGTTGGGACAGGTTCAAATCATGTTCTTCTCTAAGCAATAACATATAGATAGATCTTCACTTGTATTTACTGAGAAAGTTATTTTAAATATGTATAAAACCCAATTGGATATGGAGGAACATCTACAAACTTGATCAACAAATCTAGTAAACCTTTTTTATAACCTCGTAGATTCTCATTCGTCTTTATATTTCTCTTCCTCAGGGTGATAAAGGTTATGCCGGAGCACCTGGTATCACCGGGAGCCCAGGATCACCAGTAAGTGACCAAAGAAGGTTTTCTCCATACTTCATATTTGTTGTGTTACAGTAATATCTGAAAGGTGTACACTTTGTTCCCATGCTATCCACATGTAGAGCCCATTTGATTCTAGAGGAGAATTTGGTGAAAAGGGAATTCTAGGATTGCCAGGATCAAGGGTAGGTCCTGTTTCCATTTATAAATACCAATTTAATTTCTTTGTAATTGTATTTTTACGTTTGAATGTGTTTTTATAAGGTGACTTATTATAAATGATATATTTCATGCGACAGGGTCTTCCGGGTTTGAATGGACCTCCTGGACCTCCAGGCAGTAAAGTAAGAAATGAAACTAAGAAATTCCATCTCTATATCATTATTGCATAGCAGTCACGGTACATCTTCTCTGTAGGGCTTTCCTGGGAGTCCTGGACTTTCGGGCCAACCTGGCTTTTATGGCGCAAAAGTAAGGAAACACAGAAAACAAATATGTTGTGCATATGTTGTAGATAAATTAAAATATGTATATACGATTTAGGGTGACAGAGGAGAACCAGGTCCACCTGGACCATCCTTTGAGATAGCAGGTGGAACTCCAGGTATCAAAAATATCCTAGTGTCAAATATTTTGCTTTTTATACTACTTTCATAATCATTAAGTAATTCCAAATGCTTGAATGTGCAGATACGTACATTCAAACACATGCTGATACACAATCACAAGTTAATGCTTCTTTTACTGGTGCACAGGTCCACGGGGTGCTCCTGGGTTTGCTGGTTATCCTGGGCTAATTGGAGATCAAGGGTTTCCAGGTCTACCTGGTCCTCCTGGTTCTCCTGGATTTCCTTCTTTCGACACAGGTACTACTGGCTTTTGTAGTTGATTTCATTTTGTGCTTATTTTCATGCTCTAAGTTTCTATTATAATGCTATAACTCGGTTTTGATTGGCTGTTCAGGACGCCCAGGCAGACCTGGGCCCCCTGGGAGTGTTGGATTTAAAGGAGAGAAGGGGAACCCAGGGCGGGATACATATGGCCCTGAAGGTTCTCCTGGAAGTCTGGGCTATGCTGGACCCCCAGGTCCCTCTGGACCACCTGGTGAAGCACGTAAGCCTTTTTTAAATCATGATAATCCCCCAAAAAAGGAAATTATTTTCTTTATACGTTGATTTCTGTCCTTGCAGGGGTTTTTGTGTGGGATAAGACAAAATGTTGTTCTCTTGTACTTAATAAAATACCACAGATGATATTGATAGATCTTAACTTGTGTTTGAAAGAACATTCCTTCATACACAAATCCTGTTGGATATAGAATGTGGGAGATCTTACATTTACATTTAGCAAACGCTTTTATCCAAAGCGACTTACAAATTTAGGGAGCAATAAGTGATATGTCATACAAGAGCAATAGTACGATAGGTGCTAATACAAAGTTACTAGTTTCATCAAAAGCTAGACCACTACCTGTTGAGCGACCACTGCCTTTTTCATTAGTTTTTTTATTTTTTACGTAGTTTTTTGAAGGTTGTTAGAGATATGGTTGACCGGACCGAGTTAGGAAGAATGTTCCACCAGGAAGGAGTTGTGAAGGAGAATGAGTGGGAAAGCGATTTAATGCCCTTAAGAGAAGGCATTACAAGGCCTGCGTTTTGAATCAGCTGGAGTGGTTTGATCGCCTTTGTAGGAAGACCAGCAAGGAGAGCATTGCAATAGTCCAATTTTGAGATCACCAGAGCCTGGACAAGGAGTTGTGCCGCATGCTCAGTGAGATAGGGTCTTATCTTTCGAATGTTGAATAAGGCATATTGGCAGGATCGCTGGCTGATTCGGAGTGAGTGATTGTGGAATTGGATGGTGAGATTGTGTTGCACCGTGGGGTGTGCCAGAAAGATCTTCTTGATCACCAACTCCAAATACATAGTATACAAATCCGCTTACGTAGAATTAAAGATCCTTGTCGTATGAGATATAAACTCATATTGTGGTTTCAAACTGTAAATCATATGACAGCTGATAGTTGCTTCTCGTTTGACATTTCTAGCTACTGCAGGTGAGCTCTCCATAGGGTCACCGGGACTCAGAGGTCTGCCAGGTATTAAAGGTCCAACTGGAGTCAGCGGCTATAAAGGATCTAAAGGTAAGGAACGCCACTGAGCCCAGTTGTAGATGTTCAATATAAGGCAAAGGATTCCTTTTAAGATCAGAAATGATAGATATGAAGCTACTTTCCTTTTTTCTGTCTGTTATTACAGGAGAAAATGGTGACTGCGATTGTTTCGGTGGTAGCACAAATGGTGAACGAGGACCTCCAGGACCTCCGGGGCAACCAGGTTTCTTAGGACTCAATGGTGTGAAGGGAGAAATTGGTGACCCAGGCTTCCAAGGACTCGGTGGGCTGCAGGGCTTGAATGTATGTAGTGCAGAAAACATCTCTAAACATAAAGTTCATGATATTCATTGTTTTTCTCAGCTCTATGAATCGGTTTTATTGCACATCCAAGGTTGTTTCGGGAGACGGGAGGTCTGCAATCAGATGCTTTATTCATCCCTGTGGGAAAAATTAGGAATGAATGGTAACACTAGAAATCGCAATTTAGTCTTGGTTTTTTTTAGGGGCGTGAGGGTAGTCAAGGCTTATACGGCCGTAAAGGACAGAAAGGTGAACCCTCCTTCCAACAAGGTAAAGGACCAAAAGGTGATAGGGGTCAGCTGGGTCTTGCTGGGGCACCTGGAGCAACTGGCAACCCCGGAAGGACTGGGTCTTCTGGTTTCCCTGGACTACCAGGCCTTCCTGTAAGTAGACTGGTTAATGGCACTGCAAATGCTCCTGTTAGCTTCACGTTGACTTTTCTTTTACAGCCAAACAATACCTGTGCAACAACATTAAATACTGATAAAAAGATTATCTGCAGTAAATCTTCTTTTAGTATGATACAAGTAATTCATTCAAAACCATAGATTGGAAGAATCTATTATAATACATTAGAACACACCTTACATTTTTTTGAAGGGGGATCCTGGTTTTGGAGTGACTGGAGATAAAGGTTTTCCTGGTAACCCAGGATTCAAAGGACGTCCTGGTGCAGTTGGAGAGCCTGGCATTGGTTTTCCTGGTGCAGCTGGGTACAAAGGATCACAAGGTGACCCTGGATTCAATGGTCTTCCTGGGCCACCTGGGTCTCCAGGGCTTCAAGGTAAGTAGTTTGTAAATGGCAAATTGGGGCTACATTAGAATAAATCCACAGTATAAAGCTTTTTATTATATAAGAGAATGCATTAAATGCAATTTTTCAGCATTGGTGTGTTATAGAAGGTTTCATTGCACGCATATGCCAGGCCCGAAGTTAACTTCCGGTCTGTGTTTGGTTGTAATTTTTACAATTTATTTAATATTTAATTTGTATGAATATTAATTTATATTTAATTGTATATTAATGGTATTAAATGACATTAAAACTACAGTCATTGATTCTTTGCAGATGTCTACTAGAAGTTAACGTTTGTTTGTTTATGTTGTTGCCCCTGAACCTGTACACAGTATAATTAATATGCTCACATACAAGTTATTACGTGACTGCATTTTTACACAAAACCTGCTTACAAAACCTAAAATGTATCTAAGTTATTAAGCAGATACCCATGATAAAAGTGCTTTAAAATTAAAACGATCAAATATTTGTAATGTTTTTAGATATTTACATAAAAACATAAATTGGGTGGTTTTTCCTTTTGAATGACGTATCCATATAGACTCTTTCTAAAACCTTTTGATAATAATGTCTGAGTACAGGTAAAAATAATGGTTGTATGTAAGTAATAAACAAACAGTGCCTGCCATGACTTCTTTTCATTTTGGTTTGTATTTTGGTTTTTCTGAGCACATCCTTCACTGCACCTGCTGCAGTTCAGATGTTGCTATACCTCAGCTTGAATGTGTGTGAGCGTGAATGGGTCTGCACATTAAAATGAATCGTTTTGCCTGTTCTAACAAAACTTTTGACCTCTTTTGCAAGCCATTCTATTCAGAGAGAAATTGAGCAGAAGCAGTTGACTTATAACTCTTGTCCGAATGAACACATCCTGTGAATGCTCTGCATGCTCTCCATCTCCCTCTTGGCAGTGGAATGGCTTTGACACAGCCGTGCACATGTTTCTTGAATTTCTTTATTTGCACTGCTTTAACTGATTGTGCTACATTTTTGGAATGAGCTTTATAAATTTTGTACTAAAGGAGCAATCGTTTTCATGCTTAAGTGTTTGATTTCATAATGATGCTGCTCAAATGATCCGATTGATTGACGGCTTTCTCTTGCAATCTCTCTTGTACTTGTTGCATGTTGTTTGACTAGGTGACAGCTGTGGGCAGGCGAGGCTTAGTGATGCCTCTTTGGAGGGAGGTGAGATGAGAAAGCCCAGAGCTGCAGCCAATAAAAAATAATCTGAGATCAGATTTTCAGCAGTTTGACTGTATTAGGGGCCGATCAGACAGAACACATTTTTTGCTGTAAGACGCGCTTTTTAATTGTTTTTAGTTGGAAGGGAGCGTTTTGCTGACTGCTTATGCATTTTTGGCAGAGCGCCCGAAGTTGAATAAAAATTAATTTGAATTACGCGTTTGACGTCATGCACCTTTTCCCCATTGTCCAAACGAATGAAAGGAGAAAGAGGCTTCTGTTACGGTGACAGAATGTTACAGTTGCTTTAAACGTCCGGAGACTGCAATGATTGAGGAGAAACTTGTGCTGGCGACAAGCAAAGTCAGAGCAAGCACCTTTTACTTGTACCTGTTCAAGTTCCTGCTAATATGACCGTTAACAGCAACTAGAGCGCTCGCACTATGATCCTCGACTGACAGGGCAGCTGATTCGGTGGTTGCATAAAATTCTCCAAAAACGCAGAGGAGTGTGCCGCGTTTTCAAACAAAAAAGCGCGTTCTGTGTGATTGGCCGCTTAGACATATTAAAGTGATAGTTCACCTAAAATTCACCTCATTTACATACCCTCTTGTCATTTCAAACCTGTGTGACTTACTTTCTTCAGCAGAACACAAAAAATGATATTTTGAAGAATGTTGTCAAACGGCACCCATGCACTTGCACTGGTTTTGTGTCTATATGTGTCAGCGCTTTCTTCAAAATATCTTGTTCATGTATGGTATACAAATTTGCCATTCTGTGGAAGAAAGATCATTTTCATTTTGGGTGAACTATCCCTTTAACTGTAGAGTGCTCTATAGTCTAATCTGAAAAAATAGTAATTGAACAGCCCTGTTTTGCCAGTCATTTAACAATCTTTGTGCATGCATTACTAAACTGGGGGGGGGTATATCAACACTGTGAGTGTGAATATGTGTGACATGCTGCAGTTACAACAAAGCTTTTTAACTAATCTCTTAAATTCGTAAAAAAGAGTAGAACACTAAACATGAAAGTCTATGGGGGACTGGTTCAAAAGTATAGCGACACATTGATTCACCACAGCATATAATGAATTTAGTTTCTACATTTCATTGTTTACTAAAACACTATTTCATGATCTCCGATTAACGGACAGACACTCTTATACATTCTTAACAAACATTTAGAATAAACACTTACTACTACATAGCAAATACACTGATATCACAACTGAAAAAGGTGTTTAAAGGTTTGTCAAGGTTAGTTATAAAATGGGGAATGGTAAGTGCATGTCACTAAAAATTATATAAATGTAAACAGGAACAGAACTGCCCTGTAGGATTCCTGGAATACCTGGAGATCCTGGATTTCTTGGGCGTCCTGGAGTGCCAGGTAATGAAATACTGAAAGTGTTAAAAAGTCATTAAACTGTACAGAATTGTTTGGTTTTTCTTCATCTTTAATTATTTGTGTACCGCTAATGTGCATTTATGTACAATTTTAGGGCCAAAGGGTCAGCTCGGTCCCCCAGGAGGGACAGGACGGACAGGGCTAGATGGGCCAAAGGGTGAGAGAGGAGACCCAGGCACTGGAGGTCTGCCTGGTTCCCAGGGTAAGATTATACCAACAAATGGCCTTGTGAAGCATTAAAATTGGATTATGAATTATCAATGCATTAAATTAAATTGATAAACATTTTACAGGTTTTCCTGGACCCAGAGGAGATCCAGGTCTAACAGGAGTAACAAATGCTGGCTTACAAGGAACTACAGGAAGAAACGGTTTTCCAGGTGTGCCCGGAGCAAAGGGAGAGCCTGGTGAGGTTCTTGGGGCGACCCCTGGAGGTCCAGGACTTTCAGGAAGGCCAGGAGAGCCAGGAGACAAGGGTCAACCTGGAACACCTGGAATATATGGAAGGCCTGGTAGGTTTGACCAGATCTTTTAGTGTTTGTAGCATCATCAGTCATGGTGGATATCAAGCATAGTGAACAGTAACGGATTTCTTCTCAGGTGCTAATGGCCGTGATGGTTATCCTGGTGCAAAGGGTGAACAGGGTTTGGATGGAAATCCTGGTCTTCAAGGCTCGCCAGGTCCACCAGGCGAATATCTTCCTGGGGGTATCGCTGGAGCTAGGGGCCCGGCTGGACCTAAAGGGTTTCCTGGAAATACAGGTTAACAATTCTTGTAAAACACCAATTGTGGTACTTCACTAAATAAGTTTTTGCTTATCATGAGTTATCATGGAGACCCATTTGTTTGAGTAAATCTATGTCCAGCCATCAATCGATGTTGGCATGTTTTTGAGAACTTTTATTACAATGATGCATATGTTATGCAATCTTTTAAGGAACCGTTCACCTTCAAAATTAAAATTCTGTCGTTATTTTTACACCCTCTTGTCATTTTGAACTGTGAGTAACAGAAAACCTTTGGTCACATGGCGTGTCCATACAAGAGAAGTCAATGGGGACCAGCGGTTTTTGGTTACCTACACTTTTCAAAATATCTTCTTTTGTGGTTTGCAGAAGAAAATCCCACAGGTTTAAAATGACAACTTGGGTGAGTAAATGATGACGGAAGTTTCATTTTCAAGGTGAACTATTCCTTAAAGATAAAGGTTTGGCTAAAACTTTAATGTACAGCAAGTCCTCATGTGACCATTATGTTCATTAGATTTCTAGGTTATTTTTTTATGGGTAAAATATTTCACTGTTAACTCTTTCTCATCAGTTACCCCTCAGTCTCTGTCAACCTTTGTTTACTGATCGTCCTCACAAAACATCTGTTTTCATTGTTCTTTTGTTTATGTTTATCCTTCCCTCCTACTTTTTACCCCATCACCCTTCTTTCCTTACTCTCATCATTCCATTTATGGTATCACCCTTCTCTATTTTTGGTGCTGGGTCACCTCATTAGGCTGCCAAGGTGAGAAACATTGTCCTCCCCAATCCCTGCATATAGCGTTTCTCTAACAAAATCCACGTTGTCGCTTTGCTACCACTTGTTTATGTCCTTCGTATTAATGAAAGCACTACATAAATGTATTGAACACAAAAAATCAATGAAGAAGAGTTTTTTGTACACTGTTGAATTGGCTATTAATTGAGCTAATGTATTGTTTATCATTAGAGGTGCTATAAACTGTAGTTCTCCATTGTTTTGTCTGTGCGTGCCATGAGGCTGTCATCACATTGTCTGCTCACACATAAAATATAGCCAGAAGCCTGTGTGTCTTACTAATCATCAAATTCATTGAATTTGAGCAACATCAGACAGTTTACAGTAGCCTCACAATCTACAATATTGGCCAAAAGTGATGCACATGTGTTGTGTGAAATTGTTTAAATCCAGTCGAAGCTTAGCTCTTAAGTACAAATATGAAACATGCACACCCTTTTTAATAAGTCTTTAATAATGGACATCATTTTGGTCACTACTGTATGTTATGCTGCTTAAACCCTAATGCGCTTGTGTGCTTTTAACAGCAAAAGAAACCTGCAGGAAAAACTCTTAAGAAACTAGACTTTATATAATGTAGTTTAGGAAAGCAATATTTCATGTTGCAACCTTTTATCTATCTAGTCTAGAATTACTTGTTGTTGTAGAAACATTCTGATATATAAATGCTGTGCCAGGACCTCAAATATCAATAAATGTTTGCTTTTTCCAGCAACATTATTGCAACGATGAGTGCCAGAACAGCATATATTAAGAAATGTTTGCTTTTTCCAGCAACATTTATTGAAACTAACTGTATGTTATTTGAATATATATACTATCTTTAAAGTGTATCTTCAGTTTGTAAATTCACAAGTTTAGTTTTATGACGGACTTACTGTTAGCACCTGCAAAATCATAATACTTTTTCTTTAAATATAATAATGCAGTCTAAAATCCCCATATTGTATTTTAATGCTCTTTTTTACCTCACAGCATTCTCTGGGCAGAAGGGTACGAGAGGAGATCCAGGCCTTCCAGGGCCTGGTGGAGTAAAAGGTATTCCTGGATTACCTGGTGTCCCAGGGTCAACAGGATTTAGGGGACCTCCTGGACCCTCTGGTTCTGGAGGCCGCCCTGGCCTGCCTGGAAGATCTGGAATAAAGGGTATGGAAATGTGGCGTTTTTTTGTCACTGCTAACACTTTATATTACTATTGTCATGCATGTCTTTTTTGTAATTCTTTACTGAACGTAAGTTTTTCTTTGTTTAAGGGGAGAAAGGGTCTGGAGGGTTGTTGGGATTCCCTGGATTTCCTGGTTCTCCTGGAGTATCAGGTAGCCCAGGTATTAAAGGCTTGCCTGGTTTCAGAGCACAGGATGGTTCAGCTGGAAGAAGCGGAGCTATAGGAATAAAAGGTATGGAGAAGCTCTTTGTTGCTTGAGAGTGTACAAATCATAGAAGACAGTAAAGAATTCACTACTGCAGAAAAAGTCTAGTTATAAATAAATAGTTAATATATTTCAAAAGACAATGCACTCTAGTATGACAACTAATAAGTACTTGAATAATTAATTCACATAAATTTGTGTGTTATAGGGGAACGTGGATCTCCAGGTCTTCCAGGACCCAAGTTAGAGATTGCACAAGAGCTGCTGGAAAAGGGCGAACCAGGTGATCCAGGAAGCAGAGGACTGCCTGGTTTCCCAGGACCAAGAGGTAAAAAAGAAATCAAACCATTAGAATCAAGTAAAGCAGTTATTATTAGAAATGAGTGCAAATTTGAGATTTATTGACTTTCATTCAGTGACTATAAAAAATATCAGCTGTATCATAAATTACATACAAACTTTACAAGCGTGTAAATCAGCAACAACGGCTAATAATGGACCTTACAATAGATGTAAAAATATGTAAACACGTTTTTTAACAGGTGATAAAGGTTTTCAGGGGCAACCTGGACGTCCAGGCTTCCCTGGACTACCTGGTCTTGCAGACCGAGCGAAAGGTTTTCCTGGCCAGCCTGGATTTCCAGGCATTCCTGGTTCGTCTGGTTTTCCAGGACCAAAAGGATCACCAGGTGTCATCGGCTTTCCAGGCTCAACCGGTCTAAGGGTAAAACCTTGCAATGTTCCTAAAAGACTTTAAGAGATTCATCTGGAAACATTGTCTCATATTGTGTGTGTTTTCTCTATGGCAGGGTGATGATGGTGCACCTGGACTTCAAGGGTTTTCAGGACCTCAAGGACAGCCTGGTGCCAAAGGTAAGATCTTTGATAATTCTATCATTACAGTAGGTAGAATTTTGATTTATTATATTTGGACATGCTGTTTCTAGCCATCAACAATGACCTTTATATTTATGTCTTTAAGGTGAAAAAGGTGACACGTATACATTACCTGGGGTCCCTGGAACCAAAGGTGTTATTGGAGAGCCTGGATATTCAGGTAAGGACATATGATTTGACCTATCAATTTTATTCTGTATCTATATAGTCATCGTGAGGTGACTCCAGGAATGTTGAATCAAGTTCTTTTTTTCTTTTGTAATCAGGAAGTCCTGGGCGTCCTGGTAATGTGGGTGACCCCGGTTTCACAGGACCCCCTGGATTTCAAGGCCAGAAAGGTCCTCGTGGAGAGCCAGGAGTACCGGGATTTGGTACCTATTGGAGATTTTCAGTCACATTACTGATGAAATGATTCCCGTTTATTTTGAGTACTTGACTAGTGTTATTTGGTTATATTTGGTCAAAGTCTCACCAGGTCTCCCGGGCATTAGAGGTTTGCCTGGTTATCCAGGAGTGAATGGGCGTAATGGAGAGGCAGGCCTTTCTGGGGTTCCAGGCTCACCCGGAGAGAAAGGTCAATCAAGAATGACATATTCCACACCTTGGAAGAAGCAACACTATTTTCCATTTTTATACATATCTCTGACATCACGCTAAATATTCAAGATGGTATCACGTCTGTAGGTATTTCACTATTATTGTGATCCTGTTTCTGAAACACCCTAATATAATTTCAGGTTTTAGAGGGTCACCTGGTTTAGACGGACTCAATGGTCTTCCAGGATCCAAGGGGCAGCCTGGAGTTCCAGGTAAATTAATCTAACTTAATTCACTTCATTCTTAAAGCTAAACTTGAGCAAACACCTTTTCAAATTATTATAATGTCCACAGGTGTGGTTGAAGGTGGTCGGCCTGGTCCTCCTGGTCCAGCAGGCCTGAAGGGAGAAAGAGGCTCATCAGTGGCGGGAGCACCTGGACGCCCTGGAGAAAGGGGAATCAAGGGAGACAATGGTGAGCATCATGATGGTTATCAGCCCCTAAGCATGCCAATGGATCATTGCTTTTATGATCAGCTAATGTACATGATACATATTTGATGATTGTACAATCATAATGTTCAGGTTTTCCTGGTCAGAGAGGCTTCCCTGGAAATCCAGGCCCTCCTGGCCCACCTAGTCCCTCTAATATCCCGGGTACGTTTGGAGACCCTGGACTTCCAGGATTAGATGGACGGGAAGGTATGTGACGGATCTGTCTTTTATATTTCTCACTGACTTTCATCTGTAATTGGTATGATACAGCTCTTGTGAAATTCTCTATTTGAAGGTCCCATTGGTCCTCCTGGTCTCCCTGGTCCACCAGGCCCTGGAACGGTTCAAGGAGAGAGAGGAGATACTGGTTATCCTGGACAACCAGGCACACCAGGACCACTTGGAGACCCTGGTGTTTCTGGATCCCCGGGATTTGCCGGCCGTCCTGGTTTCAAAGGTATTCAGTTTGTGTAGTGACGCAAAATTCGTAAGACAGATGGCAGGATGATGGATACACTGTAATAAATCAACATGGTAAAGCTTTATTTCTTTCTGGATTTATAAGGACAAAGAGGTGACCCTGGCTATAGTGGTATATCAGGACCACCAGGATTCCCAGGAGAAATAGGGAGTTATGGCAGCAGAGGATTGAAAGGGACAAAGGGTTAGTAAACACTGTACACTTAACAGGCAATTTTACATTCATTCATTTATTTTGTATTTTAAAAATCCTTCTAGAAACTTTGTAGTTAAACTGTACATCATAAGCTTTGTGCAAACATAATTTGCAGGTTATCCTGGTCCTAAGGGGAGACCAGGTTATGTCTATCAACCCGTAAACATAACTGCTATCGGGCAACCTGGTGATCCTGGTCTCCCGGGTGGTCGTGGGCCTCTTGGTCAGTCAGGACCATCAGGCCTGCCAGGCAGTCCAGGACCCTCAGGTTAGTGACAGACATGTGCTGTTTGACATATGGAATAGATTGCATGTAGGTCTGATCATTTGGTCTGATATTAGTTTTGCCTGGGTTAATGAAAATCATCTGATATTGCTGTTCTAGGTCCCAAAGGTTCGAGGGGGTCAGAAGGCAGACCTGGTCCAACCGGTCCACCTGGATCCTCAGGACTCTCCGGTGACCCTGGGGCTGCAGGATTCCTAGGACCAACAGGAACTCAAGGTAAGACTTAACAAAGTTTCCTCACATTTATAAATAAAATAAATTTAACTTTGTATATGTATAAACGATAACAATGATAATATATTTGTTCCTTATAATTTGGTCCCCCTGGACATGCAAGTGTAGGCACATGCTTAGAATGCCTATGCATATATCCGGCGCTGTACACAGTAAAAACAAATTTGACCAGAAACCTAAAAAAATGGTTTATTCACATTGTGTGATAGCCAAATTAACTAGATCTGTTTAAAAACTGTCAAGTTTACATCTTTCTTATTGTCTTGTTTGACACGATCTCTACAGGACCCCGCGGCCAGCCAGGGTTGCCAGGTCCCCCTAGTGCACCGTCACGCAGTGTCAGTGTTGGTTTTACTCTGGTAAAACACAGTCAGTCCAGCTTCGTCCCCATGTGTCCTCAAGGCATGGATAAGTTGTGGGAGGGCTACAGTTTGCTCTACGTGGAGGGACAGGAGAAAGCACATAACCAAGATCTGGGTAAGACACTAGGCTCAATTTCAAAAATACTCTGTAATTTTCAGAGCGTATTCTGGTGTCAACTGTGTATAATATAGGTACTTGTTTATATACTTGACTCAAGATGATGCAGTTATGGTTCATTTCATCTTTGTCAATCACAGGATTGCCTGGTTCCTGCCTACCTATTTTCAGCACCATCCCTTTCCTGTACTGCACACCCAACGAAATTTGTCACTATGCTAGCCGCAATGATAAATCCTATTGGCTCTCCACCACGGCGCCTATTCCCATGATGCCTGTAGCAGATCAGCAGATATCCCAGTACATCAGCCGCTGCTCAGTCTGCGAGGTTCCATCTCGAGCAGTTGCTGTACATAGCCAGGATCTCACCATACCTACCTGTCCTCAGGGCTGGAGAAGTCTGTGGATCGGTTACTCCTTCCTTATGGTAAAAACTAATTCCCTGTACTAAACTGCACACCATTAAATTAGTGATGGACCAGTATGTTTTTTTACAGTATTAAAAGAATAGTTCACCCAAAAATAAGAGATAATTAATTTGCCCACCCTCATGTAATTCCAAACCTGTTGGTAACTAAACAACTTTGGGGCCCCAGTGGCTTCCATTGTATGGACACAAAACCCCTAAGACATTTTTTTAAATACTGTATTTTGTGATTCACACAAAAAATATCCATGTATTGGTTTTGATTTTCATGAGATTAAATAAATGACAACATTTTCATTTGTAGGCAAACTATCACTTTTAGAGCAAAAATAACTTTGTTTTTTCATTCAGCACACAGCTGCAGGTGGGGAAGGTGGAGGCCAGTCTTTAATGTCACCCGGTTCTTGTCTGGAGGATTTCCGTGCCACACCCTTCATCGAGTGCAACGGTGCTCAGGGCACATGCCACTACTTTCTCAACAAGTACAGTTTCTGGCTGACCACCGTGAATCTGAATGAACAGTTCTCTGAGGGGCCGACCGGGGAAACACTGAAAGGAGATCAGTATCGCTCACGAGTCAGTCGTTGTCAAGTCTGCATGAAGATCTTGTGATGCACAGCAGAAAAAAATGACTAACAAAACAATTAAAGGAGGTCTTTCAGGATTAAATGAACAGCAATTAAATTGAGCTGACTGATTTGATGACCTGCTATCATATATGTGTGTGTGTGTATATATATATATATATATATATATACGTATATATATATATATATATATGTATATATATATATATATATATATATATATATGAGACACCCAGCCGTGATAAGGAGAGCTAAAGATAGCTCACGCTATAGTAGGAGAATAATGGGAGAGTTTTCATTTTACCTGTTCAATAACAGTGGTGCTACAGTTTCATGTTCCTTTTTTTTGAATATATTTACGGCTACCTCGGAAAGTGCATCCCAGTGGATGGCACAGAATGGTACACAATATATTTTTCAAAATAATTCATACAGCAAGATTTTAGCTGGTTGCTACTGTGTTTCAGAACATTGGCTTCAGTTGCCTATTTTGGTGCTTCCATTACCGTTGGCCAAAATGGACAAACCAGCACTTTGTGATCCATATGAATGAGTGAAACTATGCCATGCGAGTATCACTTGATATGACTGACTTATCTATCCCCCAAAATATGTATCCTGTATGAATTGCACTGAAGTTAATATCTGGAAAAATATGTAAAAAATTATTTCACAAGATCACATGCAACTGATGTAAGTAAATTTACTTAGTACTTCTAGTATTTAGTTATCTTTAAAAATACTTCTTCTTTCATTAATGAGAACATCCGTCAAATATGAACAATAATTATGATGAATATAAATGATACTCTTGTTCTTTTAAGGATACTGTTTATCCTTCATAATTCATGACTTCATATTCATAACAAAATAGGAGTTGAAAAGAAATATGAAGCTTATCAAAAGTTATTTTAGCATATGAAAATTATTGTTTATATATTTTTATTCAAACCGAAACCTTATATAACTAAATGTCTAATTCACTGTGTGCATTTGACGTGGTATATAGAGTAATACTAAGTAAACTGGTTTCTTAAAAATTGTGTAATATGTAACCACTATGACCACTAAGCCATTCAGTCTCTCGTTGGTAGTTTCCTTGAGTACACATATAATTCTCTTGCATTTTCTCTTGTGTCTGTAAGTGGTTAGATAGTTCATTCACATCATCCCTCATTGATGGATTTTTTTACATTTAACCAAAGAAGCACGGCTGATTTGTACACTTATTAATATGGAAAGCTGTAAGAACAATTCCCTATTTCTGAGTGTAATTTTCTTAAATAAAGTTTGTACATTTGTGAAGATTGGCTTTTCACACAATTACCATTTATTCTTGGTTTTTTTTGTTAAATAATGTCAGAATTTGCTGTGCAAACTATTGGTAGTAAAATATGAGCGTAAGTTTCCAAAATTGTTCCCATAAAGTGACGTAAATGTTTGATCTGAATGCCTACGTTAAGTGCATCTACAGTATGAAATAAAAGTATTACATTGAGTTCAGAGAAATACTCGAAACAGTCAAATCGTGTCTTTGCCTTTGTATTGCCATGTGTTTTTATCTTTCGTGTGATGTCTTTCTGAGGTCTTTTCTCAGAGGACAACGTGATTAAACCCTTAAAGGGGCCGTTCGTTCACCCAAAAGAAAAATTTCAATATGAATCAATTCAATAAACCTTTCTCATAAAAACACTCCGCAGTGTCACTCCAGTGCAGTGGAGGGCAGTGTGCACTTTCAAACATACACTCGCAGACTGTGGCAAGCCCCTCGTAAACACACAAGCGGCAGGACTGACTGCAGATATTTCTCCTCTTATTGTGCTACATAATACAGGTTAGTTACAAATGCGTCTCTTGAGTGTTTCAATATTGCAATATCGCCGCATTAGATATTGTGCATGTAAACACATGCGGCTTACGGTCTTGTTTTTACGTGCATGTGAAGCGCACAGCTGTTTACAGTGATGATGTCACTCACACTGAAACTAAAGTATTTGCAATCCCTGTTTTCACTTCAAAATGTAGACGTCATGGGTGTTTACACTCGCATCTAGTAGTCAGACAGACAGATGCTGAGACACCCGCAACCCAGTACTGCAGGGCATGATGATCGAGTAAAGGATACAAGGATTTCATTCGCATGTAAACTTGAACGTCAGTATTTTCGCTGTTATATAGGGCATCCCTATGTTCTACTCCCTTCGAAAAAACCTTGAAGTGAACTATTTGAAGGGTGTAGGGTATTACTGTCTCTCGTGTATGCGTTTGGTGCTCCCTTCACAAAGGGAATGACTGGCCAAATGTTACCTTGACAACGCCGCACGCGCACTCTGAAACCAGCCCTCGTTTGTTGAAAATAAACATTTTATTCTTCTTGTTGAATACTGTGGGACTGAATTATGTTTTATTTCACGTTTTTTCATTCCACTTGGCATTAATTAAGGTATATAGGATAAAGGAAACCTATAAACAAGTTGCTATTTTTAAACATACTTTTCTATAAACTAAATTATCTTATACTATATTTTAACCATCTTAAATCATATTTATCGATGACAAAAATAGTGTAAAGCAAATACAAAAAAACATTGTACTTTAATTTAGGCAACGTCAAAATCGCGCTCCATATTTGCTTCAAAATGCGTCGCGAGAACTCGTAATCCAGGATGACGTAATTACAAACGGAACTCACTTCCTTGAAGTGACCGTGGCATGAACTCCCTTCTCTAACGTACATGTAATGGTATACTCTAGTTTTTACTATAGTAAACTGTCCTATGGTGTATTTGACCATATGTGGCACGAGCATACACAATATATTAGGGGAAATGGTAGATATAGACCCCTATAATTTTTGGGCCGACCATGCCACCTTAAGCATACACTCAAGGAAAGGACCACACAGTAAAGAAAAGGACAGGTTTATTCCAACCATAGAAGAGCAAAGACGTGGATGAAAACTAAATCTAATTTTATTCCAATAAAAACATTATT
The DNA here is from genome assembly GCF_947034865.1 of Barbatula barbatula. NCBI lineage: Eukaryota > Metazoa > Chordata > Actinopteri > Cypriniformes > Nemacheilidae > Barbatula > Barbatula barbatula. The sequence goes on along the minus strand of NC_136766.1, from coordinate 10,042,757 downwards.
AATCAATCCAAAAGTTTTGATTGACAACAAAAACAATTCAAACAAAGGGAAACAATACGTTTCAAAACACCCAATAACACCAAAGAAATCTCAACATAAATTTGTGATAGCGGCACCTTTAAGGTTAGACGGTTTGCACGAATTCAACTCTGCACTACACACAGACATGTAGTGATCAACAATTCACCACACACAATTGTGATTTACACAGCAAACTCAAGAGTAAAAAAAGACAACTTCCCCAAATCAAGAATACGACAAAGCACATTAGTATGGAGCAACAAGTGCTTCCCCTCACGCCTGGCCAGGATAAAGGAAAAGACAAATGTATCCAAGCAAACAAAACTAGAACAAACTAAACAAGGAATACATTGAAAAATCGGACTCCCACTCACCTACACACACAGGCAGACCCACACAACAAACTCAATTCCACAATTGACATTTAGCCTCACGTGCTCTCCGCACAACCACATTCATACCAACACATGCAATCAGTTCCCTAAATGATATCAGCGACACAACATTCATTCAAAATAAGAGAAAACTAATAGTTAATTACACATTAACAATGTATTCGGAACAGAAAACAGTGCCCATTGTAGTGCGACTAATCCTATGCGAGAGCAATAGGGGAAATGGAGCCAACGTAACGTTATATCAATGGCAAACAGGACTTTGCAGGGCAATCGGCGCACCATTCAGTAACGATAAAAAGGTGGAAAGAGAAGCCCAGGTCAAAATATCCGCACGCCTATGGACAAGGATGCAATGCAATCATTCGTGTCGTAGAGGGTGAGAAATTCACATTACCACCACCAGTTCCTAATAAGTCAAATTTTGTCAAAACATTATAACTTATCACTGCTAAGTACGCCACGCTCACAACAGAGTTAACCGAGACAAGACTAATTATTACTGCTACACATTTCACAGACACGGCTTATCTTAAACCAGGACTATGCCTTAGTTGAATTAAGATATTTATGTCGCTTTTATAAAAATGCCTTTGGAGAATACATTATTGGTGTGCATCTTGAGACAAAACAATGGCACTGATATATTTTAAGATATTTCAGGGCAAGTTATATTCAGTTAAGACACGTCAGACATTTTAGTCTTGGACTAGCCTTAAGCCTTGTCTGTGAAACCGGGCCATAGTTATTGTAAATACACCAATTCACTGTATACAGTAGTAAATACTACAGAATACTATACATTACCAGGGTATTGTAATATTTAGTAGTAATGTTATACTAGTGAGTACTAAAGTATACTACAATTTTTTCAGTTTTATCTTTATTCCTTTTTTATTTCTGTTGTAAAATGTTTCTGTTTAACTGATTTCCATTACGGAAACAAAACATGGTTTTACTACAGTAAACAAAAAATGCAAGCAATTGTCCAAAATTCTCATTCAAATGGTCATCAATCTGCTGAAAAACGGGTCTCCACACTTTTACAAAATGTGTTCTTCGTATTTTCTATTGTATCTTTCTTTTAGTGCTGAAATATAATTCTTAAAAGACTTCTATTTTTTATACAATTAGGTACGCTGGAATTTTCGGAGAGCGACTCGGACATGTCATGTGTCTTCATCAATGACTCGTCGCAGACCAATGTACCATTACTGCAGGCTTGCATTGATGGGGACTTGAGTTTTGCCAGGCGTCTGCTGGAGACCGGCTGCGACCCCAACATCCGTGATCACCGGGGCCGTACAGGTCTACATCTGGCAGCTGCGCGGGGTAACGTTGACATCTGCCACTTTCTGCACAAGTTTGGTGCAGATCTACTCGCCACCGACTATCAGGGCAACACTGCGCTGCATCTGTGCGGACATGTGGATACCATTCAGTTTCTAGTGTCCAATGGGCTCAAAATTGATATTTGGTGAGATATCCCATTGTTCGTTCTTCAAACGTATATCATGAAAGCATTAATCACATTTTTCTTCAAGCATCTATCATGAAAGCATTTATTATATCATTTACAAAATTACAAATAAAATACCTATTTTTCATATAAATGTATTATTTATTAACTATTATTATTATTATTTATTACAGGGACAATGCATATTAATAAACGTTTCTGTCAATATACCAGAGTTAGTCAAAAGGCTATTTTTTTACTTGCAGTCCCTAGACAGATGGTAAAAGTCACCCTAAAAGAGAGTAAAATTACATATTTACTTAACAATATAGTAATTACAATACATTTAGTAAAAAGTACTATAAGCTTATATGTACAATAGAAACATAACAAACCAACAATCTTAGATTGTATCTTATCCAGAATTTTTACAGTTCGTTGGTAAAGCGATTGCAGAGGTTTCAGAGATGTAACACTAGCTTGTGACCAAATACGTAAACAGTAACAGTAACAAAAAAAACATTTTTGTATTGATTTTAATGATAAACAGCTCATGGTTTATAGTGTTGTTTGTAAATCATTAGAATTTGTGTTGTCTTTTCAATAGGTTGGTCATTTTTATCCATGCTATTTTGGTAAGCATTCTAAGCAATTCTATGTATTCTAACTATTCACTTGCATTTAAACAGTAACCACAATGGTTCGACCCCACTGGTTCTGGCTAAGAGGAGAGGAGTGAATAAAGATGCCATACGGCTCCTTGAAGGGTTGGAAGAACAGGAGGTAAAGGGCTTCAACAGAGGAACCCACTCTAAACTGGAAGCCATGCAGATGGCTGAGAGTGAAAGGTCAGATGACCCACCCCCCCTTACATCCTTCGCCCTAAATTTTGCAATATTGTCAAGCTAAATGTTGTTTTGATATAATAGTGATTTGATTCATTTAAGAGCTACTGACCCTGATATCTCTTTTCTTCACACTGATTGTCGTAGTGCAATGGAGAGCCATTCACTGCTGAATCCAAACCTGCAGAACAGCGAGGGTGTGCTGTCCAGCTTTCGCTCCACCTGGCAGGAGTTTGTGGAAGACCTGGGCTTCTGGAGGGTCCTGCTTCTGCTGGTGGTCATCGCTCTCCTCTCACTAGGCATTGCGTACTATGTCAGCGGCGTCCTGCCCTTTTCTGCTGGCCAGCTTGAGTTGGTCCACTGAGGGTCTGTTATATAGCTAAAGCATGATGTAGGGTGCTGAAGGTTCCTCAGTACAAGATTAGGTCTAACCTGAAGTTTAGAAATGATCTTGTCATTCTCAAAGCTGAGGTAGACTGGTGCTGTCCACAGGCGGGGACTGAGCTATGAAGGAGGATTGCAACGTTAAATTATTTATGGGGATATTTATTAAAGTGTCACTTAAGATCTTTCCATTTCCACTTAATATCTACACGTTGATGTAAGCCGCATTAGATGACGCATTAGATCCCATTACATAGGGTGTCATTTCATCCATACTTATTTTTCCTCTTGCATCGTTTTTATGTTCTGTAAATGAAGCATAGTTATGACAGATTCTACATACATACTGTATCCTTGCTTTGTTCTGCTCGTACTTTGATTTACCTATTATTTTACATAAATATTGTTTAAAAATGTTGCTTAACAAAGCAAACTATTTCTTTACAGATACCATATGCTAAAATTGTTTTATCATTCGTTTGATTGTAAATATTTATATGTACGTTTATTATGTTACGTATCCCGTACTGTAAATGTAAATGATTCCCTTACGCTCAAATAAATATAGTTTTCTCATCAGAAATACCCATATGTACCAGTTTTTGCATTCCCAATTTCAAAGGCCAATGAGAGAAAAAGACCTTAAATGTTTTTATACATGTATGTATTTATAAAACGAATGTGTTAAAGCCATGGCAGCCCTTTGGGATGCTTTAGAAGCAGCCTAATGTGGAGCACGGCGTCTTATTCAATGACACCAAGTTCTGCCATCCTTGCTTGTACACTAAGTATGTTTTAAATGCTAGGTACTCTCCGTGCACAACACACAGACAAGTCAGCAGGCGGAGCCTGGAGCTGAATGAAATAATGTGACAAAACGAAAGTTCAAAAACACGAACTTAGTATGATACATGACGTATGGTGGCGGCGTGCAGATCGTTTCTCTCTTTTTGACGGAGGAATGAGCAGGTATGTTACATTTACATTTGTGCATTCGACAGACTAGCTTGTACAGAGCGACGTACAGCGCATTAAAAGTAATAAATGATCAGTTATTTCTCGTGACACGTACTCTGGGACAGCTGATCTGAGAGCAGGAGAGAAAAGCCCGATTGTTACCTCGAGTCATGACGTCACATAGTACAGTACTTTGGGTCTTTCTGATAGTTATTGCCAACAATACAAACAGTGCTTGTAATGTGTGTATTTCAGGCCTACAGCGAGTAATTTCCTGCATAGAGTTTTAACTTCTCACTAACCTCAGTTGACAAGGTAAGGAAATCCCCGCATAAAGAAAAAGGGTTTCATTTTGTTCCTATACGAGTAGGAATGTTTCGATTTATGCCCATTATGTTCCATACCACGAAAGAGTAGAATCACAATATATGTTCAGATTAAACCATCTTGTTTAACAATCTCTTAGATCTAAAGTCTTTTTGAAAGTGGACATAAAGTGTAGAACTGGAGATCACTTCAGGTTAGATTGGGTAGTTAACTAACAAGGAAGATACATCTCTCTTATGCTTTTTATATGATTAATATTAATATTAAGGAATGTAATATTAACAGGTTGTTTTCTAAATATTGCTATGTCACAACATAAGACACATGTGCTGTTTATTTGTCAACTACCCATATACTATACTGTGTATATTCTGTGTATTTGTAATCAAAATATATTTTGTATATTGTGAGGTCTATATTACATGTTGGTATTTTTGTAACCTTCGGTACAATACAGTATCTACACATTAATCTAACAGTCTTGCGGTTTCTTAGACGTATGGCTTCCTCCAGCAGTGCTCTGTCTGAAGAGCAGCTACAGTGCTCCATCTGTCTGGATGTGTTCACCGATCCCGTCTCCACTCCATGTGGACACAACTTCTGCAGGGATTGCCTCAAGAAATGCTGGGACTGCACTCAGTATTATAGTTGTCCGATGTGCAAGGAGACTTTCAAAAAACGACCTGAGCTCAGAGTCAACACAACATTCAGAGAGTTTGTGGATCACTTTAAGAAGCGCTGTAGTGAAGTAGAGCGCATCGTGCGCTGTGATGTGTGTACGGGGAAATGCAGAAGAGCGGTGAAGTCTTGTCTCAACTGCGAAACGTCGTTTTGTGAAACTCATATGGAACCCCATAAAACTGCACCAAAACTGAGGGAGCACACACTCATTGACCCTGTGGAGAATCTTGAGGGGTACATGTGTCAAAATCATAAAAGACCTTTGGATCGGTACTGTAGAAATGATCAGGTGTGTGTGTGCTATTTCTGCTCCCAGGGAGACCACAATAGCCATGAAATGGTTCCTCTGGAAGAGGAGAGTGGAATTAAAATGGTATTTATGTTCCTCGTGTCTATTATGTCATTTCACACAACAACTTTTTTTAGCAACAGATATTTCTTTCTTATTCTACTATATTGATCGTTAGACAGTTTATTGAACTTTAATTGTTTGGGATTTTTGTATGCAGGCTGAGATCAGGAAAACTCAAGCGAATATACATCTAGTGATAAAGGATAAAGAAGAAAAATTTGACGAGATCAAAAGTTTGATGGAGCACAAGAAGGTGAGTCCACAATATATTTTAAAACATAGCCTTCATTAAAAATTCAAACATCACATTTTGGATTGACACAAAATGTGAATTTGATGTGTTAACGCTTTTGCTTTCTCATTTAGAGAAACACTGAGAAAGTGCAGACAGAAAGTGAGGCGCTTTTCGCGGCATTGGTGAGCTCCGTTAAGAAAAGTAAGGATGAACTTTTTGAAGTGATGGAGGAGGACAGGAAAGCGGCTGAAGGGCGAGCTAGAGCTCTCACTAAAGAGCTGGAGAAGGACATCACGGAGTTAAAGTTAAGAGACGCTGAACTGGAGCAGATCTTACATACTGATGATCATCTCCACATCTTGCAGGTTTGTGCTGTATATGTGTAACAGAGAGTGCTGTGCAAGGTAAACCTCACAAACAGAGACACTCTAGCGACAGACGCTAGGACTGAGGTCTGTAGGCTCCTCGATAGAGCGCCAGAGAATCCTTGTGGCTTTATATAATTGAACCACTGGAGTGACATGGATCTCAAAGATGTCTTTACTCACTTTCTGTGCTTTGAATGGTGGTTGCATTGCAGTGTATGGCAGAGTAAGAAAGCTCCCGGACCTTAACAAATCCAGTCTGCCAAATCCGAAGACTGCAGTCTCCAGCATCTGTCGCTAGAGCATCTCTGTTCGGGGAGTGAGGTTTACACACTGCACAGCTCTTCACTAGCTGGCCTCTGTTACAATTACACGAATCATATTTTCAAGCCAAAACGGTTTTACAGAAACCACTAATTGTGATACGAGTATTTAATTTTAACAAAAAATATAACTGTTACCGCATTTGAAGAGATGGAAAAGTCCTCAGGTCACGGTAACGCAGTCCTGACACAGACTGCCTTCATGAGCGAGTCCAAAAGTCCACCTGTCTTCATTTCTACTGTCCCTGCCTTACTCGCATCCATGACGAGCGGGCTTCAAACCTGCGAACGTTCCGCTGGTAGTCAGGGTCGGAAGTCCCCTCCATCTTTTTGAGTTCCGAACCTGACACATTGTAGCTGTACTGGTCCACATGAGCTCCGGCCCACAGAGAGCTCCAAATGGCCATCTGTGCCTGTTTATGTGCGCCACAATTTCTACAACTGTCATACTTTCATGTATTTGTTACTTTCAGTGGAGAAGCTCCTCCCCCACATATATACCGCAAATAGGGTTTTCACATAAAAAAATACAAAGTGTTCTGCTTTTCCTTCATTTATCCATCAGATAACTATCATGTGCCATGAACGCATTTCTTTGAAGGGTCACATATAAAAACACGTCTAGCGCTGTAATGAATAATTAGGAGAAATGTCTTCTCATTGGTCAAGAAAACACAGTCTCATGAATAATTACGAGACACAGTGTCATTAATGTACTATTGTCCATTTGCCACGTCACATCCTTTGACGTTTGCAAGATGAGGATTTAAAACCAGCAAAAAAGCTCCAAACTAACTTGTTTTCTCTACTTTAATAACCTACAGTTGCTAACATTGTTTTCTATGATGTGCAACACAACAAAGTCTGTTAACATCTAAATAAATGTTGTTTAGGATTTCGTGGCGCTTTAAGAACCACTGCCTAAATAAACCACTTCTTCTAATGCTTTACAGGCCCAGCCGTCCCTTTGTAGACCTCCACAGCACACTACCCTGCCTGTATTTAACTGTAACACACATCTAGATACAGAGACGCTGAAGAAAACAATGTCACAGTTTCAGGAATCATTCCGTTACCAAATGGATGAGCTTCCTATCCTAAGTAAATGCTAACTTGCATCTGTGTTAATGTCCAAAAATATTTTTCCAATTCGGTTAACAACATATTGTTTATTTCCCAAACAGAACTTAAGAGAATTCAGAAATATGCAGGTGTGTTGCTCTGTTACAATATTCAATACTATAACATCTCTCATTACAATTCACAATTACTCTTTCTCTGAAAAAAGTTCTAATTTTTTCCTTTCTCACTGCTTGTTTGTCAGTGGATGTGGCTTTAAACCCCACCACGGCACATCCAACTATCATTTTGTCAGAAGATCGGAAACAAGTGTGGTGTGGTGGAGAAGAGCAGAATGTACCAGACAATGAGGAAAGATTCAGTTTACGTGTTAGTGTTCTCGGAGAGGAGGGATTCTCCAAACGGAAATTTTACTTTGAGGTGCAAGTCATGGGCAAAACAGACTGGGACATAGGGGTGGCTAAAGAGTCTATAAAAAGGAAAGGACTTATCACACTGAGCCCAAATAATGGATACTGGATTTTGTGGCATAGGAATGGTGATGAGTATCATGTTAGTGATGCTCTCCCTGTACAGCTTGATCTAAAGGTGAAGCCCCAGAAGGTTGGAGTATTTGTGGATTATGAAGAAGGTCTTGTCTCCTTCTATGATGTTAATGCCAGATCTCACATCTACTCTTATAGCGGTCAGACTTTCACTGAGAAACTCTACCCGTATGCTTGTCCGTGTTTACATCTTTTGGGTAAAAATGCAGACCCACTGGTCTTCACTTCTGTTGAACGTTATGAATGAACTTTTTAGATGTGAAGGCTGAGAGAATCATCTGAAAATATTTAAATGTCTGTAAAAAAATGATACAGAGGTTGAAAATACTGAATATACAGTATATTTGTATATATATGCCTATATATTATATAAGTAAAAGAAAGAAACAAAGTAGATGTAAAAATCTCTTCCGTTTTTCTTCCCTTATAAGATAAACTTTCCACGTGTGTGCTGTTGTATTAGCCTATGTATCCAGAATGTTCCAGATTGTTAATTGCTCCGTGGCTCCCCCTGGTGCTCAAAGACTAGCAGGCGAAAATAAAATATATTTTTTCTGCATTTCTGTAATGTTCTTGCTATATTATGCTGTTTACATATTTAGCTTTTTAATGAACTGGTAACATGCAACTACACAATTACTGAATGAAGCCATGAAAGTTCCATAAGGTGGGAAGCTAATGTGTTTTCATTTGTTTAGGACGTTTTGATTATCATCTATTAAACTGCTGTAACCAGGTCCAGAAAATACGATCACATAACCCCAATGTTATCAACCCTTCACTGGCTACCCATTAAGTATCGTATTGACTTTAAAGTCCTTTTAATCACTTATTAAGCCTTAAACGGCTTAGCCCCACCTACATAACGGAGCTTCTATCAAAGTACAGCCCATCACGCTCTCTAAGATCTCAAAACGGTGGACTTTTGATAACACCTAGAATAACTAAATCCACCAAAGGGGGTCGAACTTTCTCATATGTAGCACCTAAAAGGCAATAGCCTTCTCGACACTATTCGAGGATCAGACACACTCACCCAATTTAAATCTAGATTAAAGACACATCTTTTCAGCCAAGCATTCACTTAATGCAAAATATGCTAAATAAACCACCAGGAGTCTGCTGACATTAGATATTATTTACTTGTTATATAAACACCATGTACTATCCTGTGTTTTACCTTTGTTGTGTTTTTCAGTTTTTCTTATTTTCTCCTGTAAAGCTGCTTTGGAAAAAGCGCTATATAAATAAAATATAATTTAATTGAACTTAAACCCTATTGGTAGCCCATATCTGACTTACAGCTATTGAACCTGCAAATCACCACAATATCTGTAAGCAATATCAAATTATTCCTTTTTTTAATCCACTTTCTCTGTAATGAACTTTTCTCGCATTAATTTTGAGCTGCCAGGCAAGGGTTGTGTGCTATGCAACTTTAGAAAAAAAGTTTCTTTGATACAAATTAAATCCACTGGATATTTAGATTTGTTTTATATACATCCTCAGCCTATACAAAAATACATATGCTTTTCAGTTACATCTTAAGTGCTTTATGGTATGGAGACTTTATGGTAGTGTTTCCTTGTTGCTTGGTGTTTTTTACTTAATTCAAGAACTGAAGTTGCCATGACCCCGTGTTTGTGATTTACCCCGTAATATTGTTGTATTAGTTGATATGTGGTGGTTAGAATGTATGTTTGTCATTTGTTAGGTCACATAAACGCATGTGGTCCTTTAAAGAAAGGACTGTGTTATACCCAGACTGTGTTTCCCTTAGGCAATTTAACATTAAACTTAACCAAGTGTAACACAGCAAAATCACAGTAACAATTATGAAGGACATAGTCCAAATGTCCCTCCATTTCTGAAAATAAATTCGCAGCAATGCTTACGGACAATAGATCATCATCTTTCCCCTCTCCATATCTCTCACACACCCACGTGGTGGGTGTCCGTAGTAAATGCATATTAATATGTTCCATCTAATGGCCATTTGGGGGAGAGGTGCTGTAAAGTGCCTGAGTGTCTGAGACTGAATCTCATTTGCAGTAATGCATGTTTGTCCATCATCATCATTGTCTTTAGGCTAATAGCCAGACATGTGGGTGACTGATCAATGAGAATAGATTTGTATTGATTGCGCACTCCACACGTGCACTTTGGCTTCTCTCTTCCTGTTGTGTTGCATCAATCTTATATTGAAATATCTATTTTAAGATGTACTTGTATCAGAATAACTTTTGTCTGTTGTCTCTCCATAAAGATATACTGCATATTGTGTATTATTCAAAGTGAAATAATATTAAGTGAAACAGAGAATTATGGAAGTGCTGTAGGCAGTGCTGATCAGTGCCAAGCGAGTGTGATCTATTTCTGTGTCGCTCCGCTTGTTCAGCATTGTTACATGGCCCAGAGCGTGACGGAATGGAAACTCCAATGTGATTACTTGAGGTGAAGCAGCTAAATTAGATATAATTGCACAATATGCTTAATCATTTCATCCAGTATTTATTTTTATTCAAGGGATAGGTCCAACCCCAAATAAAAATATTTTATTAACCCATCATGTTGTTTAGAACATGTATAACTGTATGACTCTTTCTTCCGTGGAACGCAAAATACCTTTTGAGAAATATGTCTGTGGTTTTGTGTCCAACAATGGAAGTCAATGCTGGCCAATGCTGTCTGGTTAGTTACCAACGTTCTTCAAAATATCTTATTTTGTCCTGAAAAAGAAAGTGTCATACGATGATACGAGGGTGATGAATGATGACACAATTTTAATTTTTACGTGAACTTTTTCTATTTTCCTTCCTTTTAATGTTCTGTCTGATTTTAAATGAGGGGGAAATAATATGTTTATTTGTGCTTGTACATAGTGCTGTATGATGTGTTTGGTTAGACCTGAAATCCCCAATGCACAAAAGGAAAAAGACCATTTTAAACCTGTGTGTGGTCACAACACATCCTTCTGTGGAATTTAGATGGTCAGTCTTTTCATGACCAGTAGACACATGCAGAAGTTTGCTCATTGCCCACCATAGGTCTACCTGTCATAGTTACTCTGGAAATCCTCATTCTATCTCGAGGAAACAAGTGTTCAGATGGGTGTGTTGTGTAGCAGTCAATGGACAATTGAGCAGAGGTTGCCTGTTGTTTTCTCAAAATATAAGATTACAGTAAATTAATAAATTGATATGACTAGAGATGTTCTGATACCCCTTTTCCCTTCCCGATTCCGATAAGTGGGCTCAGCGTATCGATCAATATCGAGTACTGATCCGATATCTGTGTGTATATCTGTATACAGCTGTATTTACTACTAGCCCTGTATAAATTGATAGAATTATGTTATGGTGTGCTTCAGACTAATCCCATAATAAAGCATGAACAAATACATACAGTAACCTAGAGTGTTTTTATTATCTCACAGACATTTGACAGTGATATTATTTATTTTTCTTAAGTTGCAGTTTTACTGGCTGGTTGGTCCACTGGAAACACTGCCAAACAGGGGACATACTACTAGCACATTTTCATTTTACATTTTCGTTGCTCTAAACAGAGGTTGCTTGTGACGACACAGCACAACTTCCTGTGCTTGCATTATGAGCCGCTAAGAAGTGATTTCTCATTAGCAACATTAAGCAAGCCTAGCGTGCATATAGGTCCAGTTCAAGAACATTTTGGGTCTGGTCGATTCAGATTCCAATTCCTGGTTTGGGAATTGAAAGAATCGATTCCGTCTTAAAAAAGGCAAACGTACGAACTTTATATGATTTGTTAAATGTGTGGATACATGTTATTATATCTCAGGGCTGCCAAAATTTGAGTTCAGCTTGGAGTGAGATATTTCGGCCCAACTGGGTTATGTTGTGGAAAGTTGAAAAAAAACATAAAAACCTTGCATTAGAAGTATTGTGATTGTCCAATAACATAATTTCATTACATTCATTAATTTTAGTTGAACTTTCCCTTCAAATTTTGAGCACAGACCAGACAAGAGCTGCGTCTCATTCGAAGGCTGTGTCCTCCGGAGGTCCCATTTGTTCCTGAATACATCATCGAGGTTGTCGTTTCAGTTCAAACAAAAAACATTATCAAATTAACATTTGGTTCTCTTTAGACGTAATCATTGTAGTTTCATTTTACATTGAAATGTAACTGTTGCCTTTCTGAAATAAAACTGATAAATGTGCCCAAAAAACGCAGCCTTTGAATTGAGACGCAGCTATGGATTTATCTTATAAAGGAAATCTTGTAAACAGAATAAATAAACTGACAAAAAAGAAAAGGTGTTTGTCTATTAGAATTTATTATTAAGTAATGCATATGCAAATACGTTTTTTATTTTTATAGGCCATATAAACTTTAAACAGACTTTCAAAGCCACAAACTTGAATATGTACACATTTATTCCTAATCTTATCTCTTATAAAACGCTAAAAATGCCTCTGTTACTATCTCTTGTCTCATCACACTGATAAATGCGAATTAAATTACATGAATCGCTCAACATATTTTCCATTTAAAACCACGTTTTGTAGTTTACATCAGTGGATACTATCGCTCAACATTTCTATTGTTAAACATTTTTTAATCTTGAATGTTACCGACTAATGTTGTGTGTTTGATTGGTCACCCCAACGGCTCTGTAAACAGTATAACTCCCGCCTTCTTACATTTGATTGGCCAATGGCCACCTTATTTTGACATAGGGAGGTATTTGTGAATGCAAAACCCGGAAGTGAGTTAGCATTTTAGGATGGTTCCATCGGTCCAAAGTCTAAGAGTTTTTTGGATGGGTTTTTGGTAAATCGCCTGAAACAAGGTCTGTGGTAAACAAAACCTCTAAATATTTTCAAGTTTTATTTTATGACATAAAACGCTTTTGATTTAAAGCCTTATTCTGTCTTAAAACAGCGGTTGCTAACAAGTTGCTAAAAGCTACTGCTTCCTTTGGCCGGGACTTTAGATGTCTTCACACTTGTAAAGCTCACAAATAATGCAACATGTGCACCTTAAGTGTACTCTGTTGAGCATCGTGTTAGCTTTTTACTTCTGCCGATTGTATTTCGGCTTCAGAAGTTAAAAATTTGTTCATTTGTAAAGTTTATTTTGATAGACAAAATGTGTAAACATCTTAAACCTTATCGTATTTTTTCTGATCTTCCAAAAGTCTATGGGAAAACTTTAGGCTTTCGGTCAAGGACACCAGCGTGGAGCTTACTTCCAGGTTGGCCTTCAAAATAAACGTAATCTCTGAGGTACTGGATTGAGGCCCATTTCTAGACCGCTGAGGAAATAAGTTTGCAGCACCAAAAAACAGAGAGGCGTATAGGCATTTATTTCACAAATTTGATCACACAACATAGAAAAAAATGTCGGGAGCGTGAGAAAATGGTAAATTGCGTGAGTTTCACAGTGAATGTCTGTGAGTTGGCAGCCCTGTATTATATAAACAAGCTTTTGCATTTATGCATGCAGAATATTTGATGTCATTCCACAGCTCTACACTTGATTCATCCTATTTGGAATCGACTCTAAATTCTCAACACCTTGGAATTGAGGAATCGATTATTTTAGGAATCGATTCCCAGCCCTAGAAAATGGTATCGGATCGGTAGCCTACATGAATTCAAGTACTTGCCGATACAGGCACCAGAATTTTATGTGGTATCGGTGCTATTTCCGATACTAGTATCGGTATTGGAACAACCCTAGATATGACCTCTCTTATAACCCCAATATCGGTTGTAGACAGTACCCTCTTGGCTTCAGGAGATCTGCATGTAGAGAGAAATTTGTTTTGGTATATTTGTCAGCATGTACATTTACATTTAGTCATTTAGCATGTAGTCAACACACACTCCTTTACTAACATCAATACATCGTCAGCCAGACATCTGTTTGTTATCCTATTCTTTAGGATTATAATGTTTTAACAATGTCTTTTGTCAACTGTGGACAGTATCATATTACTGAACCCACTGAAATGACTGAGCTCTGCCTCAGGTGGCTCTCTATTCTATACATGTTCGCAGGATGGGGAGTGAACTTGATTCCTGGTATAACCTATACAAGATTTAACTTGTTCACTCTTTACTGGGGCAATACAAAGGTTTTTAAAAAGAAGACTATTACTAAAGTTTACAGTAACTTATTGCACACTAGCTACAGTCTTGTGAAAAAAGTTTCATAATGTCACACGCAGATGCAAGAAATTAACGAATAAATTATTTTAAGTGCTCATACGTAAACATGTTTTCAAAATCCAAACAACCTCAGTCACCTTAATAAAAACCAGTCTTAACTTGTTTGAGGTATTATAGACTGCTGAGGGATCGAATATGATCTTGTTTTGTGAAGCATGTACTCCGCTGAAGGGTCTTAGCACACATTAGTACCACCCACCCACTTCACTTTCTTCTTCACCTCCACAGGTATTCTAATGCATTTAATTTTCATCTCTATAAACCGGTATTTAAATTCTCACAGCGTCCTTCACCAGCTAATCTCTAGGCAGGTGGTCAGTCAGTTGCGACAGAACACCGCCCAAGATGACCTGAACAAAGAGAAAGGCAGCTATAATATTTCCAACATAGCACAAATGAACACATTTTGTACAGTTACACATAATTGCATACACATTAATATATGTATTCAGTTAAACAACAACACAACAGATGGAAATATATGAAACCTGGGTTAAAAAAATGTGAAAGGATTTAAAAAATATGATTCTTTTGTAAGTGGATATTTATGAAACAAAAAGAGGCAGCAACTAATCCTTAATGGCTTTTATAAACAGAGTAATACTGTTTGTGTTCTGAGAGGATTGTTATAATGTGTTTAAGTGACCATCGACGAGAACCGACCTATTATAACAAGCTCTAGAAGTCAGCACATCCCAACATTTGCTTCCTAGTACTCCAGCTGGCTGAACAGCTGGTCTGTGTATAAAATCAATATTCTCTAATGACATAATTGTTCTTACAACTCACTGCCCACCATAGGGCCACCTGTCATGGTTACACTGGGAATGCTAGGAGTGTCTCATACTGGAGGAAACAAGTGTTCAGATGGGTGTGTTCTGTAGCATTCAATGCATAATTGAGTGATGTTTAAAGTACCTAAAAGCAATACTTGAGTAAAAGTATCTTGCCAGAAAATTACTTTGGTAGAAGTGAAAGTAACCTTTTAGAATATTACTTGAGTTAAAGTAACAGATAAATATTGTACTTAAAGGGGAAGTTCACCCCAAAACTTTGTGTGATTTTCTTTACTCAACCACATGATGTTAAACATGTTTAGAGAACTTGCAGCGTCTTTGGAGCACAAATGAAGATATTTAGGTGACATTTGAGAGATTTCCTTGCCTCGTCAGAGACATCATGGTGTCAGTTTTTGTAAAGGTCCATAAAGACATTGTTAAATTGGTCCATCCGAGCATAGTGGGTCATGTGAATTTTTTTGAAGCCACGAGAATGCTTTATGTGCAAAGATAAAAGAAATACGGACTTTAATCGATATGTTCTCCTCTGTGTTGTCAGTGTATCGCACGCGTTCACGAGAGCACTTCGTCTTCTTCTTGGACGAGAGCACTTTGACGCATGCGTGTTGTGCGCCGAGATGAGATTACAGTAAATTAATGAAATGATCCTTTAACCCCAAAACCGGGTTAAAGGATCAAAAATTTTGTTTTATTTTAATATGTATTGATTAACGTAGATGCAACTGTGCATAACTTGGCAGAAACAAGGTCAATTTGATACGATGACGTGAATATTTAAATGGTAAACTGTGAATGCCATTGCCTCGAGCGAGTGTTTTGCATGGAGAGAGAGAGAGAGAGAGAGAGAGAGAGAGAGAGAGAGAGAGAGAGAGAGAGAGAGAGAGAGAGAGAGAGAGAGAGAGAGAGAGAGAGAGAGAGAGAGAGAGAGAGAGAGAGAGAGAGAGAGAGAGAGAGAGAGAGAGAGAGAGAGAGAGAGACTTGAGTACTTGCCTGAACGCTGATGATTTGTTCAACACTTCCGAAGGACTACAGCGCACATTAGCGCGGAGATCATCCCGTTTCGAATGCAGCTGGAGCCGGCTTTTATCCCGATGAAATAACGGCCGGCTACAACTCACACCTGCCATTCTCCTTTAAAGCTTCACTTTACGATTGAGCAAGAAGTGAAGGGCGAGGACACCATTGGGCTACTGGATGCCGGTTATCTGCTTACTAAGTGCCGTCGAGCAGAAATGACATAACGTTAACTCTTTCCTGGAAAAGAGCGCGGTCAGGATCACGCCGCACCGCAACGCAATGTCGATGGAAGCGCGCCTTAAAGCGACACAATTACCCTTAACATTGGCACAAATAGAGGAATCGGACGCGGCGCAGACATCTGATTCGTGAGAACGAGGCTCTCTTCCTCTTTTAAAATGAAACATCGACGTGGGACTACACGGTGCACTGGACCCCCATGACTGTTTTCGAGAAGAGCACTAATCTGCTACATTGCTTCATATGAGCCAGCAAGCTTCACCCGCGCGATAATCTGACCCATGAAATTCATGCCTACATGAATTATGCACGTCGGTGCATGAAAATACACCGAGAGGTCTCGGAAACCGGCCGGTGCGTGACCGCGTCCCACATGACCTAGTTTCAAAGCGACGCTTTCACGCAGGAGAGATGCAGCCGCAGTGAGAAGCGAGACAGACCTTCAGGACTAAACAAGAATATTGTTTGCTCACATGTTTGAAAGTGCAGAAAGTCGTGTTGAGTTCAGGTGACACAGACGTGGCATGAACGTTACGATCAGACAAGTCACCTGAAAGACTCGAGCAGCGATCAAAAGCCACTGTTTTACAGCGAGTTTATCACGAAAAGAACTTTATGGACTCTGGAGCCATTGACCTTTACTCTTGCATGATTTCTTTCTGCTGAATTCTGCATACGGAGCAATAATGAGCCACTGGAATCGCCTTTGCCAGTTTAACATCGAATACGGATATTCCAAAGGAATCTGCCGGATGAATCTGAGGATTTGTTGAAAGATTAAATTCTTACGGTAATCTCCAAGCTGCTGTCTTGAAAGCAATACTTGTTTGATGACTATTTTTGTCTGCGAGTTTGCGTAAAATGAACCATTTTACAAATCTCACCACTGATTCCAAACTCAGGTGATCGCTCAAGTGAAATTCATCATTGGATGAGTGAACAATATTGAGATTTGTTCATCAAGGTGGTCAAAAATTGAAAGTCCAAGCATGTGGTCGTTGCCTTTATTACGTCACACAGACGTTCCTCCGAGAGTGACTGAGAGCTTCATACTGTCTGGTTATCGTTTTCCCAACTACAGCCTCCTGCAGTGCCTAGCATCTGCTTTTCGTCCGACCAATGAGACGGGAAACTTCTGGACGCACTTCCTCCCTATCTTCGTGTTCACCTTCCACTTTCTGGAGGCGTTCACGTGGGAAGGAGCACCCGAACCCAGCAACCCTTTTTTCTACCCCTTCTGGAACTACTTTTTAGGGGTGTTTTACCTGCTGCTAGCCAGCAGCCTGGCTCATCTCCTCAACTCCATGTCTCTCATCATTCGTGAAATATGTTTTTTTGTGGACTATGGGACTATCAGTGCATACACGGTGGGTTCCTCTCTGGCGTATTACTATTACATCTTCCCTCAGGCGGGTATTCCGGAAATTGAGTTTGGAGTCCAGAATGCGTCCCAAAAGAGAGACCTGAACGCTGATGAGGAGACTACATTCTGCTCATTTTTTGATAGCTTCTACATCCCGACCTCATGCCTGGTTGCCATCATATGTGTCATCACCTGCTGTAACACCAGACAGCGCTGGCGGAAGTACCGCTACGCTGTTCGAACTTTCGTCTTCATTCTCCCCTTCTTTATCTCCTCAACCCCTGTATTCTACCGTCTCCTGAGTCCCGGTCCTCACAACATCCCTTCTCCATCATCCAACTCCCCGTATCTGCTCTCCACCATGGCTGCCTTCTTCTACCGCCACTGCTTTTGGCTGGTGGTTTCTGCCATCTTTAATATCAGTAAGATCCCGGAACGGTTTTCTCCAGGAAATTTTGATATCTGGGGTCACAGCCATCAATGGTTCCATTGCTGCACCTTCCTGTCCATCCTGGATGAGCTTCACATGATCAAGGTGGAGATGCGGGCCCTCCTTCTCAACCCAGGCCTGGTACTGTCACCTAAAATCTCACCCAGGCTGCCCGGACCAACGTTTTATTCCACGTATGGAGTTATGGTGCTTCTGCAGGGGTGTATAGCGGGCATCATTGCATGGTTTGGCTGGTGTGCCATGCACATATACACACCCGAGCAAAAAAAGCTTAAAGGGCATTAGAGCAACAGCTTGTCTGATGTAAAGCTCTCCATGAGGATTTTGCTCTTTCAAAAAATGTTATAATAACGTTGACCATTTAGCACATACATAGCAAACATTTAAGTCATTTTGTCTTTGAACAGAAGAAATGCTCATTTGGGATTGTTGAAATTTTGTTTTCAGGGTCAAAGGATATTTACTGGTAGGGGGGCCAGCGGCTCCGCTGTTTTGAAATAGATAGCCTACTTTGCCAAAGGGAATGTATAATATATCTTATATTTTAATAATTTTTACTTTAGAGATTTAAAATAATAGATTATTGAGATTTTACCAACCCTTTATTAATGCATTATTTAATTCTCTACCTTGTGAAACGATCTCTGTGTCTTTCTATCTTTTTTCTCCATCTCACTTTCTCTCTCTTTCACCCAGTCACGTTTCCTCCTCCTCCCTTTGTAAAAACCCTTTAAACAGGATGTGCAGACAAACAGCATGCAGACAAGCACAAATAGCTTCGACCAAAGTGTTGAGGCTGAGGGAAATGAGAGGGGTGTGGATTCATTCTGCCATAACCCTTTGCAGCACTCCACAGCACTTGTTTGTAATGAACATTGCATTTTCTCACCATACAATCACTACTAGATCTGATAGACCATAAATATAAAATGTGAGGTGACTGTAGATGTCAGTTGAAATGCTGTATTTTAATCTACTGTAACTATGCATGGCCTTTGATTGTAAACGCTTCTCTATAACGGTTGGATGGTGGAAGAGCTGAATGGAAAGAAATGAAGCCATATTATTGTTTTTATAACACATCAGCAAGTACTGAGTTTTCCTTTCAAGGCCAGTTGTGGAGGTAATGTTGTTATATGTAGTCATAGACTACGCAAAATTGTCAGTGGCAAATGAAAATCTTCATTAATAACTTCGTTTAGATGTCTAAACATACTTAGTTTTAAAGAGCCTTGAGATGTCACTGAGCTTTATTGGTTGGTTGAATTTTCATTCAGCCAGTCATTCTTTCAGAAAGTGGTGCTTTATGAAAGTTTTTTGAGTGTCCTTCAGGTTTTTAGTCTTAAGGTAGGGTGTGGTTTTACAATATGTGTGAATTTCTGTCACAATGTCTGCTGTATGTATCTGCTGTTGTGAACGACAAAATGGAGTCATTGATGAAACAGATATTGTGGCTGTCAAAAAATGTCTTGTGTCTGTTCTCTGTTGTTTTGTCCAAAAGGCCGAATAGCTGCAATAAGTGTGAGCACATATTTAGAGGATTTCTTCAGTTTGTTTTATGTATTCCATCATAAACAGGGAATAATTCATTATTCATTTCTCATAGTTTTGACTTCCTATTTGTACTTATGAGTTTAGGCATATGTTACATTGCACTTTGTTGCACAAGCGTAGCATTAAAACCTAGACTGAATTTATGATTTGCACATAACCTAATCTGTGATCTTGACAGGGACCTGGTGTATGTTTAACCTTGTTTTAAAATGTTCAGCAGGCTCGTATAAACTTTAAAGGTTTTAGCTGTTTTGACAAAAGCATTGTCGGACCCTCTGCCCAAATATGCAAACTTCAATTCTTAGAAATGGACTAAGAAATGTCATTGCTGTTGGGGCAATGTTTGACCTTAGATTGCTGTCCTTACACTAAAATCTCAAACCAGGATTTATACTTTGGTTCATATGTACAAGAGACTAGGACTGTATCAAATAGGTATGCTCCTTCTAAAATAGGAATATTTTGGAAGTATATGTTTGATACAGGCTTAACTTGACAGCAAAATCGCCAGTGTTAAAAAAGGTCAAATGAACTCTCACAGTGTATATATAATCCACCCTCATGTATACTCAGTGTATAATGTGTATATATATATATATATATATATATATATATATACACTGTGAGTGTTAATTTGGCAATGTTTAACACTGGCAATTTGACTGTGATGTGGTTTAGCTTTAGTTCTCAGGGGAGAAGACAGAGTAGAGTCTTAATGCACTGGAAACAATGCTGTATGCCGACTGCTGTAGCGTGAACTTCTAAAAATGTTTTCCTTAAGTAGATCATGCTAATGTATCTTATTTAATAAGATATAGGCTTAAATATATCAAATAGATTAGAACTAGATTCTGTTTCAAGCTGTATAAAAAATGACAAGAGATCAATAAATTAAATTGATAAATCAGCTTTGTCTGTTTATTATTACATTGCATTCATACATTAATATGTTCAGTTTCTATTAGTTATTTACACAGTTTTTTAACAGAGTTGTTTGTTTACATAATTATGTAAGTTATATATGTATTGAGTTTAGAAATGGCGTAAATATACCTTATTTGCAGTATCCACATTTCCAGGTCATCAGCTTTGAGTTTGCCTGTATTTGCATTTAAATGTTGTGTTTGTGTGGAGAGAGCGAGAGCGAGAGAGAGGGAGGATTGATGGGTGCTGAGTTACAGGCAGGAGCAGCTGGACACTTGTCAAAAACCCCCCAACACTGTTCATTTCTCGTACTTTCCCCTCTCCTTTTGAGCCTATCTATCTCTGTCAGACTGTTATACATCATTACATGCTGTACATAGATTTATACATTCATTATTCAATTGAAAAATAAGTCTAATGAGTATATTCTGGATATACAGCCATGGCATCAGACTTCAGATAATGTGACAGATACCATGAATGAAAAGAGGAAAGGAAACAGGATACATTTTCCATTGCGCGCTCTCTCTCTCTCTCTCTCTCTGGCTATGTTCCGGCACACTGCAGACACACTGAATCTCATTGGAGATCTGTCCACTTGATGGAGACATACAGCACTTAGTCTGGAACACTGAGTTCAAAGATTAAATCTGTGGCACTTTGCATCTTGAAGTCAATCTAACATGTCAGGACATGCTTGTTTGTATTGTACAGTGAGGTATGGTGCAATGAAATTACAGTCATTCAACACAACATAATAATGGTTTTATTCAGACATTTAAGATTGTTCAGATAAAATTTGCAATAAAATTACTGAGATATTACTTTCTGTCAAATTAAAAAGAAAATGTAATGATTTACTTTAGGCACAAAGTTTAATTTATCCTTTGATTAAAGAAGCGCTTTAATTTAAAAGGAATACATTGTGTTGTATGAAATGTTTGTGCAGTACAAAAAACACTAGAAGACAAACTTGTTCTTGTAATATCTCACAGTGCCTTATATATTGGTATTAGAGAAGAAACAGACACCTGGTTTAGGTGCTAAATAGGAAATTAGTTTACCTGATTTTATATCTTTCTTCCACAAATCTCCGAAAGAGATGCAAAATAATAATTATGAATTTTGCCTGACATTTCCATGTTAGGTTATTAGTACCTAGAGAGGGTGGGAATAACTTTTTCCCAATTTGTGATTGGTAAAGGTGGTTTTAACATGATTTCTTAGCGAGAGCATCCAGGGCTTTGTCATGCACTGGCTTGTGCTCAAGGGCAAAGCTGGAGGGGGTCAGAATGCCACGACCTTCATTATTCACCTGACCCATCAGCACGTAATTCATACCTATGAAGTTATAAAAACAATTATTATTAATCTATCACACAAAACAATATTCAGTAAATGCAGATGTGAACTTAATATGTTACGCTTGCAATTGTGGCACACTGATATTTCATCTTTACTTGTGCAATGATGCTTTACTCTACCAGAAACTCTTATTTAAATCATTAGTCACACATCAAGAGAGTAATGCAGAATTGAACTGGTGGTTTTGTGTGTTTTTTACCTTTACGCAGTGCTGGACACTTCATGCATGTAGAAGTCAGTGTGACAGATGAGGTGGGTCCTCTCTTTTTGATGTTAAGTCTACCTGGCCTATATATCTTGATGACAGACACTTCAACTTCAGCACTGCCTTGAGGTCCCGGGGTCAGCGATGTCACTTTACCGGTCAACACTGTGGAGGAGACAGACAGAATGGCGTCCAAAAATGAGAAGACCACTGAAGAAAATATTTTACTATTATAGTTCACCCAAGAATGATAATGATGTCTTCATTGGAAGGATGTCAGTAACCAAACAGATCTCATCCCCCATTAACTCCCATAGTATTTATTTTCCCTATTATGGCAGTAAATGGGGAATGTGATATGTTTGGTTACTGACATTCTTCCAAATATATTCCTTTGTGTTTAGCAGAATAAAGATATTTATACAGGTTTGGAACAATTTGAGGGTGAGTAAATGATGACAGACTTGTCATTTTTTGGTGAACTATCACTTTGAGACAAATATCAGCAAAACAATTGAACAGAAAAAATGAAAAATTACTACTGAATTGAAAAATTATGCCAGCATGATCTAAGAATGCAAAGAGCATTGTGTGCTTGAATAGGAGCTTAAAATTGAGTTCTATAGCACTTTTCACAATTAGCATTTTCGCACAGCGGCTTTACAGTAGATTAATATTAATACAGATATAATTATGATATATATACATATTACATACATGGTATTATTGCAAATCTTGATGAAACTATAAAGCACAAAGCACATAAAATCTATATGGTAAATATCACAGATTTCATTATTATTGATCTAGAAATGGATGAATATGTTTTAAAGGAACAGTAAAATATTAATTCTGTCATAATTTGATTAAAAGTTATTCCAAACCTATATTAACTTTCTTGTTGTGCTAAAAACAAAGAAAGATATTTGGAAGAACGTTTGGAACCAAACAGTGCTGGGGCACTATTGACTATCATAGTAGAAAAGAAACTACGATGGTAGTGAATGGTGCCCCAGAACTGACTGGTTTCCCACATTCTTAAAAATATATTTTTTAAGTTTAACAGAACTAAAAAATGTCTATTGCTTTGAAACAAGTTCAGAGGGAGTACACGAGGAGATAATTTGTATCTTTTCTTTTATTTCCATGTCTAAGTAAGATTTTGGGTCCCAGATTTTCAATATGGTCTCATATTTTTGAATCCCACTCTATATACATTGTTTGCACAACATTGTGCATTGTTCTCTGTGATAGACAATGAGGAGAGAAGAGATGCAGAAATAGCAAATGGAAGTAAAAATGGGAACTCACCAAAATGACTTGGGCAGAAACGGGTCACCAGAGTGCCTATTCGCCTGCATGGCAGTGAACACTGCAGGTTCCTAACTGAAACTTGAAACATACAAACAAACACGTACGTTTAGTCTTTCGCACACAGAAAAACTAAATATGGGACCGTAAGATTTCTTTACCTGCATTTGTTGTTTTGTTCCCAGGTTTTGTATTGGGATTTGTCTTTGGCTTCGCGGTTGCTTTGGCACCAGGGACAGGCTTTACTTTTGGTTTTGTCGTTGCACTTGGTGAATTTGTTGCCTTCGCTTGATGTTTACTGTCAGGTTTAGGTTTTGCTGTCACTTTTACAGCAGGTTTTCGGTTGACTCTAGAACCAGAATTGTTTTTTGCAGGAGGAGTGGGTCGAACTTTGGGTGCGGGTTTTGATCTAGGCTTAGGGGTTGGCCTGGGCGGCTTGAGCTTACCTGGCCCTGATGGGGCTTTTGGTGTTGGCTTAGGCCTAACTGTAGGTTTACTTTTGGGTTTTGGTTTTGCTGGTGGAGTAGTGGATTTAGTGGTTGAAGTGTCAGTTCTTGGGCGGGGTACTGTGTCCAGGCCAGAAGTGGGGGTTCGGGATCCACGGGGAATACTGTTGTAATGAGCCATAAAACCTGCGGCTGTGACGCTCAAGTCTGATACAAAGTGCACCAGCAGCTCATTTCCATTGGTCACAACCACACTGACAGACGGAAATGCAGAGAAAATTATATCAATACTTAAACAATAAAGAAATTATATCTATGCATTTGCAAATTGTTTTATTCAAAGTGGTCAACCTTTAAATGAAGTGGTTCCTTGACCTTTCAAAGTACATACGGTATATTTTCAAACATATTGTGGCTATGTAAAAGGAACGTTTTTTTCTAATTTGAAAGCAAATTTTTCCACTAAGCTTTCCTTGGGGACAACTGACCTTGTAGAAAACAATAATATCCTTTTCCTGGGTAGATAAACAAGGGTTGATGATTATATCTAATAGTGTACGAATAAAGCTGGAATAGTTGTTAGATGTGTGTTATTTGGTTCTCTGAGATTTGACTCACTCTGGAACAGAGTCTCCGCAGAATTTGCCAATCCGGCGAGAATAGTCGGTCTCTCCCCCATTGAACAGGGCCACGTAGTCATAACGGCAGTAGATGTCTGATTCCAAGTCCAGTTTCTCAAACTTGACCTCAATAACCTGCACACATTATGAACATATGCACACATATGCTTTAATATGTAGTTATGTAAAGTGAAGGTGCTAGCTTTGAGTCTATTAAGCAGGTACAAAGCTTCTTTTATGCCCCTCTCTCACTCTCTCTTTCGCTTTTTCCATGTCCCACCTTGCACACTTTTTTCTGAAAGGGGTCTTTCACAGTGTTCCATATGCTATTTGTACTCTCATCATGAACACACCCAAACACAGTCACACACTCAAAATCTCACAAGCATAGCAGCAAGTTTATAGCCAATATCGAATGAGTCTTCTAAAGATTAAATAGTTGTTAGTAAGTCAATTTCATGCCATGATACTGAGAAACAAGAAGAGAGAAATGATGTGTGAAGTGAGATAGCGGCCTGACCATGTTGGTGTCCACAGATATGTGCCAAGAGCAGCTGATGCCTGCTGGGTAATCTGTTTCCGGCCAGTTTGGTGTCTTCACTGAACCTTGGGGCTTTGTCAGCCTGCCACCACAGAACTGATTCTCTACAGGGAAAGGGGATTAATAAAGAAAAATATAGTGATGTATATTACCAGTCAATAATATACATTTTTAGAACCTCTAAAAATCATAAGATCTTACTGGATTAACTTTTTTATTTCAATTCAAAGGAAGCAGAAACGTCTGAACTTAACTATGAAAGGAATCACAGAAAGTTCTTAAAGGTATGATTCAACAACATAAAACTGAAAATTCTCAAAAAGTCAAAAGTCATTTCAAACCTGTATGACTTTCTTTCTTCTACGGAACATAAAGGAAGATATTTTGATAACCTAACAACATTGGACCCCATTGACTTCCATTGTGCGGACACAAAACCTTGTTCCACAGAAAAAAGGTTGTATACAGGTTTAGAATGACATGAGATTGAATAAAACAATGACAAATGTTTTATGTTGGGGTAAACTACCCCTTATTTAGGATCTAATTTTGGTTGGGTTCCGAAATGTCAACAGTAATCCCACATCCTTATTTATCCATGCATTTATTAACGTTTGAATTGAGATTTGTTCCAAAATATTACTTTAAACATCCAAATGTTAACTGCAAACAACCATGCACAAAATAATGTGAACATTAGTAATAATTAGTGATAATTTCCATGTCTGGATTGTTTTTTTGCTTGATGAAATTGTAACTGCAGTCATCCCACCGTCAACATGCGGTTTTCCTCCGCTAAAATAAGACAGAAATCCTCTTCCTCCTGTGCTGGCATCAGACGCCATCTCCACCATCATGGTGTTTGAGGTGGAGATGAGGGCACCGGGTCTGAACGTTCCACAGAACCGGCCGAGTTTCTGCACTGTGTATGAGTGTCCATTATAGACATCCACATAGTCATAGCGACATGTTGGATCCGCCTCTAGATCAAAGATCCTGAACTGGAGCATCACAACATGACCTTCCGGGACCTGATAGGAGAGATGATGTGATGAAAAGGGATAGTTCCCCCAAAAATGAAAATTCTGTCATAATTTATACACCGTAAAGTTATTCCAAACTTGTATTATTGTGTTTGTTCTGTTGAACACAAAAGAAGATGTTTTGAAGAGGCACATTGACTAATAGTTGTTTTTTTCCTCGACTATAAAAGTCAATAGTGCCCCAGAACTGTTTGGCTCCAATATCTTTCTTTGTGTTTAGCACAACAACAAACTGAATACAGGGTTGAAACAACTTGAGGGTGAGTAAATGATGACAGAATTGTCCTTTTTGGGTGAACTATCCCTAAAATTCCATAGATGAGTTATAGTTGTAACAGAGGTGTTTTGGACTTACTGTTATGTACCAGGTGCATTTGGAGTTAGGCTTGTAAGGAGAGGGGAAACCCTCGCTAGCCACAAATCCTGAGTCTGTTACCAAATGACCACCACAAAGGAATATGGGCCTGAGGAAAGTCAAGGGAGAAACGCACTCAGTATATCTATTTAATGTTTAAAGCAATAATGTCTTTACCCAAGGAAATACTGCCTGCACATATTGTGAGTGTGCACATATTGCAGAGTGATGTGTTAACACACAAGCCACAGCAAACTAAACAGCCAAACTCAGTTCTAGAAAGACCCTGTTATAGATGGTTTCGTCGGGGACACACGCCTGAGGTTAACTTTCAGTCTATGTTTGGTTAAAATATTACAAATTATTTTACATTTAACTATTTACATTTATACTATTGTACTTTCATTGTAATTCATTTAATTAAAACTACTCAACAGTTATGGATTCATTACGGAGGTCTACCCGGAGGTTTGGGTCAAAGAATGTTTGAGTTGTTGTTCCCGCTGAAACTGTCTATAGATAAAAAAATGTATAAAGGTTTTCTTAATCTACAGCCACTCCGCCTGCAAAATGTACTCTCTCACATACATAAATTGCTACTTCATCACTTTCACAAACCACAAATCTGCTCATAACAAACCATGAGCATGTTAGAAATGAAGTGAATAACTTTGTAAAATTTCACAAAACCAAAAGTCACACAAAGTTGTACAATTTATTTGACAAACATAAAAAATATGCTGTATAGCTGTACAGGCTTTATATAACAATAAATACGCAACTGTGTGGCATTTTTTGTTGACAGAACGGTGTGTACTTAGATCATGATGCAAGATTTTAATATTTTGTTGGGTTTTATCATTTCATAGGATAGATTATGCAAGTCAGGCGCACAGTTAGGATATAAAATATATTTATATTTAACCCAGTTTTGGATTAGATTTATGTAGATCTAAAAGTTTGCACCATTAGATCTGTACATATCTAACATCTTACCTAATATACTTTGTATTATATATATATATATGTAAAACATCCTAATATGGTATATGCATAAGAACATGACTGAAACTTTATTTTACAGTCCCGTTAGGGACCAGCACAACTGTTTACTATATGGTTGCATTCACATACGTGCCAACGTACAAAATTGTACACAAGTCCACACACACTTACCTTGTGAAGTTGGTCTGGCTTTGTCCATGCACCCATCCTAACCCAAAAAACAGAAGCCCCAAATGCCACACACACAAACCCCCCCACATCCTTCTGCTCAAAGAAGCACAGAGAACCAGTTAGTGAGGACACAGAGGACAGGGGCGAGTTTAAGGGCGTGTTAGAGATGGGAGGCGGATTAAAGGAGGGATTCGGGAGGCAGTGAAGAAAGAAAAGTAGGCCTAAATATGAGTGAAGAGGAAGAATAATGTGTACTGATGTGGTATGATGAACAGACATTACAATTTTTTATTAGCATCTATAAACAACCAAACAAGCTCACCAGCGCTAACCATATCCTGAGCTGCTTGTCTAGTTATGTTGACTTTGCAAATTGTCTTTTTTTTTTTAGTTTTTTTCTGCAGCAGAGGGTGAAACAGTAATGTGACAGTAATGTGATGAGACAGAAATCTTCAGATAAACAGCACTTGCAGTGAGTCTTTCTGCTTTTCTGTTCGTTGTTTTTCACTCTCTAAATCGGCCTGTGCTTATACTGTGGTGCAGGGAAAGAATGCAAGTCAAGCTAAACGTTCTTACCAGAGACTGGCACAAGCAAACATGTTATTAAAAGTGCTTGTGAAAACAATCTCCTTTAAAAACTCACATATAGCTTTCCACAACAACCATTTTTATCAAAGTTTTTGTTTGTGCATAGTTTGTATATTTATAATTGTGTGTGCTGCTTGTGATTGGAAAACCTCTGCATGCTTTTTATAGCTCAGTAGACATTCTTGTCCTGAACTAAAAAGACTGTGGTTTGGTAGGAAAACCACTCATTTTGATTCTCTCCAACGTCTCCAAAGCATACAATGTGCCTTTAATGGCATTCACTGTATATACGATTCCTATTTTAACATTGATTCATTGAATATCCACAGACCACAACAGTGTAAACCATTGTATTTTTATTCGTTTTATATATAAAGAAATACACAAAATACTTACAAACGACATGAACCCAAAGAGCACATGACTGAAACTGACTGAGAAAAGACAAGGAAAATGTGTCCGTCTGTTTACCAACACTATTTTCTTCAAAAATCTCTTTTTCCTGGATTTTTTTCTTCCTCTTTGACTTTTTGTGTCATCTAAAGCTTTACTTCTCTAAATGCTAATCTGAAAGGATGCCTTTCGCCAGATACTCTTTGGAACCATTGCCATGGATACTGTAGTGCGACTAACCAAAAGTCGAAATTGAAGCCAGTGGTAATAGTAACCTGTAGCAGACCGATGACATGACTGGCTCTCTGTGGTGATGCAATATTTATTTTACACATTTCATCAAAGTTTGTAACAATTACAAACAGCACATAAAAACTCATTTTGCACTGATGACATATAAAAAACAGAACTAAAAAAATTGTGTTTGTGAATTAAGTCAAATTTGACAAGTTTGTATATATTTCGGTAAAAAATAAGGACATTTTTGTGACATTTGGGAAATGTCAATAGCACAAGAGGACAAACAGAATGTCCTCGAAGGTCATACTTCGTTATTACAACATTTTAACTCCGTAAGCCCTACAATTTTTTTACGGTTTTAGAGTTCACCTCGGAATTATGTTCATGTAGGTCACTAGAACTGGAAATGACCAGTACCGTCTGAACATTGTCATATCCAGAGTAGCCAAAAGCTAAGCACACCTTGTTACCCGCAAAATCACAAAAAAACCATCACAACCGAAATCTCCCTGGCGTAAGGTTGTGATATCACAGTCTTTTAATAAAGCAAATATTCTGCTTTACATTCATTGTCTGTCAGCCTTCTTGGCTATATATTTATCGTTTTGTGTTCATCTATATAAATAAATACAACCGGTAAATTATATATACAACCGTATCATTTACTGAGCATACAGATGATGTGATCAGACGAGGATTTGAGTAACGTATCCCACTGATGATTTTACTACAGTCTTAGTGTGTCATCTCTGTAAGAGAGGCACACATTTTCTCATCAGTCTGTGAGGTCACTTCCTGTTCTTCTATCATCATTTCTTGGTCATTTACTTGTGCTGGCATCATAGTCCATCCATTCTCAACCTCTTTTTTCTTGTATGATTCTTCTTCCTCAGCCTCACTCTTGTCCATGGCCGTGTCTGTGCGGATTTGCTTCTCGGCAGTGGCGCCCTCTTCGGACACTTCCAAAACACTGCAGAACTCCATCTCGTGGATCTCCACGTCAAAGGGAGCTGTAGAGGGGACCGTAGGAGAGGACCCACAACCCTCACAAGCCTGAGAAACATAAACATGTTAAAAAATTACTTTGCTGCTCAAACCAGCGCAATATTGAGGAATGTTTGGTGGATTGCATTTAAAACAGTGGCAAAACACATCAACATTTCTTTAGTTGTCTTATAGTTTAAATGCGACGTATGCTTAGCTAAGGGATGTATTGCAGGAGTAGCAGTCAGTTCGGGAGATGTAAACTCACAGAGATGTTGATGGCACGAGGCAGCCGTCCAGTGCGAATCCATGGGTGAACCTGACTCAACTCGCTTTTCTGTTCTTCAGTGAAGCGAGGCTGTTGTTTATGCATAGCTCTTAAGGCGGCACGGTCCTCTTTTAACACAGTGTCTCTGTCTCTGTTACACACAAAACATATTCACCAGGTCAATTTAGTACTACAGCAACAACTTCGATCACTGTGGATGTGTAGTGCATGTTTATGGGATGTTACCAACAAAACAGCTTTCATTTGTTTACTTTTGTGATTAATGACTTCTGTGTACGTCTATTTTAAGACAAACCAAACACATCTTATGACCAGTAATGGTGAGGTAGTGTAAACGGAGCAGGGTTAACATTAACCTGATGGGCAGCTGGTAGGTCATCATTGTCTTTTCATCCGTGTTGGCCATGAGGAGCCAAATAGGGTCCTGAAGAACGCATTTGATGAACTGTGCCTCTCCATCGCCCCCTGCTGTCTGCTTGCGTGAATGGCTGTTCTCTGATGAGTCCACGCTGCCAAAATATTTACTGGTATGGCTGCTCTGACTGCTTCCTGTTACAAAAAGAATCCCCCAAAAGATTATTAATCTTTTTAAGACTACTGTGATTACTATTACTCTTAAATTATGTGTTTGGGTATAATGCAGATGCTTTTATCCAAAGCGACTTAAAAAGAGTTCAGGGAGCAATAAGTGATACAGAGCAATAGTAATAGGTACTAATACAAAGTTACCAGTTTCAATTTATGACCATACGACAATAATATAGAGTTCTACAAAATGCTTAGTCACCATGAAATAAATGAAAATTCTTAAGTGTTTTTTACACAGTGTTGCAGTGATTATTATAAATTATTTATCTTATATTATATTATTATTTCTTTTATCAATTTGCCATTGTAATTAAACACATTAAGCTCCCTTACCCCTCTTAACAACAACTCTTCGTCACATGACGTAAGGGGTAGGACTATACTGATTGTCCAATGGCCAGGCATTTTTAGCCCACCCCTCCACAACAGGCTGTAAACTACAAATCTGCCTCCATTATGTTAGTAATGGCCAACTAACAACGAACCAATCAAAATGCGAAGGGCAAAATAAAACCCTGCGCTAAATTTTATTCTTATTTCAGAAGCCGCGCACTCGGATATATGTCAAGATACGAAAAAGAAGGAAATCGCAACCTCCTTTTCATGAGGACTTTAACACAAGTCATGTCTTTATTAAACAGACCGTATAATGCAGCCCTTCATTTCATTATGGAGGAAATTACTTTTAGTTTCTTTATTTATTACACACGTTAACATTATGTCAAGGTCTGAATGACATTCTTTAACATATTGAAAAGCTGTTCACTAAATATTTTCATATTGACACTTTTAACTGTAAGTGAAGCACTTACTTATTCCACTTCCTGAAGAGCTGCAGCCATTGGATCCTGATCCAGAGGACCCTAAACCTGACCCAGAGGAGCCAGTGCCTAATGACCCTGAGCCCGAAGCAGCCGAACCCGTGCCCGAACGTGAATCCTCCTGCAGCAACAAATCCAGCATGTCACTGGAGGTGGACATGGCATCTTGATTCGACTCGTTTGCTTCACCCTGAAAAAAAACAAAGGTTTTAAGAAATACTTGATAAGCAGTGCTCATCTTTATAAAGCAATCAAAGAACACTTTAAAGTCCATTTGTCTTACATTCTCGTTCTCTTTTGAGTCCTCGGCTGCAGCTCTCTGATTGGATGAGGCCTGTCCTCCTGCACCACCTCCATGTCCCACCATTGGAGATACGGCTGGTTGGCCTGTAGTCAGCGCTGATGTCTCAAACCGGTTGCTTGGCGTCTCCTCCAGCTGAAGCAGATTTAAGGGTGAAGAACATCTGGACTGAAATAATGGTGACTCCGCTCCTTCCCTCTCAGGCCCCGCCTCCCTCTGGCTGTAAGATTGCGGTGTGCTGGAGCGGGAGTGTGCATGTGGGCCTGGGTTTGGTACTGGCGCTGGTACCGTGTTAGCAGTCAGGAAAGGGAACGCAGAGTTTGTAGAGTAGAACGGCTGAGGCATGCCCATATTGGGCTGTGGGAACATGTAGTTGGGCAGTACCAGTGCCATCATAGGGTGGACCATGGGAGGAGCCATCGGCGAATTCTGAAGGGGGAAGCGTAGGCCCATCTGTAGGTTAGGGTCTGAGGCAGGATGGGATGGAGGAGGGTAGATGGAATATAGTGGGAAGACACCAGGTGGATAAGGGACTGAAGGAATGCTGGCTTGTGACCCTGAGGTAGGCCACGAAGAGGAGCTGGGTGCAGGACCCAAGGGCACGGAGGAGTTACAGGGTCTGCCTAAAGCGGGAACGCCTGTTAGACCTCGTAGTGGGCCTGCACGGCTTTGAGACACTGTCTGATCAGAAGATTCCTGATGTTTAAGTCTTTTCCCCCCTCGACCTCGCCTACGGCCACTACTACCACGGGCTGCTGGGTAGTCACGTGTACAACGCAAACCTGAAACCAAGTGAGATATAAATTGAGAACATGAACATAATTGGGTACGTACTATGTTTGTGTTGCAGATTTTAACATGAATGGTCTCACCTTTGGCTAAGGGTGCAGGTGCCGAGGTCAGGTCAAACACTCTGAGCTTACTCAGATCTCTAAAACGACACAAGAAGTTCTGCTCCTCTTGCTGTGTGTGAGCAGATAACACCTCTTTTGTGAGCCCCATCTTTTCGCCTCCGCTACCACCTCCTACTAGACCTCCCCACCTCACTCCATCCCTTTCAGACTGAGGAGCAAGGCTAGGGGGTAGATAGGGCGTGGTTGTGCGAGGAACTTTGGGTTGAGTGACTGGAGGAGCAGCATTTGATGTTGAAGGGGCTTCCTCCATTACAATATCTGTGAAAGGGCAACCAACAGGTGGAAATGAGATACACAGGCGAATACCAGAATTCCTTGTCAGAACTGGCATGGAAATATATTTCTAAAACCGCTGTCCCTGTTTTGTGATCTGTCCCTGCTCTATTGCTATATTCCCTTTTCATTCACACACACACACACACACACACACAAGCAGACAGACATGCACAAACAGTTATGCACCTGACTCAGGTGGCTTCTTATCCCCCACGTGGACTATAGTACTGCTGAAGCTGCACTGCGAGGTGACAGAAGCAACACTCTCTGCCTTACTGTGAAGAGCCAGTGGGGGCAACAGAGCACTCTCCTCTACCAGAGACACAGATGGACCTGCAAGTTAGGGCATCTGTCAGTGCACATCTTCAATGTTGACTTTTGAAGTTTTCACATTTAAAGGTACCACAGCGAAAAATCACTTTTACATGTGACTCTGGACCACAAAACCAGTCAATTTCAATAAAAATATATCAAAATTTAGGTTTTGAATGCTGAATAAATACGTTTTCCATTGATGTATGTTTGTTAAGGATAGGATGATATTCGGCAGAGATATAACTATTTTGAATATCTGGAATCCGAGGGTGCAGCGAAACATCGAGAAAATCGCAGACCTTTGCTAAGAAGAAACAGGTTTGTTTTAACGCTCTCTATTAGCTAACCGCTGTAATAACGTGGAGAGTAGATGAACCTGAAAAAGAATCTTCATGGAACATGACCTTTACTTAATATCCTAATGATTTCTGTTGGCTATTGCTACAAATATACCCGTGGGACTTTTTTTGTGTTCCAGAGTCACATATTCTCTTTGGCAAATCATTATATCTGTGACACAATCCTTAATGGCATTTACCTAAAGTTCCTTTAGTTTGCATTAGAACAATGTGAAATAAAAATGTACTCCGCTTGCTGCCTTAATTGACATTCACAGGTGTATGTTATCACAAAACTATAAAAAGAAAACTTTTTTTCATAGTAAAGGCTTTACCTTTACTATGCCTCTAAAATATTTACTTTTTTGCATTTCCCCCTCTTTATTAGGGCTGCACGATATTAAAGGGGCCATGAACTCAGAATTCAAATTTTCCTTGACCTTATACTATACTTGAAACCAAGCATTTTGAAAAACAGATCGAGGCATGGTAGGAAAATCAGCCTATTAATGACAAATTATTATGTTTTTTAAGGTAAAAACCTTTCTTACGCTATTAATGTATCACAGAGAAAAGTACAAAATACAAAAGAAAATTGTTCATGGCCCCTTTAAAGAAATATTTGATGATGTGCTAAATAATATGATAAGCAATATGCCATGATGTTAATGCTTAAAATTTGTAAAATCTAAATCCTAAAATTACAAAACTGCCATCCTTCACATTCTCTTTTTTGGTTTCACCACTTTCTGCATTAACCATATAACTTTGACTATACATACAAAGAAATATTTGATAATGTGCTAAATAATATGATAAGCAATATGCCATGACGTTAATGCTTAAAATTTGTAAAATCTAAATCCTAAAATTACAAAACTGCCATCCTTCACATTCTCTTTTTTGGTTTCACCACTTTCTGCATTAACCATATAACCTTGAATATACATAAAAATCAATCAATTATTTGCAAACTATTACAATATGCACATTTGTAAAATGTTAGCAACTTTTTATATATCTTTCAATCCTACTCTTTTGGTAATCTTGACTGTAGGTAAACTATAAAATGTTTTTGTTAGCATTGTTAGCATAATGTTGTCTGCATTGTTACATTTCTGAAGCGTTGTCAAGTATACTGTTTTTATTTGAACCTTTTAACCAATGCACACATTTAATATAGTAATGCATTTGTTATAGCAATTGAGTGTATCCACCTTTAGCATTGCCTGAAATGTCCTGCTGATTGTAATCATCAGATGTGGAGGAGGCAGTGCAGGAGGAGGAGCCACACTTCCTTTTTACCGTGTTGGGGATGTTACAGCTCTTCAGATACCTAAGAAAACCAATCAAATGTTCAGGTTAAACACTGAATCTGTGACGTGCCTCCGGGTCACCTACAACCACAAGAACATATGCAGTACATACAGACGTACATCCTCACGTTAGTTATCAAATCAGGAGCTGTTAAACTTAATTACATACCTAATTCCCAAAGATCCCTTGTTGTGATGAAAATAAATTGTGTTTTACTGATATGTGTGTACAACCTTGGGGTCAACTAAACCTGGAAAGCTCATATCATTACAAGGTTTATGTGTCCAAGAATCCATGTACCATCAAAACTCAATTGATATAATACTGCACTCAACTTCGAACGAATGCTTCACCCCAGTTACCAACATGACATAACATCTCTGTATTATGGAAAAACAGTGTAAATCTTGAGAATGATTGAATGTGTGTATTAAATATCATACGCATTCACCTCACAATGGTGTCCAGGCTGTTGATTTGCTGGTAGGAGAAAGTAGTGGGTGGCTCTGTCTGCATGAGGAGGGAGGGGCTGGAGCTCTTTGAGAGTACAGCAGCACCTGGGTCTGCAAAAACACCTGTTTATCATCCACAGAGAAAAAAATGATCAAAAGGATGTTGGTCGTGAACTATTATTCCTCTAATATTTGCGCTTGTGGAGCGTTTAGTTGTGTGTTTGTGGAGTATTCACCTGTGGTGGATGGCTTTTTAGCCAGAGGGCGACTGCGGGATTCAATAAACACTTGTTGTCCGTTTGTCTTCACCATGTGAACATCTTTGCAGATTTGCTGGAAGGTCATCTGTTTAAAATGTAGAAAAACAAGTATGCGTGTTACATATACAGTATTTCTATAAGTGTTGCAGTCCTTTCTCAAACACCTAACTAACTCGCTAGTTAAAACTCTAGATCATAAAATAATCACACAGTATTTAGTTTTACATCAAATATATTTTTGAGTTCTCCCGATGGAAGTCATATGGCATTGGGCCCAGTCCGGAACTCGATGTTTCATTAATTTGAAGGAAAAACTTATTCTGCATTGTTAAGCTCCATGACAGCAAATATCTATAAGTATACTTTGATGCCTTTTCTACACTGACAAAAATAGAAAAAACTTAAAGCACATCTTCGCATCTCTAAACACTTACAGGTTTGTGTGGCTTTGACGGGTCCTCCGCCCCTGGTCCGCTGCTTTCTGATGACGAGGCTGCACTGGGCTGGAGCTCATGGGATCCATTGCTGGCCA
Source organism: Barbatula barbatula (assembly GCF_947034865.1). Classification (NCBI taxonomy): domain Eukaryota; kingdom Metazoa; phylum Chordata; class Actinopteri; order Cypriniformes; family Nemacheilidae; genus Barbatula; species Barbatula barbatula. The sequence continues at coordinate 10,006,551 of NC_136766.1, read as the reverse complement.
GGCTGCCGTAGCCCTGAGAGCTGCCGCTGTGGACGGGCTGCACCAGGAGCCTGTGGATTTGCTCACTGAGCTGAACTACGTCTGGGGACACGGCCCGCTCCTCCAGATCTCTCGGCTGTGTGAAGACATCCTCGTTCAGCGGAGACCTGAGGAATAACAGATGTTTCTCAGTAAGATGTATGTTTGTCTAATATGTTAATCGTGTCCGGGTTTGTTTGTTTGATCTGTGTAACTGAATAAATACTGCCTTTTTTGTTCGTTTACATGCGTTTATTACACTAAAATGGGGGACCAGTGACGTTAGAGTAGCAGCATAAAGCTCCATTAGAAATCGGTGCAAGTCTGTCCACATGACAGAGCAGGTGTTTGCAATTGTGAGTTTGACATCCATGTGTTTATGCTTGTGTTTTTGTGTTGAAGACATGAGTAAATCAAGACTTTACTTCAAAAACTACTCCTTTAATAGGATGGTTAAATGAACCATTAAGGTTCATGGCTAATACAACTTTTTTTTAATTCACCTGCCTATACCAAATATTCATTTTGATTTCTGCTTGCATGAATCTGCGCTTACGTTCTGACTTTATGGCGCCCAACTATGAAGGCCACTTTCCTGCTCCATGGGTTTATGAATGAGGACCAAGATGTATCGATGGTCAGATACTCTCCGTTACGGGCACACATCCTCAAAGGAGAATGGTCGAACGGTTGCCCTGCAAACTGAAGAACTGAAAAACAAAGAGCAACCTGTAAATATATTGGATTAAAAACACCATCATTAAAAAAGACCACAGGATGAGGGAATCGACTCACTCTTTTTATGGATGGCCAACATTACAGGTCTGTCATCTGGATGGATGTTGAGCAGGACTGGAGTTCCCACCAGGTCTTGAGGCAGGTATCCTAACAGAGGTACTGCCCGCTCATCCACCTCTTGAAAAATACAGCTCGGCGTGTGACTAGTAGTGAATATCCTCTTATCCGGAGGAATGCGAGGGGCTGGGGGACGGAAGATAACCATGTTAAAAAGGACAGTCTAAAGAAGAGAGAAACCGTATGCGCTTTATAAACACAAAGGCAACATGTACCCTCATATCCTGAATGCACTCTCTCTGCAATGAGCAGACAGCAGGGTTGGGGGTAGGCCGCGTCGGAGTCGCGTAGCGTAAGCAGGTAGGGTGTCAGTCTAAACGGGTAGTACATAATTTCGCCACTGGAGGAAGTATCTCCACTGATACGACAAAACATGGACTTCTCCTGGGTGCAGTCTGCTGGTGGAGAGGCTGCAGTTCCAACAAAAAAGAAAGAATTTAGTTTAACTGTCTAAGCCTTCATTTGTACTGCATGGCCATGTAACATATCTTACGAGACATGAAATGCTTATCATCCATATATAAATCATACCTAAATGCTTTGGTATGTCAACAAGCACCCTCCTTTAATACATTATTGGAAGTCAAGTCTGAATGAATCAAATGTCTACTCGCCAATGCATTTCCACATACATATGTATGCATTACATGTGGACATGACCCTATTGCCCTCCACTGAAAGTAATGTGCTTTGTGAACAGGGGGTACACCACACACAAACCAACCTGATCCAATGCAGGAGGCCCATGGAGGTAATCTGCAGGGTGCGGTGCTGCTGTAGAAGGTGCTCACATCCTGAGGGGCCAGCAGTTCAGAAAACAACACCCCGTGCAGCTTCTCTGGCTTACTGCGCAGAAGAGATGAACCCTGCGGCGAGATGTACACCACTTTCCCTGACAGGAACGACACTGCCATAGAGAATGTGTCCTGTGTTGGCGAGAGACGGAGAGAAAGTGATGACTTCTGACATTTGTGACTAAATTATATAGAAACAAAATGGGTCAAATATGTTTTCTAAACAACTACTTTAGATCAAGGTTGTAACAGGTTTCTCTAGCAGTAGGGTGCCATGTTGTCCAGTTTGAGAGATGTGCGCATAACTTTCCACCGTGTTGTCTTTGCTTTGCTTAACTTGTATTTAAACCTTGGTCTCTATCTGTAACTCTCATCTCACGTTGACTGCAATACAATTTAAAACATATGGCCACCAAAACATTAGGTTCACTATAATGTCATATTTGGATGAGCTTGCACCTAACTTTGGAAAAGATTTTATCTTAAAACCACTTTGTTGTAGTGTGCATGCTTCTTTTTGTGAAGAGCGTACTGAGCTATTTACACCTGATTATTAAAGTTCTTGAGTTGGCTTTATGAGTGCCGTTTTCTTTTTCCCATTGAAAAAAACAAGTTGGGGTTGTTTTTTGATACTCAGAAGGTGGTTTACGGGTTAAAATATATAATAAAGTAAAAAAAATTCAACATACTGTATTTTTGAGTGTATACTCAGAGGTGATATTGTCCAGTTCGTCAACGGTAAAGGTTGAGAGATCCAAACTGCAGCCATGACATTCCTCAACATTCCATTGGTGATAATACTCCTGATTGGCTACAAAAACATCAATGTGAAGATCATTGTATTATTATGGTCCACCCAACAAAATATCAGCACTGTGAACTAGCACGGTTCTGTCTCTCACCTCTAACTTGTTTGACACAGTTGAGGGCATATTTGAGGGCGTTGAGGGTGCTGGAACGACCCTTCATCTTTCTCTCGGGTGGCAGACGGATTTTTAGCTCATGCAGGGCTCTCATCAGCTCTTTCTGACTTTGGACGCGAGCAGACTGATTGCTGCTGCAGCCGCTCGTAGATGGCGGGTCCTGCTCAGAGCTGGCACTCAACAGGCTGTATGCCAGAGAGCTGCTAGGTGGAGAGGGGCTCTGGGAGTTTGAGCTAAATAACAGGAATAAGAAAATGTTAATTTAGACATTTACCCAGCAATAAAAAATACATTAATTTTTATTGCACCTTCCTTACATTCTGTGGCCCATCATCTAAGGGCAAAACCTCACATACTCATTCATCATTCTCTTTCTGTCATTTTTACTGATGCATCTCCTACCTCTTGTTGCTCTCCGTAGTCTCCAGACACATGGCTGAATCCTTTCCATTCTGACTGGAGGAACTCTGATAACTTCTGTTCGATTGTCTTCCTCTGGATCCGTTCTCCCTCTCCATACCTCCTTCGCTATCCCTCTCCCCAGAGTCATTTCCACTCGACAGCGCATCCGTGTCGTCAGAATGAATCCCTCTGTGGTCACCAGTGGATCCCTTGGAATCCAACGCCCCACCCGGAGATGATCCTGGCCCACTAGTCGCCGTATTTGAGGACGGAGAGCCGCCAATCATGCAGCAGGATCCACTTAAAAGTCGTGCCCCTTTCTGGACCCCTCCCGCTCTTATGTCGGTATCATTGCCGGGGGCGGAGTCTGAGTTGTCATCACTCATAATAATACAGTAAAACTAAGTGCTTGCCTAGGTGATGAAGATCACCAAACGCTTGATCACAGTTGAGAAAAAGTTCACTATGTTGGACTGCTTGAACTACAATGGGAAATCATTTTGTTGCAATTACTCATCACGGATTTATTCCAAAAGATTGCTGTCCGACCGTCGTGTTACTGTTGTCTTGGTTTCTCCACGGCAAATGCTTCCTTTCCAGTAAACACTTCAATATTTGAAATATATTGCGAACGCTACAAAACGTTGGACTGCACAGAAAACCATACAGGACTGGTTGTTAACAGACTTGGCTTCTGCTATGGAGCCAGATGGAGCGTGACAGAGCGTTGGAGAAAGTGTAAAAGAGAAATTAAGCTTCTTCCCACTCCTCTTCTGTAACACCCTCTATCTCCTCTCAGTGTACACCTGGAACATAAAAAAGCAAAAAGAAAGGTGAGCAGTAGTCCAAACCACACTGCCGGTAATCCAACTTAAATGGGTCCCATCAAGGCTAATAGATAACATTGTTTGAGGTCCCTGTACAGCCTGTTCTTTTTGGAAAGGAAGTGCTAATAAAACTCAGGACTTTTTTTGGAACGTTTGGAACGAAATATCGGAGGCTTTTTCTGGTCGCCTTTGTAACCAAGACTACATTCTGGATCAACATCTCCACTCTCCTCATCTCCACCTTTAGTAACTGCCAGCTGATTCTTAGTTTTGTGTTTACTAACTGCAGGAAGCAATATCAAAACACAGATACATCAGAGGTCTTGTTTTAATTGACTTGGAAAAGTAGAGTACGAAAAGTTTATAATCTTTTGTAATCTGTAGGGCTGTCACAATTATTAAATATCATCTCATCGCAATTATTTCAGATAACTGCAATTGGCTAGTTGCACTGGTGAGTTTTTGTGATGCCAGAGTCAGCGGACTAATTTCCAGTCATATAACACTGTTGAGTTGTTTTGGCTTAACAAAGGGCTCAGCAATAAAAAGAGGATCTGTCATATCGCTTATAAATTACTTTCTTCATTTTATCTAAAAGACACCCATATTCTCCTTTTCCATACAGTGTTATATAACCGGAAACCACTCTGCCGACTCTGGCATCCCAAAAGCTCACCGCCATCTTGTGCAACTAGCGAATTATTTTAAATACACTGAAAACAAGAGTGAACGGCAGCATTTTACATCAACCGTCCTTGATGTGCACTCGCTGTTATGTTCAAATGACTTTTCTTCATCATTTGAGTAGTACCAGATTTGTGTTTTGTGTGTTTATGAGTTTTATTAAAGTGATTCCAGATTTGCTGGACCTCCACAGCAAGACAACATCATCCTCAGTTTTTTTCTGTGAAGACAGTCTTTTCTATTGAGGTCACTCTGTAGGAAATATTACTAGATATTTACATAATTTTGTAGAATGCACCTATATTTTATTAATTGAATAGATTAACTGTGATTAATCATAATCGCCAAAGCCTATAAACAGACAATGAATCACCATAATCACATTCATTTAGTAGACAAGAATTCGGCAGCCAAATTTCATAATTGTGATTGCCCTGGTTGTCTGTCTACTTCAATAATTTTTTTTCCGTCTCCAGTTAGATGCTGGAGGTATATCTGGCTCAAATCCACTTTCTAAACATCTTTACACAGCTAATACAATCAGATTAAAATCTGTTGCAGTAAAAAAAGTGTACATTTCTTAATGGTTCAATGTAAAGTACCTGCAACATCATAATTAAAAAGTCATGTCAGTGCTCAAATTGAACCATGTCTTATGGGGTGTCCCATAATTTAATAAAAAATATTGTAACACAATACTAAATATAATACTATAAATAAAATTACATTTTTCATTTTAAATTATTCAACAAGTGCTCTTTTTTTCACATTTATTCGTACAAACCTTTCTGAATTTTTGCCCTGATGTCTAGTATCGAACCGACAAAACCTGTTCACATTACTTACAAAGACTAGTAATACTAGTCTAAGTATAAACTTAAAACTTTCTAATTTCCTTACGAAAGGAACGCATCCCTAATTATGATTATAAATGCCAAGCAGATGTCAAATAATTAAATTGTTTATTTAAGGAATTCAAAACCCCAAAATGGAATGGATAAATTCAGTTCAAATAGAGAGATATTTCAATTGACCTAAAAAAGGAGCATAAAACGTAATATTTTCGAGTCCAAATGGGGATTTACTAATATACATTAATTTAGCCCAAGTTAATTTGCCCTGTATACTACTATCTACAAATATCTTGTCTCCACAAATTCAGATGCATCATTGTTATAATTCTCAAAAACTAAGATATCTGAGGTCCGCCCACTTTTGGGGCTCCCAAATTTCAAATGGGTGGCGTCGGATCAATTCAAGCACCTCAGAAAGCTAAGTAGTTTTTGAAGTGGCAATAGTAATGCTTTTTTCTGTGGTGTTAGTTCTAGATTAACAGTCATGTTGCATACAAAATTAGAAAGTTATTTTGAGACGCCCCAAAATAGATAACTTCCACTTAAATATAGATTTTCTCTTTATCCTGTTGGGACACTTAATCTCATAAAACAACCAAGTTAGGGAGTTTATAATTAGCGTTGCTTGTCGGTGATCTTGTCTCTCTTTTGTGCTTGCTATCTGGGATTGACTGTAACCGTAATAATCCAAAACAAATTTGGAAACTACTAAATTACACTTACAGTACCCTCCTAGCCACTAAACGATCAGCATTCACACGAATCACGAAAAATGTTGCACTGTAAAAAGATGTTGCACTGTAAAAAGATGTTGCACTGTAAAAAACACTACATGCCTACGCACATATGCATAACCTGTTTTAAGATAAAAGCGCTTTTAATACACTTTGGCAACGTGTCTGTGTGTTTATAGTTGGTGTATAGTGGTGCAGTAAATCTACTTTTTGTTGGAGAAATTGTAATAATTATGTCACGCAGCACAAACATGCAGCATGGAGGCGGCATTGTTTGGGGAATACTCGCATGACTACAGACTGAACACATAATACACATGCACATGACGTCATCGTTTTTTGGAAAACGCCACCTCCAGAGTTTACACAGAAACGATAATGCCGTCGAAACTTGCACTTTGAGAACCATTTTGAAAATGTTGTCGGTTTCAGTCGTGTATACAAATAGTTATAATGCATAAGACGTTTTCGGATTTTAGTTGAAACCGGCCAAGGATTTGAATTCAAACAAGTCAATGCCGTCCTGAAGAGGAAAATGGTGAAAAACTGTTTAGCTGTCTAACTTTATTATTCAGTACTATACATAGTTCACAGTTAACTAAGACAATCATAAAACAATTAACTCTAATAATTATATTTTGTTCCTGTTTTATCATTTTTAACACTTTTCATAAACTTCTAGTTAATAACTAAATATGTTAATATAATTAATTCATTTTAAAATACAAATGAAGTAATAATGTAAATTGTTACTAAATGCATTTGTTGTCTTAAATAAATGGTTTCTACTTAAAAATTTTTTTTTACGTAATGTCAGACGGTGCAGGTCAGAGTTGACCAAACTTAAACTTTGCTATGCAGCGAAATGTGGAATATCTTGGAACGGGTTTGCGTTTCCTGTCTGACGCATTCGCACGTGTATAAATTGACGTCAACGGGACAAAAAGTCTATTGTGACCATGGATTTGAAAGTGAAGTTCGTAGGCCACTCGAATCGCATTATCGCATAGTGCTGATTGTTAATCGGCATTTACAACGGAGAACTGATCCGAGGTGCAACAGTAATGCTGAATATTTTCAACGTGTTTTTCATGTTTAGTGTATTCTCAAAAAAATAAAAATAAGCATTTATATCTAATCTTTGACGAATCTAAAACTGAACACCTTTCCCTATAAAGAGCTTGTTAATCGAAGTCACGCCGCGTTGAATGTTGCGCCATCTTGGGAGGATCGCCGCTATTGCGTTCAATGCAGTGTTTCGTTTTTCTTGTTTGATTAGAAAATGTAACTATGGTAGGTCGGTCTTGCTGTTTTAAACACTGCAATAGCATTACGCAGAGTCGTTCGGGAATTTGATTTCTCCATATATCATACAAAACAAGTAAAGGTACATATCATTTACATTTAGTTATTTATATCAAAACAATAATTGCAGTGGAGTACAATCCTCCCAAGATGTCAGTGGCACTGCAACGTGCAACAATAGTGCGTGACGTCAGCTTCACATTCTCCATAGGTCTTTTATTTTAGTACTATTTTTTTCATAGCGTAAAAATATCTATATTAATTTCAGTGCAGTTTAATTCTAAAATTGTAATTTAGTAATATAATATTTAAGTGTTTGTCACATTAGCACGTTCTACCTGTAATACAGTCTAAAAATATAAAATACACAACAGACGCAATGTAGCACAGCACTCAAAAAAAGTAATATAAAGTGAATTTTGTGACATCTGTTCAAACTAACACTGTCTTAATCGATGTGCATACTTTGTTAAAAATCATACCTCTGCATTGTTTTTATACGTTTCTGTTTTATTTTCACCAAAGGTTAATAACAGAGCAACCTCTATATGAAAAAACTGGGAATAACAGGTTTACGACAACACTTAACTTAGGTGGTTGCTCTTGCCAAGCTTACGATTTGCCATAGCATACAGTACACAACACTTCAATCACCGTGACAATTCTTTACAACACTTAAAATAAAACCATTAACTCAACCTGATGCACTGCTATTTAAAACACCTTTAATAATGATAAACGTATAAGACTTATTAAAAGAATCATAAACTAAATCTGAAGAATACACGTCACAGTGTTCTGGGTACATTTAGTGGAATGTATCTAAAAACAAAGATAGTATTTTATTCAGAGTCCACCTGTTTTAAAATCTACGCGCAGAAACGCCGCATCATCATGTCGGCTTGTCAATTTAAATCGTCTGGACAAATCTAGTAACATACGCAGCAAAAATTTAAAATATAAAAATAAACTTGATTATTACATACGACAAACAGCACGCCAAAGAAATACAGGCTTACACGCATTTTCCGAACGAAAACGTTTTTATTACAAGTCATGCACGATAAGACTTAAGAGAATGTTTTTAAGGGAGTGAATGCACGAGGCGTTACCTTACAAAACGCAACCAGCTCACTAAAGTAAAATATATGCAGTAAACACAACTCTTCACGACTTTACACGGACAGAAAACGATATAGGAGCAAGTTAACTCATAAATGACTCGACCGAGAAGACTACGCATGTGTGTTAGCCTCCGATAAGTAAAGTTAATGGCATGAACTTACCTCTTAAATCCCAATGCTCCTCTTTCTGTAAAACGAAAGGACCAATGCCTTAGTTTTCAAAACGTCCAAACAGAACATCAACGTATTCCTGGTGTTGTTAAATGGTCCGAATCTGAAACCGACGTACCGCGTCTATAGATCACTGACACAGTGGCTCCGATTGTGCCCTACAGATTTGTTCGCCCCATGCCTCCAGACACAAACACACACGAGTACACGTGCTTCGCGACTTGTGTACGAAACTCTTGTACTCCTTAATTCTATTGGCTGTCCGCGCGTTGAAACGCGAATCCAATTGGTTTACCCCGCCCATTCAGGACAAAGGGTTTGCCGATTGGCTGGTCCCTGTGACGCACAGACACGTTCATCCGCTGTCACGTTGCAGCGCGCCTGTTGTTGCAATGAGGGAGCGGGAGTGTGTTGTTGTGGGAAGAACGGCTTATAATGCGAGTGTAGATTCACAATAACAACCACAAAAGTAACCACATTTCTAGGTTTGTGAGACGGATATATTAAGCAAATGAAACCCCGCATGAGGTTAGGGTACGAGTCTGCACGGGTCGGTGATAAAAGCCACAAACTAAAAGAAGAGTTGACTTCAGATGCCTCGGCCATCTTGCATTTTATTTTTAATCGGGCATTGTTTCAGGCTCCTGAAAATAGCCTATTCATTGCTATTAGAGAATATGATTGAGCCCAAATTACAACCCTAATAAAATGCGCATTTTAGATTCATATTTCGGACTGCGCTTAAAAGCTTTTGCATCCGAACCCTTAAGCTTTGTAACACATTTACATTCGTAGAAATCGTGGCGTCTATGCCGTGTTTTAACGTTCTGCACAACTATACTGAAACTTCAGTGTAGCGGATGTGCCATGCACAGTTGCACGTGCCTCTGGAGGCAGGCTGCTGGTGACGTCAGCTGTGTCCGCAACACCCTCAACAGTCACGCGGCTGGCGGTGTGGCCCGAGCTGCTGTATGAGCGAGTTTATCATCGTCTTCAGAGATACGCGCGTGATAAATGGACTGACCTCCATTCACCCGATTAGTGAAATAGGCCGCCTGTTTGTCACTCTCTAGTGAGTTTAATTGTTGTATTCATCAGCAGGTACTGCAAATTGTAAAGGAATTTATTTTGTAGTACGCTATAATGACTTAATGTAGCGCTAAACAATTGTGAAGGGTAATTGGTCTATATTATAGGCAAGGTAGAGGTTAGATGGCACACTTTCAATTGAAATCGAGTTTTTGTTGTTGTTTGTTACTGTTGAGAGCTCTGGTAAAAAAATCATCGTGCTGTCTACGTGTAAAACGGCAAATAAAGTTCTTAAGTAATAAAAAACGAATTTTATCTTGTGAGCTTTGTATGGCTTAGCCTTGTTTAGCTGATGTTGTCTTTTTTAGTCTTCCAGCCAAGTGCTTATTTGTGCAACTCATCAACGTGCTTCCAGTGAGCCAATTTCAATGCAATTTGAAGTTGTTACATCAGCACCATCTGCTGGACACAATAATTTCTGCATTTGCTCACACATGATATTTATTTTTACATGTTCTAACCACTCTTAAAGTATCTCGCTACTGGTAGCCAAGTCTAAATTGATGAGACTACTGTATAAAACCTTTACTATCCAAACTAACCAATACAAAATTCTATATTATCATCTAAATACTACAATTCAGAAGCCTCATTGTATGACTAACATAATAAAGCAACATTAACTACAGGTCTCAAAAGGTCGTCTGGTGGTCACGTTTCTCCTGGCTTTCTCTGCTCTGCTGGTTCCCCGAGCGTCAGCTTTTTGGCAAGGTCTGGCCTCCCTGCGAGCGTCAGACAGTGCGCCAGCGTGAGGCATTTTGGAGAGGAGGAGGGGAGGCCCCGCCTCCACGCTGTCAGGATGTGAAAGACTTGTTGTGAGAGGTTGTGAGGTGCACGGAGGCGGGCGATCTGGACAGCTGAGCGACGGAGACGGAGGGACACAACAAGAAGCGCTGCATCATCCTCAGTTAGCTCATCACAAAGCCACGATAAGCGCTCATCTGTGAGAGAATCTGTAAGAAAATGACTGTTTAATATGTGTGCGTGTCCACTGATGCAAAGGACACCCCTCGACCCCAGCAAATGAAAGAAGAATTACAGAAGAAAGGTTTACATTGGTGACTGTCTGTAGTTCATTTTCATACACATGATGTCACCATTTGTCGGCATGGTGCAACCGATGCAATGTGTGGTATACCAATCGTTTATTGAGTTCCACATACCTGGTTGACTGTGCTGCATAATCCTTGCACTCACAGGTCGACAGACTGTTCTTGCACCCTAGATAACAAACAAGCAATCCACAACTCTGATTCACTAACCACAAACTCTGCGATGTATGCAATGATGCCTTTTTAACTCCTTAAGGAGTTGTGTGAATCTTTAGTTTACCTTGGGCAGAGTGAGTGGCAATCGACACACAAGCTCTTCTAGAGGAAAGTCTCTGGACAGAGCTGACATGTCACCATTCCAGACCAGATGGCCTTTAGTGATCCTGAACAAACTGGCTACACCTTTGTAGTGAGGGGAGCTGTAATTGCCATATGGGTCCACCTCTTTCAATCTCAAATAAAGACGGTTTCTTCTTTGGTTGTGGAATGTGATTATGTGAGAATCTGTCCCTTGGCTTTCTATATGCACACATATGCGGAGTATAGACAGATAATAGATGAAACATCATGTAAACATTTCTAAATCACTCTGTATGTCAGCAGCCGTGCTATGTACCATTGCAGGTTATGTTCCCGCTAAACCTGATAAGCAGCCGTTCTCCCTCCCTCATTAAGATTTTGGATGACGGCTCTGGAGGCCCACAGTAAGCCAGGGCCTGGAGTTCAAAAGACTCCAAGCTGAGATCTCTGCTCGGCAGGGTGGCCACAACAACACTGCTGGGTTCCAGAGGATCACGATGGACTAGAATAGTGACTGAGAAAATCCTTACAGCTTCTTCCAGTCCTTCAACTAAGGAGGCCAGTAAGGAAGATTTCATAGAGGATTGAAGCCGAAGGACAATTAACCTAAAATATGTTTGAAAAGAAAGATGTTTTGGATATTAAAACAGCAACATTTTAATTCTATTATTTATTTTCCTCGCTCATTACCTGTCATAATTCTCGGTAACTTCAAAAGACACCAGGCCGTTCTGTAGGTTCCTCACATTGACTTTATCCAGAACCTGCCAATGGTTCTCTATCCAGCCCAGTACAGCCAGTTTCTCTTTAGGGTCTTTCAGGGACTTAACTAAAGGACCACCAACCCTGTTCCAGAGAAAAATACTTATTTAAATGATTCTTACATCCACTGGATTTGTGGCCACTGATACAAACGTTCAGAAAGGAAATCATGTAACCCCCATAATGCTTGTATCGTTACCTAATTCGCTGATGTGAGAGAGTGCCTGATGCTAAAGTACATCGGTCAGTTTCTTCTCCAGCTTTCTTCTTGTCCGAGTAAGGAGGACAGGGCAAGATAAGTGTGAAGTGCCGCCGGAGTTTAAGGGCTGAGGGTTGGCTTAGGTAGAGCAATGGAGATGAAGTGAGCACAGCTTGGTAGGAACCGTTTTTGGATTTAATAGAAGACAAAACAGCTGCGTCCACTGGTTGAACCTAATGAGATGAAAAGTAAGGCTGCATTTACCATTTCAACATGTCTGTTAATATTACTATTGTGTAAAATGTTTTTATGTACTTAATTTAATTATTATTAGTTTCTTAGCGGTTTTAACACGATTGTAATTTTATTTATCATTTTTATTCAGGACATTAGGCACCCTTTTCTAATTTGTCATGCATGAAGAGTTGTACTGGTTTTGCTGTTGTATGCAGTTTAAAATAAAAATGCAGAAACATAAACATTGTACTTTAATGAACAAAAACCATTTGAATATAAATATAGGCCAACCGTGACTTGAGCAATGACAGGTACGGTGAAGCATCCAGTTAAATAGTCAAGGCATATCCTGGAGTCCATACTGAGTTTAAGAGACAGTCCTGATTTCGGGATTGTAAAAGTCTCCATTCTCAAACGGGACAGAACCGCAAACACTCCAAGTGAGTATACACGCACTACAGCATATGAACCCTGAGGACATACACAAAGTCATCAAACTTGAAAAATAAGCTTATTATAATTAACAATTATATGTAAAAAAAAAATTACTCTCAGCTCTTTTAACAATAACAAAAATATCATTAAATTTCATTACAGACCCTCTGTCCACCATAGACACCTTCGGTAGATGTAGGGGTGACGTAGCTAACTCTTTGCTCCAGATCCACTACTTTCACTGTGATCTCCCTGTAGTTTCCACGGTAACTTGCTTGGAATGGCACAGCTACGGTGAGTGGGAAGGGACATTCGTTGTAGTTGATGATTTCTATGCGGATAACACTGCTGACCAGCTCCTCTGATCCTGACACCATGAGAGAACTCAAGCCATCAACCACTTTACAAGTCATAACTTCTGCAACCTCTGGCGGAGCGGTTACATACACTTTGGGAGATTCTGAGGAACTATCTCCGGATTGGTCTTTAAGTCTGTCACCAGAAACACAATGTTTAGGAACTCAAATAAAAATGTAAACCTTTAAAATTGTTTACATTTAAAAAAGTGCTAATAACAATAATATACTATAGATAAATAATATAAACGTACCCAACAGTGACCACGTCGTGCTGCTTTGACTTTTCATTATCTCTTCTGCGTTCATCGCTCATTTTCAGATACTCTTTGCCGTCAGACGGAATAGTTTCACACAACAAGTTATCACCAGTCTCAGAGGCTGACATGACTTCCCTTGTTTCTTTCGTAAACACAGCATCATGCTTCATTTCATCTGATGTAGATTCAGATAGAAGCCCTGTGGGCTCTTTTGTATCCAGTGGTCCATTCTCTTCACTTATGGTCTGCGTACTGAAACTCTCTCCACTCACCTCAGGAAGAAACTCAATACCAGCGTCAAGCCTCCTGCTCATTACACAAAGCTGGTTAACAATGATGTGGACATCTTCCAGTGCATTAAGAAGGACATCAGTCACATGATCTTGGGACAAATGGGATGCATAGGAATCATATAAATACAGCATACACACAATATTAACCAATGTTGAACTTTCTTTAACTTTTAAATGCTTTGTTTATTTTAAACGTATCTAATTCACTATACAAATACTACAAATGCTTTGCCAATGTACAGTACTGTAGTACATTGTTTATTTAACAGTGAACAGTTTGGAAACTCCTAAACATTAAAAAAACTTTTTATGAAGCACTTACCCATAGATGATGGCTCACGAGATTCTCTGTACGGGAGCGTGCATGCCAAATTCGAGAACATTCTACGCTCTGTAAGAGTGTTTGCTGTAGAGCAAAGTACCTTTCTCAGCACGCACATTCTGTCCGTGTGAAGCACACAAAATTTCCTGAGTAAATGGAAAAGCCTTGCAGGAATCCCAGCTCTATGCACATTAGATATTTGGTCAGTTCCTTTTTCTTGTTGTAAAACTTCTCCGAGCTCCCGGGCTGTTACTTGTAAAAGGTTTAACAGATCATTCTCTTGGGAGAATGTTAGTTGGGTGGTCACATCTACCATGCTTTATAAAAACGAGAGCTTTGAATCACAATATGAGGATGGGATTTTTACTGGAAATGCAGAACTAGACTGTAGTTGTTTTTTCTCTGTGTCTCCGTCCAGTAGTGGTGGAGTTTTAAGCGAAGTTGTCGTCTTTGTACAAACCCCTCAGTTTTTAACACCACAGGCCTGTAAAGAAGGGTTGTCATGGCAAATTGAAGGCGTGTCTTGATACAAAAGCATCCCTTAGAGATGGAGGACCCTAAAGAAGAGTAATGTGATGTGCACAGCTCTGAATGGTTTCTGATGCTCTGAACGATGTCCCTTATGAATATGAACCATGCTTTTACTACAGTTAAAACAACAAAAACATGGTTTAAACCATGGTTACCACAAAACAACCGTGGTTTTGCCAATTGTGATCAATACACACAAAAAAACCCCCACGGTTACTACACCTTTACCCGGCTCAATTGAGTTCCAACTTTAAAATTGTAGATAGAATTGCATTCACAAACACCATGTATTCCTTAAAGCATTGTGAATATTATAATTGTATTAAAATATATACACGATTAAATGTACACATAGCACCAGCATTATTTTGCATGATATCCATGGCATGCACAAATATATACACATTCACAGACATTAACCACGTAGATAAAGGTATACATGTCATTATTTCCCTCAACATTAATGATGCCTTTGTGTAGTTGCACATCAAACTTAAGACTAACAAAATATAATTGTGTCATGTGTGATAATTCAGTTTGATGCAAGCGAACCACTGAAACGAACATCACTATATTGGGATTTAGCACCACCACGTGGTAAGACGACCATATACATGACTTCTACAACTGTAACGAACGAATGATGGTTGAATGTGTGTCCTATTATATTTATTTATGTGAATGCTCGTCGTTTTTATATTACTGGAAAAGGAAACTTAACTAAAATGTCTAAACAAAGATAGCATTAGATCATCCTTAAACATTTGGGGATATTGTCAACGTGCGGTCAACGGAATTGCACAAAATAGGACTCGGCGCTCTGACGACTGCTGCAACAGGATGAAGTGGCGTCATAATTAGAAGTAATGCGTCATTTTGAGTAATATATCATGTTCTCTACATGATTTTAGGCATGCGAGAGCTACAAAAGTTATGTGTTTCGCGGAGAGGTTCAAATGGGAGATTCTGTAATGACTTAAAATGTGTTTTAAAGGCGCGTGTGACTGACCTACTAGTGTTGTTATAACGCGCCGTCTATGGCAAGCCATTTTGTCATTTAATCCTTGACGTTTACTAGTATCTATTTATAGGCTACTAGTACTTATTGTTTAATTACTAGTACTATTCATTAGATACTAGTACCTAAATATTAGATACCAGTGCTTATTTATTAGATACTAGTACTTATTCATTAGATACTAGTACTTATTCAGTAGATACTGGTACTTATTCATTAGATACTAGTACCTAAATATTAGATACTAGTGCTTATTTATTAGATAGGCCTACTAGTACTTATTCATTGCATACTAGTATTTAATCATTAGATACTAGTACTTATTTAATAGATACTAGTCCTTATTTATTTGATACTAGTACTTATTACATCATTGACTAGTAATTATTCTATTGTTACTAGTAACACATTTCAGATTTTTGCCATTGATTTCTATAGAGGTCTGTAATGTGGATGTCAACTATTCAGTTCTGACTAGTGTGTCTTCTGATGTTCACTAGTACCTACTTAATAGTTACTAGTATTTATTCATACGCTACTGGTACGTATTTATTATGTACAAGTACTTATTTTCAAGATACTAGCACCTGCCAAACAGATACCAATGCTTATTTTTTAGATACTTGCACTTATTCATTGGATAATAGTACCTATTAAATATATACTAGTATTTATTCTATTTATACTAGTATTTATTCATTAGATACTAGTACTTATTTATCAGAAACGTATAAGTGTTTATCAGGATCTAGTATTTATTAGATTTATAATAGTGCCTATTCATGAGATACTAGTACTTTTTTAAATTGTGACTAGTAAGACATTTTATTTTACTAATAAGATTTGTGATTGAACTCTACAATGGCCGTTCTGACTAGTCATTACATGTAACAGGTAAAAAACTATTGTAACCAGTAAGATGAGAAATGTTACTTGTAACAACCGTAAAATACACTAGTGTCTAATATATAAGTACTAGTACTTAATTAATTACTACTAGTGCCTATCAAATATTTACTAGTATACATTGAATACAAATCCAGTAGTTAATAACAAGTACTAGCATTAAATGAATACATACTAGTAGTATTAAAAAGATACTAGTCATTATTGTAATAAGTACTAGTCAGAAATTAGTAACTGATATCAAATACTAAATAACTACTAGTAACTATTCATTTAAAGATATCTTCCGCCTCAAAAGGAACTAGTCAGAATGGGTTTGGAGATATCTTAATTCAAATAGATCATTACATAAACATGATTACCTTTCAGCTACCCAATCAGAGTTAACATGCTAATACTGCGCAACCTTGCCTTGTTAGCTTGTCCAGCTAATTGGTTTGCACGAAAACACAAAGAAGGGTTTGTTTATTATCACTATTTTTGTTTTTTAATGTGGAATATCATGTGATAAGCTTAACTTCGCTAGATGGTAGAGTTATATGGGGTCTTGCACAGACGCTTTTACACGATCCTGCATGCTGCACAGCTGCAGCAATATTACATTTGCAATGAGCAATAATCATATCACAGTTTAAGTAAAAGTTTTAGCTCATCATGCTGCTTCTGGTCTGCTTCTGGTTTTACTTTATTTATAAATCAGGCTTATATTTTTACTATAAAGTATGTTTAAAACCTAATGCGTGTGCGGTTAGGATCGTGGTGATCTGTCAAACGGGCAGGGTGAGGTACGGAATTAAATTAGTGATGCCGGACGGGTCGGGTGGTCTTTTAATTACTATATAGGTGGGGCGGGTTCGCTTTTATCAAACAGCACCAGTGCAGGACTCTGCTTTTGATTCTATTATTGGCAGTTGATCCAGAAACTATTTAATTAATGCCAACCAGACAAACAACCTTAATACACTTATGCTGGAATGAATAGCTATATGACAAAATATAGGCTGTCACGATCGTGGTAGTGGAAGAACCAAAGTGCAGGCAGCAGGGATGAAGGGGTTAACGATTAGACTTTAATAATAAAACAGGAACAAAACAAACACCCTCGATGGGGAAAACACTATTAAACAAGAAACCAACTGAAAACTAAAGAAGACTAGCAAACACTCAATAGAATCATCAGGAAACATGACCACTTCAACAGAGCAGGATACATGAATACGTACAACCAACGAGCACAAGACAATAGACAAGAGGGTATTATATAGGGAGACTAACAAAGGGGATAACGATGGGCAGGTGTGGGTAATGCGACACAGGAGGAGAGCTATACTAGAAACGAGAGGGGCAGGGCCAAATGATGAGACAGGAGAGAACGCATATTATGTCCTGATTGAACATAATATGTTCCTCTCCACATAAAACACGTGGGTCTGTCATGACTCTGCCCCTAGACCAGAAAATCAAGACAAGCAGGCAGAATCATGACAATAGGCTATGTGCCTCTTATTGCTTTTTGACGGCGCGATCGAGTTTTGAAGCAAATGCACGGGGGCAGAACTTGTGGGCCATTTTAAACAATATCGTGTTGCACAGGGCATACCAAGGGTATTAATGATATCAAAACAATAACGTGTCAGTGTTAAAGATAAACTGACTAAACTCTGGGAGTGTAGTTCTTTACTGAAGGACGCTGAATTAATTCAAATCACATGCTGTCATTTTACCAGCAGGGGCCACTTTCATCTATATACAGGTGCTGGTCATATAATTAGAATATCATCAAAAAGTTGATTTATTTCACTAATTCCATTCAAAAAGTGAAACTTGTTTATTATATTCATTCATTACACACAGACTGATATATTTCAAATGTTTATTTCTTTTAATTTTATGATTATAACTGACAACTAAGGAAAATCCCAAATTCAGTATCTGAGAAAAATAGAATATTACTTAAGACCAATAGAAAGAAAGGATTTTCAGAAATCTTGGCCAACTGAAAAGTATGAGCATGTACAGCATTCAATACTTAGTTGGGGCTCCTTTTGCCTGAATTACTGCAGTAATGCAGCGTGGCATGGAGTCGATCAGTCTGTGGCACTGCTCAGGTGTTATGAGATCCCAGGTTGCTCTGATAGTGGCCTTCGGCTCTTCTGCATTGTTGGGTCTGGCATACCGCATCTTCCTCTTCACAATACCCCATAGATTTTCTATGGGGTAAAGGTCAGGCGAGTTTGCTGGCCAATTAAGAACAGGGATACCATGGTCCTTAAACAGGTACTGGTTGCTTTGGCACTATGTGCAGGTGCAAAGTCCTGTTGGAAAAGGAAATCTGCATCTCCATAAAGTTGGTCAGCAGCAGGAAGCAGGAAGTGCAAAAATTTGCTGTACAAATACAGAAGTGCAAAAAACAAGATCCGCAATTTGAACGAGGCTCGTTTAATAGCTGTAACGTTAAATGTAAAAAAAGATTTTTAAATGTTTTAATGTAAAATCCACAAGAAAACGACTGTGCATGTCAAAAAAATAAACAATAAAGAAATGACACTGCCGTAGGCTACATACCTGAGCAAA
The DNA here is from genome assembly GCF_947034865.1 of Barbatula barbatula. Lineage (NCBI taxonomy): Eukaryota > Metazoa > Chordata > Actinopteri > Cypriniformes > Nemacheilidae > Barbatula > Barbatula barbatula. Next base: position 9,987,526 of record NC_136766.1, on the reverse strand, counting down.
TTCGAGGGACAGTGTAAGCTTCTTCCCTCACCTCCTACACAGACTGTCTAATAACAGCTCTGAGATCTGTCAGACTACTAAAAAGATTGTCCATTGTTTCACCGGAAAGCGTGCCATCGATTATTCTTAAATTCACTAAACACGAATGAATGGCCCTAAGCTGTGGGCTGCTGAAGTGACCATGTTGAAAAGTTCTTTCAATAACGCTGCATTTTCTCTGTATTTGCTCCAGAACCTCCATTTTTCACATTCTTCAATACTCTCCTGCCCGATCTCCCTTATATATTACATAGTCTTATTAACATTCAACATGTTATTTGCATACTGATCATAAACGTAAACTAGTATCTATTATGTTAAGGATATCTTTGGTCCACAAAACCACTAGTAACTGAAAGAATAAGTACTAGTATCTAATGAGTAAGTACTAGTATCTATTGAATAAGTACTAGTATCTAATAAATAAGCACTAGTATCTACATTTAGGTACTAGTATCTAATGAATAAGTACTAGTATCTACTGAATAAGCACTAGTATCTAATAAATAAGCACTAGTATCTAAATAAGTATCTAACGGAATAGATACTAGTGTGGAGTGTGATAAATAAGGAGACGGGAGACGGAGATGAGTCGAGTCAACTTTACTCCACTTAAAACAATAAAACGAACAGCGAGTCAGAGTAAAACTACTACACACCGGTAAACCCGGAACTTCATAAACAACACAAAAACACACCCCCTTAAAGGAACAGTCCCTTGGTGAATGTCTCTTTCCTTGTGGATCACCACACAGGCCCCCCCAGAATTCACCCATACAAACACAGACAGAACAGGCCCGAAACCAAGAGGTTGGGGACGTAGGACTGGGGAAGGCCATGGCGAGACGTAGGAATAGGCACGAAGGCCTCGGCAATGCCCCGGGACACCGCCCGATGAGAGGCCACTGACCAAGGGGCCGTGGCATCTGGAAGAAACTCCCCTGGAACTCGCAGAGGCCATACACCAGCTCAGCGGACGAGGCTTGAAGATCTTCCTTGGGGGCGGAGCGAAGGCCAAGCATCACCCAGGGGAGGCGGACAGCCCAGTCGCAACCCGTAAGGCTGGCCCGTAATTCGGCCTTCATGTCACGTTGAAACCGCTCGCAAAGGCCGTTGCTCTGTGGGTTATAAGCCGTGGTACGGTGGACTTTCACCCCCAGGACCTCAGCGACCGCCGTCCAAAGCTCCGATGTAAGTAAACTGAGGACCTCGATCCGAGGAGAGGTCAGATGGTGTAAAGAAACGGGCCACCCAAGCCATAACGAACGCCCGAGCCACGTTAGCTGAGGTAGTGGAGGACAGGGGAACCACCTCAGGCCACCTGGTGGTCCTGTCCACCATGGTGAGGAGGTAGGTGTTACCACGAGAGGGGGAAAGTGGGCCCACTAGGTCCACATGCACATGATCAAAACGCCGCTCCGGCACTTTGAAGGTCGCCAAGGGGGCCTTGGTATGACGAGTCACCTTCGCGCGCTGGCACGCCACACAGGCAGCAGCCCAGGCCCTGACATCCCTCCGCAGACCCGGCCAAACGAACTTAGCCCCCACCAGCCTAGTAGAGGACTTCACCCCCGGGTGGGAGAGGCCGTGGATGGCATCAAAAACCTTACGCTTCCAGCCAGCAGGTACTATAGGGCGTGGTTGGCCAGTAGAGACGTCGCAGAGGAGTGTAGAGTTGGCAGCGTCAAAAACCACATCTTCCAGGAGCAACGCTGTAGGGGTCGTCCTGTAGGCTTGCACCTCTGAGTCCGCAGTCTGGTCCGCAGCCATAGCAGCATAGTCAAGGCCCAAGTGGACAGACCCAGCAACTGCCCGGGAGAGGCAGTCGGCAACAAAATTGTCTTTACCGGCCACGTGCTGAATGTCCGTAGTGAACTCCGAGATAGCAGAGAGCTGACGCTGTTGTCGACCAGACCATGTTTCAGAAGACTTGGCCATAGCAAACGTCAGTGGTTTGTGGTCAACGAATGCCGTGAAACGCCGGCCCTCCAACAGGAAACAGAAATGACGGGTGGCGAGGAAAAGCCCCAGGAGCTCCCTGTCGAAGGCACTGTACTTCCTCTCGTTGTCACGGAGCTTCCTGCTGAAAAAGGCCAGCGGCTGCCAGGCTCCGCCCACCCACTGTTCACACACAGCCCCCACGGCATAATCAGAGGCGTCTGTAGTAAGTGCAACTGGGGCAGTTGGAGAGGGATGCGCCAGCAGAGCAGCGTTGGCCAGCGCGGTTTTGGCAGCATCAAAAGCCTCCATCATCTCTGGGGACCAAGCCAACACGTCGGCAGGCCTCCCACCCCGCAAGGCGGCGTACAAGGGTCGCATAAGTTGGGCCGCATGGGGGAGGAAACGGTTGTAGAAGTTCACCATACCCAGGAACTCCTGCAGGGACTTCACTGTGCGCGGGCATGGAAAACTGGCGACGGCTTCCACCTTGGCAGGGAGGGGAACGGCCCCCTGGGGGGTGACATGGTGGCCGAGGAAGGTGATGGAGGACCGGCCAAACTCGCACTTGGCTGGGTTGATGATGAGACCGTGCTCCTCGAGCCGGCCGAACAGCTGTCGAAGATGCGCCCGGTGGTCGTCCACTGACGCGCTTGCCACCAGAATGTCGTCCAGGTAAACAAACAGGAACGGCATATCCCGCAACACAGAGTCCATGAGGCGCTGAAACGTCTGCGCTGCACCCTTGAAGCCGAAAGGCATCCGGAGGAATTCGAAAAGGCCAAAGGGGGTGATGACTGCGGTCTTGGGGACATCCTGCATGTGGACTGGCACCTGATGGTAACCACGCACCAGGTCAACCTTCGAAAAGATAGTAGCACCGGCTAGGTGGGCAGAGAAATCCTGTATGTGTGGCACAGGGTACCGGTCGGGGGCAGTGGCATTGTTCAGGCGACGGAAATCGCCACAGGGACGCCAACCACCAGCAGCCTTGCTCACCATGTGTAGGGGGGAGGCCCACGGGCTGTTGGAGCGGCGCACGATGCCGAGGTGCTCCATGGTAGTGAACTCCTCCCTGGCGATCGCAAGCTTGGCAGAGTCGACCTGCGAAGGTGTCGGTGATGAATAGCAGCTTACAGTCACGGCCAGCGCCCATAGCTGCTAATGAGCGCCGGCCCTGGCTTTTCCCTGGGCTGCAAAACTGCAAGGTTGGCGACACTGCTTGGCCTTGGCCCCAAACCTAGAATGGTAATAACACAACCCATCCTCACGCTGTTGGCGAGCTGTCACAGCGGCTGCGGTGTCCGGGTCGTCCTCTGGGGGGGGAAAGGGGGTAGACGTGTGGTGGTGGGGTAGCAGCGAATGGACAAACTGCTGCCGGTTGGCGAGGAAAATCCTGTCTGCCTCCACAGCCAGCGCCCGGTAGTTTCTGGAGGAAGGGAGGGAGGAACTGGCCAGCGCAGTGCGCACAGGTGCTGGAAGCTGCCGCAGGAATATGTGGGCGAAAAGGAATGAGGGATCCGCCGTGCCCAGCACAGCCAGCATTCTCTCCATCAACTCGGACGGCTTGCCGTCGCCAAGGCCATTCAGGGACAGCAGGCGATCTGCTTTTTCCAGCTCCGACAGTTCAAACAGTTGCAACAGGAAAGCTTTGAGTGCGTCGTACTTGCCGTCAACCGGAGGTGCCTCTAACAGCGCCATAGCCCTGGCCGTCGTCGAGGCATCTAAAGCCGCTACTACGTGGAAATACTTCGTCACGTCCTGAGTTATTCCTCTCAGCTGGAACTGCGCTTCGATGTGTTTAAACCACGGCCGTCGGTTTTGCTGCCAAAAGTCTGGTAATTTGATGGTGGTAGCGTAGACGAAACCCCCATTAGCCGCGCCGCTAGCCACGGCGTTTTCACTGCCGTCGTTGTGGGACATAATTCCGCCGTATCCAACTCGCATCAGGGGTCACCAATTGTGGAGTGTGATAAATAAGGAGACGGGAGACGGAGATGCGTCGAGTCAACTTTACTCCACTTAAAACAATAAAACGAACAGCGAGTCAGAGTAAAACTACTACACACCGGTAAACCCGGAACTTCATAAACAACACAAAAACACACCCCCTTAAAGGAACAGTCCCTTGGTGAATGTCTCTTTCCTTGTGGATCACCACACTAGTAACTAAACAATAAGTACTAGTAGCCTATAAATAGATACTAGTAAACGTCAAGGATTAAATGACAAAATGGCTTGCCATAGCCATACCCGTCTTTGGTATGTACACATACCACCCTGCAGAATCTGTAACCTGAGGGCCAAGCAAGTTTCAACACGCCATAGAAAGAGCGAGAGAGATCTGGGTGTCAGATAGACAAAATAAATATAAGTGACATACTTTCCCAAAGCTATCATTTGTGATGTTACCTGCGTTTTTCTTTAGTCTGCACGCTTACATTGGACCGTTGTCGACGTGCCCGCGTGTGCATTAAAGGGCCGGTTCAGGTGGGGTGAGTGACTGTGACTCAATGCGAACAGGTAGGCGTGGAGAGCTGCGCGCCGAGACTCGAAAGGCGGAACGGATGCGTTTGGTAGAAGCTTCGTTTGTCTAACCAACTAACTAAATGGTCTAACTAACTAAACAAACACGCAGTGCCAAAGTTACAGCGACAGGGGGATACCAGAGAAACAACCCTAGCCGGGAGGGTGTTTGTTGGTGGGCGCTCCGTGAGGTACGTTTCAAGAGAACACTTACTTTCTTTCTTTTCAAAATCAAATAGTTGCTTCGAGATGTTGTTTTCAGTTTCTCCGGAGAACGCAGGTACTGCCGCTGCGATCAGGTAGTGTCAAGAGACAGACATGGGTTTTTAATGACAAACATTAAACTATTTGGCGAAACTTGTAAGCTCTCGATGAACGAGTTGCAGTCACACCGTTAAATATTCAGACACTCCTTGTGTAAACACTCACGCAATCATCTCTTAACTTGACCTGGTTTCCACACCTGTTAATCTCTCTTGAGTTCATCGTGAACATTAAGCTTTAAAACACATTCGTGTTCTGCTTCTGCATCACAGGGACGGGCTTACAAATACAGACAGCTACTATTACAGTTTTTAATTGGTTTGACCAAACCTAACCTATTTGAAGAGGCTATCACCAATGCACTGTGATTCTTAACTCTAGTGGAAATTAAAATGTTTAATATAGTTACCAGCTATGGTATTCGACAACTACAGGAACCACACATGTGCCATGTTCTTACTCTAGTGACCGTATTTGTAGTAATACTATTATAATATGATAAAGTTTTCTTTACGATACAGTATGCCTTTTCAATGATTTATTTATACGTTGGGGTTGTGTCATTTGAAATAGTTGAACTTTGCTTCTTAGTGTTGGAGTTTATGGGTGAGAAATGCCAGGCATGCGGGACTCAATGTGCACTAGGACAGTGTAAGGAAGAAAAATGTCCTCATGCTTTGTATTCATTCTTTTCATACTATAATCACTTACTGGTTTACTGCGGGTGTTGTCAGGCACGGGCCTACAGTACATGCTTATGCTTGTTATCAAGAATATTGCAATAATAGTGAGAGAATGACATTATTCAAGATCTCCATAATGTAATCTAAAAACATTTGTGTTTCTAGGTTTTCTTTTTTGGCGTAGAACCATACAACTTTGCATTGGGATGGGACGATGTGTTGCTCTGTGTTTAAAAAAGAAAATAGAAAATACCATGCCGCCTGACCAAAACATTTACTGTTCACTGTTTTCATGATTAGAATAGCACCTGTTTCTTAACCCTACATGTGTGTAGCTTCTAATTTTTCTAAACAGCCATGTCAGAAAATGGTTAAAGTTATTTTCTTGTATCTAACATAGCAACATGCCATTTTCACACATCAATTGGGCACCCCGATTCCTGTCCCTAACCCCCTTAGGGAGGAATTAAAAGAGTCGTTCAATTGTTCAATTGTCTCCCATTGTCTATCTGAGATCTGAGCAAAATGACCTTCAGAGTCAGATTCTAGACGGAAATATAGGTCTAGATTTTGCAACATTATTTCAAAACAGTGAAATGAGGCAACAGAATATTAAGTATAGACCTTTTTTGGCGGTGAACTGTATGTCCCCATATCTGAACTGGTAAAACATAAATGCATGTCAGTGCAGGTTTGAGCCGAGGTTGGGAAAGTGTTGGTTTGTGCCAAATGCTGTGATGATTTAAAGGGATAGTTCACAACACAAAAAAATCTATTATAATTTTCTCACTCCCTGTCATTCCAAAACTGTGTGACTTTGCTGTATGACACAAAAAATATATTTTGAAGAATGCTGATAATCGAACATCGGCAGCACCCATCGACTTGCATTGGTTTTGTGTCTATGCAATAAGTGGGTACTGCCGTGGTTCAGTTTTCCAAATTCTTTAAAATATCTTCTTTTGTGTTCTGAAGAAGGACAGTTGTACAGTTGACAATAGGGTGAGTTAACTATGACATAATATACATTTTTGGGTTAACTATCCCTTTAATAGCTTTTTACTTATAGAGATTACAGAAATTTTTAAATGTGATATGCTTAAATAAAACATATACAGTAAAACGCTGCTCTGTTCAAATCTGTTTATTTAGTGTACAATCATTTTGCTTAATGCAACATGGCTCAGGGTTCCTTTTAAGAAATGCTATGGATTAGATAAATGATTGTAAAATGTTTTAGAAATTAAAGTGGTAAAATTAATCCGGTTGAGGGTTATATTGCTGTAATGTAATTAGATTATCTTTTACATTAAAATAACCTTTTAAAGACATGCTATTCAATCTCAGTAAGCTCTCTTGTTAAGAAGTAAGGTCACCGGCCAGGTCACCAGATTGTCCCAGTCCCAAAAGTGGACCACTGCTAGTCAGCATAAATATACATTATAAACAAAATGTATGCTCTTTCACCTCATTTTTATGACCTTCATACACTGTAATCTATCAAATCCCAGTGTGTCAGTTTTGCTGCATGTTGAGTTTGTTTGCATTAATTTTGTCTGTGATATGGTTGTGTGTGGAGTAGTTTTTCATATCAATGTTGCTTTTCTGTAAGGCAATCCTGCTAGTAAATTCCATCGGTAACATTTTCACAAACTGTAATATGACTCGTACAATATTAATATCTGGGGCTGTAGTGAAATACAGTTACTTATTTTTTGTATTCTTACCATGGTTACATGTATTCGGTTACCCCCCATCCTGCAGCGCAGATTCTAGTCTATTTATTGTGATTGGTGGAATACCAGGACTAGCGTGACCACAGCAGAAATAACCTTTAACTATATAGCAGTGTTTCGGCAGGAATGGAAAGGTACATGATGGAATGAATCATCCCACGCTCTTGCGGTGAAGACTTTCTGCTTCCCTAAAACTTTTACCGTCCATCTTGCTTTTGCGATTTTATTGAACTCTACTCTGTCAGTTAAACAGCCTTAAAGAAAAGTTTTCTTTCTTATCTTTAAATATATGAAGGGTTGTGTTTAAAAGGTTGAGGTTTGCTTTTACCTAAAAGAAGAAGTCATCTGTAGGAAAAGAGAAGCAGAGACCGCTAAAATGTACTGAAAAAGCTCTTTAAGTTCTGTGGGGAGAACATTCACAGAACTGACAATGGGTGTGAAACTATTTAAATGTTATATTCTGTTTTTGAATTGATAAAATGGTAATTGAAATTGAATTCCTTAAATTCTTCTTTCACAGCTTTTTTTAAACCAAGATTTCACTACATGCACTTCAAATCTTTCATATAGATTTCATCATTTACCCAGAATGCTACGTAAACGGATATAACTGTAAAAAATCCAAAATAGCACAAATCCAAATCCTCTGGATGAAACCAAGAGTGGTTTGGATTTCTAGATGATTGGTTAAGAAAGATGTGTGACCTATTGAGTGACTTGTATATTGAATATGGTTTTATAAACCACAATACTTCTGTGTTTGCGTGGTTCGCAACTAAGTGTTATATAATTTTAATTTGGGTGTTCTTGCAAGTTCAATGTAATTTAGTTTTTAGATTTTGTCAACATAAAATTGTGACAGGAGAGTAGTGTTGATTTCTAGGTGTTTTCTAGAAAGTTATCGAGAGTTGTAGAGATCCTCTCAGTTCGTCAGAGTAATTGCACTAAAGGCACGTCAAGTCATCGTTCAAGATCGAGTTATGTTAATGTTGTGACATCTCATTAAGATTTTAGTGTTATGAATGTTTTTTTTATTATTATTGCTATTGCATGTAAGTGCACGGTCAGCCTGTATGTCTTTCAGTTTCTAAGTATAAAAGCAGTGCAAATCGATTTACCCACAAACTAGTTACTGATGTTGTTACTGAAACTGATGTGGGAGAAACGGTTCGGAATCTTGTGTCATTTCCTGATCCCAAAATGTTGTGCGTGGTGAAATAATTGTAACCATCAACCATTTACAAACCATGAAGATTATGTGATGAAATGCGAAAAGTTTTTCAATTCATTTTCAGGATAAAACTACTTTTATACCTGAAAATAACTAAACGTGTTATGTTCACACACAATTAGGTTATGAAGGAGAGTGTCAGCTGCATTGTTAAACAAAAGGGACTATCCGAAATTTGCTGGGTGAAAAGAGAATTTTGAGGGGGGGTTAATTTGATATGTACAATATGAAGAGAACATCTAGTCGTTTGTCATGCCAATGCTTCTGTCAACCTAAATACATTTATACTACTGTTAAATGTAAAGCCTGATATCTGGCTATACTGGATTCAGACCTTTGTGTTGCTCACATAACTTTTTTTGAGTTTAAGGAACATTGTGAAAAGTGGTTATACAGGTTTCCCACACACATACTGTTCACTACCATTCAAACGTTTCTCTTTTATTATGCTTTTCCCATTGTATAATAATAGTAGACTCGTGAAAATATTATTGCCAAAAAATAATCTCAAACATTTCAGTCCAGTGACCCAAACCTGTGAACGGTAATCTATGCATATATGAATGTGAATTAATGTGAAGATTATTATTCATGATCATTTGTTCTCCCCAGGGTGTGTTCCCACATCTTTGCAACAGTCCCTGCCTCAAAGTATCCTTGTCACCCAATGCCATATCACACACTTCATGATCACCGAAAATTACTCTTTCTTGTCTTCTATGGAGCCCGACCAGGAGATTACTCAGTGGTTATCCAATCTGCACCTGCCCCAATATGCCTCCAGCTTCACCCAGGCTGGCTACCATTGTCTTAAGGACCTCAGGAGCCTAACCGAGGAGAAGCTTGTTAAGATCGATAATATCCCTACAGGACATCGAAGAAGGATCTTAAGCAGCCTGGAGAACCTCATGATTGAGATAGATGGAAGTTCTGTTAAAGTACCTGTGAGGCGAAAGCCAATCCCAAGGCCTAGACAGGTGTTTTCCAAGGATGGACAGAGAGAAACGCCTAGTCAGCATCCTCAGAGAAATACAGCGGAAAACCTCCAGATGGAAAGACAAAATCTTTCAGCTAGGACTTGTAAGGGTTCGGGGACTTGGGGTGAGTCGAAGGGGACAACCAGGGGTCATGGGCCGTCCTCCAGCTCTAGCTCAGCCTCTGCCAACAGCAGCAACGAATCATTGGAGAACTTCTCAGAAGAGCCCTACTTTGGGGAAGAACCTAATGTGGCCAATGAAAGGTTTCAGGTAGAAATGGTTGAGAATGAAATATACCAGGAATGCCCTTTGGATGTAAGAGCAGGTTTAGAACCGAGGTCCACACGTTCCTTTAGGCTACGACACAGACCTGTACCAGACATCCCTGAACATACCTTTTTACCTCCTTATGACTGGTAAGTTAAAAAGCAAATAGCTATATGCTCCATTTTTTTGTGCCGAATTGTCTGTATATACCAGTATAGAACAGACACCAGTAGATTCTAACGTTATTTGGTATGTGACAGAACTCATGGGATTGAATGTCTCAAGAAGATTTAACGGGACAGTTTACCCTAAAATAAAAATTCTGTCACAATTTACTCACTTTTGAGTTGTTCCAAATCTGCATAAATTTCTTTGTTCTGATGAACACAAAGAAAGATATTTGGAAGAATGCTTGTTACCAAACAGTTCTTGGACCCCATTGACTACCATACTTGGGACAACAGTGGTAGTCAAAAGTGCCCCAAAACTGTTTTGTGTTCAACAGAACAAAGAAATGTATAAAGCCATTTTTCCTACTATGGTAACTGTTTGGTTACAAGCATTCTTCCAAATATCTTTCTCTGTTTTAATCAGAATAAAGACATTTAAGGGTGAGTAAATGAAGACACAATCTTAATTTTTGTGTGAACTGTTCCTTTAATATGACATTTACTTTTATGTACGCTTTACGCAGTGGGCTCTATGCATGCGTGACTTCCGCGTTTCACATGAAGAACCCCAGAACCCTAGGCAGTTTCCGGTTGGGGAGACTTAAAGCAGAGAAAAATGGGAAACTGAGAAAATAGTTAAATTTAGAAGATGCTGTACATTGCACACAGGGGTGCGCTCCTCGCCTAATCACGTGGTGTTCATGTGGTACAAGGACAACACGTCCAATACCCTCTATAGCCCATTGAACTTGAAGTGGGTAATATGTGCACTGCTTTGCTGCATTTCATTTACAGAGAACCAAAAAGCCCAATCGTTAATTTAAGCTATACATTCTATCATTAACTGTGTTCCCTGGGAATTGATCCCGCGCCCTCGGCTTTGCTACCTCAGTGCTCTGTGATCAGTTAACCAACGGAGACACATTAACCTTATTAGTACCTATAAATTAAGGATTTATGTAGAGTATGCATTAATGGACAGTGCTTGGGCAAACAGTGAAATATTGGACCGTAAAAGTCTTTATTAATTGTACTTTAAAGAATCAGTAATGAAATATTTGGACTTATTCAGAAAAACGAATGAACTAATTTGTGTGTGCAGGAGTGTGACGGCAAACAACAGCACTGAACCAGAGGGTCCTGCTTGCCCCACAAACATTCATAAAGGTAAATTTAACTTTGATGGTTTATAATATTTATGCCATGTGATATCTAACCAGTATACGTTATAAGATCTCAAATGTACAATGGGTGAAAGTTGATACTGAATCTTAGTATGAAGTGTTCTCTTACTCATCATGCATGCATACGGAGAGGCCTAGTTTTCCAAAGTTGATACCGCGAAGAGTTGTGTTTGCCTTTGATACAGCCTCTGGCTTTGAAATGTTCCATGGTGTCCCTGTTTCAAGCGCTCCTGTGTGTGTAATTGTATCCGAGAGGAATCCTAGAGGAATAGTTGGGAAATTGTTTGCGTGGGACACGGTGTGTGTTGCCGGGAATTGGGACTGAAGGCAGAAGCCCGACTTGGGTGCGAAAGTGGTTTAATAAATGCCTATATCTACTACGTCTACAACCTAATTCTGTTTTTACTCTCTAGAGAATAGGATGTAATGGAAAGGTAGATGAAGTTTTAGAGAAAGATTAAAGTTCCACACAAAAAGTGAGCTGGGAACCTGAGAATTAGTTTGTTAAGGAAGAAAACGGGAATGGTACAATATTATTTCTTGCGAAAAATCAATGTCATGCTTGAAAAAAGATATTGTTTTAGCATCTTTGCATTAAGGGATTGTGGAGAAATACTCAAGGAAGCAATTGACATAATCAGCCGGTAACACATTATTTTACAAGAGAGGTTGCAAAGCACCGATCAGGGCCAAAAGATCAAAAAAGAAAGAGAAAGTGTATCATCTGTACTTAGAAGGTCAACCCTTGATAATGATAAATGATGATGCTGATATAAAATGACACCATTACTACTGGGTTAAGATGTGATACAATACAGTAGAGTTCTATCATAGATAACATACTGCTGTCTATCTCAAACAGCCTACAATATACGATCTAATCTAGCGGGGGGCCATGTCTATAGCTATATATCTATGTGTGTGTCTGTCCAGAGGGAACGATTTTGAATTCATGCTGCCCCTTAGTGTCTCCGCAGAGATATGGCGGTCATTTGTCACCTTGACAACCAGTCACCCAAGCTGCATCCTCTTTGGTACATTTTCCAAGCCGGCTGCACTAAAGGACAATGTGTGGGATCTTATTTTATGCTTGTACATTTATTGTTTGCTCTTTTTTGCCTTTGTCTCTCTTTGTCTTACTCGCGTCTTCTTACCCTCTTCTCTTGACTATAACCATGACTCCAAAACATGTTTGTCATAATGATTAATTTCTGTTGTGTTAATTGCAGCTTCACTTCAAAGGACCTTGTCTCCCATTGCCCCCTATGGAGAGCTTTTTTTGTACAATTCAGCAGAAACCAAACTGGTGAGCATTTGCACTAACCTGTTATTAAATCCTGCCCGGGTTGATGTATTGACGTTTGTGCAGCTTCCTGTTTATTTATAGTTTCAGCAAAGTGTTTCACTTTGAGAATGGATGGTATGTGAAAAACGTAAAGCTACAAGCAGCGTTGATCGGGCCCAAAATTGAGGTTAAGGTGTTTAAATGCTTTTGAAACACCGTTGCACGACCGCTTTAACTATTTGAAGTAAAAAAAAACGTTAGTTTTATGTTAAACACCAAAATTCTTTTTTTTTGTAATTCATGTAAAGTTTGAGTTACAATAACTTACTGTTTCGTGGTGTAGGCCTACATTAAAATGTTGCTAACACGCAGTGGTTCCCAAACTGGGGGGCGGGACCCCTAGAGGTGGTGTGAGGTCATTACAAGAGGGTTAGGTATTGTCAGCAGTGTTTTCCAACTCACCTGTTACTTCCTCTGCATATACAAACAAAATGCTATTATATTGGATATCCAACCATTATAATTCAATAGGCTTAATGCTATATGAATTTGAAGGTAAAGGATGTTTAATAAGATTGTCTTTATGTAGGTGAAGGTGGTGGGGATCCTGTGGGGCCCGAAAACGTGGTTTTCTACAAAAAAAACTACAAATTTCTACATCATGTTTAGCACTTGCCAGCACACTAGTATGAGTGCATCACAATGTAAAACATGTAATTTCCTGTTGCAAGCAGATGGGACAATTTAAACTTTATATTGTTTCAAATAGTAGATGTTGTCACTACTGTCATCTTTTTTTTTTAAATAAAACTGTAGTTAACTTTAAGATATCCCAGGCCCCTGAACAAGTTTTTCCTGTTTCATGAGAAATCATAAAAATTCACCACAGGGCGAAACAAGTCACTTCCTGTTGCCTGTAGGTGAAACTGAAGTACGTCTTTAGGCTGGGACCCAAACATGTGAAATGTGCGACAGACATGCATGTTTGAGATACAACAACTTCCCGCTTTTGTTGCGTTAATAGCATGCTTTAGCACATATGCTAGCACTACAAACATGGTACTTGTTTCAGAAACAATAAACAGCAGTTTCAATAGGGTTATCGCAGGTCTGCATTTATTTAAAGGAACTGTTCACCAAAAAAGAACAATTCATTGTCTACTCGCCCTCAAGTTGTTCCAAATTTGTGTACATTTATTTGTTCTGATGAATGCAGAAAAATATATTTGCAATAATGTAACCAAAAAGTTCTTGCCACCATTGACTTCCATAGTAGGACAAAATGGCTGAATTTATTTGCTTTGTTCTGTTGAACACAAAACAAAATATTTTGAAGAATGTAGGAAATTAAACAGTTCTGGGGCACTTTTGACTAACATTGTATTTTTTCCTACCATGGTAGTCAATGGTGTCCGAGAACTGTTTGGTTACAAGCATTCTTCAAATAATCTCCCTCTGTGTTCATCCGAACACAGAAATGTATACAAGTTTGAAACAACTTAAGGGTGACTAAGTTATGGCAGAACTTGTCTATGTGCAATATTTAAAGGGACTGTTCACCAAAAAATACATGTTCAGAAGTGTATTGTGCAATTTGTAATGATTGTTTTTGTTTGTTTTTGAGGATATGGACAAAGACGCAATGCCCAATCAAGAAATAAACGAGAACCTGGAGTTGAGGTAACCAATGTTTTAACCTCAGTCTCCTTCAGCATTTTAGACACGTTTCCTGACACCTGGGCCCAGTGCATAAACTTAGCCACTAGGTTAAGACAGCGTCTTAACAACTAGTCTCACTTACTAGCAATTAGTTAGAGCTAATCAGTCTTACTTTTCATATTTCAATTAGCCCAATCTACCCATTTATGTAACTCATTTAAAGATGGTATGACCAGTCTTGAAGAAAAAGTATAGATGACTAACTTCTAAGACTAGTCTAAGCAGTTTATGCCTTCTTTACAACTGCAACTCAACATTTTCAATGTTGTTTGTGCACTGAATTTCAATAATTTAACAGTTTGTTTTCAGCTATATTTAATTTTCATGATCATTAATGTCTGTTGTTATGATAATTAATGTCAAATTGTAAATCTAATTGTGATTAAAAACAAACTACAGACCACATGATAAAGTAATGGAAATTATGCAACATTACTTTTTACCTCATCTTTATAAATGTTACTTCCAACTTGCTAAATGTTTACTTTTACATTTTACATTTAATGTTCTCCCTACAAAGATAATAAAGTAACTTGAGCATATAATTTTTTGTTAAAGGAGTCAAATTATTGTTTTGTATACTCTTTAAAAAGTGTAATTTGCGTCATTTCCATAAAGAATCATTAACATCTGAAGAACCTTTCAGTTTTACAAACGTTTCTTTCTGGTGAAAAAAGGTTAATCTGATTATGAAAAGTAAAAAGGAGATGGTTCTTTAAAGAACCTTTGACCGAATGGTTCTTTGTGGAACCAAAAATGGTTCTTCAATGGCATCACTGTTAAGAACCTTTTAAGCACCTTTATTTTTAAGAGTGTATATATCAAACCAAATTTGCCTAAACAGGTTTCTAACAAAGATTATTTTGTTGACTGGACTTAGATTCTCAAGTTTTTGGCCAAAGTGTGTCAGAAAGTTTGCCAAAGTTTGATCAAAGTTGTCAGAGGCAGAAAACACGTACAATTGTAGTAAAAGACAAATACATTAGGTAAACTTGTCTATGTTGTGAGTGATGACTTAAACGTGTTTTTTAAGTTGGGTGGACTTCAGTCTCTGTTTGTAGAGTCAACTTAACCTGATAGTTTGCCTAATTATTATTTTTTTAAGTTGACTCAACATTTTATTTTACAGTCTATATATAAACACAAATTTGGTTACATTCCTTGTTTATGCTCAAAAGCAATCTGAAATCACTTCTAATCCTTTATCTTTTCAGGAAGGAGACAACATCCAAAGAAAAACTGTACAATAACAAGCCAGAATATTCTAAGCATTACATCGATGACGATGATGATTACTCCACTGTTCAACCATTTACTGTCAGCAAGGGATCCCCCAATGAAAGCTCTTCTAAACAACCTACGAACCCTCTCACCGGCCTTGGTCAAGCAGTTGGGAGACAAACAGATGGGAATGACATATATAGTGTGCTAATGGAGGACATGCCAGCCCTAGATCCAGCTTCCCTTAAAAAAGATATTTCCATTTCTCCCTACGCCTGCTTTTATGGAGCTCCCAAAACTGCTGTCAAAGCAGGCTGGCTGGACAAACTCTCTCCACAAGGGTAAAGGCCATGCACTCTGATCGAAACACTAAAGCAAATATCAAAGTTTCAGAAACAAAAATTATTTTATTAATTACTCACCCTCATGAACTTTTCTCTAAAGAACAAACTTAAACTTAAAAAAAATCTTTCTGGCTCCAGGTTGATTTTAAATGACTTTGTTTTTCAGATCTAGAAGAATCACACTATTTAAAGTTAAACTTTTTTAAGTAAATCAACACGTAATCACATTGGACTGTAGTTGTGGCCTAATTCTTCTTATTAACTTTCTCAAATGAATCACTAATTGCTCTTAATATATACATCATCACATTTAGACTACTTTATTACAGCGTCTCTGTTTTCTTCTTTTTTCTTTTCCCATTTGTGTGTGCGCTGTTATAGAAGTATCTACGTGCTTTCAAGTGTAAAAGTAAATGTGATCTTATCAAGCATAAGATAATTCACTTGAAGACCCCACACACACCCACAGATCTGAGATCAGCATGCTATTTTACACCTTCAGAACATTGTTGTATTGGTTTCCGTACTTAAAGGAATTGTTCGCTTTCAACATACATTTTCATGATAATTTACTCACCCCTGTTGTCATTCAAGATGTTTATGTATTTTTTTCTTTAGTCGAAAAGAAATTAAGGTTTTTGATGAAAACATTCCAGGATTATTCTCCATATAGTGGACTTCAATGGACTCGAAATGGTTGAAGGTCAAAATTACAGTTTCAGTGCTGCTTTAAATGATACCAGATGATGAATAAGGGTCTTATCTAGCGAACATTCATTTAAAAAAAAAATGTATATGCTTTATAAGCACACATATTCGCCTTGCTCTGTTCTGCAACGTGTGCTCACGACTTCACTTAATACGTAATTACATTGAAAAGGTCATGCTTGGTGTGGTAGGGTAGGGCGAAAAAAATTATCTAATCTTCTCCTCCCAGATCGTCCGAAATCGTTGTTTTACCTTTTAACTCCCGTTTTTGTTTTAAACTACTTTGAGTTAGTATTTGCATGTTCAACTTGTAAACACTGACTCTGTACTTCCGATACGCCAAGGGTGACCTTAGACACCCAATTACGTATTACATGAAGACGTGAGCGTGCTGTGCAGAACAGAGCAAGGCGTGCATTTGTGTAAATCCATTGAAGTCCACTACATAGAGAATAATCCTGAAATGTTTTCATCAAAAACCTTAATGTCTTTTCGACTAAAGAAAAAAAATACATAAACATCTTGGATGACAACAGGGGTGAATAAATTATCATGAAAATGTATGTTGAAAGTTAACAATTCCTTTAAAAAAAACAACATGCTAAAACTACCTTCCTGTTCTATTTTTTTTCTCACTTCCTCTTTGTGTTTGCAAATCGTCAGTTGTCAAAAACCACAGTGGCGGTTGATTGGTAGCACTGGCCATACAGAGAATTGACCAGAAAGAGCCAATTTATTTCAAAACCTTAGCAGTAGTCATTTTAATCTTGTTACATTTTTTTACATGAGTTCTGTGTTTGGTCATTATGACATAATGACGATCCTAAACATTTTTGTATTTGTAGGAACTGTATGTTTCAGAGACGATGGGCGAAGCTTGAAGGAGGAAATCTCACCTACTACAACAGCGATAAGGTGATGCCCCCACGTTTGTACATTTCTAGAACAGAGCAAGACATTGTCGGGTCATGTTTATGTTTGAGAGCAAATGGCCGAAGCCAGTCAAAGTGCACATGTATGTAAACTTAGTGTATTTACATGCCACCAAACACCTGCAAATCCCTCTCTTTATTTTCACTTCTCATAGAATTAAAGGATTCTCCCAACTGTCGACATTCACTCAAACTCTTTTTGCAGATATGGTATTAGTATAGTTTGACTGAAACAGGCTGGGTGCAGGAATGAGTTGATATCATCAAAGGGAGGGTATGTAGAGAACACCCTACAGCGATAGAAGAATAGGCATTGCGTGAATTGCGAATCGCACTTGTTGTTTTTTATAGTCCTTTGAACCCAATCAAGACTTCCTGTGCGAGCTTTAACTGTAACAGTGTCACTCACACCTCTTTTTTCTGTTCTATTCTTAGTTCTGTCTTATCTCTTCTTTACTTACAATAGTTTTTCGCAAGTATAAAGAAAAAACACTGAACAGAAGTGGAAGACTTCATGTATTTTACTTGTGGATCATCTAAAAGCTGATGTTTATGCACCGATTTATCTCTGCAAGACTGCATACACAGCGGTTGTTTTGAAGACGGGGCTTGAAAGATAGATAGCATCAGATTATTCACTACAGTAAAGATATGAACAATTGAATTTTGGCTGCCAGAGTATATCAACTTTGCATTTACAGTTACAAACAAATCTGTTGTCTTTTTGCCTATTGAGTATATATGAGTATACACAATAGGCCATTTTAGTACAGTCATTTTAATCCTATATTACTTTCTTCAACTGAACACAATGGAAGATATTATGAAATTCTTTGGTAACCAAACGACCCCGATGAAATCCATTGTGAGAAAAAACAATGAGTAATTTTTTCAAAATTATCATCTTTTATGTTCCACAGAAGAAAGTCATGGAGCGATTTGAATGACGTAAGGAGGAAACAAATGATGACGGACTTTTATTTTTGGGTCAACTATTCATTTTAGTTTCAGTGCTGAAGAGAATCCTCTGCAATCTGATTATGCGTCAGAAGTTTTGCAGTAACAAGAGTTTTTACATTTACGCATTTGGCGGACGCTTTTATCCAAAGCAACTTACATTGCATTATACTTTACATTTGTTTCTGAGTATGTGTCAGAATCGATTCTAGACAGTATTATTATTATGTATGGTGTGAATCACCATACATCGTCCCCGGCTCTAGAAAATGTCCATTGCCCTTTTTTGTGTTACTTATTACGAATTACTTTCTATGACCTACATCAACCTTGATTAGTCAAGTGATTCAAGGATAGACATGAAACAGCTCCTTTTAATTCATTCAAATTAATAATATAAAACTACGAAAAGTGACTGCTCACTGTCATGCATAAGGCGTGGGAAATGGCCTATTGGGCAATTCAAATGAACTAAAATAGTGGGATTATAACACCTAGTCCTATTAACAATCACAAAGTATTTAGTTTAATTACATCAGAAGTAACTGTAATTAAATTACAGAAAAAATAAGAGTAATCCCTTACTTTACTTTTTCAAGGGAAAAGTAATGAAATTACAGCAACTTATTCATAACTAGTAACACCCAACACTGTTCAACATCAATAAAGAAAACTAATAAAAGTTTGAAAGGAACTCGCTGTCCTCAACGGGCACTTTCTATCTCATATTCTTTTTTCTTATCTGATAGAACTGGATGGATCTTAATTACTGTTCACTTCTTGACATCACATAATGATGTTATCAATCACAGAGCAGCTTCTGAAGCGTGGGAGAGAATCAAGCCCCACATTCCCACTGGTTCTCCACGGGACCCTCGGGATCAAGTGTCATGGTCTCTCTTACCTTATGTTTCATCAACCTCGCGACCACGTTGGCAACATCAGTGGATCTAAGTAGCAGTTTCACAGAGTTGCGTGTGTGTGTGAGAGGGGTTTAGAATGTCACCTGTCAGTCGGCAGGGTGCGTGGAGATGTTCGGGTAAGAATTTCTTTCCTCAAATCTGAAGTACAACTAATGCCTCTTTAACCAGAAAAGCTCCAGAAAAAGCTCCGGAGTCCCCTGGGAGCACCAATGTAAAGCTTTCTCACCACCCACTCTGGATTTGATGGCACGTAATCATCCAGTTTAGGGTGAATGTGAGATTCCCAGGACCCACAACTTAAACGGCGGTAGATCTTTCAGAATACCACATTGAGCTCTGTGGTCTCCGCTTGTGTAGGAGAATGCTAAAATGCAACTTTAATTCGCTATTGATGTTTACTCCATGCAGCGCATTTAAGTCAGCCCACACGTTCGCATTGAGCTCTTCATATCAGAATTGTGCATTAGCTCTTTTCGGCCAGTTGGTGTCCCCATGGCTTCACTGTAGAAGTAACCCAGCACCGGTATAAACACATAGCGCTGTGGCGCTCCCCGGATCTCTGAACGAATTTGTTCTTTATCAATAAGTTCCTTTGGCTAAATAGAACATTTAAATGGATGTCTTTATGAGCATCAAAATGCATATAAAGGACAGTCCGCTTGGAGCGCAAAGCCACTAATTCACTCTAAACTGCATAAGGATACAGAAAAAAACTCTTTCCTACAACGTCTCTTTTTGTCCACGCGTGTGTTTGCATAAGCATACACCGAAGTACTTAAACCATCTCTAAACTCTTAATGGATGCCCCTGTTTGCACATCTACTTTTAAGCCCCCTTCAACGTTCCAACCCTGAAAATCATAATTACAATGAATAATTAACGCCAGCTTAGAGAGCGCCTCATTATTGCCACTTAGCTTCCTATAAACACGCACACCTCTTCACTTTCATCCCCCTCTCTCTTTCTCTCTCTCTCTCTCTCTCTCTCTCTCTCTCTCTCTCTCTCTCGTCTGCCGCTATCCAGATTTAGATGGAGGAAGTCTCATTAAAACTCCGCAGAGTTCACGGCCATACTGCAGCTACTGCGGGATGCAAAATTGAAGAGCGAGAGAGGAGCCAAATCCCTGAGAGGGGTGACGGCTGCCCCCTACCATAATTAGGGTTAGCCCGAGCCGTCGTTGTTAACATGCTGCTTTAATTTGAGACGATGGCGCTCCCTCTGACCCCACTTTCTCGCTCTTTCTCTTTCCCTCCGCTCATGATGTTCCTTGCACTCCTTGCTATTCTTTTTTGATCTCGCAGTTCTTCAGTCATAGGCCCTCCATCAAGTAATCCCCAAGCTATCTTCTTTTCATGATCTGTCCGTCTCACCTGCTGTCTCATATGCTCGCTATTTGAATTTGGTTTTACTTCTTTTATTGAAGCTAACTAAGGAGGAAGTCCCTTACTAAATCTTCTATTTCTGGTTGGACGGTGTCTAGAAATAGTGCAAGGTCATCAGAATAATTAACATCCAGCCGAAATGGCTGAAATTAATCTCTCTGTCTTTCTTACATTCTTTCAGTTTAATTTAAGTGTGCTTTGCTGCCATGACAAAATCTATATTTTTTGTGCCAAAGCGTTACAGTATATGCGTATCTGTTTACCAAGACAAAAATGAAGGAATCGTAAAGGCACAAAAAAAGACATAAAATGAAAACGCAATGGCAAGGTCATGGATTTGATTCACACTGTCTTGATAAAATGTTCATGTATTGTAAATCGCTTTGAAATGCATGAATGCAATTTCAGCACAGCAGTCTGTACATTCGCTTTTCTCTCTTTCTCCACGTGTCTCTCTTCCTCCACATTGCTTGGCATTTTCTATCCATCACTCTCCGTTGTTCCTGAGCGGCTGGAGTGGTGCGTATGAGTGTTGCGCATGAGCTCCGCTGCCGCTTTGGAGGTTTACGTTGGTTTGAAGCACACAGAGAGACCAAACACTTCTTTTTCTAAAGAACTAGCCCGCTTTCCTTCATCTCTCTCCACAACACATCAGACTATAAATACTGGAGTGCCAAGCCTGTATGCTGGGGACTGGTATTCGGAATTGGGCCTGGTTGAGTGTGTGAATTTGTGTTTGGCGCAATACCCTTTTTATGGTGAGCTGACGTATTAGGGATGAATTGAGGTCTCTGTTGCAAGGCGTGTATGAGAGTGATGTCGCAATATAAACAATGTACTCGTACATCATTTCAGCTCTAGTGGTTCCTGTAGCTCAGCTGGTAGAACATGGCATTATTGACAAGGTCATGGGTTCAGATCGACTGAATACATGAACTGATATAAACATTGAATTTGAGTAGCTTTTGGATGAAAGCGTTTGTTGTATTTGTGTTTTTGTATGGTGCCAGTCAAACCTGCAAACACAACTACTCATTCTTTATTACTTTTTAACACATTTTAGAATTGTATTTGGCAAATGTATGAAATAGACATTATGGGAACTATGTAATTAAAGAATCTAAAATACAACAATCACGGTTCATTTTAAGCATCCATGCTTTGCTTGTAATACTGTGCTGAACAGTAAATAAACTGTTTTAAAGTAGTTCGTACGGATACTAGACTACACTTTTCTCTCACAGGAACAACAAAAACATTTTAGATTTGAAAAGAAACATAGGCCTTTATATCAAAAGGTTTATAAGAGGCATAAATACAGTGTCTAAACTTTTGTCAATAATGAATCTCAGAGTCTGTTGATATTCACCATGTATAATGAATCCTTTTACTGTCTCTCTCTCATTCTCTGCAGGAGATGTACTCCAAGGGCCTGATCCCCATTTCAGCAATTAAACAAGTTCGTCCTCTGGGTGAGAATAAGTTCGAGGTGATCACCTCCGTCAGAACCTTCGTGTTCCGGACAGAGAAAGAAGGTAAGCCTCTTTGCCTTTTTCCTTTTGCTTTTCGATCTCTTTCCATTAATCTCTTTTAAAGCAATTCACCACCTCGCTCACGCTTGATCTTGTATTTATATCTCTTTATCATATCTCCTATGATATATAAAACATAATTCATGTGAATTCCGCTCAAAGTAAATCTTAAGCACACTGATTCAGTGACAAAACTCAAAATATTTTGGCACAGCGCTGATAGAATCAAGGTGATAGCTTTAGATTTAATAATGAGACACGCTATTGGTGCATATTGCTCTCACATAATTCTCTGTGCATTTTATTAGGCTTTCGTTTCTTAATATTCATAAAGAAAAGCTGAAATATTCCAAAAAGTATTTCATTTTGTTTGGTTCTATTCCAGTTTCTGGGTTTAATGGGGTGAAGAGATCAGAGTGTGGTCTGGCGCTTTAGATGTAATTCAGACGAAAAGCGAAATTATGTAAGCACTGTTATATTAGAATTAAATTTATGTAAGCATTTTGGAAGTTTACCGACTACTAAGTTTAAGTGTAGTTGGAGTTTATTGAGTGTATTAACTTTCTCATGGCATCGGTTTAAGTGGTAATAGCATTTTGTGTTCCTGACTTTTATCTAATCATTTAGTACGATGGTTTCAATTTAAAACTAAAATAGTTTTTAAGGGATGTTTGCTTCGATTTTTTAGCGTAAACTATATATGTCATATATTATCTTGTATTATTTGTACATGAACAAACGCAACTATTATGGGGGCATTAGAACCTCCCAGATTATTCACCTCTCAGAGACACCTCGAAGTAAACGAGACAGTGAAGGAGCGAGAGGTTTGTCACGAGCCAATCAATTACCACATTATTGACATGGCCTGCGCTTCCTCGCTGTAATTACCGCGTTAAATCTAAGGGCTAATAGCAGTGTCGCGTGCCACGTCGTCCCAGAATATCCGCTGATAATGGCCTTCCAGTAGCTCCTTCCGCCCCGGCTCTTGAGCGATGACCTCTGACCCATGATAAGTGAATTATTCTGAGGGAAGTAAGTTTAGGGATGCATTTAACTTGACTTTCCACCATTAGAAGAACCGAGAGGGGGAGAGCTGGTCAGATCTGCTCATGCATCTTTAAACGGCTTTACAGCAGTCTGAAAGAGTCATCAATCTTAAGGCAAACACTGGAGAGGTGGAGATGGAAAGTGAATGAAAGATCCAGAAGTGGGTGTTGAGGTGGGATGAGCAGAAAAGGCAAGAAAGAGAATTAGGGTTGGACATTGAGCAAGTTGTGAAGCATTTAGTGTGAGCGCGTGAGGCTGTGTGTTCAAAGTCTCTTCTGTAAGAGAGATTATTTTGTGATTAGATTTATTTGTATGGATAAGAGAAAGGATGTTTCTCATTTTTAAGGTTTGTGATTTTGTAGCTTATGACAGAATGCAATTTTCGTATGCAATTTGTAGAAACCCATAAACTTTATTACATTTTTAAGGAACATTTCACCTAGATTTTTTCGTCATTTATTCAGTCTCTTGTTGTATATAATTTGCGTGACTCTTTCTTCTGTGAAACATAAAATATGTTTTGTGTCTTAACAATGGAAGTCAATTGGGGCCAATGTTGTTTGGTTACCAATGCTCTTCCAAATATCTTCTTTTGTGTTCTGCAGAATAAAGAAAGTCATGTCAATGACACGAGGGTGAGTAGATGATACAAGAATTGCCATTTTTGGCTGAACATTCTTTGAGGCAGGACTTGGTTGTACTGTTTTATAAGCATCCTAACAGATTTACCTTTACATCTATAGCCACACAATATTGAATCAATTGAATCAATTGAATTGAACACTGTCAGACTGAAATAGATGTACTGTAGCTAAAAGAACAGAACTCAGTTAAGGAATCAAATGCGATTATATATCCGATACGCCAGCACACCTTGAAAACTCTTTAACTGACTACACTAAGCAATTTGAACCTTGTCCAAAAGACACTGTATGCTGAAACACTCACCTTTAATACAATTAGACCTCACTTTCTCTCTCTTTTGGTTTCTTTTACCTTTCCTCAGTGGATGTGGCAGGTGCTGTAGACCTGCTGAGGATAAGAGTATCCAGCTGTTAATGTTTTTTGGCTAGCCTGGGTGTGTGTGCAAGTGAATTTGTGCAAGCCCCAGTTGTCCTATTTAAACACAGCACAAGAGAAACCTCTCCGGCTTCATTCCCCACATACACACACACACGCAGCCAGGCAGGCTGGCACAATTCAATGAGACACAGGGGCTTTTGCATACCTGCTTTGTTTGCAGATTTGGAAGTTTATAAAGTATAACAATAATATTAGACGCTTCTTCCTTCCCTTGTATTCCCACAGTGCCACATCTCTCCATACACGCTTATACTCATATCTGCACATTTGCTAACATACATCAAATAGGATGCAGTGTACCTTCACAGGAACGCACACTTTTTCTTACCTTCCATGCTCTGTTTTTTCTCTAAGGAGAACGTCACGATTGGCTAGAGGTTCTGCAGTCTGCAGTGAGCTCCCAGTCCTCCATTTCCCATCAGCCTCGCAACAGTAACACAAACAAGAGTGGCTACGTTGAGCTGCGTGGCCTCAAAGGAAGAGTCTTTCTCAGCCTCATGAGAACCAGCCTCAGAATCTCCAAAACAGATCAGGTTGTTTTCATTGTGCCTCTATCTATCTATTCATCTGTCTGTCTGTTATGGAAAGTATTTGAAGAAAGGGGCGTTAAACTGGAAACCACATTTAATCCGCCAGGGCCGTAGCCAGAGAATTCTGGGCCCCCTGAAAAAATATTGATGTGGGCCCCCACCGCCTTCCAACTAATCGAGGGACATTTTATATCAATTCACTTTGACCTAGTCTATTTATATCTAACAGAAGATGGGAATGTTGTTGTAAACACTTTCTTAAAAGTTAAATGTTTATGTTATATGAACTTATGAAACACATAATAAATACACGAAGACTTGTAACAAACTAATAAACGAATAATAAAAGACGATACATTATTCAATAATAATACATAAAACAAATGTAAAAAAGACCTGCAGTACTGTATAATGGTCTTTTCAATCTGTCTGTTATCAAATAACTGAAGTTAGCATACAAAATAGAAAAGAATGCAGCCATGCAAATAAATAAATGTTTCTAAAGTCCTAATGTTTAATGAAAATAATATGATACTGCATAATTAAAACAATAATATAATTACATAAAGCCAATAAATGTATCAATACAAAAGCCCCACAAAATGAACACGGACCGGTGTAAAAACATTTAAAGTGTAAAGATGGTGGACGTTTTGACGACTCTCTGTGATGGTGTTCGTTGCACAAATGCATGTCTATTTGCTAGTGACTTTGGAGATTGGCTACCAGCCAAAAGTTCCCTAACTTGTTAAGTTACATTTATTTTATATTCTCATTCCTTTATACTCGGCACCACGAGATGAAGCATGCTCTGTGTACCGACCCGAACACCAAACTTACAGAGTGGAGTGTCAGCCCTCAGATAGCAGCGGCAGTAGAATCTGTCACGTTAAGAGTTGTTCTACCACTGAAATAATTTAAAAAACATTATTTTTAAGGTCGAAAAATTACATAGTGTTGCTGTAAGGAACATCTTGATAGACTGGGATGAAGCAATTCTCTGAGTTCCTTTCTCCTTTTTGACCTCACAATTATTTAGAAAAACACTGAGCAACACCGTTCAACGTTAAGGAGCGTGTTCTGGGTCATGTTGTCTGTCTGTTTGTAAACATCAATTTATTATTTAAATAATAGATTTTCTCTCGGCCCCATCAGGTTTATTTGTATGGATCTAATTATACAGACTGAAGCAATTTGGAATAAACCGTTTTCTCATGGGAGTAAAAGATCCGAAACTTTCACAGAAAGTGTGAAGTTTGTAACGTTCCTCTCATGTGAAGCAGCCAATATGCTGAGAACGTAGCTATTACAATGCATGCCCAAACCATGACACCTCACATGCATACGGATTTGATCTATACCCAATTGGTCTCAGTTTTAAATTAGATTAAGCTGAGAACGTTATTCATTGTGAAGAGTCAACGCACACGCTCACACACACTTTATCATCTCTGTTTGTCTTTCATTATTTTCCTTATTAGCACAAGCAAACATCTTTGTCTTCATTCTGCAAGGAAATTGTTTTCCGTCAGCCGATTTAGCATGCAAGAAAGAGAGGAGGGAAAATGGAAATTGATTGTATTGTTTTTACGTTAAATCCTCTCTGTGGCAAATTCTCCGACATGGGGAAAAGAGGGAATGAAGAAAACTGGAATTTAGGAGAAAAAAAGAAAAGGGGAGTGTAGTGAATGGGCAAAGGAGAAACGAGGGACGATTAAAGAGAGATGGAAAAAAGGAATAAGCAGAAAGGAGAAGAGAAAAAAACAGGGTATGATGGACAACAGGGCAGGAATGAGGGATAATAGAAGGATTAGGGAAACAGATAGAGTGATGAAAAGTAAAGGCAAGAGGAAGTGAAGGAAAAAGACGAGAGGAACCGGGCAGAAAGAAAATAATGGAGTGACAGTGGAGGGAGGTGAAGAAAGCACTAGCTGTTGAGGGATGAAGAAAACACAAAGGAGCAGAAAGATGGAGAGGAGGAGGCAGAGAGGGAGAGAGGAGAAAGGTGTGATGTGTAACTCGGTTCATGTTCACTGAAGTGGAGTATTTAATTTAACAAGATGAACGAGCTGCCCAGAACGCTGTTTTTTTCTCCTTTTTCCCCTTGTGGTGAGGATGAAGTTTGGTGCCCTTAACTCCTCTGAGGTCAGGGCGTGATGTTTCCCTAAGGTAATGAAAGTCAACCTAACCGGCAGGCCACAGTCACGTGACCACGCTACAGTTTAGCACCACATCAAATTTTATTTCCTTACTTAAACTACTTGTTCCATAACAAAGGAGAAAAGCCCAAACACGAGGGTAGTGTAATAAAGTACAAACGCTTTAATGGTCAACCTGTGAAGTCCAAAAGCAATTAGATGATGTTAAATGTCATTTTTAGAATTTTAGACCGGGCTGCACAATTAAGTTTTTTTCTATGTATAAAATCTACAGAGCAATTTTTTTTAAGAGACAGTTCACCCAAAAATGAAAATTCTGTCATTATTTACTCACCCTCAAGTTAAAGGATATTTGGAAGAAAGTTAGCAAATGACAGTTCTGAGGCATCCTTGACGGCCGTATAAAAAACTAAAATGATGGTGCTGGAACTGTTTGCTTTCCTAAATGCTTGAAAATATCTTATTAAAAAACGCATTCTGTTTTCCTACCATGGTAGTCACTGATACCCCAGAACTGTCAGTCGCTAACCATTTTCCAAATATCTTTCTTTGTGAAGAAATACATTTATATGGTTTTAAAACAACTTGAGGGCAAGTAAATGAGGACTGAATTTTCAGTTTTGGGTGAACGATCCCTTTATGGCACCATAGGTGCTCCCAATGCAGAGGCCTGTTTTGACTCAAATTGGAGGGAATATAGCGTATTAATCACTTGTTTTTTAAATCACGCAAAACACGCATAAACATATTCAAAATTCAAAAATTATTTTACATTTAAGAGTATACAGTTTTACCTAGTAGTATAAGTTTATGCATTTCTTGTGTTAGTATGACGCATTGTATATTGTGTTATTAACTAAACCTTGTATATTGTGTTATTAGCTACTATTAAAATCAGTTTTGAGTTGCGAAAAAATTCACTCTTTTAACACAATGTGGTTTGTACAAACACTGTCTTGAGAAGGACGAAATAGTGGACGTGTGGCCGTTTTTTGGCTCCTTTTCTCTTGTCCTTCCCTCCCAGAAACAACCCGCGTTCCTCTGAGAGGTTCTCGTATTGGCATCTCCCTTGAGGGAATGGGTAAAGTTTGGTAAAAAATGTCCTGTGTATTTCTTGTTTGTTCTTGTGTGAAATAAACTCTGTCATTCATTCACACTCTGATCAATGGCTCAGCAGGTATTTACCCTCCAGTGAGTTCAACGTCTGGTGTTCTCTGTGACCCTTCTCACAAACCGGTTTCCTTGCATTTTTAAGATTGTTTAATAGTTGATTTTAGAAGTTAGCATTTGAAGTAATTTACTTGAGGCCATAACACTCTAAACAGACGTCTTGAATGCCTGAATGGAATTTGTTTATCTGTTCACATGGCAACAACTGATCCAGGATAATAATTCATAGATTGTCATGTGCTAATGTTGGTTTTAAAAAGTGGACCTGAAAATGTAATCTTATTCTTCTGTTAATATCCGTTCTTTACAGGACTTTAATGCTGGACTGGCTATTTCTGTGGTGGATTTGACTGCTGCAAGTGTGAAACATGTTGAGAGGAAAGGCTTCGAGATCACTACACCTTTCAAATCCTTCTGGTGAGCTGACAAAATGTAATATATATAAGCACATGAGCCTAGAAAATCAGAAGATCTTATGAAAATAAAAAATCACATCAATAATTATTTTCAAATGGTGACCTTCAAACAGAGCTAAGCTTCTTACCTTGACTTTTTTAATATAACCTTGTGCTTGTGTCTTGAAAAATAACCTAATAATCAGAATTTCACCCAGGGATACAGTTGGAAGATTAAGTGTTCTCAGTGTAAACATTCATTTATTTATTCAAATGCCTCCAGAGATTTCAACAGGTTGCAGTGTGAGGAGAGCTATTTTTGTGGCATGCGCAGGGTGTATTATTCTTTTTTGCACCCTTGCTAGGAGGTCTGTGAGTCACTTGTGAGGTTTTTTTATCTTAAAAACGTAGCTGCCTATAAAGAATGCAAGGTGGAGCACTATGAATTTAAACAGAGCCATACTGTAAAATAACTGATGCTTTATGAAACCGGAGTAATTGGAGTCTGGTGTTGTTGTTGACCTGCCATGCCATATAAAAAACTGTAAAAGGATAATATGGCCATATCAAACCAGATTCGAGTTGTTTAAGATTGGTAAGAGTTAAAAAAGCTTGTAGTCCAAAGTAAGAGAGTTTTCTCCTGGAAGAAACTCCACAAAATTGTCACTTTCCCACAAGTGGGCGTGCTGCAAATCTCCCTGCAAGAGTATGCCGAAAAGTCCTCGAACAACATACACATAACTTAAAAGCGATAGCTACGAATCATCTGATAACAGCTGCGTTCGTCAGACTACTCTTAAGAAAACTCAACAAGAGGGGGCGATCATGAAAGTTACCAGACAACTCACTGCGACTTTCAAATGTGTGTTTGGAAAGGGAAATGCGGCATATCTACCTCAAAATAATGTTCTAATGTTAAACCGTGCTGGAGGGGATATACTGTTATGGTGGTGTCTTAGGTTCTGGAACTTGTAGTTGTTTTGGGACCAATGAATTCCAAGTGGCTTCCTGAGCGTTTTACCACAGATTGTTTAAGCCTTGAGTAGACATGCCACAGTCAACTGAAACAAACATCAAGTGGAGATGTCCTGTCAAAGGAAAACCCTCATAGAATACAGATTCTCAAATCAGTTCAATTTAAAAGGCGGAAGCTTACGAATCAAGCAAGACGCCAAAGGTGCAGGGAATGGAAATATAATATCTCCGAAATGCTTAATGGGGTCATATGATACGCTTAAAACCAATAGTATCGTTTGTTTTAGATGTAATGAAATGTGTATACACGTTTTAAGGTAAAAAAATGCTGTATTTTCCACATACCTTACATGTTTGAATCTGCTCTTCGCCTCACTAAAATGCACAGATTTTTTACAAAGCTCATCACTCTGAATAGCGAGGTGTGCTATGATTGGCCAGTTAATCAGTGTGTCTAATACACGCATGGGCAACTTATAACACACCAAAAACACAGAAAAACACGTATTCGCGCCATATGACCCTCTTCGGTCTGAGCTCTGCCAGATCAGTGTTCTGTTGCAAGTACTGTAGGCGTTCTTGCTTTACTTTTGCATCCGACTTCTATCAAATGTTGGATTACATGTACTGCACCGTCGGTGCGTTGGTAGCTGGTTGCATTGATTTGTTGAAGTTGAACTCTATAACTTTGCTGCATTGCTGATGGCTTCTGTCAGTCATGTTGCCTCGAATCGCCTACTGTATCAAAATGAATGACTTTGTAACTGCAGATAACTCTGAATGCTGAACATCAAATCAGCAGCTATACAGGAAAGAGAAAAATAACATATTTCTTTTTTAATTGGGCTTATTTATAGTTAAGAGTATAGATAAACATCAGATACAATTTAGGAACAATACTGAAGAAATAAATCCCAGATGCAGAAACGTACATCCAGATTTATAGAATGCAGTAGAACCTTTTTCTCACTGCTTTATCTGGACCGCACTTGGACCAACTTTGTGCTCTGCTGGGTTTAGCAAAACCCCCAGCAAGTGAACAGAAAAGTTTCTAATTATAACATATTTCCTGCAGGTATTTTTTTCACTACCTAGTTTGTAACATTTCTTGAAAGGTGTGACATTTTCTCTTTCATTTATTGGAGCGTTCCTACTTTAGAGTTTAACCTCTTACTACAATTGGTCTAGTGGCACACCGACTAACTAAAAAGTGATTAAAAGTTCCAAACAAGAAAAAATTTTAAATCATTGAAACTTTTTTGCCCGTGTATAATTAAATTAAGTGCTTGCTTATGGACAGCACTAGATTTATTAAAGGCAAAGAAACTTCTGTTATTTTCTTTTTGCACTCTTATTTAAAAATGTTTTCATAAATGGTTGTCTGCTGCTATTTTGGTACAGCCACTCTCTTGTTACGGCTGTCTAGCTTCTCTGATACTATCCATCTAAAGCGCGCTCATTATTGATCTGTTGTTTCTTCCTTTTTCCCCGTTATAAATATCAGCTCTGTTGTAACGGCTGTACTGTACCGGTGTCGCTCACCTGTGACCCCACACGAGCTGACGTTTCCAACAAAGTGGCCATTTGCAGAGGCCTAATCGATTCAATGTTTTTGTGTTTATATTTTAATTATCCTTTTACGGTTGATGCCGTTCCCCGGCAAAAAAACCCCCAGTAACAATAACAGCAACAGCAACAGCAACAGCAAACAATGAAAAGCCATCGCTCTCTTCCTTTGACTGGGGTGCACTGGTAAAGATTTTTCCTCTTTATCTCCTTGCTTTGTTATTTTGGGCAGGACAGAATATTGATCTGTTTGTAGTTGCATTCTAAATGTTGAGCGATGCGATGCTGGCGGACTATTTAGTATTAGTTGTTGCCAAAATAATTCAAATGTATTTCTCAGTGGTGAGGTATTGGGCTATCTGCGCTCATTTAAAATAATGGGTGCAAAGGGGGTCGTAATTAAAATGGAAAGATTCAGTGCCTTTACAGATTTTATGTTTAGATGGCACTGCCAATCATAATGCAATAATGAGCAGTTAAGAAGTCTTAACTGTTTTTTTTCCCTATACGTTTGCTACCTAACTCAAGCTGAATGAGATCCATTGTGAATTTAGTCAGGTTAAAGTTAGATTACGTGATGCATAGGGTTTGCTTATGTTCTTTTTTTTTATAAATAGCAGTGGAAAGAGTAAAGAGACCATATCAAAATATTTTTCAGTTTTTCTGAATGTACTATCTATATGTGTGTGGAGAGCTGGGTAGATTACTTGTAATTCATAATTAGTAACGGATTACAATTCAAATGACAACATTTGTCAATTAGTAATATAATCGCTTGATTACACATTTTGGTAACGTAATCTGACTCTTTTTGGATTACATTTAGATTACTTTTGATTTAAATCCAAAGTAAATTTGAAGTCACATATATATATTGAAGCAGGATAAAATATACTCCATTTTTTATCACTAACACCGCATCCTAACCAAACGCGATGCGATTCCTGTGATTTGTTTGTCCATACTGAATGCGAAAAAGGGGCGGGACATGACAATCAATCACAAAACACAGTCAATCAGAACAGTTTTTGTCGGTCCACACACCCTCTCGCGCTGCAGCTGAAGAGTGCACATGCAGAGTGATGCGTCCTGTTCTCATGACTTCAGTGATGCCTCACCGGACGCTATTCTATAATTTGAGAACCTAAACGTATGCAATCTAACTTTTTTGATGGTGAAATTAGTATTTAAGATGCCATGCCAGTTTTAAATCACATTTTAATTCATAAAAATAGACGTAAAATGACATTCATTAAAGCTGATTTAATGCCCACATTAAGCAATTTGTGATTTTGAGTTGTATAAAATATATTTCATCATTGCGGATTTCTTATAAATAGTGTTAAAATCTTGTTCTTGTTAACCCAATCTTGTGTCTCATCTTGTCTTATCTCGAGGGGTACATTTCTTGATTCATATATTCAGCGGTCAAATGCTGAGACAGGCTCCATTTTGCATCTCTTTGTGCGATTCCAAACCCCTTCCCTCTCTGCCGGAAAAACTCAAGAATCACAAACATAATAATAAGTAGTAGTTATGTTTTTTATTAAAACATCTGAAAAAATTGAACAATATGGGAGAATCACTAAACTGCAAACAATTTACTAACATTCTGTGAATAATATGTTATTATGTCATCCATAAAAAAGTAACTGTAGTCGATTTGTTTAAACATCACTAACAATATTTTACCTGAAATTCTAATATTTTCTAATTGTACTTATTTGTACTTACTGTAATGGCAAAATGGCAGAAAAGATGCTCTGCATGTTTTCTGAACTCAAATACGGCAAAGAAAACAAGTTCATATTCACTTCTAAGCTATTATTTGTACATGTATTTAGGAAAAGTTCAAATACATTTTTTATATGATAACCGGGATTTTTATAACGTCTCCATGTGTCTTGTCACGCTTTCAGTCTTTCACATGGCTGTTGGATGACTTTGCATATTTGTAATATGCTGCAATATGTAACATTTTTTGGTTAAAAATAAATCTATGTTGAAAACTGATTTTAACCAGTTTTCCGTAATTTAACCAGAAAAAAGTTACACATTGGCGCATTCATTATATATTTTCTTAATATTTTACTCTAATAAAGAGTTGTGTCATTTGTATCAGCTTTACAGCAGAGTCAGAGCGTGAGAGGGAGGAATGGATTGAGGCGATTCAGGAATCTATCGTAGAGTCCTTGTCCAATTACGAGGTGCTGGAGAAGGTTTGGTTCAACAAGTCCAACAGGAAGTGCGCAGACTGTCAGGCGTCTGATCCAGAATGGGCGTCCATTAATCTATGTGTGGTCATCTGCAAGAATTGTGCTGGTAAGAACGAATTAGGGACATAATAGGAAACAAAACTCAACATCTTGGCTCTGGCTTTCAGGCCTCATACTTTAGATCTCAATCCATTCACAGGCAGAGACACACAAATATTCTTCCACAGCTGTCTTTTTTACTTGTGGTTCTTCTCTTTTTCTCTCCTTCCTCTGTTTTACTCAGTATGGTAAGACACACACACACACACACGCACACATATGTATCCATAAATTATTTTTGCTTGTTCTATTGAGTATACAGTATTTAATCTAGATTTTCCTCTGTCTTTCGCCTCCTCTCTTTCTCCAACTCTTTTCTTGGCTTTAATTGGCATTCCTTATTCCAGCCACCCTCCGACACCATAAATGAACTCATTATTTCAGTTATGTGGCCATTTAATTTTACATTAGGTCGTGGTACAAGAGGAAATACTGGCTGAACGTGTGCATCGGCTGCTGAATAAGCTATCGAGCGGGGAGAAACAATTCTTAAAAGTCCACGGCAGCGTTCATCGAATGTGTTTTGCGCAGACACTTTAATTAGCCGATTTTCTGCCTCTGACAATAACAAGAGAGAAACGAAAAGAAAGAATATACAGAACCGGCTAATGATTAAATGAGAGCAAATTGTCTTCTGTACGAGACAGAGATTGTGTGAAAGAGAGACTGGTGAAATGATTTACCTTTTCTTGTGATCCGTCTTCACATTTGTAATACTTATCTGATTCCTGCTTGTTCCTTCTCATTCATTTTTGTCCCGCTTTACACCATTTCTCTCTCTTTCACACGCTATCTGATATCAATCAGGATTGGTCGCTCTGTGACAGATATTTGGGTTTGTCTGTTTCTTTACACACGTAATTGCAATAAGCTCTTTAAATCGACGCCCGTGATAGGAGACATTTCTCAAGTGAGCCTGTTGTTACCATAGAAACTCCCAGTGTGCACATTTTTCACGTTTCCCCTCACAATTATTACTTTGAAATAAGAGATATTTCTCCAAAAGTTGAACTTGAGATAAAGCTTTCTGGTGGTTTGAGTTTTCGTTTTGATTCTTCACATAAGGTTTTATAGAGGTAGTGGGAATTTTCATAGATGGTACAAAACTCACTGCGAGTCTCCATAATACACGCATACACAAAGCATTTTTAGTCCCATTGGCTTCAGGCAGCTCTAATGACCTTTGATGGCAAACTGGTACCCTAAAATGCTGCTAATTATGCTGGAAAATCACACACTCCATATTCAAATGTGTGTTTCTCTCTGACATGTTTAATTCATCTGTGTCTTGCATATAAACAATGGCGGCGACGGTCCCGGAGTTCAGCAAAATAAATGCGCAGACCAACAAACACAATTAATTACTTATGATTCATTAGCAATTAATGGCTTTTTCGATGCTTTCATTTGCAATTATTGCCGTGGCAGGCTGGAGAAAAGATTGCCTGTAGAAGGATTCGATGAAATTTATAATGAGTGTGAGTCTGTATACATGTCAAATGAGTCATTTTTTTTTTACCAATTTAGTTTCAAGCCATGTTTAGTTTTGAGGTGACGTGAGATCTGCACGTTCTTAATCAGAAACATTATAGTATATGTGTAAATACGCACATGACCCGAAGGCATAGGCCTACTATAATTTCTATTTAATGAAATAAATTCTTAAACAACAAAATGAAGGACAGAGGGGGAGTGTGTGACGTTCGTAGCGAAATAGTTATTTGCTAAAAGTTTGTCATCCAGTCTATCTGTACTTAACGTTTTTATGAGAGCAAGAATGTGATGTCTGCATAAATGAAACAAGTTGACTGTATTAAACTATTCACAACTGTAACAGACTTAAATTGTGATCCAGGTCAGCATCGATTTTTGGGTCCTGGTATCTCCAAGGTCCGCAGCATGAAGTTAGACAGCAGCATATGGAGCAATGAGCTCATCGAGGTGACAGTCCTTTTTTATGCATTGATTTGATCCAAAATGTATTTTGCTCACGTCGCTCTCTCTTTCTCTAGCTGTGTTTAGAGGTTGGGAATAAAAATTCAAACCGATTCTGGGCAGCAGATCTTCCCCCAGAGGAAAAGCTTTGCAAGCAGCCGTCGCCAGAGCAGCGCGCATCCTTTATTCGCAGGAAGTACAAGGAGAGAAAGTACAAGAAAGTTCTGGAAGGTCTAAACACCCAGGAGGAACTCAACAAGGTGTGTGTGTCTCAGTGTTTGCATGTGCGTACGCTAATGTTGGCCTTTGACTTCATGTTATTATTTTTCTGCCTCATTAAAAGGCCCATTAGGCTTAGAGAAAGTGTTGGGGGCTATGTGTGTGCGCGTGTACATCTGTTGCTGCTTCGGCTCACCTGGTAGCCCAGGTGTAAATCAGAGTTACCATGGTAACTGTCTCCTTCCGCTTTTTGGAGAATGTTGCCAAGGTTGCACTAAAACCACACAAAAGATTTAGTTTTTAGCTTTTCTGCATAACCTAAAAAACTGCAGCTTCAGTTAAAGTTAGTCAAATTGCTCAAAAATATTTATTTGAATGTCAAATATTGTTCTGTTGAATGTGTCCATTTAACTCCTAAAGCACAAAGATTCTCTCCTCGTCAGCCTTAACACAGATCAAATCTACTTTCGTTTTCCTGAGATGGAGGGAAGGTTGGAAGGCTTTGGATTAAGTGTGTGAGACAAGAGCAACACTGGGGAGTTTTTGGCACTTCTCTGAAAAAGTGGAACAATAGCTAGCTTTAACTGTACGATAAGCTGAGAGAGAGACAAAGTAGAAAGAGAGGAAGAGATAAAGGAAGCTGTCTAGGTACATCCAGAGGTGAGATTAGATCATAAATGGAGTGGTGCATTTGGGAAAGAAACAAACCAACCGAATGTTCCAGAAAAATCCACCGCGTTCCTCAAGTTTTTGTTCAAACCCCAATGTGATGTGTGTCTTTAAGTTTTCGTTTAGTTCTTGACTGATAGTTTTTAGATAGAAGTTTGAAGCAGTAGTTATTTGGCAGTGGTTTGAGTTGGTTGAGATGGTAATCCTACAGCAGAGCTCAACAGTAAGGGTGCCCTGGGGCCAGTATGACAGAGTTTGGGGCCAACTCATGAAAGTGTGACTTGCCTGTATGGGTCACATGAACAGTACATGTGTTAACCCTTGCATTTAGCTATAAGCATTTTTACCTAGTTTTTTACTATTTCTTTGCATGTTCTGGTCATGAAAATACTGTATGTTGTAATAGCTAGCTAGCTGCTGTGCTGGTAAACAGACATTAAGTTTAATAAAAAAAGATAATGGTTTGTCTTTGAAGCATCTGATGGAAGAATTGTAAACAAATCATTGTTTTTGTGTATGGCATACCATGGAGTTGTAAAATTGTAGCTGTAAAATTTCTAACAATTTACTGTAAACCTAAGCGCATCCGTTTATTTGTTCAAACATAAACACATTTTTATTGATCAAATCCTTTGTTGTTACTTGTTTTTCAAATTAAATAAAATATTTTTAAAATATGATTATATGCATATATGCATTCTTATTTTGCACGCACAGTACACACATACGGCATTTTCTATACTTGGATTTCTCACAACGTTTCTTTTTGTGGATTAACAGTCCAAACTTCCAATTAGACTTGTAAGTGACCTCCGGAAAGTCTCCAGCAGATTTGACCTAGACAACACATGTACACACTCGCACACATACAACCCCAGGGGTTATTGTCATTAGAAGAAAATTTTTGAGGTCATTCATGAAAGGGAACTAGTGTATTGTGCTTCAGTTTTAGCTTCTTAAATGGGCATCTCTAGATAATGGATAGAGCTTTGCCGCCTGGTGGAAATGAGACGTGTGTGTGTGCGCGTCAATGTGATGTATTTGGTAGCAACAGGTATTGGCATGAGAGTACATGTGTGTGTTTGTGTAGGTGTGTGGTTTACTGTCTCCATGTCCTTGTTCTCCAGCGGATCTGGCTTGTTTGAGAAGGATCGATAGCTCGGCTGGATGGGACTGTTTCAGAAGAAAACCGCATTCGACTGCATTACTCTCGCTCGCGCACTCTTTCTCTCTCTCTCTCTCTCTCTCTCTCTCTCTCTCTCTCTCTCTCTCTCTCTCTCTCGTCTTTCAGAGAGACACACACTATTGTATTTATTGACTCCTTCCCCTCCATCTCTTTTTAATTGGACTGACTGCATTCTTTCTGTGGATGCCCTATTTCCTGTCAATGTTATTCTCTACCAGGATTCCAAGTAAAGCATTCTGCTGCATGCGGTAAATGTTTGTTTTTCGTGGCCACTAAAGGAAAGGTGCAATGTTGATACTGTAGACACTGTTGTTAGTTAATTCATCATGTGCTGTCAAGTTAGGTGAGTTGTGCGCAAGCTTACAGTATGTGTGTGGGAGCTAAAGCTTACTTTGTGTGTGCCGGAGAAGTTACAGGATGGAGGTGACGGACCACTTGTGTACAGTTGAATGGGGGAAATCGCAAAACACAATATGGTGGCTGTATGTTTTCTTTGTTTACGCATATGGCCGGAGAGAGGACTGCCTTGCTTTTGTATGTGCTGTACCAGCTGTGGGGCTGGTCCTATTACTTATGTTCTACTCTTTGTGTCTAAAGGCCCTTTGTGCTGCGGTGCTTCTTCCTGACGTCCTGGAGACCATGACCCTGGTTTTTACTGGGGCAGACGTGATGTGTGCAACAGGTGACCCGGAGTACTCCACTCCATACCTCCTGGCACAGAAAGCAGGCCAGAGACTGCAGATGGAGTTCCTCCACCACAATAAGCTTTCAGGTATGTTACTTTATTATAGGGATTGTTCGCCCAAAATGTTTTAATTCTGTCATCATTTGGTCACCCTATTGTCATTTAAAATGTGTATGACTTTCTTTCTTCTGCCGAACACAAAAGAAGATATTTTGAAGAATGTTGGTAACCGAACAATGGCGGTACCTATTGACTAGAAGTGAATCCCTTTAAGTGATCCTTCGTCATGATGAATCCTGGATGACGGCCTTAGAAAAATCTACGAAATATACTGAATAAAAAGACTAAATTTGGGCAATCGTACCATAAATGCACTATTAGTCGCTTTGGATAATAGCATTTGCTATGTTAACGTTTCTTGAATAGTCACAACATATTTGTGATGATTTTGCTACATTGTAAACATTGTTATAATTGTTATAAGTGCTTTTTTATTTTCACATAAAAGTTTCTACAAGACCGCATCATTGGACTAGTTTCATAGTTCTTGCTTGTCTCACAGCAAGAGCATGTAAACCGTTTTAATAGTGTCTGAAAGAGCTGCTGCATTAAAAAAAACCAGCGCAGATTTTGAGAAGACATAGATAATAAATGACACGCTACCTTAAGGGAAATGTTTAGGGGACCTGCTTTGCATTTAGGCATGCTCGCTGGTGATTGGTTGACACTGTCAGCGCTGAGGTGCCCTAATTGGTGCTTTGAATCAAATTGGCATTCCTCACAGGCTAATGCAGGACACACACATCTGTACCTTAAGACATCTTAGCTAAAAGTGTCTATAATTAGCGGTGATTCGTGTTTTCGTGTGTCTTGAATTGCATTGAACTGTCATCACAGTGCTCATTTGGGGCCTTTATAGGAAGCGTGCCAACTCTCTTAATTAAGCAATCCTCCAATCTCTACAACCCCAAATGTTTTTATAACGTTGTGTCAATGCTTTGTTAAGCTTGCTAACATCGTAACAACAGCACGACAACATTTGTGTAACCTCTAAATCTGGGTGGGGATGCAGTCTCATTAACCTTATGGCTTGGATATGTGATTCTCAGTCGGATTATTCAATTACGATGTCACACACACAAACACACACTTTTGTTGTTCAATAGTGGAGACTCTTCACAACATTTGTATAATACTGTGTTAAAGGAAATTTAACCATAGCACAAAAACCCAACTACCTATTCTCAAAACCTTGCTTATCCTCTGCAGGGTCTCAGTTACTTCCAACCATTAAAGGGACAGCTCACCCCAAAACAAAAATAATTCTGTCATGATTTACTCACCCTCGAGGTGTTCCAAATCTGTATAAATTGCAAAGAACACAGAGAAAGATATTTGGAAGAATGCTTGTAGCAGTTTTTCCCCCTACATTCTCTAAAACATATTCTTTTGTGTTCAATAGTAATTCTTCCTACTATGGTAGTCAATGGTAGCCAAGAACAGTTTGGTTCCAAGAATTCTTCTGAATTTCTTTCATCAGAACAAAGTCATTGTTTGATTGATGTAATGTATTGATTTCGAACGACTTGATGGCTAGTAAAAGATGAACGAATTTTCATTTTCGTGTGAACTGGTCTTTAAATGACTCCCCTTCGTATATTTCACAGGTTCTCTATTTGCATGTTGGATGCATGTGTGCCGGAATTGCCAAATTTGACTTCTCTCCCTTATATCTCATTATCCCTTTTAATCCTTCTGGTTTGAACAAAGAGGTATCAGTGGCTGGAGGGGAGAGATGGATGGATGGAAGATCCTTCAATTAAAAGGCTTTTCAATTAAAGTTATTTGAACCTTTTCCATGTTGGAGACTGCAAGCGCATGATAAAATCTCACTGGTACTGCAGGCCTTCCCGAAGAAAATTGATACTGAGCATAGTGGCTAATTAAATCAGAATGTGATAAGGTAGCAGACTAGCAGGTGAAAAAAAGAAGTTAAAAGCAAGCGAGAGAAATTGGAAACGAAGATGAGTAGGTAATCTTCTAACCTTGAGCTTCCTTGTTTAGAAATTGTGCGGGTATTATGAACAAATAACCTTGGCGAGCGAGATGTTGTTAAAATACAATATAAAAAAATCACTGTTTAAAGTTTTAAATTTAAAGCTGTGGTTGTGAAGAAGTGTCTGATGTACAGTAAATAGTTTTGGGAAATTTCAGTTAAAAGCAAACCAGAATAGCGAGCCGGGTTTGCATATAACAGATTTTCGGTTTCCAATACATTATTGGATTATTTCTAATAGGCCTTTTTTCTTTCGCTCTGTTTTTATTTCTCTGTATAGATTTTCCTAAACTGGATGCACTTTGTGACAGCGGTTTTTCAGCTGATGTTCCCTCTTTCATGGATGGATTTCTCTACTGTTCTGTGAATTCAGGCAAGTCCACTTTGGACCGGAAAGGAAGACCTGGTGAGTCCATCCGTTGTCACATTCCAAACTCTGTCCATCCAACCTCCCACCTCCTTATTTATCCATTCATCCAAATAATTGCTCATGAATATTCATCTGTACTTACTGTTTAACCTCAACCATGCAAGGAAATTGTTGCCCTGTCTTACAAATACTGTATAACACCATCTTTCTCATAGTCCATGCTTCACATTAAAGCCCAACAAAGATGCAACTCTTTCAAGGATGTTTAAAAATTTTAATCAGTGTTTCTCCCTATCATCTATCTGGCACCCACTGTGCTCCTGCTGTTCTAATCTAAACATCTGGAGTGGGCGGCTGGTGGTTAGACAAGAGTTCTCTCTGGGGAGGAGGCCAGGATAGGGCCCCACATTAAGCCGGACTCTTAGTGGAGTAACATAAGCATCTGGAGCACATGTTCCAGTGTAGGGTCTCATTTTTTTCTGCTCATTTCTATCTTGTATCCCGAGGGACATCTGTCTCAAGCTGTGGTAGCCCGCTTTGGTCTTCTGCCTGTTTTTCCCTGATACCAGCATGTGCGCTTTTGAGGGCTGAAAATAATAAGCAAGCTGTGTTTTAGAATTCTCGAAGTATATCAAAAGTAAATGAGAGAGCCGTTTGAAAGTTTAAAGAACGTCTGGTATTGTATTAGATTAATGCCTCATAATTCTTTGTATCAAATAACTTTCGGAAAGTAGGTAAAACTTAAAAAAATTGGGTTTAGTGCAAGAACAAACTTTGTTTTGTTGCACGACAGCAAACCACAGTACCGTGTTATGGTTACATCTATAGAGATGCCAGAGGGTCTCTTGGTTATACACCGTTCAGAAACAGTAGCAACCAAATACAATCAAATTGTTTTACATTTCTTTTTAGGTCTGTGCTGATTTACCGCTTTAGAGCATTGCTCTTCTACCCCCAACTTCCCTATTATTATTTACCGATTTAGTAATTTTCCCTCCTTAAGAAGGCATTTTACAAAATGGCTTATACGCCTCTGTAAAGAATTGTCATAGCAGAGCCAATAAATACCCTGTTATTTCATTTATTATATAAAAGATAAAAGCGTGCGGCCACAGTAATGGTGTTGTAAGAATAGAGTTGCCTGTGAAAAATTTAAAGGCACTACTTAAACAGAGCATTTAAACTTGTTTGCTCAACAGGAAATGCTGCTCGTGCTTTTTCAATAAAGGACATTTTTTCCAAGCTCTTCCATTCAGGTTGCCTTAAAGGCTTTCACGCTAATGGTCTAAAATGTTCTATATAAAACCTAGTGTCAATAATTCATGGTTTCATCCTGGGGATTTTAATAAAAGCACTGTACATTCAAGACTGGCCAGTTTCACTGACATCATTTCTCGGTTAAAAAATGTGCTTTCAAAATTCTAAACTTTTAGTTTTTTAGTTGTGTGTGCATGGTTGCGTGTTGAAGTTTGTACTAGCGTTCCCGAGTCTTTCTGTTCTGTTAAATTAACAGAACAATGCCAACGTCACAGGTTCAATTCCCGGGGTGCATACAACCTAATAAAATGCATACCTTAAATGCACTTTAAGTCGCTGCACACTTGCATTTATTCACTTCTAGATGGTTTTAGTGGCAACATCATATAGAAACGTTATGTAGCCCAAACTTCACTTCCGGTAGACCCTCCCAAAGAAACAAAAACTGTTGAGTAGTTTTAATTTAATGTAATACAATTACTATACAATCAAATATTAATATAAATGAATACTACATTTAATATAAAATACATTTGTTATACGAACACAGATCGGAAGTTAACCTCGGGCCAGGCGCGTATGTATGAATAAACCGTCTATAGTAGATCTGTTCTTCTGTATTGTAGAAGTTCAGAATTATTTTCTCTGTGATATACCGTCTCCCTTTGTCACCCAAACATCTCTTCTCCACTTGACTAGCCTAAAGTACTTAATCTCTCTAAATTCTACTTGACTCTTCAAAAAAGATTCCAGAGAAAGCTGCATGTCTCCCATTCCTTTGGCATTGACATCACAATTCAGTGCACAAAGGATTGAAAAACAGCATTGCACAAAAACTGTATTTGGTTATGTAAGTAAATTATTACATTGAATGTCATTGGACATGATGTTATAGATTGTGGAAGTGAAAACATTTGTGCGTAGCTTCATTGAGTTTCCGTTGACACCCCGCAGAGCAATTGTGCTTTCAGGGGAAGTAGAGAAAACAACCACATCTGCCCCTTTATAAATCATGTAGCGCAATTCCTCTGTGCGTGTGTGTTTGTGGAACACTGTGTGCTCTAAAGTGGATAATGTATCTAAAACAACCTCCCATTGCCTGTCACTGCTGGATGCTGTGTGTCTTAGAGCAGGGGTAACTTCTCGATTTCTTTCATCTGGATCAATGTTGTGATCCTTTCATTGACAACAATGTCCATCTGCGAATGAAGGAAGTCCCCCATGAGGTTTCGTCTGTGTAAATGATGAAACAAGATTATTTTGAGGCACTTCCATTGATGACTTTGCCTCTGAAATCTACTGTGCCGGTCTGTAGACACTACATACTGTACATATGAATCATTTTACTTGTATGCCATACATGAATGCTAACAATGATTTTGTATTTACATGCGACTTGTATGTTAGCATAAATGACTAAATGTAAATGTAAAATGTTATTAGAATTTTGTGGTCGAAAGAGTTTTTAATTTGTTACATGACAAAATGTTTTGTACACATTTTTACCTTCCCCTCAAAAAACATAAATATATAACTTTAGAATTATTATGTTTAGTTATCAAACTTCTTAAAAACGAATGCGTTTTTTTTATCAAACTAAAAAAATATTTTTGTTTATACTTTTCCTTATTAAATGAAATATACGTTTATTTGAATGTATTACATTTTTCTTGTCAGCTCCATCTAAGGTGTTTACCGAGCTTTTGCAGTGCATTCTGGGAATACATCCTTCGTGATGGATATATGGTTCTTTAGTATTTTGCAAAGCAAGTACAAAGTGCTGGAACAGAACAAATACTGTATATCTGGATCTCTGCAATACAAATTAAAATGGACCTCTTCTTTAAAGGGACAGTTCACCCAAAAATTGAAATTCTTTAGTCTTCACTGACTCACCCTCGAGTTGTTCCAAATCTCTTTAAATGTCTTCGTTCTGACGAGCACAGAGAAAGATATTTTGAAGTAGGCAAAATTACTACGGTATTAAAAAGTGTCCCAGAAATGTTTGCTACATACTTCAATAATTGTCTTTTGTGTTCAACAAAACAATGACATTTATATAGCAGTTCTTCCTACTATGGTAGTCAGTGGCCAAGAACTGTTTGGTTACAAGCATTCTTCCAAATATCTATCTGTGTGTTCATCAGAACAAAGAAACTCACACAGATATGAAACGACTCTGATAAATGTTGACAGAATTAAAAATTTTCGGTGAACTGTTCTTTTAACCGCTGTCTACATCTTCATAGCTTCACGATACCACTAATTTATAGATTATTTAGTCATGCCCTTATACAAAAGAAAATGAGCGACGAGAGGGTTTTTGTAAACACATCGTGGAGGCATTTGAGCTAAAGAGGTGCAGACGGATGAGGTGAAGAGGTTTGAAGGAAATAAATACCAGCAGTTTATCGTATTAGAATACACAACCAACCAATCACACCGACTGGCCGTTGATAATAAATGCCAGCTGTCTGTGGATCCGCGCGCATGTCTACGCACACAAAGCGCAAATGTGCTTTTGTGATTAATCGGTCACCAAATATCATCTCTGTCAACTGAAGTTTCTTACTGATCAACACTTTGCTTCGTACAGTCACTTTAAAAGTCAGTCAGGAAGTCAAACATTGGATATCGCACCTCATGTCACATGGCCCCTCCATAATTTAGCATCTCCTGTCCTGACATTGCTGACAGAACCGTTTGTTCTCCCAACACAACTAAAACGGATAACTGAATTAATGAAATGCCAGCATTGTAGCTGAATCAGGTGAGGCATTGCCAGGTTGGAACAAAACATTGTGTCAATGGAACACGAGGTTACACTTAAGATCCACAGCTCTGTGTAAAAGCATCCCTCCAAAAACACACCGTAACCTGTCTCAGCAGTGTTGAGAAAGGGGAACTTCAGCGTTTTTCGCAAGACAAATGAAGATGAGAATGAACAACGTGTACTTGTGGTGTTTTCGTTGCCTTTATGATGGAATGGGACAAAGATGGTGAAATGTGATATTGAGATTTTCAATGACAAATGTCGATTATGCTTAGAGTATTTTGACTGCACAGTGTTCTTTAACTAACTGAAATAAAAATGTAACAGCAGATAAAATATTGATGATAAACAGAAGCCTTCTTAAACAGGGAGGGATCGCTTGGATTTTATGAAGTATCTAGAGGATTTTCTGTATATTACATCTCGGCTGATATACCATCACATCCAAAAAATGCCTTGATGTATTTTTTATATCTTTAAACTGCACTTTTATAACTGACAAGACTATGGGTTATTGA
Source organism: Barbatula barbatula (assembly GCF_947034865.1). Taxonomy (NCBI): domain Eukaryota; kingdom Metazoa; phylum Chordata; class Actinopteri; order Cypriniformes; family Nemacheilidae; genus Barbatula; species Barbatula barbatula. Next base: position 9,942,597 of record NC_136766.1, on the reverse strand, counting down.
GTTCAAGACATCCATCCAAGTCTGTATTATATTTTGTGTAACGTTATATTTATATACGGTTCATTCCATAGACCTATCTCACAGCGTGATGTGTTCAAACCAAACAGTTGCGGGGACTAGAAGTTAGGCATGTAGCTCTCACTTCATGCTGATTTGTCTAACATATATCAGACATTGATAATAAATAAATTGCTCAAAAAACAATGTGTTTGTTTTACATCTCCCAGTAAATCATAAACAAATCGGACAACAATTATTATTTTTTGTTTTATTTATATAGCGCTTTTCACAATGTGCAATGTTCGGAAGCAGCTTTACAGGGGAAAATAGAAACCAAAAACACAAAAAAGGTCAAACACAGTACATGGTGTTTCATATAACAAGTTAAATTATTCTAGTAAATAACATCTAATGTTAGCAGTCTACCGGTGGTTTATTTAGCATATTTTGCATTAAGTGAATGCTTGGCTGAAAAGATGCGTCTTTAATCTAGATTTAAATTGTGTGAGTGTGTCTGATCCTCGAATAATGTCGGGAAGGTTATTCCAGAGTTTAGGTGCTACATATGAGAAAGCTCGACGCCCTTTGGTGGATTCAGTTATTCTAGGTGTTATCAAAAGTCCACCGTTTTGAGATCTTTGAGAGCGTGATGGCTTGTAGTGTGATAGAAGCTCCGTTATGTAGGTGGGGCTAAGCCGTTTAAGGTTTTATAAGTGATTAAGAGAACTTTAAAGTCAATACGATACTTAATGGGTAGCCAGTGAAGGGTTGATAACATTGGGGTTATGTGATCGTATTTTATGGACCTGGAAAGGAAAGCTTCATTCTGAACTAATTGCAGTTTGTTTATTGATGATGCAGGACAGCCACTAGACTACTGTTGCTTTTGGTAAATAAAATGAATACTTGTGAGAAAACAAGCTGAATGAATGTCAGCAGTGCAGCAGGAAAAAGTTTTACCCTACTTCCTGTCTCTGTCGCCATTTTGTGAAATTTTGAGTTTATGGAAGTGTTTTTAAGCTCTCCAAATGAAAATTTTTTTGGAAAATGAAATTTCTGCCATGCATTATTCACACAAGTTGTACAACAAGGTTCTGAGTTTTTGTCCTATGACGATTTGATGGTGAGTAATTCATGGCCGAATTTCCCTTTAAGCTTGCAGTACAAAATATGATGCAACTGAATTTAGTTTTCAGTAGATATATCTCATGTTTCTATATTTTATGTATGTTTCAGATGTAGTTCGACGTTGGTGTACGTTGGAAGGAGGGTTTCTCAGTTTCTATGACAACGAGAAGATTGCCACACCCATAGGCCGGGTTGACTTTAGTGAGGTAGTGAGCCTGGCCATCAACCATACTGAGAACATCACTGAAACGGGGTACACTGTTTTTTTGTACACTTTTTCCTTCCAATTTCTGTACTTAATTGATAGTTTGATCGATATTCTGAGAAATGTCTTTGTGGTTTTGTGTCCATACAATCAGTGTTGTTTGGTTAACAACATTCTTCAAAATGTCTTCTTCTGGGTTGGGCAGAAGAAATAAAGTCACACAGGTTTTAAATGACGTGAGGATGATTAAATGATGAAAGGATTCTCATTTTGGGGGATTTGGGGAATTTTCATTTATTAGGGGGTGGTAGCGTTTATCGTAAGTGCATGGCTAGAATAACTGGGTGAACATCATGCATGTCTCTCAGGTCACCTTCTGAGATGTGTTGAAATACAATACAATTTTATTTCCACAGCACATTTAAAAGAACAGCAGGTGACCAAAAACTTTTCTGAAATAGGTACGGTAAAAGAATAGTTTACATAAACAACACATTAACACCAGATGTTGTTGAGCATTTACATTTAGTCTTTTTGATGATTATGGCTATCCATTAAGAACAAACACATTAAATGACCAAATGTACTGTAAATACTCTCTCATAACTTTTTGTGACCACCTTTTGTGGTTTAGAGGTTATGAAAAGCGTTTTAGTTTCCATACACAAACAACTGCGAAGACATACACAAGTGGAACGAGAGGAAATGGACACACAAAAAACATGAGTGGAAACAGACACGCTAACCCCTAACCTGATTAGCCTGACCCTCTGGGAAATGTTCACGCTCTCAGTTTTCCTCCAATTCATTTGCTCTCACTGTAACAAATATATTCCCCATCCGAAAATGTGGGCCACAAGTCAGCGCTGTTAAAGCTATTAAGAGTGCAACCTTTCCCCTGGATTAATCTCTAGTGTTCGGCTGTTTATTGTACGAGTAAAAGACTAACAGAGATTAATTGCCATCCTTTCTGTTTCACAGCTGTAACCATGAGGGCACGTGTGTACGTTTGTGTGCTTTCGAGTGCTCGTGTGTGTTAATTGTGGTGTTTCCACACTTCCCCCAGGCCAGTGTTCACCTTTGAGTTGTACCTGCAGTCTCAGAAGGTGTTGGCTTTCGGAGCGGAGTCCTCGGACGTCCAAAGAGATTGGACATACGCCATCGCCAAGGTTATACATGCACAATAACACAATAAAAATCAAGATGTATCGCAACTTTAACATTGTGGGCGTTCACCATATGTGCACGCTTTCTGTGCTTAAATCTATGCCTCCGTCACAGTGTTTATGCCAGTGTACGTCAATTCCTGAAGGTCATTCGATCGTGTCTGTCCCTGTTGTGTCTGTGCGTGTCAGTTTTTCTTCTCTGAGTGGGTTTCTGCTATTACTTCTTCAAAAAGATCCATCACACTCGCCTCTCATCTTTCGCTCGTTCGTACACACACACACGCATTTCCATTTAAGTGAAGTGTGGAGGTGCCAGTGTCTCAGCAGATGTGTTTGCGTAGCGCTGAGAGCTCAGCTAGGGAATGTTCAAAGCCTGTTTGTATTTGTACTTCTAGCTGTATATGCCGGTTTAATGTAATGCAACTCCAGGGTTAGCTGTAGTTTCTGTTTGCCTGAGAACACTAGAAACTTCTTTGTGTGATCTGTGCAAGCCGCTGACTTTAAGTGTTCTTTCGCTCGCTCTTCTGCTTCTTCTAATATTCTCTTGGTCTCCTTCAGTGTTTTGTCCCCTCAAGGGCAGATGTTCTGCTGAGGCAGGACAGCGAGCTTATTGGCCGGTTGTACTATAAAGAGGGTCATGACCTTTATCATTGGCGAATGGGATGGTTCACTCTGGTGGGCTCGGAGCTCTATTTGTGCTCTGGAGATGAAGATGAAGAGGACGGAGTGCTTCAACTCAAACGCCTTCAGGAGCTTAGTAAGAAAAACACACACACAAACAAACAAAACATACATGCATGTACAGTGAAACAAAACAATACCTCTGAATGCATGTTTGTATGTATGATTTAACCCTGTGGTCCATAACTGCAACTATGTTCCTGGTTATTTATGAGTTCCTGACAGAAGAAGACAGAAGTGATGTCCCATTTGGGAACAAGTATAATATTTTCTGTGAATTGGTTGATCTGCCGTAGTTCACAAAATGGGTCTTAATATAAAAATAATTCAAATCAAACTGATCCAGTTTAATGTGGAGATTAAAAATGATTCATCCGACCAGCGTTATTATAGTTTGGTTTTCAGTGTTTGTTTAGGTTTATTTCTATTTTGAATATGTTGCTTTTATTTTATATTATTAGTTTTTGTGGTGTTATGTGCTTTTGTCATATTATTGTATATTATTGTTTATTTTTATCTGATATATACATTTAATTTCTTTTTTTTTTCAGTTTTACCTTTAGTAGTGCTGTCAATCGATTAAAATAATTAATCGGCTTAATCACACATTTTTCTGTGATTAATCACGATTTATCGCACATGACAATATTCAAATGTAAAAGGATATTTTAAAATATTAATATCACATTTAATCTTCAAATTGATGTAGAAACAACATATTTCTTTAATAGCGTCATTTTATGAATGAAAGCAAAAATTATGATAGTATTGGAACGGATGTCTCTATTAAATGGATTATTTTTACATTAATTGTAGCCATTCAACAGTATAATTGAGAGCATTCATGTATAAAATAAGACTGTAAAATGTTTTAGAAGATTTTATTTGACACTTTGAAGTCTGTGTTTAAGGAAATGCTAGACAACACAGGCTTTCTGACATAATCTTGTGTGGTTTTATCTATTCAACATACGAAAGAGAACTTAACACGGATGCGCTGTCTGATAGAGATTCACTGACTTAGCCTTTAGCCCGTTACTGTACACACCAGACTGGACCTCGTATGGCCGGCTAGTGGGGCCCTAGGCGAGACTATGAAAATGGGCCCCACTGGTATTAAAGTAAAAAAACACACAAGTGTAGAAATGTTTATTAAGTGCAACATATTCAATACAATTTACATTTACACTTTTTTGCATTTAGCAGATGCTTTTATTCAAAGCAACTTACAGATGAGGAAAACAATTGAAGCAATTGGGACAACAAAAGGACAACAAAAAGGGCAATCAAAAACTGGTCTCATATAGTCTACCACTGTATACATAGCTAAATTAGACGTTTTTAAGTAAAAAAAGGTGTTGACGGATGTCGATGTTGTTATAGTGCAACAACTGTAAGTGATCAAGAAGGCAAAGAGATGATCAAATATAAATAAATATAATAAATCATAACAAAACTGAATACACAATTGAAATTAAACAAAACAATAGTACAGTACTTGCCTACTATAATATTTACTATAGCCTGGTTTAAAACCGTATAGATACCAGTATAGCTTTTAAGAACTTTACCACTCTTTACTATAGTAAATAAAATAGTGTAATAAAGTAGTTTTTAATGTGAGTTCAATTATAGAGGGTGATGGGCATCTCTCTCATTAGATTAACTGGTTTTTGCTGCGTTTTGAAGCTTCATTGAACGCGTCGAAGCAACTGTTTCAAATCGTGCTTAAGTGGTTTAAACGCCTGTACACGAATAAGAGCGTGATTACATAATGTAACGCTAGACAAAGGATGTCAAAACAAAAGGATGCTGCGTTATTAATTGAGTTGAATATTTTTCACGCGTTAATTTAAAAAAATGTATCGCATGCGTTAACGCATTAACATTGACAGCCCTTTTATATATTTTCATTTATATATACTATATACTAATCTAAGTGTCTAAACTTATATCATTTTATTGCCAAGGTAACGTCTCCTAACGTTTATTTTTTTCTAATTAAAAGAAAAATCTAATAATATTAATTCCAGTATTTTAATTATTTCAGTATTTTAATTAACAGAAATGTTTAATAATTTTTTTTAAACTAAATTATATATTTTTTTTAATTAATTTGAATAACCTTGACTTTTTTGATGCAAGTGTTTATTGCAATTGTGAGCTCTACAGTTTCCAGAAATCTCCTTTTGTGTTAAACAAGAACATAAACACAATCACGGTGGTTAGGAACAAAATGAGGTTGGATAAATAATGACAGCATTTTGGGGTGGGTTGAAGTATTGCATTATAGACCTTTACAATGCTCTGTTTGAAAAGACTGGTCATACCTTACTCTTCTCTAACACATATAACTCTTACAATGGATTACATCAGTGAAGTCTGCAATAAAGTGTCTCTGTAATAGTTAGAGACACCTTGAATCTCATGGTCATTTACTTTAAATCTCGTCAGAGATATTATCCATGATCCTCCACTTGTGTTTCCCTCATTGGCATTCCCAGTGCACTTATGTTTGATTTTGTTCAGACGTCTCTAAAGACTCGTCTGGTCGCATGTCTCGCCTGTCTCCGAGAGAGACGGCAGTCGCTGATGGCAATCGTGTTCGGGAGGGAGCTAGTTGACATAAGCTTGGCAACCATTGACCAGATTTGCAACATTTTCAATCAATTGCACTAGAACGAGGCGGGAAAAATCAATGAATCTCTTATTTTTTTCCTAATCCGTTCAAGGCCAAAAAAGGGATCAAATCCAGAAAGCCAACGTACTGAGGGCAAGATTAGGAGGGTGATGCCTCAACAGTTTGCGGAGCCTTGAAATGTAGCGTGGCGTGCTAACGAAGCGTCTCCAGTGGTTTAAGATCTCTATAGCGACAGAACATATGGGCCTCAAAGGGCTAGAACTCTGTGAAATTAGATTAGGACACAGACACTGGCAGACCAGCAGTTCACAGCTTGGCCTTTTCTCACCCGTTTTTTTTCGCTGTTTCTACAAACACTGAAGCAATGTCAAATTCCTCCCTTTAGCAGTCGGAAAGCGCTGTATAGAAATGACAACTCGCAGTCATGCATTATATTTTGCGTACAGGGAGGTTTTTAGAAGTGATACACACAGTCTGTTGCAAGCAAAGGCGCTGTTGCGTTTGTGTACGGCGGTGCTGTCCGTGGTCCTGAAGCCAGGTGAACTAATCCTATTTTGATCTTGTGAAAATCATCTTTTAAAACTGAAGAAGTCAGTTTTTTACATGAAGGTGAAAAGGTACCTAATTTTTGTCCATTAGAAACTTCAAGCACAATAACTTTACTGAAATCCTAACCTGAGTTTTCATCATTCCCAAATGGCAAGAGTCTAAACCCCTCCTTAATTGGAGGGTTTACTTGCTTACCATTCTTAATTTGAAGTCCTTAAATAGAGTCTCTTTTGTTGGAACAATTCCTCTGTACAGTTAAACCGTTTACCTCTAAAGTGAGGATTTTTGACCTTGGTGTTATTGGAATCCCAATGCAAAAGCCATTCACCACCACAGTGCTTTTAAGTTCAGTTTTTTAATTCCTCCGTAAAACAGTAAGTGTTTAAGAAAGGTTAAAAGGATGAAGAGATAAGAGTTTGTTTTATCAAACTGTGAATGTTTGGCTGTTTTCAGTAATGGCTTTTAATAAAGCTTGTGTACCCAAAAGGCTATTTCTTTTTTTAAGATCACTTTCAATAACATTGCTGAACAAAATTGGCCAGCCTTGAAAATAGCTAAAGTGCAGCAATTAAAGTCCTTTTTTAGCACTTGAATCCCGCCATTTCATTTGATTTCTAGTGGACTATGACAATTCTGGAATAACTGAGCAATTTTGTTACTTTTCATGTTTTTTGTTTTTTTTCTCTTAAATTGATGAATTTCAGAATTTATTAACACATGATTACGCTTATCAACACATGCCATGTATAATTACATACAACAAGGATGAAACAGAATATGATTTATTGACCAATCATGAATTTGGAACATCTGGCAAGAAGAGCAAGCAAAACATTTGTATTAGGTTTTAGAGTAGTATAAGAGTCTGTCACTATCAACATTGTGAGTAGAGTACAGTTGTGTTTTTCAGTGTTTATGTGTGTGATGGTGAGGCAACATTATCTTGCTGTAGAAACTAATGACCAGCAACATTCTACTTTCTGCTCCACTTACTCCAGCTGGAAAGTTTATAAAACACTGCAGTTCTCATCATTTGTTTCAGTTCATCTCTTTCTTGTCTCCCCTCATTCTTAGTATCTTTCATTTTAGTGTGTCTAAGAGTCCTTTCATCTTTATGTTGAGATAATAGTCATACGGGTACTTCAGTCAAGGGTTTTCCTATTTATTTTACAGCTGTTTCCACTCATATGGAAGGTGACGAGAAAATCCAGGTCTTACTCATGGTTGAGAGTGGAAGGTACGGTACACTTTAATATATAATTATTTAATATAATGCATCATAACAGGCTTTACTGCTGACATGGGCAGGTCTGTAAATTATATATATTCAATATATATCATATACACAGCTGTGCTTATCTTTAGAAAAGCTGTGAATGACAAACAATAACAAATAAATCAATCAATAAATAAATAATACAATTTGTATTAATTATTATATTAATAAAATCATTTTTATACAGAACTGTCTACCTTCATGGCATAACCAAGCAGGACTTTGCACTGTGGCACTCTGCCATCCAGTTAGCAGCTGGGACGGACGGTACGGCTCTCGGTAACCAGCAAATGAATAAAAATGATGTTCCTATCATTGTGGATAGCTGCATAGCTTTCGTCACCCAATACGGTAATTCGATTATATTTAATGGTTTATTAGCTTTAATTATTTATCTTTAATTTGACATAAAACCTTGAAGATTATTTTGTGTGGCTTTGAAAGTGACTTTTAATAAAATTAGGTTTTCAAAGATAAACCTTTCAAACCTCAAAGAAGACTAAATCCTCATTATGCAGAATATTGAGTTTTGTATTTAATAAAATGTTTCTTTCACTTTTAAAAGTCTTCGGGAAATAAAATGTTTGTTGTTGTTTTACCCTTGACCTGTCCCTGTAGGTTTGTGTTGTGAGGGAATCTACCAGAAAAATGGTGACCCGGGGCGTGTGTCCCAGCTCCTGGAGGTGTTTACAAAGGACGCCCGGGTTGTTAAGCTACGGGTGCAGGACCACCGGCTAGAAGATGTAACAGATACACTCAAGAGCTTCCTGTCTCACAGTGAAGATGCGCTGTTGGCTAAGGAGCTCTACCCTTTTTGGATATCTGCTCTGGGTTTGTGCTGCCAACCACAATTTGATATTATGTTCAATTTGAATTTGTGAGTTATGTCTGATATGTAAGCAGGTCTGTGTTTTAATTTTGCTGAATTTTCGTATTAAGATGAAGAGGATGAGATGGCCAGAGTACAAAAATATAAGTTCTACATTCAAAGTTTACCCAAGGTCAACAGGTCAACACTTGGTGCCCTACTGCAACATTTGTACAGGTAGTTTGTCGCATTCATAACACAGTAACATTGCAACGTGTGTTTTCTGTAGCTTTCCTGTAGCTCGGTGGTAAGAGCGTTGCTCTAACTACGCCAAGGTCGAGGGTTCGATCCCAGGGGATTGCAAATACTTAGCAACAAATGTATAATGCTATGCAAGTCGCTTTGGATAAAAGCATCTGCCAAATGCATAAATGTACGTTATGTGCAGCCTGGTTTAAAAGCTCACAGTAAACATGGGCACCTCAAACCCTGACTGGGTATGTCAGACTGTTTGAAATATTTATGTATTGACTTGTTTGAAGAAGGCTTAATTGGCCCTTTTGGCAAATTTGGAGTGTAGCCTAAAGTTTCTCCCATGATGTACAATAATGGTTGTGTTGTCTCCAGGTCTGTGCAGTTTGCTTGTTTTGTTTTTGCAGATTTTTGTTCTTTGTTGTTATTTGTGCTTGTTTATAATTAACATGTACACACATTTTAACACCCTTGCTTCCTTTGCTTTCTGAAAAAAAGCAACTTTAAATTTGTGTTCATGAGGATTCAGCAGTAGTAATTTACCACGTTATATAGATAGAGGCTTTATGTGTAATTCAGTGGAGTAGTTGTGTTTACTTAAAATTATTTTACAAATACATATTTGTAATCACACTGGGGTTATATAATCATATTTTAGACACGTTTAATTTTTGATTTTCTATACTACTTTGTATTCACCATGGAGTGATATCCCTGTTGCCCACACTGTATTAAGCATTTATTAATAATAGATTTGGGTTTAAAAGTCCGTCTCTCTAGTGGCAATGCTTCTTTGTGTCTAATTTAGCATTTTTCTAGTTATCCAGCATTTTTTATTCATTATATTATTAGCAGAACAATTTGAATGAACTTTTATTAAACAATTCCACATTTCACAGTTTATTAGTATTGCTTACGTCACGCTTCTGATTAAATGACAGCACACGCTCGATCTGGCATGCACTCTAAACGTTTTTGCAAAACCAGACGATCCATGTTAACCCAGTATGATTCGAGAATGTTCAGAGGGCGTCTTACGTGCTTCAGTAAAGCAAATGAGATAACATGGTCAATATTGGAGATTCGCTTTTGCATTAGTGATCAAGAAAGTGTCTCAAAAATATCTTTCCAAGTTTAAATGGAAAACAATAGTGTGGTCCTAGACATTCGGACATTGAAGATTTGTGTATGTATTTGTACAGGGTCCAGAGGTGCTCGCACATGAACCAGATGAGTACGCTAAAGCTGGCGTGCGTTTTCTCCCCGTGTCTGTTTCAAACAGAGGGACGCACTCCTCAGGAGACTCGCGTGGTGGAGGACCTCATCAACAATTACACCCAGCTCTTCTCTGTGAGTTAGATTTGTGTCCTCGCTTAAGATTCTAAACTGTCTCAGTTACTGCCCAAGTTCCCTGATAAAATCATATTCAGCATATCAGAGGCAAAACGAGTTTTTACAATGATCACGCACACGCCGACAGGATTCAGGATTGACCGCTGCATATAAATACTGGAGTTATTTCCCTAAATTATCATTCGGTGCATCTGTGTAGAGAAGAGAGTCATGTCGGAACCACTGATGTTTGGCATAACGGTAACCATAGCAACCCGTTTGGTTTCTCACTGCTGTGCACAAGAAACATGGGTGCTGACGGCTAATTTTGTTTATTCTGAAGGAATATTAGCGACCTGAGACAGCATTGCATTTTATTTATGTTTTTAAACAGCACACTCCCTCAAGACCGTAATGCATGTGTTGAGCAACAAAGCGGTGTTTACATGGTCAGTGTTTACCCGTAACACTTTACAAAAAGGTTTTATTTGTTGACGTTAATTGTTCATCAGAACAACGAAATGTACACAGATTTGGAAAAACTTGAGTAAAACAATTTTTTGGGTGGACTTTTCCTAACATTAACAAAGATTAGTAAACACTGTAAATACATTGTTTGTTCCCATTCAGTCGGTCCACTCGGTTCAACACATAACTATGGAATATTGCGGTCTTGCGCCATCTACTGAAGACACCTATATTCACGCCTTAAAAAGGGAAATGACGAGTAACGACGTGGATGCCCACAGCATATAAATGCAGTCGCATGTGTCATTGCCTTTGTTCTTCAGCTATTTACAGTGCTGCTAGGACACCATCATGCTACTCTGTTTTCACAAGTCGTAGCCCATGTGGTAATTTGGTTGAAACTGTAATAAAAATGGGTGTGTTTTTTAGCTTCAGTTTAACAGCTAAGTAAACTACTTTTGAGAGAAAATATCTATCAGAAAGGGATACTCACGACCACTGCCAGGTGTGTCTGGGGATAGTCCATGCAAGGCTTGCTGTCCCAGGGCATGTGCACATTGCCAGCGGCTCCGCCATTCCAAGATCGAGCAGCATGTAGAATTGTAGAGATGGTCCGCTCCTCTCCTGTCTGACCAATCCAGAGGCAGCCTTGACCGTCCTTGGGACCTGGGGTGATCATGCGGACAAACAGTGGTTGGAACCCGCTTGCCGCTATACCCGGACTGTCTTGCGGAGCTCATGTCTGGATTAGAGTGTGTTCCTCGGCCCACCGACCTCCCTGGGTACTCTTCGGCGAAGGCCTAAGCGCCTCAGCGAAAAGCGGAACCCCCGCTGAAGCAACGCAAGGGGAGACGTATCCCTGACCAGCAGGAGATAGAGGATTATCGATCTCAAGGCAGTCGTGTTCCTCTCGGTGCAAAAGGGACCTTGTCAAAGACCAGATGCCTTAGCATACAATGCCTCATGTCTTGCCTAATCAGCAGAAACAAAACATTTTAGAAATGTTTTCAAAATGCATGGAGGCAGCGCTGGCACCGTTCCGGTGTCAGGTCATGAAAGTGTTCACTTATTTGGACGACCTGCTCCTGGCATCAACGGTGCAATGCATACGAGAATATGCTGCTGCTGGCATTGGCGAAACCTGTAGGTGATCTGCACCCACTGTGAATGCATTCCTCATGTATGCAGTTTGCTCTGGATGGGTTGAAGGTGATGCTGTACCCAAACGCAGCGTATACACCTAAAGTCTTGTCGGGGACATATAACACACTCCCTATTGAGCTGCTCACTCTGTCAACCTTTTCGGCTGATTCCAGGGAGGACGAGAATCATCAGGTTTTGTGTAAGGTAAGGGCTCTGCGCAGGTATGTGGAGCCACATGTTCCTCGGATCAGCTATTCGTATGCTTTGCTAATCCATTTCGGGGGAACTATCCAAACAGCGCCTTTCACAGTGGATCAGGGAGGCGATATCTATTGGATACAAGAGCAGGGGTTTGGACTTGCCTATGGGGGTGCGTGCACACTCAACAAAGAGCATGGCGACATAATTGGCACTGTTTAGAGGACATTTGTGAGGCAGCTAGTTGGGCGTCACTGCACACGATTGTTCGGTTTACCGACCAGATGTCACAGCGGCGACAGTGGCTCGGTCCGTGCTCACCGCAGGATTTTCAGGCCAGTAGCTGTAACTTCCGTGAGATGCATGGGTTACGTGACGGTACTGGTACCTTACAGTTAGTTTGGCGACTTGGCGGGGTTTGAATACAATTCCCATAGTCATGTGTTGTTCTGAGTGGGCCGACTGAATGGGAACGTTGAGTTATGCATACAACTACTGTTCCCAGAATGAGGGAAACGAGGTACAACATCTTGGCCCCGCGCAGTCTTATGCTCAGCGAAGAGATGGACTGAACAAAGGGAATGACACATGCGACTGCATTTACATGCTGTGGGCAGGCAATCCCGCCCAGGTCGTCATGCGTCATTTGCCTTTTTAAGGCGTGAATATAGGTGTCTTCAGTTGATGGCGCAAAAGTGTGATATCACATAGTCGTTTGCTTTACTTCGTTTCCCTCCTTCTGGGAACAGATGTTATATTCATAACTCAACGTTCATGTTAGCTAATAGGTTAACCAATGTAAACAAATGCAACCTTACTGTAAAGTGTTACCAATTATAACATAATCTATATTCTTCTTTAGAATTCTTTGTAATGTGTAGTACAATATGATATTGATTTTATATTTCCACTCCTTTTAAATATGGCTCATTAAAATGCATAACTGATCTAAGCTTTTTTATTGTAATTCAAAAACATATTCAGGTACACAATGGTGGAAGTTAGTTTTTTTGGTTGGTGGTCTTATTTTTCTGATGGTTGATTGCATAAATTAATGATACGTTTTTTGTATTTCATAAAATGCCACAAAATCTGTGGACCACATTGGGGCCCTCAGTTTAAGAACCACTGCATTCAAAAATATCCCTCTAATGCCACAAAATGTGCAGCTCTGCTGAAAGTCTGTGAAGGACCGTATTCGTGTTGAACTCCTGAGTGCGACTTGAGTTTCTGTAATGGGATTTACAGTGCTGGGCTGTGTTATTCCCCATCGGCTCTCTCATGCATTCATAGAGCCCCAAGCTTCACACATACACACATTTGTACCTGGAGAGAACAAGAGAGGGAGCGTGTGTGAAACATGAGGTTTAGCGTGACAAATAGCCAGAGCTTGAGATGGAAATCATCCTCTGAAGTAATGTGCCAGCGTGCAGGTGTAAATTAAAAGTTTGCTATTCAGACTCATTTGTTTTTTACCGATATTCAAACAGATTGCGCAGTTGTTTTGTCACACTGCTCAAGCAAGGCAGCAAAGTTTGCACACGTGTCCTTTTTTGTCCTTTCCAAAACGTGAGGTTTTGAGCTACAAGCTCCTCATTGATAAAGCAGATATAGATTATAACATCATGTCTCCATGTTTCTTTGAGAGTTGCATGCCATTGTGCCTTTTTAACTGCACCCCCCCCCCCCTACATTGGCCAAAGTCACCCACCCAGTGTTTTTCTGACATGTCAATTCGAACGGGTCCTTTAATAGGGTGCTTGTTGAAGAGTTTTGATGCCCTGACTTTGCTGATGGGGACATGAGCTGGTATGTTTACCGTTCACACAGGCCTTTTAATCTCTGTTTATCTGTGCGGGTCTATTAAAACAGGTCAACGAAGAGCAGGTTAGGCAAATGGAGAAAGAAAACAGCTTTATCACCAGATGGAAGGACACCACGGTAAGTCGCCCCGTTTTAACCTTTCCGTTAAATAGGTGTGTGTGCATTTGCCAAACAAGGCAATTGGGAGGCGCTTTTATAGCTTGCGGTGTTGCTGCTTATATAACTGTGCGTGTTTACTACCATAACCTGCTTGTTCTTGCATATAACTCCGTAAGATTTCACAAGTCCTGCATTTTTACGGGTCACCAAATCACTTTGACCTGTCTTGCTATTGTTTAGAGCAAATTAGAGCAAACAGCAATCTTTCTGCCACCTAACCTTAGTGTCAGACGCTTTTTTCCTCACTGGCACCACAAGGAACAATTTGTCCAGATAAGCTGAAAAACAAATTAATCTTCCTTTGTGTGGAAAGCCGGTGTCCAAGTTTTCAAACTTTAAGCGTGCGTGTTTAAATTGGAGCAAGGTTTCGGAAGTGACCCGTGAAAAATACTTAAAATCTTTGCTCCGGGCTTAATTGCACACTGACACATGCAGTACCATTCAAAAACCAGACAGACCTACTTGATTATTTCTCTTTTCTACAAAATAATGGGTTACAAATTCTATTAAACTGATAGCTTTGTTATTAAATAACAAATGAAACTATGGGAAGTATGCATGTTAAACAAATCTTATATTTTGTCTGGAGCATTATCTCAAGCAACGTCCTGAGGTAAAAGGGATACCCCTCCCAAAAATGAAAATTCCAATCTTGTATAAATTAGTTTGTTCTGATAAACACAAGGGAAGATGTTCGTAAAAATGTTAGCAACTGACATTTCAGGAACATTATTGACCAACATAGGAAAACATTTGTTTAATTGGTTTGTTCTGTTGAACACAAGATGAGAACTTTAGAAAAAAAGCAAACAGTTCAAGGTCACCTTTGACTACTATTGCTATGGTGGTCAGTGATGTCCCAGAAATGTCAGTTGCCAACATTTTTCCAAATGTTTTCCTTTGTTGAATTAATTTTGTATGTTTTGTGAAGTATCCCTTTAGCCCTCAGATTTTTCTTTTCAGTTTCCATGCTTTTGCTCACTCTCATTCATTTTAAGGAAAAAGTCTTACATTTGGGGCTTGATACATTTGTTTATCCTTGTTAAAAATATAACCAGTGTCTCTCAAAGCAAAACGAACTTTTATTATGGATTGGGTGCTTTACACATTAGAGAATGGCGTAGGTGTCTCTTTCACTCAACTACATTTTGCTTTAGCAGTTTTAATCGTATGAAGGAGGTGAGCTTTAAGCTGTGGTTTACATTCGCAAAGAGGTTTGCCAGCTCTTGTAGTGTAATTCTGCTAAATGATGTGTGGAACTCCAGCTGTGTGTCATTTAGTCAGACACACACATTCACCGGCCTGATCTGAATGGGCTGCTGATTACTTTTGTGTTAAGTCCACAAAGGCTGCTGTACAGTTGGGTGCTTAGATACTTGCTTTAGTTTTTTCTTTGTTTGACCTTGACTTTAATAATGTCTATTTATATTTACCAGTTGCTTGTGTATCTCTGTGTATCTGCCTTTGCAGTTTTCCCCCGCTGGTGACCTGATATTTGAGGTCTACTTGGAAAAAAAGGAGCCAGAAAAGTGTTGTTTAATCAAGGTTTGTTTTCTTCATCTCTCTGCAGTGTGTGCGTGCACGTGTGTCTGGCTGCGTGTGAACCTGGAGGGGATTTCTGCCCCAGACTAAATCAAACTGCAGTTAATCAAAGCAACGTTTGATTTAATTGTGAGAGTAATTGTGTTTTATCAGTAGTCAAGGTAAACCTCAGTTAATAGACTTGTGGATGTGTGTTGTCATAAGAGAATCGCGTGGCTTTTCTCTTGACAGTTCACTTTTCTTTCAGAATAGTATGTCTTCACGTCTTCATGCATAGAGGAATTATTTTCATATAGTGTATATGTGTCAGCGATGTATGCAATGCATAGGCCAAATACAGCCATGGAAAAAAATTAAGAGATCATTCCAAATGCATTTATAGATGTATTGTAGTAATTTCAGTTCAGTGTCTGTTGAATTTCAGCTAAATCAAACCTCAGGAGTGACAAAGTCATCCAACAGACTGTGAAAGACTGACAGCATGAAAAGACACATGAAAACTGATGAAATATTTTATTCTTATGGTATTTTAATGAGTTGAAGTGCAAGATAATGTAATAAAAATCGTTGATCCATATTGGCGAATGTGAGAGACTGTACGTTTTGAATGCTTGTGTTTTCTAAATCGGAATTTTATTAACTTTTCGATGCAAACTAGTTATGTAGATATAGATACCTTAAAGGCTAACAGATTCATACTCGAAGCCACCAACACTTCATTTTTATTTCATTGGGACTTTAATTCTTTGCACCAGGTTTCTCCTAGCATGCGGTCCGATGAACTTGCTGTCAGCACTTTGGAGATGAAAGGTTTGAGGCTCAGAGCTCAAGACCTCTGGACCACCTTTGAGGTCATCGAGAATGGAGAGCTGGGTAGGGATCATGCTACAGTTAAATCGCAATCTATCAAAAATAATTAAAAGTAAAACTTTATGCACTAACTTAATTTGACATGAAACGTCTCTAGTGTGTGCTTTTAAGTGCATGGCAAGTTATTGGAGCATTTAATAATGTTCCTCTAAGGCTTACAAACACATTAAAATGCTTCAATAGATAAGTGAATGAATGCACATGATTAGTACCATCATTATTTCATGGTGGATATGAGAAACTATTAACAGATTGTGATGGGATCGGCGGGAGGGGGGAGACAGGTGGCGTAAGAGTGATTTTTGCCAATAGCGAGCATTGTTTTCTTTTATACAAATAACAACTTGATAATAGATCTATTTTGCACTTGAGCGTGTTGTCTAATCATAGTCAGATTGGCTGGCGATAATTACAAATTTGCACTACACATAATTACGCTTGTGTTCTTTAAAGCACACATTTTTTTTAGGGTTTGGCGGTGATGAGTTTTTTTTAGACAACGTGTTATTTTAAAGTGAATCTGTGTTGGAATATGTTTATATATTCCAGGACATTTCCTTTCTTATATAAACATTTTTGGTACAGAAGCCTCTTGAATCCGTGCACAAGTACACAAACACACACACAAATAATCAGTTAAATATTGGTGTGAATACGTTTTCATTTTTAATGTTTTATGTTTTACTAGCCCCAGTACCCCGGTGATAAATCTGGGGATCCACCTAAATGCATTTTATACATCGATGTTAATAAATAATAAATACAAGGATTTAAAAGACAAGCCTCATGTTTTCTATAGCTTTACTGCATAGCTTGAAGTAATCTTATTCATATAATACATTAGATGTTCCATGCCTTTCTGTTCAAGTGAAGTTCAAAACAAATCTTATTCTTGCATATTTTTCTGTCATGTCTATACTCAGAGCGGCCTTTACACTACAAAGAGAAGATTCTGGAGCAGGTGTTGGAGTGGAGCACTCTTGAGGATCCCAGCTCGGCCTTCCTGGTTATTAAGGAATATTCTGGATGCAAAATGACAGATTCCAATTCAGGTACTGGATGTGCAACCCAACGGATTGCTCCAAATCTAAGACGGCTACACAGATTAAAGGAACGTTGTTCTGTTATATATGCAGTGTTTGTTTAAAGACCGGTTCTCAGTTTTAAAATCTGTTTTTCATGTGAAACATCTGCTATGAGTTGTGAGGTGATAAAAATGTAAGTGTGACTCAACCTCCGAAATTTTTAATTTGCATGTGTGAATAAACCAAATTTAAAACAAAGTGCAGGCTATATGCAGGACAATAAAGCCCTGCATTCCTTTATTTGACAAAGATATAGCTCAATACTTTGTCTAAAATCCTCCCAAACAAATGGAAACCTATAAACGCATCATGCGTAATAAAAGAAACGGTGATCCGAGCAGATGAAGGCAGTGAATTTGTTACATAAGTGGTGATGCTTTAAATGAGACCAATCTTGTTAAAGGTCCAGTGTATGAAATTTAGCGGCATCTAGCAGTGAGGTTGCAAATTGCAACCAACGGCTCAATCCACCCCCCCCCCTTTCTAGGCACAATGACGGCTGACACAGGCAAAGAAGCGAAAACATGATCTTAGTTCTAAGGAGATAACATATTTAGCATTTTGTCTGTTTAGGGCTACTGTAGAAACAACATTGTGAATTCCATGTACAGTAACTGGACCTGCGGTGTATGTATCTAGAAATAGCTCATTCTAAGGCAGGGGTTGGCAGCCTGTGGCTCTCGAGCCACATGTGCCTCCCTGCAGTCTTTATAAGGCCCTCTTTATGCCTGGTATTAAGATGCGTTTTGGTCGATCGGATCACAAGTGGACGAACGAGGCACATACCAGTTTACACCTTATGTAATCTGTCTATTTTGTCCACTTTTTAGCACTTCTGTCCTGATTTCTTCAAGAAATATCTGAAAAAGCATACACATTTACCCTGCCATACACCCTGGCTGGGTAAAATGTATTTTCTTTTTCAGATATTTCATTTCGAATGGACGAAATAATGTACGTATGATGACAGAAAAAAACATACAGAGAGCAGCGGTTTGCTCTGCTTTGACAGATGTGAGACAGCGCCGAACACCGCAAGCATGTTAGAAATTAAATGTTGTGAAAACATTCTGGTTGGTACGTTTTCGTCTTTAAACCAAACATTTAGGTTTTTAGCCGGCATAGTTTTAATCCTGTCTGGGTAGCGCGCTTCTCTTAATGTTTATGCATGATGCCCGTATGCGGAGAGTAGGTGGTCTCTTGCGGCGTTTGATGAACAGCCACCAAAACAAAACACAAAAGTTCACAAAAAAGCTGAAGTCTAACTAAAGCAGCGCATGCAACATTCCCACTTATTGCCAGGGACAATAATGTATAAATTGCTAGCATCTAAATGCAATACAAATCGCACTATATTGCTACCTAGTGTTGCAGCTGGGTAACTACTTCCTTACATGTATAACCTGTGTTATAGTAATTTAAAGGTTACATATATTTTGCGGCTCCAGACAAATTTTTTTCAGTGGGACAGGGCCCAAAATGGCTCTTTTGGTCACAAAGGTTGCCGACCCCTGTTCTAAGGTAATAAAACGTAAGGTCTTTATACACCTCTGAAGACTTAATATAAATTATATTGCATTTCTTTCTTTGAATTTCTAGCTCTGCCAATGTCCTCTCGATGATTCATGGAAATGTGCAGAATAGAAAAGAAAAGCAAAGTTTTCAAAGAGAGCACACTTAAACTCTTTTTCGATTATTGAAGCCATCAGTAACTGCAGCCAAAAAATTATTTTTGTACCTGCGTAATGTCTTCTCTACATGCTTCACTAAACATATTAATATATATTAAGCAATGGCGTGATCCAAAGGTTCATTCATGTGCCGGCATGCATAAATGTGTTAATGTGTTCAAGTTCAGCTTTCAGTGACTTTTTCAATTCAACTTTAGAGGTTTTAAAAATGTATGATACCCTGCTACAGTTTGGAGCAGAGGGGGTATATGTGATGCTGCTGAATGTATAGCCGGTATGTTTTTCTCTCATAAATAGTTAATGTTATGACTCAATATATTTAATTGTGCCGTGTTTTTTTCTCTACATTTGTGTGTTTGTGACAGATAAGCTGAAAGATTTCATTAAAGGCGAGCAACTCAAGTTCAAAGACGGCTCCTCCAAATTGCTGTCAGGGAATAAATTCCAGGACCGATACCTGGTTCTTCAAGACAAAAAACTGCTGTTATACAAAGACATAAAAGTATGTCTCTCTCCCTCTCTCTCTCTCTCTCTCTCTCTCTCTTTCTATCTTAATTGTCTCTAATTGTAATTTTTTACACTCTGCAAAGTATATCTCCCCCTGGTAATACTGAAATATATCTTCATCCTCGCTGTTCCATCAGGATGAGCCTCCGTTCAATGTCACTGTTCGCCAGCGGCCCTGCAGCGGTCGGCGGCAGTTTTCCAATTTAGATTTTCCAGCGTGTTTGTTTTCTTTGCATGCATTTACAGATGAAATAGTAATTAAAAACACAGCGGATGTAAAATGACCTGCTCGGGGGAAATCGCCACAATAAGTATGGAGAGGAATAAGGAAACGCACAAATCCATAATGGCCATTTTCATTTTAAATTAAAGTAACGCGGGGGCTTCTCATACCCCCTGAAATGAGCGTGGCGATTTAAACAACTCTAGTCTGTTCATTTCTTTCTCTGTAATCTCTCTTCATACTCGCTTTATTCACTAGTGTGTACGCTGGCCTGCGCTTCCTCTAGGGCACAAACTTCATGAACTAGGACGCAGTCTTCTAAAGAGTGCAGGATGTGTTAATAATTGATATTTGAGCAAAGTGTGAGGATACATGTAGGTGTGTGTGTGTGAGAGAGAGGAGGAGAGACAAAGACACTGAATGAAGGCAGTTCTCGCTTTAATTAGTGTAATTTCTGTCTGCTGCCGAATATTCAACTAATTATCAAGTGTAGAAGGTGGGAATTGGCTGTGAAGCAGAAATTTTATTGATATTCGGATGCCTTTGTTTTTTTGTAAGTTACGATCCTCGATTAGATGGTTGATGTGTGCCTGTGCTGCTCGTGTTTTGCAGCACGTTACGTACGAAGCGCATCCCTTACAGGCAACAACGCAGCGTTGTCGGCACATGCTAGTTTACACAATGCCCTTGGGCCCCTAACAGCTGTAAACAGGAAATTGCTGTTTTTTTCCCCCTTTGATTCAACCGAATGAGCAGGGGAAATAAAGCAATCAGTGATGCTTTCTTTTCCGCTTCTTCTCTGCACGCGTGAACCGGGTTTTAGTACCTGCTGACGGTTTGGAAATGTCTTTTATAGTTGAATGACATTATTGCCTACAGTAAAATAAGATTGATATGCACTTGTGTGTACTGTGCTGGCGCAAACTTGAATTAAAGTCACATCATTGTGTGTTGATTTATAAAACACGTGCAATTGTTTCCTCAGAGTACCAAACCTGAAAGAGAGGCACATCTGAAATCTGTGAAATGTTACTTAGGGCTACGAAGGAAGTTGAAACCAACAAGCAGGTAAATGGTCTCGTGCATTTTTTGCTTCGCCACCACGGAGTAAAAATCTCTCGTTTAAAAAGACACTCCGTCAGGTTTCTCCAAACCCCCATTATTTTTTCAAGCAGGGCTATGAAACGTATTATTCAAAATTAGTGTAGCCACATTGAAAGACATATTAATAATCATAAATGTGTAATTATGATGGATTTATAATTAGTCCAGCATTATATCTTGCTCCATGTTAAAATGAGCTTAACTTTTATCTCCTGTGCCAAATATGCATAGCTTGCTTGGCTGAGTGCCAAATGCCCTTCCCTCGGAAACAAGACTATCACAGTCAATCTAAGAGCAGATTTATATCTCACAATTACAGAATTCATTAAATGTAATTTAGCAAATACAGTGTATGATGTTTTCTTCATCCCTACCGGGAAAATTGGTAATGGTGAACTTGTTTCATTTCAGTAATGTTGCATTTTAGTAAATTATGGTAAGCATTTTTTTTGCAAATGATGATTCATTGTTGTTATAATTGTACGTATAGAATTCGTATGTCCTTTCCCTTCCAATAAATCTTTGGTGGGAAAAGATCGTTTAGGCATCGCAAGAAAGGCTTCAATATGCCAAATATCTGTACTTTGTTTACAATCATTAACCATCATTGTTTGTCCACATGCATTAGGAAAACTACATTTTAAGGCATTATCACTAAAAGCAGTATGTAATTTAAGAGACTCTGTTCCTCATATATGAAATTAAATTGAATGGGTAGTTGAACATTCTGAATGATCATTTTGTCCTAATTTACGTACACATGTTGTATAACTTGCGTTAAACACGCAAAGGTGGAGTGTAGACTGGTCACTCTTCACTTCCATTGTATAGAAAAGGCTGCAATGACTGGAAGTCTACTTTGAGCAAACCATCTAAACTGTATGTGATCAAAATTCTTCTGTTTTCCATTTTACAAAAGAAATAACATGATAGGGTTGGAGGAACGTAAGATATTATCAATTATTCATTTCTGGGTGAACCTGTCCCTTACTTTTTATGGAGTTTAAGAGGATGTATTTGTATAAATTCCTACCTGAGCAAAAGGTCTTCCTTTCCATTATGCTTGTCAGCTCGCTGTGAAAGTTAAGATGAATTTAATGGTGTCTTGGCACTTTAGCGGTCCTTAGGGGTCAGACTGTGGCGCTGTCACAAAAAAAGTATTATGTTGATATGGGGAACCTGAATGAAGTGCTGTTCAACTAATGGAATAATATTTTTGGTGTTTTTCTGTCTAATTCTCAACAGTTGGGGATTTACTGTTTATACTGAAAAGCAGCAGTGGTAAGTGCAATTAACTCCCTTCCTAATTGCATAGTCAATCACACACTTCAGCACTACAGTCTTGTAAGAAAAGACCCAGCTAGAGCTGAAAATTAGAAATGGAGATGAATATGCACTCTTTTTAATATTTCAGGTGGAAACTTGCTAAGGTTTTGTTCAGCCTAGTACTTTAAGCCCATGACTGAATGTCACATAGCACACTTGAGTGCTTCGGTTTTATGAATATCTGCGTTTGTGTCTTTCCTGGAAAGGTATTTCTGCTGTAAGGGGAATGATTCTCAGCAAGACTGGGTCATCTCCATTATCAGAGTGAAGGTGAGTGTGAGGCTTTTTTTGAGTGTTGATAATGTGCAGAGCTAACATTGGTTCAAAAAGGGGGGCATTTAAAGGGTTTGCTCACCCAAAAATGAAAATTCTCTCATCATTTACTCACCCTCTTGTCATGTCAAACCTGTATGACTCGCTTTCTTTTGCAGAACATGGAAGAATATATATTGACGAATGGTGGTAACCGAACAACGGCTGTGTTGGTTTTGTATCCGTACATTAGAAGTGAATGGGTACTGCCTTTGTTCGGTTACCAACTTTCTTCAGAATATCTTCTTTTGTGTTCTGCATATAAGAGTGAATGATGAAAATAATTTTTTTTGGGGTGAAGTATCTCTTTAAATTATTTTTTGAAATGCTTTACAGTTTTGTCTCTTGATGCCGCTTCCTACTTTTTCAGACTAAAACTAACAATGCAAGGCATCGCTAATAAAAAGTTGCACAGTTTTAACATGTTCTGGAGTACCCTGCATAAATCCGACATCCATTATGTACCGTTGTATTTAACACCATCATACTTCAATATGATACCGTCTCTTTATTTGTAGTGTTCAATTTGCTTTCTCATATAAAGTTCTAACACGGCTAGCCCTAAAAATGTTTTCAAGGTCATGCACATCCACAGGTATAAATCACATTATCCGCCAGGTCTTTCAGCTGAAATAAGGTCAGTCGAACCTCTACAATAACACTGGTTTCAGCACCATCCTCTTTCGAGGCCTGACTCAGCTTATTCAGTATTAATAACAGAAACCAAAGGCAAGAGACGGCAGAAAAGAAGTAGATGATTTAGCCATTCTTTACAATCCCCTTACCCTCTCAGATTTTCCCTGCCCCTCTCTTTCGTCCTAATGCCTCATCCTTATCTACTTCTTACAGGTTCCCTATTTTCATTGTGGTGGTTTATTCATGCTTTTGTGCCTTTTAACTGATAGGAGGCTGAAAAACAAAGAACTGTAGTTTATAATTTTCCCTCTCTTCTGGGAGGAACGGGGTGGAAAAGGGTTTCTTTGTCTTGCGAGCAGTGGAGTAAAAGAAGGACAGAGGTGGGCGTGTCCCATAATTCATTACACATATTGTTGTGTATCATTATTACATGCTCTGAAAGTCGTTCTGAAGTCCGCACAGGTAGATTAATTGATACTGAGACTCTTCTAACCTCTTACCGCTTCCATTTCACCCGACATTCTGCTTGGCATGGTTTCCATAGAAACTGGAGAGGATTGCGGGGTAGGTAAAGGGACAGGCAGATTAGACCTTCTGTTGCAAAATGAGGATGGAGACGTGCGGAACAACTCAAAGGCCACAAAGTCACAGTGGAAAGTATGAGCTGTCTTAGTGAGCGCACCGCTCAAGAATGGGTTCAGAATGTTCTAGCACATTTGTTCAGGCATCATTAAGGTCAGCAAGTTAGTGTAAGAGAATCTATAGGAGTCTTTTGGTTGCCTGAGACTTAAAAATGAGGCATCTGTTTCTCGGGTTTAAAGCTGCGGTTTCCAGTGTTCTGAAAAAGACATTTGAAATGAGCAAAAATATGATACATGTGTGACCATGTCTGTGGACATAAATCCACCTGTAATGTAAAGAACATAATGTAAAAATATAACATTGATATCTTTGTTAGTAGGGTGATGTCAAACATTGAAATCAGTATTTAGAAAAGCAACTTATTCTGTAAGTTTAGTGCATAGTTCCAAATCTGTATAAACGTCTTTGTTCGGATGAACACAAAGAAAGATATCGTTTTTGGAAGAATGCTTGAAACCAAACCGTTCTTGGCCACCGTTGACGACTATAGAATGAAAAATGCTTTATAAATGTAATTGTTCTTTGAACACAAAAGAATATATTTTGAAGAATGTAGGAAAGCAAACAATTCTGGAGTACTTTTGACTACCATTAGTCATTTTTCCTTCTATGGTAGTCAATGGAGGCCAAGAACGGTTTGCTTTCAAGCATTCTTCTAAATATCTGAACAAAGAAAGTTATACAGATTTGGAACAACCTGAGAGTGAGTAAATGACGACTGACAATTTTGGGTGAACTGTCCCTTCAAGTATTTTTTATAAAATGAATGAAATAACACATCACCTACATAAATACACATGAACCTATTTATATGGCCATGACTACTTCGATGCTACTAATATCATAATTTGATTATGTGACTTCAGTCTGGATTTCACAAACAGGTTCACATTTAATCACAAAGGAGCACTGTATTGATATTCCTCAATTGAAAGTGTGATCAGTCTTTTCTTTCTTTCAGCAAATACACATTGATTCTTGTGCAGAGCCAACAGGAATCTAGATGCTTTAGGTGTCTCTGATGGAGCATTTAATTTACACGGAGCCAAAGCTAAAACCTAATCTTATCTACAACACTGTTCTTTTACGGTCTCGAGTGCTGATATTTCTTCTAGGAAACAACAAGTCTAAAGTTTCTAGTTATGCTCGGCTCGCCAAAATTTAATTGGCTTGTAATTTCTCTTTGTAAATAAAACATCAAAACGTATTTTTATAAATCATTACCCAGTATTGATTGGAAAAGTCATGAAGGAATCGTGAAATATGGTACAGTTTCTTTATAATTGAAGAGCATTTGTTTTTGCAGCATGGAGGCGACTTATGGCCTAAAGACCTGAAGCAGAGTGCATCATTACCTTACAACCTGAGCAGGGGAAGAACATCCACGTACAACACTGCTCAGACCAAACACAACAGAGAGGTCAGAATTAAACACGATTTACACTCGCATGAATGTTGAAAACAGATCTTTCATTAAGCATTGCTACATAAATTTCTCGAATGAACACTTCCAAAGGACAGCAGGTTTGGCCATTATCAACATTGATCTCGATCTTAGTTGACACTTAAACCATATCCCTGTCTGCTTGTCCACAAAACAGCTCCTGGAGTTAAGCATTAACATAATGCAGATGTAACACAACAACGTTTAACTCGATCATTCACTTTCTACCGTATCGTAGGTTAAAGGGAAGTCAGTCCTTAGTACAAGTATAGAAATTCCAACTACACAAAAGAAAATGATCACCAATATGAGCAACCTACCAGACTCGACACATCAATTGGATGGCACTGAGGATGCTCAGTTTGAGTCCAGGATGGAAATGGTAAGTGATGACACACTGAAATCTAAGCAAGGAGCGTCGCCTCAACAGGACCCCAGCGCTCTTACCCAGCTATCTCAGAGGAAAGCTGTGGCATCCAGCAGAGTAGCGCAGTTGCCTCAGAACATCATTAATGAACTAAGTACCGTCCTCAATAAAACAGGACGCTGTCCAAAAGAAAATGACTAAGAGTCACGACGTCAGAGTCTTGTCTGCGGCTCTCAGAGGATCAGGAGGACATGAGGATTTTGGAACTTAAATTGGACGTCAAACCATAAAATTGCTCTGTTGTTAAAAATGTTGTATTTGTACCTTATGCACTTTTAAAGTTGCTCATTGGTTACTCAAGGAGATGAATAGGTAAATGTTAAAAGATACATTGGTCGGGATAAATTTGATCATACAATGTAAAGATCGACTGGATCCTCTGAACGATTTTGGGGGAAATTTTGACATCAAGCCATATTTAAAATTCAGTATTAGTGCACTTTAGATATTGCTGTAGGTTTTGCATGGTAATCTCTCAAGGTTTTAGAAAACACTACCAGAAAACATTGATCTCCTTAGAATTGATTCCACCTTCTCCGTTTTATGAAAGCGTTTTTTTTTGGTGAGCCAAATGAATCATTCTGTGTCTTGTGTCCTTTTCTAGTTGGATACAAAAATAACCCACTATTCCAATCCGCCAACATTCTTAAATAATACATCCAAGTACGAGAGCGTACACACTGGATATTGTCGCCCAGTTCAATATTAAATATTTATAGTTTACATTTTATGGCTGGCATCTCATGTTATTTTTTAAATTGTAATCGTGCACTTGTGCCTGTCTTGAGAACTTCTAACATGCTAAGGACTGTAGCATAGGACTAAAAAGCTAAATGTCAGTTGTTAAACTGTTTAAATTGAATGTTTCTGTTGCTGTATATGTTTTTAATGTCATCAGGGCTGTAATGAACTTAGTTTTCTTTCTGTGTAAAACTGATCTTAACTCCTCAGTGTTTGTAGAAATATTCTGTAAAAATGTTTCATGTCTTGTCATAAAAATATGCTGCTGCTCTTCATCGTATTGTATTTCTGTTTGTTTTATTGTCTGTGTTTGATGTGATTTACTGCCTGTGATCAGTCACACACCTGTGACACACCAGTGTCATCTCCCTCATTAAAGTTTTTATGCCTGAATTCATTTAGTGAGTTTTTATAAATGACACCTGTCAGATGTTGACACCTTGAGCACCGCCACATGTTATGGTTTTGATTGAAACACGTCGCTTCTGTGCTCCTGTCACTCAGCGTATGTGGGTTTGTTCTCGCCTGTCTTTAACGCGCTTCCAGCTTTGCGTTACAGTTCCGCTCGTGCTGTTGCTTTTCTCTCATTTGAAGGTCACCATATGGCAGAGTGTGGGAAGTTAAGGGCCTCGAATAATTGAAAACATTATGCGTGACATTGACACACAAAGGAAGGTCTCCGTGTAATGGTGAAATCCAGGTTTGTATGAATGAATTTGCGAGGATTGCATCTGCTGTTACCCACTGTTTTTAGAAAAAGGTTTTTTAGTTTAGAATGTTTTGGCTTTGTTTATTTCAGGGTTATTATCAGTAACTAAAACGATTAAAACATTAGATTAGCTTTCAATGAACACAAATACAAGTCTAAAAAGTATTTGAAAAATGTAAACCAAATGACAAAACTTGACCAAAGTAAACTGAAATAAGTTTGAGGCACTAACATTATTCACTTGAAATTAATAAAACTGAAGCTAAAACACCTAAAAGGCATCATAAAAATAATGAAAAATAAAAAATAGAACAAAGAAAGCTTATTAAAAAGTTACAACAACAATACTATACTACTACTACTACTAATAACAATTAAATTATTATAAGTTAATATGTACATTATTATTACAAACAAAATACAATCTAAAGTAATTTTTACTTTATTTTCATTAGCTAATGTTTACCTTTATGCTCCTGAACAAACTTTACACCCAACATCCCAGGACTGGCTGTGCCACCGCAGTCACGTCAGGCAAAGCTTCTGAAATAACCTCCCAAAAACCCATTTAAAAGGAGATTAAGCTAATATGACACAAACATTTGCTCATAAAAGATGTAGTGTGTCACCCTTGGCTGTTATTTCTCCGGGGCTTTTGTTTTATCAGTACAAAGCCTATTCACTATTATTTAAGACCGGAAAGTAAGCGCCGTCGAAGACCCTCAACCGCCAAGCTTTCAGATTTCATCACTAATGCATAACCTTCCCTCCATGCTATTAGTCAGTAAACATTGAGCAGTCCGGAGAGATTAGAACAGTCAATAAAGCAAGTTAAAGATTAATTTACGCAACAAATAGGAAAGGTGGGACAGTATACTTAAGCACACCACAGGAACCAAGCGTCTCTTACGGGACAATTAATGTCAGACTATTAAAGTTATGGATTTAAGAGCTTTATGGGATAAATAAGTGGTTAGATTAGGAAGAGTGGCAAATTGTAATGTTATTTGCAGTTTATTTTGTTGTTATTTGAGGTTGTTCTAAAAGGTGTGCTGTGCTTGTTTGTACAGTGGGTTAGGGGATAAACACCTAAAAAAATTTAGTCTTTCATATTTTTATCATCCTTATGTCGTAAAAAACCAGTGTAAAACTCTTATGTGGAATACAGAAGAGGATATTTTGAGAAATGTTTCCATGGTTTTGTTTCCATACCATGGAAGTCAACGGGTGCTATTAAGTTTTTCCTGTCTCATCTTCTTTTGTGTTACACAAAGTGGGTCAGTAAATGCTAAAAGTATTTTCATTTACGGCCTGATCTGAAAACAGTGAAAGTGTACAGTATGTCCTCCCAAATATTGTGAAATAAACCCTTGTGCGTGTGTTTGGTCACCTGAAAGTGGACTTTCACTTCCAAACGGAGACGATTGTGCCCACAGCATAAACACAGACACCGATCTTCATCCTAAACTGGATTTTGGCCGCTCCAATTGGACACACAGTCATATTGCCGAGTGGCGATGGGATGAAATTACCATGATGATGGAAAAACCAAGAGAAATCTGTAGACAACATGTATGCGTATAAAAGACTGCAATCTTATCTAAAAATGAGGCTAAATTGCATTCATCACATCTTGTTTGTTTGTGCACTTCGATTACAAACTGTTGCGGCAATTTCCTGTATTATTCACACTTCAGTAAATTCACCTCCTGTGTTCTCCAGCGCCTTCCGCTGGGGTCAGAGGTTAAATACCCATTGTTACGTTATACGGTGCATCTAATCAACAGAGCCCGAGCATAATGAAAGGCAGTGAACATATGTGTACCGCTAACAGATAATAAACTGGTATTCTCTCAAAATTATTCACGGATGAAATGAGATTTAGGGGGTTATGAATCATTACAAGGCTTATCTTATCAAAATTAATAACCCTAATGATACTGCGCCAGTTGTTCCCTTGGCACAAGTCCACAGATTCGGTATCATAATGTGCATCGCCACAATCCATCCCTTCTCTGTCTCTTATCTGATGTAAATAAAACAACTCTCGTCAGACAGCAAGATTTCTGATTGGCCACAGAAGAACAATAGTGGATAATTAGCAACTGATAGACAATGTCGGACTGATGGGAGATCATATCAGCACCCACACAAGTGAACATGTTCGTAAAACCAGGATTCCTTCAACGTGGAGTGTAAGTGAGGAAAGATGGGAGAGAAAGAACAATCAAAGCAAAGAGGGATAATCAGGGAAGTATTATAGAATACAATTGATGTATAAACACTCTGTGCGATGGGGTCAAAAAGTTTGGCACTGCATTGAAAATCTGTGATTAAAAAGTAAATTTACTGTAAATTAAACATGTGTGACGTACAAATAAAAATTAGAACACACTAAATAAATGAGTGAATTATTGACATTGACTCTATTATCAAGGTCAGATTTACTGGCTTCCAGTGAAGCGTGCTATATGCTTTTTGGAACATTCTCAAATCATCGGTTTTACTAATCAAATTCACGTAATTTCACGTAGGGTCCAGTGTGTAATTTTTTGGAGGCTCTATTGACAGAAATGCAATATAATAAACATAACTATGTCTTCAGAGGTGTATAAAGGTCACGATGAAGCGAACAAGGGTGCCTCCCAAGTTTTATTAGTCCCTTTTTATTCCCGTATGTACGGTGTGGAGTCTGGCGTGCCGTCCCATTCGCCAAGTTCATTGGCCTTTTCAAAGTAGAATCAGAGATGATAGGTTTTAAAGTCAAACCTAATTCTGTCATCTCGACACAACGTCTCGTTCCCTCCATCAGGGAACCGAGGTTACATACGTAATCGAGACGTTTTTATCACCTTAGAATAATCTATTTCTATCTACATGCACCACAGGTCCCCTTGCATTGAATTCACTCTGTTGTTGTTTCTACAGAAGATCTAAACGCACCAACTGCTCTACAGAGTGCATTTCATAAATACGTTGGTTCCTTCGGCAAAGAAGCGAATATGAAATCTTAGTTCTGTGTCAGCCACCGTAGTGCTTCGAAAGATGCACTAAATTTCACTTGACCTTTATGTCACATTCTTTAGATTGCTGAAACATTTCAATAAATTATAAAAGCATTTCAACTAGTTGTCTCAGACCTTTGGGATTTTATATGTAAACACTAAATAAACGCGTCTCCGAATGCATATACAATATCTCCCACTTTAACTTTGCTTTGATCGTTCAGTCATTAGTGTCATTGTGGCATGCATGACTGAGCGCTGGGTAACTACGGCAACAGTAAATGATTTTATTATGGTAGCCGCTGACATCGATTTGTCACTGACTGCATCACTGATGCCCTGTGCTTGCATTTAGATAACAAACTCTGGCTGCATTCATTCTGTCAATTTTATGCTGCCAGTGGTACACCCATCGCAAGGCAGACTAATACTTTAACCTAATTTGTCAGGGCATTTATCATCTCTTTACCCGCTCACTCGGTCTCGCTCGCACACCGTCGAGCTCTTCTAAAGGCTAAGATTTTTTTCCGGTCATGATGGAAAGGCACTCAAAAACATTGCTATTTTTAAGATCAAATTGATCACAGGGCACAGTGACCAAACCCTTAAACCTTGTTCAAATTAAATCCTCTTCCAAAAGTTGATCTTACTGGGAACTTGACTGCCCTTCAGTCACACTCTTTGGGGAGTCAACTATTAAATTGGAATCATTATTTTATGAGAAAAAAATAAAGTAAGAAGTATTTTCTGAGATATCCCGCTGAGTCTTTGTTGACTTTCAGTAACCTTCCCTGTTATAGTCACAGATCTGCTATTTGGAAAGCAGTTTTGGGGCTAATAAGACTTTCTCTCCAGTCTTAATTAGCTTTATCTACTAGTGTTTATACAATGCAGGCGATTCAGGTCATAGACAAACTAGGACAGGAGTGGTGTCCCTGCTTATTTTTCTGCATTTGTTTCCAATCTTGAGGAGCGGGATGATGGATAAATTCTCATTGTGGCTGTTGATTGGATGCTGAAAGACTAGATGATTGTGAATAATTAATGGGACAGTCTCACTATGAGCCTGTCTGGTGATATCTTTAAACTCCTTAGACTTCAGCCTGATTTGTGTTTCTCCATCTCCTACTTGAACACGGCACAGACAGATGTCCACTAGAATTGCATCTAAATAATAAATGAACAAAGGAAACCAACCCAAAAAGGGTCAACATAATAAAGATTCAACATGCTGTCTATTGTATATCCAGGGTTTTGAACCGGCGGGGCCCTGGAGCTCTAATGATATTGCAGAGACTTTATAAAGAGAAAAAAATGAATTTTAAAGAATTCTTTTAACATAATTACATATTTATATAAAAATCGAGGAAATCAAAAGAGGAAATCAATGAGAGACCAAATCAAAACAATTAGCAGTTTATGTTAATTTACCATAGCTATGTGTTTAGGTAAAATGATCAGTCTATGAAACTACAAATATATTCATCTCATGTTTTAAAGAAAAATTATATTTGCATTTATTTGCAGGAAATATAAACTGGAGAAATTGGTCAAAATAACAGATAAACAACCTATAAGCAATACAACAGTAATATTAGTATTAAGAATTAGAATCTTAAGTAAAAAAATGTTATGTCTTGTCATGCTGTCAGTCTTACACATTGGTGTTGAATGATTGTGTTCAAATTCAACAGACACTGGACTGGATTTATCTTAATGAAGGATTGCGTTTACACATGGCTACCCATGTTAATCCAGAGCACTCCATAGCTCTCAAATCCTCCGACAGTAAATACTTTAAAGAAATGAAACTGGAAAAGCTGAACCAAACAGATATCCACACGTGAAAGAGATGTGGTGGGACCATTTCTCATACCTGGATGTGTTTGAGAATGAAACCTACTGTGAGACTGCCTCCATAATTTGTCACATCAGCTTTAAGTCTGGGGCTGAAAAACGACGCGGACGACCGGCGCCACAAAGAGCAATCAACCAGGCTTTGTCCTGCCGTGTTGTTTCTGATTGTTTGATGAATGAGGATGGCACATGTCGCTGCGTGTAGAATCGCTGTTACTTACAATCCCACGCACTTTGGTTGTTTTTCATTATATCTCCTCCTAGTTCTCTAACAAGTAAAACGGTTTACGATAGAACCAGGGAGTGGATTGAGACGCTCACACACTCACATGCACGTACATATGCACGATGCAGAAAACAAGTTATTCTTGGTGGGAAAGCGCATATGATTACAATGATAGATTAAGTTAGAGAGAGAGAGAGAGAATGTAGAAAGCAGAGGTGACCGGCTCGGCCGTGAAATTAAGTAAATGAGGATTAATTACTGAGATTAGTACGTACTTGTGTGCGGAGGAACTCTGAGCTCACAAATTGCTGTCTTTTGTATGTGCCATAGAGTAAGAAAGGGCGAGACAATGCGAGAGGAAGAGAGAAATGTTCGAAGGTTACAGGTTTAAAATATTGAACAGAATAGCAGAAAGTGAACAATAACTTTTAAAATGTTAAGCACGATGCTACGTCGCATACAAGCCTCGGTTCGTTCTTTATTTTCCCCTGTTTTTTCCCCTGTTTTTCAAGAGTGAATCACATGCTTGATTGAATCAACCGAAGCATCTAAAGCTAATAGTCTCAATGCAATGCCAGTCACAGTCTATCGTCTCCATTCGCAACCTAGCATCTTTTGCTACATGCTCAAGTAAACAGACGTGGTCTCCATATTCCCTTCAATTACAGGACGTTAGCTACAATTGCACATCCCGTCCGACTCTCTTAATTCAGTGGAACAGTCTATGTAGCCTCACGCTAGCAGGAAATTGAGTTAGTACTGAAGTATTGACTTGTATTTACTCTAAAGCATCACTCCACAGAACCCCACAGACAGACTGCTTTTAGCTTCCTAATTCTGCATTATAGAGAAGCGGAGATTGATGGAGAGAGATGTGTGCTAACATTTGTAGGGATGAAACAGATAAGTAACCATAAAGAGAAAGAAGACAGATGAATAAAAAAGCAGGTAGACCTATATAAATTATTGATGATGACATGCAAAAATCTAGCGCGCATTGACAGATCTGTGCTCACTCAAACATCACTCTATTAACAATGCAATGCACATTAAAGCAGATTGAAAATCTGTGCGATGCCATCTGCATGGATATGTTCACACAGCTGGGACTGAGAAAGTGATGTAGGTCTACACCCAGGGCTGCATGTGCTTTTGTCCTTTTGTCCTTTAACATGCAATCTCTCTCAAAGACCTACATGTCAGATCCTATGACAAACTGTGGTGTCTTTTTAAGGATATTGTATATATTCTCTGATCTCTTTGAGTGTGCGCCATCTTAACTCATTTGCCACAGGCTGTTTACATACTTTAAAACACATCTCTCTTTCTTGTCATGTGTATGTTTATGTCAGCCATTTTAAGCGTGTGCCAGGAACGACTAAACCAGGGCTAAGCAATTCAAACTGAGGCGCAGAGGCATTCTATGAAATATTCTGAAGAAGATTGCGTGCTCAAATTTAATTGCCATTATAGTTTAATAAATTCACCCAAAAATGGAAATTCTGTCATGAATTATTTACTCTCTAGTTGTTCCCAACCTGTGTAAATGTCTTTGTTTGGTTGAACACAGAGAAAGATATTTGGAAGAATGATTGTAACCGAACAGTTCTTGGACCCCATTTACTACCATAGTTGGAACAATTTCAATGGTAGTCAAAAGTGCCCCAGAACTGTCCTACATTCTTCAAAATCTCTTTGTTTGTGTTCAACAGAATAATAAATAAAGTAATTTTCAGATTTGGAACAACTCGTAGGTGAGTAAATGATGACAGAACTTGTATTTTTGGGTGAACTATACATTTAACCACCAAATTTGTTATTTTTGTTGCATATTCTTTGTTTTTATGGTAATAAATGATAAGTATACTGCTTGTTAGAAGTACGAAAAGGAGAAAATAAGTACAAGTCACATCCATCTCAGATATTTCGGGAAAATAGTATTACAACACGTCTGTGTAGTATTGCATTATATTCTGCACATTTTATTAGTTGAAGCACAAACGGAATGTTCATACGCTGGTCAAGGTAATTTATTTTAAAACATGCCTTAGGGAAAGTTACAGTGTGTGTTTGAGAGTGTGAAAGTGATAGAGACTGAAATGATATCTCTTTGAGCTAAAGAGAGACTGACCCAAATTTCTTTTGACATGTGTTCACAGCTGCCACTTAAACATTTCCCTTTAACAACACAAACTACTCTCCCACCCTCCCTATCACTCTCTCCCTCTCTCTCTCTCTCTCTCTCTCTCTCCCTCTAAGCCTTTTTTACTGTCAACACATTTTCAATAGCACCTCTAAAAAATAGCGGCAGTGGAAGGCTTAATAAGAAACGTTTTGTTCACATAGAATAATAGAACATTTGCATGTGAAACATCTGGACCCTTTTCATACATGTTCCAGCAAATAAAGAGGGGGAGATGCAGACCCGGCCTCTGAGCCAAGCATACAGTGATTATTGAACGAGTCTCTCTATAAACACTCTCCTACCCTTAATGGGGACTTTTTAGTGGCTTCCTTGCTGCGATCAATTTGGTCCCAGTAACAGTCAGACCGAATTTGCCAGCGGACGCTAGGCTGTTGGCCTGGTGTGATTGGAAGGTCTTTCACGGGAGATTTTGGAAGATGAGGGCAGTTTTTGAACAATTAGATGAGCAAATGAAAAGTGGCGGAAACTGTGTGTTTGCCCGAGGGGCTCTTCTAGCCGTCACTGCCCCAGCTTCCCTCTGTTCTTTGTTTCTTCCAGAGAATTCCATTCCTCCGTTTATTGTGGTTGGGTTTTGGGCTTGGCACGAGTTTTCTCTATGCAGCTACCATCACTATCTGTCAACATTTTCTTCAGTTCTTCTGCTTGTGCGGGTAAACTTTTCTTATAGCCTAACTGTGATGTGTATGTGTGGGTGTGTGTTCTTGAGGGAGAAATGGTTTCTTTTTGAAAGCCAGGCAACATTTATTTTATATTCGGCCTCTGTGATGCAGAAATACCATCCGTGTGTGTGTGTTTATAAATACACACATAAATCTCTATATATTGTATTGAAAAAGAGCCACTGTAAACTACTGAAAAGCGAAGTTTTTGAATGGAAACTATGCGATAATGCTTTACCTGAATTGATTCCTCCTGGGCGAGTGTTTTCAGAGTTAGACCGTTCCCACCTGTGTTTTCCATCTTCCCAGCGACAACACGTGGCTTTGTGTTTGTCTGTTTGTGAACAATATTAGAAAGTAAATCATTTACAATGTTCTGTTGACATTTCAGGTTGACCTTTATGTTAAAAAAAAGTGGGCTTGAAAAGCGAGGTACCCCATTAATGGGTGATTCTGTGTGCTCTGCCAATTTTAAAGTCCATTAAGTTTGTTAGCCTCCCAGAACATCAAATATAAAGCATTGTTCTACCCAGACAACCCAAAGGCTAATTGCAATTTCAAAGAGGATTTGAGGCCAATAAAGTTACATTTGGGATGCCGTTTGACTGCGAGCAAGCCTTTTGTTTCTAAATAAATAAGGTGAGGGAAAAGGTCCAGTGTAGCTGTGTTTCTCAATGCACCGCACAAAGGTTTTTGGTGCGCCAAATGTAAAATAATGAGTGCACTTCACTGCCTTGATATATCAGCTGAATCTCAAACAAGCACTTGAAAAGCCATTTGCAATGATAAAATATCAATGTGTTAGCATTTAGTGTGTGATGTTGAAGAATCGGTAAATGAATCCGCATATTGACATAGCAAAATAAGAACCAATGCTGTTTTATTGACATGTTTATTATTGATAGTTTACAAAACAATTTAAATAAAAATAAAGAATTCCCAAAGCGAGTGTCATGTTGGGCTGACACTTGCCGGTTGTGCACGCAACAGCTAAAAGAAACGTGATGAAATAAGCTGTGTTAAGCCATTTTAAAGAACGCCTCCAGCAGCACAGAGACAGAGTAATTGAATGATAGTGAGCACGTTTGCATGGAAAGTGTCCATGGTGCTGAAATTGGAGCATTTGGGCAAGCAAGCCCTTCAGCCTGAAGCAAGTACCTCACAGCTCTTACAGGTAAAAACTGGAAGAGAATCTGGTACGATTGACATATGATTGAAGATTTTCACTACAGTGGTAAGTACAGTGGCGATGCATAAGGAATTACAATCCTCAAAGAAAGAAAATAAAAACTAAAGTGTAAAGGAAGTGATAACTATGAGTACCTATTTGAGCTTATGCAAAACAACAGCTTTATTGAAGTAAACAGAAAAAAACAGTTTAGCCTACAAAAAACATATCATTTTATAACTATAAAATTAGAACACAGAGCAAACCTAATGCATGATATTACACCATATGATTGTATTCCAAGTCCACACACGATTTCAACTCCCCTCACGAATGCGTCAAATGACAACAACATTTACAACAATATGGTTGATTTGATGAATTGCTTCATATGTATTTATTTACAGCGATAAGGTGATGCATTGAAAGCTACCAAAAATACTTACAGGTAAACACATCTTGAAATAATGTCTCACCTGAATTTATATTACAAGTCATGTAATATCATAAACATGTCATTCTGATGACTAAAGAGGTAAATATGTCAATCTTGGCCTCATCTGCCTATTGTATACTATAGTTTAAATGAGTTAACCTTATTAGGTTCATATATGAACCTAAAGAAACCTTGACACAATGAGCTTGTAGAAATGCTGAGGAAACTGAACAGACAGGCAGGAAACAAACTCCGAATCAAATCTCAATAGCAGGAGATCGTCTGTGCAGAGCATTTCAGTTCTCCCTCGAAGGTTCAGTATAAACAAGCCAGGGAAGAACAGGGTGGCTGTTGCTTCCTCTTTTCGCAGATGAATGAATTGATGTGGATGAAGATATTAGGATCTTCCTGTGGAACACAGATAATTCAGCAGCACTGAGCAATGTGCAGAGTGTGTGTGTATAGATGTCTTTATGCAGAGACTGCACGGTAGTGTTTCCTTGTCTCTATTTAGAGAGACCTACGTTATCTTATAATAATAAAGACATTATATTGATATAATTATTCCCTCAAATGCATGTAGTGATGTCACTTAATGACAAAGCATCACTAAAACGACCTTATTTTTCTCTGTTCTCTCCCTTTTTATTGATGAAAAAGCACTTGTAATTAGGGTTTGATTTCTTATGTATCCCGTCTCAGAAGAATGAATCGGAATTTCTGAAAACAATAAAGTCAAGTTGATCAATCACTTGCATTTATAATGGATTTGCCTTGCTGAACGGGATGGACTGGGACTAAGCGATGACAGAGAGAGTAGAGAGACAATAAGAGAGAGGAAAAGAGAAACTCAATAAGATGAAACTAAATCAATGGCTAGATGCTGATGTTGCATTTTGAGGCCAGAGGGACGATCGTGCACACACTCATAGATCGGCCCTCTTTAAAAAAGGGAGCTTTGAGAGTGAGAAGTGATATATATATATTCATATTCAATATGAAAACAAAAAGAGGAAGACCAACTCAAAACTAAAATCAATAATTCATTTCAAAGAAAATGTGCGTGAGAAAGCATGAGTGGAAACTGCAAGCAAATGTCATGCTTTAAAGGAATGACAATGTTGACAGCCGATTAAATGAGTAAATATTTCATGTGTTTTTAGGCTTCAGGGCTGTGTATGAACTATTTTCAAGCGTTTTGTTTCTTTGTATGAGGATGCCTGTATAGTCCATCCATAGCCCAACATTGGGCACATACTGTAGTAGAGGATAGCCAAAATATTTTTCATCTGTATGCAAACAGGTGGTTGACAAATATACTGTGGTTTGACACGGCACAAATGTAGAAAACAAACTGTTAACAATACAAATTTTATATGATGAATGTTTATATTTATAATATAAAATATCATGAGAGAGATTTAACTTCATTGTAAGTTATTTTATTGTTTTTGCTGTCACACCATGACTCATGTAAGGTATATTTGTCAGTTGTCACTATAAAAGTCGTTCCTTCACAATCTAAACATGTGTTTGACGTTGGAGTTCCATTGTATTTTCAATAACATCAGTCTCTATTCATAAAATATCATTTTTCATTTAGTCATATATAATCATTTACTGTACAAATGTTACAATTATACAGAAATTGGTCGTATAAATATATCTGCTCGTGTAACTGTCTCTAACTTATAATGGGCAAAACTGACATGCTAAAATGCCAAAATGTGAGGCAAAAAGTTCCAAATGTACAAACCTTAGCTGTTAACTTGTTTGCTTGCTACCAGAAAGGCCGAGAACAGTGCAGCACTAACATGTGTTGTTGAGTACATGCAGGAATATATTGTATATACATATAAATATATTTTATAAACAGCTCTGGGTGGAAGCGTATGAAGAAAGGGAAAATGGCAAGCGGGTTCAGTGAAATGAGAGATTGAAAAAAATATGTGCAATCCAATCCAAGCTTATCACTCAACAGTAAACATCCAGGACGGGATTTGTCGTGTTCGTATCTTGAGGTTTCTGACAGCTGTGTTGGCTGTCGTGAGATGATTGTGATTGTGTTTTATAATTCATTGCTGTTCCTGAACACGGACATTTCTAATGTCATTCTGTTTACTTAAAGGTGAAGTGTATTTTTGTGCAGTGCTAGCCCCTCTAACTATTTTCACAGTTTGTTTGGCGCTGCTAGTGGCATCAAATTTACTCCTTTGTGAGAAGATATTGTAAAGATTGAACAGCGTGTTGGAGGCAGTCACAGCCAGTATGAGGGAAACCGGTGAGATTGTAGTTTAAGGAAATTTACAGAGGATTTCGGACTGCTGGAGAAATAAAAATGTGTGGTAGAAGTGTCAGAAGCTAACTTTAACACCATATTCAGCAGTAATGATTGCGCCCACAAACAAACACATTTTCTTTTTCTGTTAAAAAACAGTCATGTAGGAAGGGCATTGAGGCTGGTTAGAACCTTATCAATATTTGAAGCAAGGGATGGGCCTCACTCGATACTCGATAAAGAGAGGGAAAGAAATAAAACAGGGGCTAATTGAAAGCGACAGGCCAACACCGATCACTGAAAGGTCTGTTTTGGCATTTCTTGTCTGCTGCTCTTCACAGCTACATGTAAAGCTTAGTTCTGTACTTTTTTTAAATGGAGAAAGAACACAAGGTCAGACGGCACTTAAGCGGATACGTTCCTCTCTTCTCTGTACCTTCAAAACTGCTGAAATATGCCCTTAAGAGCTCAGTCTCCTCTCCCATTTAGACTCGCTTATTTCTCTAGATTACGGGAAATGACATAATGGGTGATCCATAAAGAAAAGTCAGGAAGGTGTGGGCTCAATTCCCATTTGGGCCACCTCTTTTAACCCCTCCTTTGTGCCCTTGACAGGGGTGCCTGTCCTCTGACTTCCCAAAGGCTGCGCTTTCCTCCGTCTACCCCAGTCAGTCAGATAAGAGTTAATGGTACCTAAAGAAAATAATCCTATAGTGTCGTATCAAAGTTGAAAGAGTGATGGGCCAGAGGAAGAGGAGAGCACAGCATGAGGGGAAGTAAAACAGTGATATAATATTGATGAGAAGGGCATTGAAAAGCGAGATTGGAATGCAGGAGATGGCAGAAGGAGCAGAGATGACTGAAGAAGAAAGAGAGAGAGAGAGAGCGAGAGAGAGAGAAAGAGAGAGAAAGAGAGAAAGAAAGGAGAGAGAATAAAGACGAGGAGGGTTTTACTGTGGTGCAGGGTGCTGTGTAGTATTTTACAAAGCTTTTTGAAGTTGAGCGGTGGGATTATGGGAATGCTTCCTCAGCACCAGCAGGACGGCTCGCTCATTCTTTACAGAGGAGAGCCAAAATCCTATGTGCACACATATACAATTTCCAACTCTAGCCAGGCTACTTGAATCTGTAGTGCATAGGTCTAAAATCCTTTATAGACACGTTGTACACACACACACACACACACACATGCACGCAAACACACACCTTTTGTCTCAATGTCGCTGCTCTGTCAGACGGACATATACCCACACAAGCAGACACAGGTGTGAAAACATCGCTTCACCACCGTCTTGCAATTCAATCAGCCTTCATTGGCGGAGGTCTCTGCATCCTTTGTTGCCAAGTAGGAAGAAAGCAATGGATCTTTCTCATCATCGCTTTCTCTCATTTTGTGTGTCTGTCCATCTACCACTCTTCCCCTCCGGCCAGATTGCATCGTCATGCTGGCTGTACCTTCACAAAGTTACCACACCCCTCCACCGTTCTCTTTTTCTCTCCTTCAAACCTTTGCCCACTCGCATAAATGCACAATCTTGCCAGACTGGTTGGGTAAGATGCGTGCAGGCAATTTGCCCGAATCGTGTGGCATCAATCAGTGAGACAAGTTGGAGAAAGAGAGAGACAAAAGTAGTGAGTATTGAGGGATTGGACCCATTCATACTGAAGCAGGACGTTCTGCCCACAGGCTCAACACAAAATAATGCATGATGGGAGGAAGTGGCCATCCGTGTCGGGGCATAACAGCGCTTGGGGAGAGGATGCCATAACTCACACACACCCTGCAGATGATTTTCTCAGAGTGTGTGTGCAGCAGAACATGGATGGAATGATGGACGGGTGGAGTAGAGACTGAAAAATAGTGACGGGGAGGGAAACAAAACATTTTAGACTCTATAGTGTTGGAACGGCTTGTTTTTCCGAAATCACATGCATGCAGTTTTATTTGTCATGCTTTAGAAGCAAGTATGTAACCTGCGTATTGTTTCAGCTACAATAAAATGGTGTATATAGACTGTTCTATGCCTGGTAGATCTAATATTAAAAGCACTATTAGATAAGGTTTAAAAGTGTTGACAGCTAAGATGTTGTGTTTATCTTTCTTGTATAATAAAACTATTAATGCATTTATGCAAAAAAGCAGCTGACAGGTGTGACCCATTTGTCTCGGATTAAAGTTTACGTCAGTTGCTCAAATGTCCACCAGAGGGTGATGACAGCACACTTATTCCTCTGTAAATATGTCAAGGCAGCAACTGCAGCATTTTTTGTTGCAAAGAAAAGAAACAGCTTATTAAATTAGTGTGATATACATACGGTAGAGAAATAAAACGTCCCATGGCCAATACATTACCTAAATTATAAATTAATTAGAGTACCTTTTTCCAATTATTTAAATTCGGTGAGGATGTTTGTATTCTGTGTATGACATAAAAGACGTGATTGGATAACAGCCAGCTCATTATGCACGGTGGACAGGGGACATGACAGGAAACTGAATAGAGAGCTCAAGCTATGATAAACACCACTAGCACCACACACACGCGAGCGTACACAAGCAGGTCTACAAGCGGTGGAAGAGTGACATGCTGAGAGGTTCAATAGTGAGACAATGAGATTATGACTGTTCTAGAGAGAGGAAGCAGTCAGAATACAGTAACAGGCAGGACATGATGCGCAGTGACCATGTGCGTTCCTCTGTTCTCTAAGAGACCAATAGTAATGATGTATTCTTAACAGTTCTTTGTCAAATTCAATTGTAAATCTAACTAAGATGATTATTGTTGAATTGTTCTATGTTAAGAACATTTGTTCTCTGAAAGTCAAGTTCATTTCTGCTCTGTCTGAGTGGCCCGACACATTGAGTTTGGGGAAATAAATTGCATGAAAATCACATTACATGCCAGGATAATGATGAATTCACCTCAACATACAAACTGCTCTAAAGAGCCCGGTATGTAATTATGCTATATCCTACTGTTTCGAAAGGGGCAGGTGTAGTGAGCCGTTCGTTGCAATTCGCAACCTCACCACTAGATGCCGCCGAAATCTCCACATCGCTCCTTTAATGTACTTCATGAAGAACTAGTTTATTCTAGTACTTATTTCTTGGTTATTCTACGACCTCGGCTGACCTCAAATTTCTGTTGTAAAATTCCTCAAACTGGTGTAAAATGTACTTTTTTATTAATAAATGCTATGATTATTATGAATGAATTTAACATTTGTGTCTTTTTTACACAGATGCATTTTATTAATTTAATTGTCCAGTGCCACTCTTTCAATTCGCCGTGTTATTTGTATTGTCTTGACCGTGATAATATCACAGCAACGTTGTGCCTTAAGTGGCTCATTGCTTAATTTAAAGACAGATCCCAACAGAAAACAGACTGGTCGTAAAGGGAGGCACAGTATTGCTTATGCCCTCTTAATACCCTCAACATCCCCCACACAATAACACCACAAGCACCACTGATGCAAGGCAACTACCTCCATAGATTCATGTTGTTTACTCTGAATTTTTCTACATTGAAGTTGTGTGTTGCAGCAAAAAGCATTGGCCAACGTTTTTCTTTGTCTTCGACTGTCTTGTTTTGGTGCTCATGTGCCCATCTTCCTCGTGTAAATTGACAGGTGTGAAACCTGGAGTGATCCTCTGCAGCTGTTGCACATCCACTTCAAAACTCGACGTTCTTGCACACGCTCCGAGTTGTTCTTTCTTTGGCACATCATGGTTGTAATGGGAGAATTGAGTCGCTTCACTCGAAAACAATGTTTTACTCGAAGAGCTGCCGCCCTGTTTCTTTATCTCTCTGAAGGCTGTGGTGTTAAAATTCAAGGGTTTTATTCTTCATTCTAACACTTTTAATATACACAGTCTAATATATCTGCGTATTTATTTTAGTTTTCTGTTTGGTAGCTTACATTTTTAAGCAAATCCATATCAGTTTTATATGTTATATATCTAGTAACAGGTGTAAATAGCCATGTGGACAGGACAGTGTACTTACAGTATCAATCTGTGAGAATGATGATTTCACCATATCATAGATAATTGTATATTTTAAGAGGATGAGAAGTGGGGATGAGCATCTTTTTGAATCTAGTTGTTCTGATTTCATTTTGAAAGAACACTGGCTCAGTCATGCAATTTTGCAGAAAAGATTTGCTGGAACTTTTCCATTGTGCAACTCTCTCAAACTTTAAAAGTGACTAGCTGTGTAGTTTTCAGAATTTCACGTCGTTCAAAGCCCCGAATTTGGCATGGCTTTTTCACTTCACTGTCACATTCACACGCACGCACCCACACACACACACACACACACACACACACACACACGCACACACACACACACACAAATGTAATCAAATATTTATAAATGTATTATTTCATCATCCGTAATGGTTGAGACATTACAGTTGTAGACAGTGGGTCAAGCCATATAATGAGGGTATTATTTCTTCAAGAATGGCTTGGGGATCAATAACAGTCTCATTCCAACATATTTTAAAGATAGCAGGC
Organism: Barbatula barbatula; assembly: GCF_947034865.1. NCBI lineage: Eukaryota > Metazoa > Chordata > Actinopteri > Cypriniformes > Nemacheilidae > Barbatula > Barbatula barbatula. The sequence goes on along the minus strand of NC_136766.1, from coordinate 9,899,151 downwards.
TATTTATTTTCCTGTTTAAATATTGTCCACTTGACTGCTCTCCTCTAAGTTGTTTTTACATCGGTTTAATTTGGCTTTGCTAAAACAGTTGCATTGCTTTAGGCTATATGGATCTGCAATTAACTAATGTTTGTGAAGTACTGTGGAAGCATTTATCAGACAGAATTGTGTGATCTGCAAAATTATGGGGTGTTTTTTTTATAAATATAGGATAATGAGGGTTTTATCACCCAAGGTGTTAAGTGATCGTATTTGTTTCTTAAAGGTGCACTTGGTCATTATTGTCTCATTAAAAGTTTTGCACATAAAGAAATGAATAGTACTTTTAGAAAAAACTTAAAACTTACACCAGACCCCAGTAAGTACTTAATAAGTAGGCAACTTTAACTCTTAATTCCTGTTAAGGTTTACTTATATTGAAGGTCAACGTAAGAACAGTGAAGTTGGGTCTGAGATGTCAAACGTGTACTGTACTTGCTATTGAGCAAAGGAATCTCTGCATAATGATTTGATCTAAAGTGACTTTCTTTGTTGTTTGTGTCAGCAGACAGATGTTGAAGTGAGTCGAGGATGCACGCACGCACACACACACACAAAAAAGGGGAAGTAATGTTGTCATCCAGCTCTGCCCTCCCCAAACTAAGCCAACTTAGCTGAAGGACAAGCACACCCGCCAAGTCCTGCATCCTTTACGGCACACGCCTTTGCATGAAATTCACAAAGAGGCGGCAAGTAGTTTGGTGTGGCTGAAGGGCGTAGAAAGGCAGACCCACTTATACACACTGAAGTCCACAGGGGTAAACCACATTTGATGAATGAATTGGCAATACACTCTTGTTTGTTCCCCCCTGGCGTTGCTCGTCAGAATGTCATGACTCGGTACAGGCAGAAACAGAAAGGTGTTCAGTGTGACTTTGTAATACTGCCACTGTCTCGTAGGTCGTTGCCGAGCAGCGGGAGGGCTTCCCCTCCGAGAAGGGACACACGTACCTGATTTTTTCCTTTGCTAAGGGTGAAACCCGATGGACCTGTAATATCTTATTGTTCTCACAGCTGGAGGAAAGTAAAGAAGTTAAAACAGAGGTCTTGTGTCAACAAAAGAGAGACAGACTCAGAGATGCTGACCAAACAGTGACTAATCTCTTAAAGTTTTGAGCCTTTATTAAAATGTAAGTACACTAAAAGAAAAAAAGTGTGCTGATAGTAAAGGTATACGAAGAGTTCACCAATATATATTTTGACCCAGACACTTAAATCAGCCCTTTGTGTTTTTCAGAGCACATCATGCCTGAAAATATGCTTGGTTATCAGGCTGTTCTTTAATCTTTACGGTGTTATTAGATTCATTATTATTGCCATTATCAACAGATAATATACATAATTATACCTTTTAAGGATGTTTTTGGAAGTTGAGTTTGCCGGATGCTTTCTGCAGCAAGCTTTTTTGAATTAGGCAGAATTCTTAATAGACCTAATGTACAATGAAAGGTGCCGTGTTTGTGCACAAAATAATGATAAAGCATTTGACGCATTTAGTCCCTCCATTATCTGAACTGGATGGTGAATAAAAAAAACATAATAAAATAGAAGATTAAAACATGAACACACACAGACACACACAGGCTCCACAATGTGGACCGCACCATATCTCTCAGACTACTTTGCAATCTGACCAGGATTCCAGTTTGACTGGTCACGTTGACCCTGGATTACCTGTCCAGAGACAGCCTTTAATTCTTCGTTTCTGAGAGCAGAAAGCCACATGACAGGATGGTGTGAGTCATCCAGCTATTTAGTTTGAGGTCTTACATTTTATTTGCTGTTACCAGAAAAATCCAATGCTCATTTTGGTGAAAAGAGATCAAAAATAATGCTTTAATTATACCAATTATTAGAAAAAGTGGTATTAGAAGTCCTTACATTCAATAAATCTGAATCTTTCACTTGCTAATAGATTTTTTTAAATGAACGGGACTGCAGTGAATGCCAAATTTAGAGCTTTTAAAGAAAAGCGTTTTTGAAGCCAGATTTGCTTTAAGCAACAATCATGTAAGTCTAATGCTAATATACTGTATTTCATTATGTTACAGTATATGATTTACAAGTTCCCATGTTTTTTTAAGAGAACAAAAAACATTTTTGAATTGTGTGCTGACTTTGGATTATGGTTTGTCACTGTTATTGAATTGGTTGCCAATCACTCTTGTCCATTTCCTAGGGTTCACGTGGACTTCTCGTGACTACTGAGCAGCGTTTATTAAAATGAAGGAGAATGCTAACAGTAAACGCTCTCCGGGTATTATTCTTGCGTTTAAGTTTCATTGGACGGTGTTATACACTTTTTTCTAGATGCGAATTAATATTTCAGCTGTGTTTTTATCTTTTTAGCTCCCAAGTATTTAAAAAGAGATTTGAAAAACTTAGATTTTTTGCTCCCTCTGGTTCACTTTTCTTCTCTTTACTCTGATCTTCTCCAAGGCCACCTGAAGCTTCTAACTAACATTCTGTTCTTCAGGGGTTGTTGGATCCTTCACATTTCCTCCCCATTCTCAACCGCTCTGAGCATACAGACTCTACAAAGAAATAACAAGGCAAACATGGCAGATCTGAGAAAGGTGTGTTGGAATGTGATCGTGTCCTATTGAAGTGGTTGTTTTGTTATTTCTGCCAGCTGTCAACTGTCCAATGCCGAGCATGTTCGACATGCATTTCCTCCTGCTTAGCTTCCCACGAGACTGCAGATCCACTCCAGCAAAGCGACAACAATACATCAAAGTCAGCCAAACTTTGTACGTCCATCAAATGCTCGCGTTTCCACCTGTGATTTGGAATGATGAGTTGTTCGTCAAACACAAGGTCCCGACTGAACACCTTAAAGTTCCTTAAACTGCTCTGCGCAGATGTCCATAGTTTCAATGCTGTTTTGTATAACAACAAGAAACTTCTTAAAGGATGCCATTGGCATAGGATGTTTGGAGGGAGTTGCATTTTTATCCCCTCTTCCTCCAGCTTCAACATGCGCTGTATACCATTTCCTCTATGCCTGTTCGGCAGATTGAAACTGTGTCGAGAAGTGAAAACGGCCTTCATAGGAAACTTTGACAGTTTTCTAGAAAAGTTTACTCTTGACATAATTGAACTGCATTGTAGTGTGAGGTTTGCTGAGAGGTGTGGGAGAGAAAAGGGAAAAGAATTGAATGAAGTGACACATTTTGGAAATATTTAGTCAGTATAAGGTGAATTGACAATGGTCAGTATGGTTATATCTATTTCATATTTTATTTCAGCTGTTAGAATTGGCACACCTCATTATGCATACAAAAATCTCCCTGATTAAAATGTGCCTAATTATTACAATGTTGAATTATTCCCTTGCAAGCATAATCAACATAGGCACATCAGACTATTACGCATATCAGCAATTACCTTAATAAAGGAAGTTAATCGAATAGCATTAATTTCATGCGTTACTGTTGGTGCTTTCCTCAACTGAACGATTCACAATTGACACGTACTTGCATTTAATGACAACGTTTGTAGATGCAGGAAACATGAACCCTTCCCACTTTTATCCTCTCAGAATTAGTTACTGGGCTCTTGTTGATGTGTTGCATGTTAATTGGTATTGAGGGCGAGATTTGGCTTCTGCTGACAGAGCGGTGGGTCCAAATGCTAATCGTGTTATTTTTTGCTGGAAGGCGGCGAGATCTACAGCCTGGTAAAGTTTGCATCAGCAGCAGAACTCTCTCAGGAGGGCCAGGGCAGCACTGAAGGGCCTGACCAACGCATGCAGGAGGGGGTTGGAGGTCGAAGAGAGATTGGACATCTTGTCCCACCCCTGGTGAGAGGGCGGTGATTGAGTAGATGTCTGACAGGAGGATGCGTCAGAGTAATGTAGAGTGGAGATGTGAACTCCACTCCACTAGCACACAAACACACACGTTTGCAGTTTGCTGTTGAATAGGCTCAGGAGCCCTCAATGATTATGTGCTATAAAGATTTTATATTTTTTAATTAGGGGAGAGTGATTACAACAACATCTTGACTGAAAGGAAAAATGTTTTCAATTACCTCTTAAAGAAGCAGTTCACCCCAAAATAAAAACGATATCAGTGTTTACTTACATCAAGTCATCCAGCGTTTGTAGCATAGTGAGGGTGAGTAGATTACTTAGATATGTTTGTTTGAACCATCCATTCGAAGCAGTAATTCACCCAAAATAGAGATTCTCTTTATATTTCACCAATTAAAACCTTTAAAGACATTTTTCAGTGGTTTTGTGTTCATACATTGGAATGGGGCCCAAAGTTATTTGGTTCCCAACGCTCTTCAAAATATCTTCTTTTGTGTTCTGTAGAAGAAAAAAAGCCATGCAAGTTCAGAAAGACGTGAGGGTGAGTAAACAATGCAAGAATGTTCATTTTTAGATTAACTTTTCCTTTAACCCTTGTGCTGTGTTCAAAACCCTATAACACCTGTGGTGTTCCCAAACTTTTTCAAACGGATAAATCGTAGGCCTAGTTAAGAGTTTTGGGACCTCAGTCAAATATGTTCGATTAATCAAGTAAAAAAAGAAACACAAAATCAGTTTTAACCGAAGAAAAGAAGTTGACAAAAATATTGAATCCAATATTTGGTGAGAAAATAGCATTATGTGTGATTTATAAGCCATCTTTCGTAGGTGGGTCATTTTGACCCGGGAACACCACAAGTGTTACACAAACTAGGTGGGGGAAAAAGACAAAAAAGTAAAAAAAAAAAGCATACTTTGTGAGAGGTTGTTATAGACTTTGTGAACAAAGTCACCAAAGTTGAATCCCTTTAAAATGATTAAAATGTTTAAAATGATTGATGACAGGTGGTGGGATGCACTGTTTCGGCCATGCCCGTGACCACGAGCATCTTCTCCGACGAGCTGACAATACATTGTCCTACCCGAGGTACTGTCTTTCTCCGTTCCCAATACGTTAAAATGTCTTGTACTTTCATAGACCAGTGCTCCATGCAGAAAGCGGACTAGGTAATTTGAAAATGGGAGGGGCTACTCTTCATGATGTTAACACATCAAATAAGGCTGTGCGTTCCAAGGCAGTTCAGTGAGCCTTTAAATATCTATTTATTGATTTTAACATTTGTATTAAAGAGCATCTTTAATTAAATAACTACAACAGCAGCAGCGATAGCAATGCATATACATGCTTTTCTCTAACATAACCTACATATCTGAAGTGTGAGTCAGTATTTATGTAATAAACTTGAACATGAATCCAAATGTTGATTGTGAACAGAACGTCCAGCAACGTCAGCAATCATAATAACAGTATAATATATTTAGCTTCTATTTATGTTTTTTAGCAAGTGTCAATGCTTGAACACACCCAGGTTGTTATGTGCCGATGTACTGTGATTACAGCACCGCAGGGTCACCTGACCTTTACCGTGAGTGCCATAATTATGACGAAATCCCACTACTACACTTTCTGTCATGTTTTCTGTCACTGTTAATGGCTCCTCAATTGCTTTGAAACTGTGTTTTTTACCCCCTTCTTTTTTAAACTGTTAATTTTACCTTCTACCTTTTATCATTCTTTGACACTTTCCTCTCTTAGTCATTGCCTTTGTTCAGCCTTTTTGATAAACGAAGATCAGAAAGTTTTTGAATCTATGGAAAGTTTGCCAAATTACTCAAGAGAGGACGTTTTCACTTTATAAAATTGCTTTGTATGCTCTGCAACGGTCGTTTGGATTGGTTTTTTCGGAGTGCTGTTGCTGTGGTCTGTATTTCTGTTTAGTGTATGTGGTTTTGAGAACCATAGGGGTTGGCCAAGGCTCTGTATACTGAATAAACTCTGTCAAATCGATTGGAGATGTCAGTCAAGTCAAGTTTCATAGGGGTATCGATAGGTTATTGATCTGTGTGGGTGAATTTTAGGGGTTGGCCAAGGCTCTGTATACATTCCACTAGCTGAAACTTCAAATTGCATTGTTGCATTAGGATAAGATGTTTTGCAATGTAATTATTTATTATTGCAATGCTGTTTTAAAGACGTACTTTAACTCCAGGGATTTTTAACTAAATTATGCGTTTTTGGAATGATTTCATAGAGTAATGTGGCCTTATCAGCTTCTGTCATGCTATTTTTAACTTAGCAGTGCAAAGTGTAATTGTTGTGGAGTCCACGGGTGTCATTATTTTTGCTTGCTTACGCCCTGTCGATGGCGTTCTCCAGCACTGACACACATCTGAAAGGTCAGCCTGGTCACTCCTGATTGGCCCTTCACTTTGATGCACTGTAAAAATAGGTTCTAGCAGATCAGTTTTTAACCAGCAACAGTTTTCATGCTTTGTTTCAGAGGAGTTATTAAATTCATTACCTTAAACAAAAGGCTTGTGTCAACCTAAAATGTCAAGCTGCCTGGAAATAGAATCAACAGTCCTATCATTATAACAATGCCTAAATTACATTTAGAAATTTGTACATTTTATACTTCTTTAAACTAATTAAATTTTGCATTAATCCAATGCAGCTGCACGTGTTTTGATTTAAAGGTCCAATGTGTTATTTTTTGGAGGATCTATTGACAGAAATGTAATGTTATACTTAACAATGTCTTCAGAGGTGTATTTCTATCTGCGGGTCCCCTTGCATGGAATTGACCATGTTGTTTCTACAGTAGCCCTAAACGGACAAACTGCTCCACAGAGCACGTTTCATAAATACGTTATCTGCTTTGGCAAAGAACAAAAACGTGACGACATCTTAGTCCTGTGTCAGCCAACGTTTTGCTTCAAAAGGGAGGTGTGAAGTGAGCCGTGGGTTGCAATTCGCAACCTTGCTTCTAGATGCTGCTAAATTTCATACACTGGACCTTTAAAACTCAAAGTATATTGAACAAGAAAGTCAAGTTACAAAAATACAAAAATACATATTTCGTTAATATTTAACGTTGTGTAACTGCAACAGTATTTGATATTTTAGAGAGAAGCCGTCATTCATTGTGTCAATAGCACATTGGCAAGTCAGAAAGTCTGATCGACCACTCATCCTTTGAATATAAGAAATGAGAACTGAACTGTACAGTAAGTTTGAGGGTGGTATGTGTAACGGCCACAGGTGCATATTTTCCTTTAATTTCACTTCTCATCTTTTATTTGAGTACTGCTGCACAATTATTTGAAAATGGTAGTGTTTAAGAGAAGCACTGGAAGATTAAAAAATAACTTAGATTAAAAAATAACCTAGTATATGTGTCTAGCTCGAGTTTTCACTTTTATACACTAATTCGTGCCATGATTTAGAGTCTGTGGTAAAGTGCCAGTGGCCTTGTTCATTGTATTAGGCCTGTACTGACAAAGACCCATACAGTATGTATATATGACCCACACACCTCCTAGGCTCATGGGGAAAAAGGCAAAACAGTGCACTTTGATCACAGCTGCAATGCATTTCTCTGCTTTTTATCTGTCCAGTGCAATTGATTTTATGGCATCCATACCCTTCAATGGCGTTGAACTTTGAAAGAAACCTTGGAGTGATACTGAAGCTTCTGTTAGGAGAAATCCGAAAAGGCTTTCCTCTGACATTTTTCTTCCTTTCTTTCCTCTCCCTCTTTTCTTCCATTCTTTTCTCCTCTCCATGGGGCAAAATGCAAATTCTCCCAGAGGTGTCTTTGGAATTCTGCTTGCCTGAGTGACTTTGCTTTGGTGCTGAAGCTGGATATTGTCCGTATACTTGCATGATGTTCAATGTGAATATGATTTGCGAGGCAGGAGTGACTTTAGGCTAGTTTGTGTGTGCATACTTTAATGTGTAGGGACTGTTCGTGCGTGATGTAGTCATACAGGTGTCATTCCTGACAGTGTGTTTCATGTTCTCTTTCCATTGCAAATGGGCACTTGCCAAGTGAGCTGTGAAGGGCAGCGTGAAGGCAAATTGCCTCAACACAAACAGGCCAAAGCAACAAGAGATCTGCTAGAGATATACATTACTCCCAGCTGACTAAGCATGTACAAGACTGTAATATGTAACCCTGGACCACAAAACCAGCCATTGGGGCCTTTTTATCTGAAAGATAAAAAAAAAGCTTTCCATTGATGGTATGTTAGGATAGAACAATATTTGGCTGAGATACAACTATGAAAACCGTGAATATGAGGGTGCAATAAAACAAAATATTGAGAAAAAATTGTCTGTTGGCTTAATGCTGTAATGGTGTTGTGTATTGTAGATGAACCTGAAATCAGAAATGTTAAGCTTTACATAGATACCAAAATTGAATGGGTAATTCCCAAAGAACGGGCAGCAATGAGCGTTTGTAGCCATGTTTCCGACCCAATGTTCTTTGAGATTTTGCTTCATCCACTCACAAATATAAAGTTTTGATATATTTACGTCAAAACATTTACAAAATACATTAATGGAACATGATCTTTACTTACTTTAAATTCAACAATATTCAAGACTTTGTTTTTAATTATATTATTAAGTGATATTCTCTAGCCAAAGCGGAAAGAATAAATATGTTACTAATAATTCTAGGCCATTTTTCACCCTAATCGATTTACTGTGATACATGCTTTATCCAGTTTCAGTTGCAGCTAGCCCAGACTTTCTCATGTTCACATAGAAACCAAAATGACATCAGTGATTGCTGTTTACAATGATCATCACTGGACGTAATGCAGTCCATATGTTCTGCGTTGGTTTTTCCATTTCCAAACAGATTTGATATAAAACTATATATTATATAACACTGCCAAATCTCCCCGAAAATATCAATCTTGTTTTTCACCAGAAATGTAGGCCTCTGGGTAAGCTCCTGGCACGGACTGAGGTTCACATACTGTATCTAGTGACACAAAAGTTTTCCCTTTCCATTTCTTCTATGCGTTTTCAAGCAATAGTCAGGGATATCTCCAAAGATTTTAAAGAGTAACTGCTTTTTAGATTGAAATTGGTGAAATTGCAAAGCAGATGTAGCTCTGTGTCCAGGGGGACCACAGCTCTGTGGATAGCATATAGTGCATCACATACGCACTGCTTTAGGGTGCTTTAGGGCATCGCCATGTGCCGTGTAAAAATGTGCCCTCAATCACATTGGATCTGAAGCAAAATGGAGAGATCCCAGAGTTATATTTATAAAGTTTGACTGGGGTAATGTAGAGCTGCTGAAGAAAATTATATTTTTTTATCATGAACCCAGAGTTCATTATGGATGCTACTCCACTCCTGCACTGGAGTCCCTACAGCTGCTTGTTCAATTCAACAACCCGATCTCTCTCACATTTTCCAGCGGCGCGTTAGATTGACGCACATGGATTGTGAATAGGAGACAATTATCAATTCTGAGATTTGACAAGAACTTTTGGGTTTTTGTAAAGGCAAATCTTTTTGCAATAATACATAATTTCGCTACATTACACCGAAATCTTTCCATTATGGAGTTCAACACATTTTACGCAGAAATGTCTTCCTCCAGGCCTTACTCTTCTTCATAAAGAAGGATTTCCTTTGGCTCTTTGTCAGTGGAACACAATATGGGCTGTACTGTACATGTCTACATGTGTCTGCTATGCTGAGTTCTCTATTTACCTTCATCTGTTAGTACTTCTGGTATGGTTCATTTAGAACTAAAATCTAAAATAGATGAATCCCTAAGAACAAGAATACAATCTGTCAGGTAAAGGCTGCTTAACCTACTTACTTCACGTCCTACATTTGTGAGAAAGTAATAATAGTTTTTTTTGATTCCACACATATTGCATTGGCTTGAATGTCTCTAGCCCTTTTAGTCTAGAGTTTAATTAGACTCGATTATCACATTATTTACAATGAAATTGTTCTGGGGCTTTGCTGTGCTCTCTGAACTCACCTTTGAACCAGTCGAGCATTTTGCTTAATAATGAAGAAAACTTCAAATATCCCTGATTCCCTTTTGAAATAAAGAGAGAGAGAGAGAGAGAGAGCAATCGAACAAGGTCAGCGACCAATCTGAATAGAGATGGCATTCTGCTGGCAAAACAAAATAAACAGAGGCGATGAAAGTAAAAGGTGCCTGAGAAAAATAGTTTTGAGGTTTGCATGTGTTCAGCAGTGATAAGCTAAGACCCATCTGTGTTTTGCTTAATGAGCTGGTCTCACCGAGCAGCGCAGAGAGCACAAAGATCCACTGCACTGCCAGTGGAGGCGATCTGACTCACTTAGCAGAAGCTTCGCTTCATCATATCTAATTGCTGTCTTGTAAACTTAGGTCCCAAAAGACCCCGAATCTGCGGTTGCCATTCTGTTCCTTTTTCTGCTGTGCGTTCATGCTCTGTCATTTCTTGTGTTTTTTTGCACCTTGTTTTTAGCACAAGGTCCACAAATAATGTCTACAACCTTCCTGTCTTTCTCTAACTGTGGCTCACCAAATAATAATATAAAAGACAATATATGTCTTTCATTAGGGCATATATTCATTAGACTAAGCCTGTGTATTTATATTATACTAAAAGTCTGCCTTAATCTCTGCAGGTTGAAGTTGTACCCTATTGAAAGACGGATATTGTTTACTAAGTTATTTTCAAAGCTATATACAGTATAAAAGGGACTCTTCAAATGCTGACTATCTCTATCAAATGACATTGTTTTTTAATGTTGTCTAATATATACGGTATATTTGTTAGATTAATTATTAAATTATTCAATATATATATATATATATATATATATATTATATATATATATATATATAAATTTGTGTCACTTATACGTATCTGTCCCTTTATATTATTTAAAGAGACAACATTTTGGAAAAAACATCATTTGATACAGGTAATCTTCTATCAGCATTTGAGGTGTTTTTCTTTAAGTTTTTAGAAAGTTAGCTCAAATAAAGCTTAATTCACTTTAATCAGTTTGGCTTTGCTCGATCCCATTGGATTCACATCAGTCTGAATGAAGGTTGCCTTATCGACAAGCAAAGTGGCTTATCAGAGCTGCTTTTCACATTTGGTGTACACTTTGGAACATCAACAAGGATCGCATTAAGGAGGTTAGATGTTGTGTTTGAGTTTTGTGTATAAGATTATATCATTATATCACTATGTGTTATGCCTTGTCTATTATGTGCTGGCATTAGTTTAGAACTACATGCTTTCAATAGCAACAAAAAGTTCTTTACATTGTTGGGATCCCTGATATACATGTTTTTATTATTCACATGTAAGTAGATTTTCATGCGGAAGGAATGTCGAAATTTCTTTGTTTTCTCTGTGAATCAAATAATAAAATCCTGATGATTGATGTACTAAATTGTTCTGGAAACGTGACTTAAATTGAAAATAATTTGTAAATAAATATTCCTCTGAATGCAAACACAATCTGAAATACATACTCACAAAATACCATTCAACACAACCTGTAACAAATTGTTAATGTATTCCAGTGATGCACATCATTGCTGGCCATAACAAAATCACACAGATTGTTGTTCTACCAATAACTGATAGAACAACAAAAAAATCTTAAATTATGATTTTTTTTATGTACAATATTAAAAATAAATACATTTAGGGACTACTTTGATCATATTGTGATCAGTGAATTAATTAAAAAAAACAATTGTGTCTATGTGTACATGCACAGGAAACTATACTCCATTACCTGTTTAGTCTAGGCACTAAAGAGTGGCACACAAGCAAACGTTCGGCGCAGCCTGCAACTCCACAAACATGTGCACAAATAAACAAACAAACACCACAGACGATCAGGCTGGCAAAGGCCTAACCAGAGCGGGCATAGGGGAATGACACAGCATGCAGCCCTGCCAATCCCTCTGTCTGGGGAGTGTGAGGAGAGGTCTGGCAAGGGTTAGAGAAAAGAGAAAGGAAAGTAAACAGAGCATCCAGGCAAGGCCTGGCACAGGGGAGCCCAGACATGGATTGGCTGGAGTATATTGAGAGGATTGGCTGTTTGAGCTGTGCCGGGTTCATATCGCAGTGGTCCCAGGTTTTAGCATACACAATGCATCTGTTATACCACGCTATCAAAGGCTATTGCAGAGACATTTCTGTAGGTCAGAGCGCAGTCGAGAGGTTCCATTGATGACATGTCAATTAAACATATCTGTGTGATTTTGTTATGGCCAGCAATGATGTGCATCACTGGAATACATTAAGTATTTGTTACAGGTTGTGTTGAATGGTATTTTGTGTGTCTTTATTTCAGATTGTGTTTGCATTCAGAGGAATATTTTGTTCTTATAACCTTACCATGTTGTCTATTATGTGTCTTACGTACTGTGGATGAGAGATTAGAAGTTCAACGCTGCACTGATTTATGCAGGCTGGTGGGTTTCAGATGTTGAACAATTGTTAACGCTGTCAGGGCAGAGACTCAGTAAGCTGTAAAATTCTCCCGTAAAAGCCAGAATGAACAGAGGAATACTGCAGCTCCTGGCAGGAGAACTGACACATGCTCTATATTTTATATGGTAGCACAGGTTGCTGTAGATCTTTAAAACATATCAATTGAACCATAAAATAGACTTCATCAAAACATCTTGCTCGATGTACTTACCTATGCTTTCAAGAGTATGCATTTTGTTTCTTCTGACATAAACTCAAGACCAGTCATTCGGTGCATCCCAATTCGCATACTGTCCATCCTAAATAGTATTCGAAATAGAATTGTTACGTCCAAAATCACAGTATGCTGAAATGAGATAATTAAGCAAAACATTGTAGGCCTTTTCACTTCTTATCATTAGGTGCTATGACATTATTGGATTAGGTGTATCGCTTCCATCCATTTAGCATCTATCATGTCATTATCCCAGTCTAATATTCAAAGCGGACACTTGATTGCTCACTTTTTTCATTCATGTGTTGCTGTGTATTAGCATGCAGTAGATACTTGGCTGGATCCTCCTCCTTCTGATGTCATTACCGTGATGGAACTACTCATTTCATGTCAGCCCTTATTGTTCGGAACTGAATTGGATTAAGTAAGTCAAGTTTTTGGTAACTAGAGCTGAGTCAAAGGCAGAGCGTGCTTCAAATGAAAACATTTCATTTCTTAAAGGCCACTTCGCAATTCCAGACAGTAAGATCAAAACATTCTAATCTAAAGCAACTCGAGAAGTTGACAAAAATGGTCAAGGGCAACTTGACTCAAAACTCTACGAGTTATAAGTACAGTAGCAGCACTGCGTGTACTTTAAAGTCCTATAAGCCTTATATGTTATTACGAATGTTTCAAAGTACTCAAAGTAAAAGGCCTAAGCTTCTTTTATTGATGGTAATAATGGATAGAGCTACGTCTTATGTTCCTAAACGAAATTACAGGGGTAAGCAAGAAGTCCTCGAGGAATACTGTCATTAATACAGAAGAGAAAGCAATTTGCACAACTGCTCCAAGCTCGTGTGTGCAGCATCAACAATTATAATGCGACAGTCTTAGGAATAGAAAATACTTTTATAAAAATATTAAGAATGCTCAACCAGGTAAAAGATGCAGGTTAAAGGCTACTAAAGACAACATTGTGGAGTCACATCTAACCAAAGTCAGGAAACAAATTATAATCTTAATAAAAAGGACATGTCTGTCTTTCCACACACATGGACCGTTTCTAATGCTATTTCATAGTCTTGGAAAGTGACATTAAAGTGTGATAGCGAGGACAAAAGCTGTCTCTTCTCTGCTGTACCCCTGAAGCGTTAGGAAGAGCCGAACAATGTCCTTGAGTTATTAATATATAATACAAGCTAGGTCGTGTCGGGAGACAGTTGCTCTTGATTGCCGTTTTTTCCTTAAATAAATCATTCATTATGGCTATCATCAATAATTGATATTCCCGGAAGCCCCGGTCCTTTATGTAAATAGTGTCACTCATAGGAAGGTTACTAGCGCAAACCTGCCATTTACTGTATGATTCTAAATACTTTTATGCGTTATTTTACTGTTATTTCTGTTTGAGATATTAGTAAATGTGTTTACATATACATGCAACAAGTGTGCTAATTGCTGACCTTTCCGTGTTAAAAGAAATCAGTTTCAGGCGTTTACATGACCTCACACGTTAGCAGTTTATTAACCATAATCTGAGTAAACCTAATTTTATTATAATATGGAATGCTTTTTATTGGATCTGCGACAATCTGTCTAGTCAAGTTTGCAGTTTATTAAGGCCAAGAAATAATTTGTTTTACTGACGTATACTGTAAATTAGTGAAACCAAGCTCATTTCACTAAAGGAGAGAGCTTTTGATTGGCTTTTTTTCCTTAAATAAATAATTCATTATGGCTACCATCAATAATTAATATTCCCGGAAGCCCCGGTCCTTTATGTAAATAGTGTCACTCATAGGAAGGTTACTAGTGCAAACCTGCCGAGAACAGCAGCTTTTGAACTTTCGATTGTATGCTTACAATTCCGCAGTCGCTCCGGTGGTCCCAACTTTCCTCTCTTCTCATTCTCGCTCAATCTTTGTCTCAGTGTTTATTTAAATGAACCATCTCTGACTGCTTCTATCTGTCTCTCCCCTCCGCTAGTTAAAGCTTTTATAGATTTTCTATAGACGCTTTTATAGATTTGTAGGAACTTCCATTTGTCTTTGAATGCTCTCAGTATCTCACTCTGTCATTCTTGCTCTCCAAGTGGATTTATCTTGTTTTGCGCCTTCTGTCTTACGCACATATATACTTTTTGCTATAATTTGTAATAGATGAAATGGCTTTTGTTAAGGCGTAAGCCAATTTCCTTAATTTTACTAAATGTTATTTGGATATATTTGAGATATTTTCAGATATATATAATTTACATTAAGGTATGTAGCAGACGCCTTTATAGCAATTTACAAAATGAGGAACAATATCAGATGTAGATCGTACATCTTCTTTATCTGTATCACTGAGTGCATTTACATACATGAAATGAACAAATATTTATCAAAAATCACCATGTTTTTACATGTTTACATCCATATCAACAAACCGGCTACGCAGAAAATCGAGTTTACATTTCATTACATTTCAGACTTGTAAGGTCGCATGCAGTGACGTCACCATTGATAGTCCATCTAGTAATTGAAAATGCTGCGGAAAATCGGTCAGAAGCTGTATTTTTATATCTCTTCTCATGTCCGCAGTACCTGCAAATGCAACTGCAAATCATGTAGCCGTTTGAAAACTGTATGATTCGAAAGCGTTATATTACTGTTATTTTTTAAACGTGTTTACATATACATGCACCCCGAAATTGGCGAAAAGAGTAAGAAATTACTACTTGCCGACCTTTCCAGATAAAAGAAAACCGTTCAGGCGTTTACATGACCTCACACGTTAGCAGTTTATTAACCATAATCCGAGTAAACCTTTTTTATTTTAACATGGAATGCTCTTTATTGGATCTACTACAATCAATCTAGTCAACTTTGCAGCTTATTAAGGCCAAGAAACGAGTTGTTTCACTAACGTGTACTGTGAATTAGTGAAACCAAGCTCATTTCACTAAAAATGCTAAATATTTCACCTCACCAGTCGGGTGATATCATTTCCCCACAACTTTGGAGAAATTAGTGATTTTAAGTCACAGGTGTTTGCCTTAAAATAAATGAGTGGAGTGTGTGGCAGATTTCAAATTGCACACTTCCAGGCGGCCAGTCAAGCAACCGCTATTGAGATGAAAGGCAACGCTAACTGCTTTCCCTAGGTATTGCAGACCTCCTTGCTCATCCAAACGTCAAAAATTGCCTACGCAGCAGGTTACGAATCGGAGTGGAAGATGAATGGCCTCGCTGGTCACATCAAGAGTATCGCTCAGTTGCGGTTTTGTCATTCCATCATTGTTTATGTGTGTGTGTGCAGGACAGACAAGAAAAGAGAGAGAGAGTAAAGATCAAAGTAGCAGTGTGTTTAGCAGCTAATGGATGGGTGATCGTCGCTACACCCTGAGGATGTGAAATATCTATCACAGTCCATTAATGACAGCACCTTTGTGACACGCGCCAACACACTGTCACATTAACATATGGCTTCCCTCCAAACACACACTCGGCTTACACACACCAGTCTTCCTGAACGTTGTGTGGTTTGTGTGACATTCAGTAGAGCAGGCCCTCCGAGGGAGAGGCCATCTGGTTTGGTCACTGTGGTCTTGGGATGTGACTTGGGTGATGCCAGTAATAAGCTCTCTCTTATCTTTCTCACTCCTGCTCTTAGTATGTGTGTAAACAGAAAATTCATTGTGACATCAGCGGGCTAGACAACACTTCTTATTTGTATTAAACTATTAAATAATGATCAGTCAATTTAATCACAGCAAAATTGCAAAGTTATACATGCAAGTCGAGCCAGCCTAGTACCGGGCCTGGTAAGTGTATAAATGCATTTCTTTATTTATTAATAACCAATAATAACAGTGCATGGAAGAATAGTGCAGTACCTTTTTGTACAGTTTAGTTATGTTTAAGTACTATAGTAGTATAGTAAGATTTCCCCCATTTATCCTCATGAACTTATTACTCTAAAAGCAGTTACTGTAGCTCCAGTTCAGGTTAAAGGAACAGCTCACCCAAAAATGAAAATTCCGTAATTTACTCATCCTCAAAATCTGTATAAATGTGTTTGTTCCAAACAGTTCTTGGCCATCATTGACTACTATAGTAGGAAAGATTGCTTTATACATTTATTTGTTCTGTTGAACACAAAAGAAGATTTTGAAGAATGTAGAAAAGAAACAATTCGGGTGCATCTTTGACTACTAGTTTTTCCTACAATGGTAGTCAGTAGTGGCCAAGAATTGTTTTGTTACAAGCATTCTTCCAAATATCTTTCTCTGTGTTCATCAGAGCAAATAAATTTATACACATTTGGAACAACTTGAGGATGAGTAAACAATGACTGATTCTTTTTTGGGTGAACTGTTCCTTTAAGAAGAAAATGTTCCTCTGCCCACTTTTTGTAGTTAAAGGGAAACTTCAGCCAAAATTCTGTCATCTTTGATGAAAATTAGTTTGTTTAAGAACTTCTAGACCTGAAGAGGTGACCACCTTAAATGGGAAGAGTGTTTTATTTGGAACAAATAAATGGCCAATTTTTGTCTGTAGTCATAAAGTTAGATTAATATTAATCGAACAATTCCACATCAGAAAGTATTTCTAATCAATAAGCATACAACACTATGGCTCGTCTCTGTGTTGTCTGAGACTAATTGAAATTAAGTTTTTTGCTTGCTAGTTAAACTTTTTTCTATAGTGTGCAATATTTTTTCCATGCTTCAAAAGTTTCTCTATCTCTCTCTCTTCCTCTTTCTGTTTCTCTCACACACACATCATCCATCATCTGTCTATCTTAAGTAATTATTAAGGGGGGTAAAAATCTAACATTATGTTCAGAAGAAAGATTGGAAAACTTGCAGTTTCAAATTAATCTCTTTAGTAATGCTTCCTTTTCCTCCTTCCCACTCCATCTCTCTGTCTCTCTCTCTCATTCTCTCTCTCTGCACTCATTGCCACACTACACGACTCCACAGCAGCCACCACTTTTGTCATGTTAATGTATCGCCGTGTGACGACAGGCGAATAGGATTTACTCTGCCGGCTCCTCTGCCGAAATGAAATTGCAGTCTCATAAAACCTACTTTTAAAGGCATTGTGGAAGAGCGCTGAGGGCAGTATATTAAACTGCAGTGGATTAGATTAAGAGGAGGAGAGGGGTGGACGTGGGATATGGACGAAAAGATGGAGAAAAAGATGGAAGGGAGTGGTAACATCCCACACACCAGGAACGATTGAAAGGCGGTTGATGGAAGTTGCTGATATGGGTTTAATGTGATGTCATAAAGGAGGCAAATGAGATGGGCACTGGAGGGTAGGGAGGAGTGTCCTATGTATTTATAAAGCGCAAGTATAATTGACTTGTTGAACAAAAAAATATTTTCGAAGCGATGTTCATTTCCGTGTTGGGCATTTTTCATGCTAATGTGATGTAAATAAATAATCATGGGCATATTTCCATTTCTTTGCCATAGTGGAACATGTGCAAATTTTTGGATTGGATTCAATTTATTGTCATTACACACACATTAATGAATGAATGTCTACGTGTGCGAATGCACACCTTTAGCGTATGCAGACGACAATATCTTGCCCCAAGCTTTCCTCTCTATACTCTAAAGCCTATTTGCTGTTGCTCGCAGTGGTCTGGAATCACCGTAAAAATGCCTTGAGTTGATTTAGAGTCCAAATCCTTTTCAATCATGTCACATTTTGCACTTATAGGCCTATTCAGCACTGATTCTCCACACTCAAATAGAGCGGACATTAGCAAGCAGAACCAGGCTTCTATTAGAGATCATTTAAAGGCCATTTTCCTTGCACAGCCACTTGGACAGACGTTGACAGGGCAGCTCAGTGAATCCTTTCAAAACATCCTCTAGCCCGCCGTCCCAAATCCTCGCCAAGCTATTTTATCAACTTAAAGCTACCATTTCTGGCGAGGCTAAGAAGTGTTGTCACCATCCCTGGTGTAAGCTATTGGTGAAAGCTGTTTTAAAGTATGTTTGGTGTAGTTCAAACCTGTGTGCAAGTATGATTGGTTTTACTTTGTTGTCATGCCTTTAATAGTTTTCGCCTTAAAGGTCAAACTTGGTCGTGCCACTGGTGGTTTAAACTGACATTTTGAGGTTTTAACTTTAGCTGTGTGGTGTAGGGATGGTTCTCCCAAACGTATAAATTTTGTCATCATTTACTCACCCAGAAGTTGTTCCAAAGCTATAAAAAGGTATAGAAAAATGGGGAAACCAATTAATTCTGGGGCACTATTGACTACCATAGTTTTTCTTCCTACTATTGTAGTCAATGGTCACCAGAACTGTTTGGTTACAAACATTCTTCCAAATATATTTCTTTGTGTTCAACACAACTAGAAAATGTATACAGCTTTCGAACAACGTCTGGGTGAGTAAACGATGACAGAATTTTTATTTTAGGCTGAACAATGCCTTTAAGTGCACACATCATCTCTTGTTTAGTTGTGTTGTTTTCAGCTAAATTATCGAAAGTTTAAAAAAATAAACTTGGGGAACCCAAACAAGCATCAACGGCCCTCTTGTGAAATGGGTAACATTTTAAATGAGATTTTGCATGGAGATATAAACAAAAAAGTTTTGGAACGTCATTCAAACCTGCCCACATATTTCTGCCAGTCACAATGCTATGGGTATATAAACAGCTGCTTACCTCATTCTTTTGACATTTTGTCTAGGATTGTCCCCACGCACATGTATGGAACTGTCTGCTATAGTAGAGCTCGGAATCGAAACATCTAAGGATGAAGTACTCAAAACTCAGTATAAAGAGCCCACGCAGTTACGCAGCTGACACGCCTATTCAGGGTCGGGGACGCAAGCATGATAGCAATTCTCTGACATTTCTCTGCATTGCTCCAGGTGCCTTTCCTCTGCTCTCAAGAACATTTCGCTGCTTCTTCCCTTCAAACTTTGTCGTGCACTGTTGCTCACAGCAGGTGCTCCTTTGGCTGAATCCCAATTCAGGCCCTTCCTTTCCTTCTGTATCCCAGTAGACTGCCAATGGACTTATATCGCTAACCCTCCCTTTCGAGCTCCTGGTGTTCCACGTGCCTTTCAGGTTACTGCTCCTCATGTGCCAGAGTCACCATGACCTCATCTAATTGTGTGCCTACTCAAACTACCAATTAAGCTCCAGGTATGGAGTGAAAAGCAACAGTTCTGTTTCTTCAAGTTCCCCTCCTCTCATTGTTAGCCTGCTGAGACTCTGTTGGCTTCTTTGGCACCTAGTGAGTTTGAACAACTTAGCTCTCTGCTGTCGCCAGAGAAAGTTAACGGAGTCACACTTCTTGCATTGCACGTTTACACCCTCAGCGTTGGTTCCTACAGCAGGCATTCAGCCTGCTAGAAAGAATAGTTGACCCTCAAATTATTTTATTCTATTCATTCTAAAATACATTCATTCTAAAACGGTGTAATTTTCAAAACAAAAGAGAACTTCTAGAACCGAATAACTTTTACTTGTAGTTCAATGAGGTCACTTTAAAAGTTGTTTATAATGCCTGTGTACTCTAAGCATTCTGAAGTTAAATGATAGAAATTAATTGAGATACTGAAAAAACAGGTTGAATAGTTTGGACTGATCAAGCTCTTAAATTCAACTCACTGGTTGCTTTACTTTTGTTGTAGTTGTGTCCTTTTGAAGTTTGAGAAATTCAGCCCCCTTCAATGCTATTGTATGAAAAGCTAGCTGTACAATACTTCCAAATTTCTTCTTTTGAATTGTGTGGATAGGTTATATGACTTAGAATGACTAGGTGAGAAAATAATGACAGAATTTTTCAGTTGTAAGTAAACTTGTCCTTTTAAGGAAGCTCTAAGACTAATCTAATCTTTAGTCACTGACCGTCTGGATAAACCTTTGTACACTGCTACAAATGGGATAATTTTCGCCCACTCAGTCATTGTAAACCTCCATGCACAAAGCATCTCAAGGTTGCCCCCTGTATTTTAACCTTCTCACTCTGGCCGGCATGTTGCACTGTTGAATGAAGCACACAGTCATTCAATTCATCCTGCTGCATCAATTTACACCTCTGAATTCTTCAAACGGCAGAACAGTCTCACTTTCTTTCATGACAAATTTCTAACTCATCCCGAAGGCATGCAATTATTCACCAATGCAACTGGTCAGGGCCACTGTTTGCAGCTACATGGCGAGTCAATTCAAGCATGATTATAATTCATCTGTATGTATGGAGGATAAAAATTGCATTCTTTTGTGGTATTCACAAACAGAACCACTGCAGTGAATGTGCTGAAAATAATGGCAAGGGAGGACATTGTCAAAGTGTACAGATGTTGTGTAGGTCATTAGGATGATATATGGAGTAAATAGCCATGGAAAAATAGGGCCCACTCCGACTTTTACATGTATTGTGGCTTTTTAATATGAACCAAAACCAACCTCAAGAATGACATCAAGTCAACCAACAGCAATGCGAAAGACTGCATGAAAGTTTTGGAAAACACAAACGTTGCATCTTGTTGTTTTTTGGACCAGTTTGTCTTGTTTCAAATCTCTGCAAATTAAAAACATTTTATTTGGAATTTGGGTGAAATTTTGTCTCTTCTACACAGAAAGAAACTATTTTGTAATGTAGTGTAACCGGGGCAACAGTATCATATGGGTTACAGCTCCTCCTTTGCAGTAGGGGGCGCTCTTGCGCGCAGGTATGATTGCAGTGTACGGAAAAGACAGCGAGCGAGAGAGACATGCCGTTAGTATAGCCATGCTTTTGGCGAGCAACAGAGAACTGGGCGGATATAATAAAAACTGTTTTGCTAAAGTAAGTTTCTTCTGATTTCCCGATCATGTGCGTGTGGTAGATCGCCAAGTGGAGTATACGGGCCACAGTCTTGGTGATTGCGCGTGAGTGTTTACAGAGTTTTCGCACGCTAAAACTGTCGTAATATGTAAGCGGTGTTAAAAGTGTTGTAAACTACCATTGTTTCTATATCATATTATATCATAAACTATCATATTCTTCTATTTATAAAGTATATTAGAGGCGAGAGTGATACGTGATTGTGCGCGGAAGTCAGCAGCTGTTTCCGGTTAAGGGGATTGCGCTAGCATTACAGAGGGAGTGCAATTTATTTGATACACATACAAAACATGTACTCTGTGTAAAGTGTGTTTGAGCAGTGATGTTGTTTTAAGTTCCTAAAGTCTGTCTAAAAAGATGAACATAACTGTAACTGGCTATGTTTGGGTTTATGTTTGATATAAAAAATGTGAGCGGCCTATCCTTTTATTTGAACATTTTTGTGTTTTGTTTTATTTACAGTATACAAGTCACTACCGTTGTTTGGGGTTATTTCTTTACTTTATTTTCCAAGAGAAATTTGATGTTATTTTATTCGTGAAGTGACATTTTTGTGAACTAATCAACACTTGAAGCACCCAGAGGTTGTGTGAACTACTTTTGGGTTTTCATTGTTTTCCTTAAATATTGTTCCCTCTTTCACGGAAAGGGAAACTTCACAGACTTTAATGCTGCGTTACTTTTGTGTGGTGTGGTCACAAGATTCTTTTAAGAAGCTGGCTGTTGCGTTTGACACTCTTCATCATATAGGCCCATTCGCACGGTCACGTAATTTTTTTAATTTACTTTAGATAAATAAATAGTAATTTCTTCAGCTGTTCAGGTTAATATAATGCAAAATGACTCTTAAGGTTATGACGTAAGCAATATTTGTTTCCGTTTATAACATTACTGTTTCTGGAATTATACATTTTATACTAAACTACCTGCAAAACATTTTTTAATAAACATTGTCTCTTAAATATTTTTGTAAATACTTCCATTAAAACTTTTGATTTTATTTTTGTGAGTCTCTCATCAGGATAATATGTAGTTATTGTCTCTCATGCCCTTTTGTTAATGAAATTTATTAATTTGCTCTAAATTTTGCAATAAGTACAGTTTGGTAAAGCCTCTTGGCCAGCATTCATTCCTGCTGATATATTTCAAAGTGTGATTTTAGCTGTCACAATAATATATATCTCCTCATGGATGACTTGTACGACAACATCAGCGAACAGCAGGAGATTGATTCACATGCACGATTAGGACGAATGACAACTCGTTTATTTCTCTCTACAAGACTAAACACGTCTCTGATGTTGCAGGGTTGGGCTGTGATGAAATCCTCACAGATCACTCGAGAAATTTCAATGTACAGTGTAGGACGAAATATGATAGGGAAGAAACTTAAAACGAGCTTGACTTCCGCTGTGTTTATGGCAAATACACGTGCTTTTATCTTTCCTTGATTCTTAACTTTGGTGATTTCTCATTTTCTGACTTTAGCTTGAGCTCCTTTCTCCTGCTTTTGAAAACATAGTTTTTCTTAGTTAGTCTGGCCTCGGTTTTCTCTCTCTCTCGCCCTTTTACTCTCTATCCCGTCCCCATTCACTCTCCTCCATTTCATGCACCATTTCCCAGTCTAATTGTAGCTGGATGAAACCCTTCAGCACACTGCAGGAGTGTCTTTACCTCTTAAGCCAGCACTATTCAATTAGCTGTGTGTACCTTAGCAGGAAATAGTATGAACATGCACACCGCAACTAGCAAACAATTGCTTGAATTCTTCAAGTTGCACCCTTTTGATTACTTAGTTGAGAGAGTTCAGTAGCTTTTGATGATAATCCAAAAAAAAAACACAGCTTTAACAAGTTGCATCGAGTCTATGTGGACTAGTTTGGAAAAAGCAGGTGGTAAAATTGTCACAGAATTTGCATTTGTGTCACAGTCGACACACAAAGCAAACTGTAAAAGGCAAACATTTTCAGAATTAGAAAGTTACATAAAAGTTCAAACTGGACTTTGCACAGAGATGTAAGCAAACATCCTGAGTATACCCGCCTCATGGCTGACAGAAGTAGTAGGCTATAAGGACGTTTTGGACGATGACCGGTGCATGTCTGTCAATAGAGAAATGTTGAATAATGTATTTTAGGTATTTACATGACCTCACAACTAGTTCATCAGTAAAAACAAGAAAGTCGCATAATCCCTGCTACAAAGGAGTGTGAGAGTAATTGTGAAAATAAGCAAATGAGGGAGCGTTCCGAAATCAGAGTAGAGATTTTAGAAAAAAGATCAGGGGGATGCAGAGACACAGATTACTCCCCTTCCAAAACTCATCAGTGTACCACTGCCTCACCCAGCAGGATTTAACATACAAACACACACACACTCCACTGAGAGACCCAATGTAATTATCAGCTACTTAATGATCACTGCACATCAACAGAGGCTCCATCCATTCATTACAAGTGCCGCCGTAGCCCCCCCACCAGGCTCTAGAGACATCTTATCTCAGCACAGACCACTCCATGGGCCTAATTGAACCCTATTAACAAAACAAAAGTGTACCGGCTGCTGCGATTACTTGGCAAACTGCAAAGATGGAATGCCTATTCTTTATTTTTAAATGCATTTATGAACTTCCAATCTCTCACTGGCTTATGGCATTAAGAGGTCTGTGTTGTACTGTGGAAAGATAAGGCAGGAAAAGTGGATTTGAGGGAAAATGAAGTTAATGGTTTGTTAACACTATTTGTATGTGACCATCTGCATGTGCAAGTGTGTGTGTGTGTGTGTGTGTGTGTGTGTGTGTTTGTATATGTACACTGTAAATACTGTATGTGGGTGGATGACAAACAAATTGTACACGTGTCCTATGGTGTGATGGCAAAAATTTATAAAAAACTTAGAATGAAGATGAATATCTCTTATGCTACTTAATATTATAAATGTAATTAAATTGCTTAAAGGTCCAGTGTATGAAATATAGCGGCAAATGTTGCGAATTGTAACCAACGGCTCACTCCACCCCTCTGTTTCGACACAGAACGAAGATGTCGTCACGTTTTTTATTCTTTGCAGGATAGCAATAACTAGGGTAGGATAACCTATTCACGAAACACACTCTGTAGTGCAGTTTGTCTTTTTAGGGCAACTGTAGAAACAACATGACAAATTCTATGCAAGGGGACCTGTGGTGTTTGTAGATAGAAATAGCTCATTCTAAGCTGATAAAAACATAATGCTTTATTAAGTAAGTTCTACACCTCTGAAGAGATAGTAATGTATATTTTATTGCATTTCTGTCAATAGATCCTCCAAAAAATGAAACCTTGGACCTCTAAATAACTGTATGCAATCATTCCTTCCATGTTGAAAAATACCATTATTAGCAAAACCGAAAAGTAGCAATTTCTGACTTGACACCTCACTTCTGGAAAAGACTTGAGGAAAATCAGCTTTAAGTATTTAAGTAGGGCAATCTATTATATTGTACATGTCTGCAGGGATTTTTTTCCCTTTCGGGCAATAGGGTCAGGCACTGATGTTGGGTTGTTCACAGCTGGCGTTCCAATTCATCTCAAAGGTGGGGTTAGGGTCTGGGTTTTGAGGAGGCGTTTCACTGACCAGTACTGTAAATCATTATTCAATGAATCTCTCCTTGTGCACGAGGGTACTGTCATGCTAAAACAGAAAACAAGTTCTCCCTTAACACTCTGAATTCTGTTGTGTTCTATAGCAGTGGTTCTCAAACTTTTCAGATCAAGTTCAAAGTAGAAAATGTCAAATGAATAAACACTCAAATTAATAGTAGAGCTTTGAATCTTTATCTTTATACCTCGTCCTCCAATTCTAAAGTATTAATAATAATACAAACATCTTTATTTACCAGCTACTAGTAATAGTGGACACAAATTATTTTTCTGTAGTGTAAACATGGCTCTGTTTATAACTTTTATGCTTTGGGGGGACTTGCAGAAGGACAACAACGCTATAGTAAAGACAAACAATGTGGAAAGAATATTTAACACGCATGATAAATAAATATACGTATACTTCAATATCAAGAGAACAGCTGTATATGACAAACAGAGACTCACACTTTACTGCAGTGGCTTTTGTCAAAATGGCACGTCGAAACTTAATCGCGGCGCGCTTCATCGATTTAACCTTGAGTTGATGCAGACGAGTGCTGAATTAGCTCTTTATAGCAATAACAACAGCTTTAAACAGAGTTTCAAGTGCAGAAATCCATAAGAAACTTAATTTACATGCAGCTCATTGGAAGAGAGAGAGTTAGAGACTCACAAGCACCTGTCTGCTCATGCTCTGTGTTTGAGCTGTCTGTCACACGCCTGAAAAACATCGACCAACGACCAATGATAAAAAATGATAATTCATTCAACTATATTAAAATTGCATAGTCTCAGATGTTTTTCTGTAGTTATCTAAAATGTATTAAACATTTGAAATTGTATTTAAAACACGAAATGTAAATTTTAATAATTTAATTTAATAAAAATTTTCTCTTGTGTCATGCACCACCAGGGGTCTCTTCAAGTACAACTAGTGGTACGCGTGCCACAGTTCGAGAACCACTGTTCTATAGCATCAAGTGTTTTCTTACTGGAATTCTGGTCCGAGTTATATTTATTCACAGGGGGATGTTGTCCATTTAAAGCTTTCCTATAGCTCAGAGGTTAGAGAATGGCGCTAGCAATGCCAAGGTCATGGGCTTGATCCCAGGGATTGCACATACTCTCAATGCATTACACCACACATTTGTTTTTGAGTCCCTTTTATAAAAGAGTCTGCCAAATGTGTAAATGTAAAGATTTTTCAAATCATCAGTCAAAATTCAGTTCATGTGGGCTAAAAACATTCACCTCCCCCTAAGCTGAGAGATTCTAGTCTTTTTTACAATGATATGTGTGTCTTTCTATTACAGTATAACTGGAAGGAGAGCGAGAAACAATAATGGTCAAGTACTTTGGCTCAACAGGATGCACTGACCTGTTTGACAAGTACAATCATGACTTTCAGATGGTTGCCACAGTGTTCCATTTTTCTGGCCTCCCCTCTCTCTCTCTCTCTCTCTCTCTCTCTACCCCTTCCTTTCCCCCTCCCTCTGCTGTCTATCTCTCTCTCTAACGAATTCATCCCAGCGTTCCACTCTGCTCTTTGACCTGACCCTGAGTAGATCTCTCTTGCCTCATGCTGAGGGAATCAGCGGTACTCTTAAGTGGCCCAGCATGCACCTGACGATTTGCCCTTATGGCAGGCACACAGTGTCTCCTCTTGCCTGAAACCAGTAGACACAGGAGACTGGAAAAAAAGAAGACTTCATTCCCCTTTTAGAGTGAGATGAAAGTATTTCATGGTGTTGTAAATCTCTGTAATGTGTAACGCAAGCCAATATATTCCACACGTTTAATATTTTAGGAAAAGAAAAGTTTTTACACTTTTTTTAGTTATAAGCCAATTGTTCTGATTAAGTATAGCAAAACATTGAAAATAATGTTGATAAATGGGCTTCTACACCTATGGACATTTTTTATTTTTAGATATTTAATATCTAATATTTAATGTGCTAATTTGATCCCTGACACCAATCTTATCCCCTAAAAACTCAAATGTTATGATAACTCTGTGATCATCTATAATATACTAGGCATTGTTTAGGAGATATTAATTTTAAATTGACAATCTTAGATCAAAATATTGATGAATTCTGTAGAACAGTATCTACACTGAATTTGTTTAATCAAATTCTTTCGAGACAGAAAAGACCTGCATGGTAATACAATGTATCAAATCATGGCCTTGATGAAGTCTTTTGTCTTTAATATCACTGATCTGCCCATTGAATATGTTTTATAAACATGATAAACTTTAGTATGTCCTTTCAATCAATCTTTCTCTTCCAAGTCTCTGAGATCTTAAAAAAGCTCCCATCTGCGGCACTTCCAACTCAAAAACCCCTTTATCCTCTCATCTCACACCATCCCATCAAATACCTCTTCATCAGGTGCTCCCTTCTCTTCCTCCACGGCAGCTGAGATGAGGTAGAGCACCCGAGCTGACAGGTCTGAGCGATTGATGTTTGAACAATAGCCGACCTCCTTGAGCAGGGAGGCTGGAGCAAGAGAGAGGCGAGTACATTTTTAAACAGTGGAAGACGGCTTGATTGATGTGCTCCCCATCCGTTGCTCCTGCCTAGAAGCAAGTAATGGAGTTGTGTTTAACCCTGGTCTCCTGGGGAGGCTTTGGGGAGATGTGGGGACATGGCATTTGTCAAGAGCAGAGAAGGACTGGCTTAATCCATGGCTGCTGGGCTTTCTCCAAGAAAGCTTCATAACTTTATATGAAACCGGGTTCGCTTTAGAACTTCGTCTTAGATGATTTTTCAACGTTTCTTTGCCATGGGCTGTACTGATCATGCATACCAAAAACCCTTGCCGCCTCCATTACCTGAAATTGATAGCTTCTCTCACCGTATGTACTTGTATTAGTAATTAGGAGATCGGGCTGAAACAAAAGGGTGCTTCGTGTTTAATTTCGCTGTAAAATATTGCCTGCAGCCTAGTCTGAGTTTTGAATAACAATAAAAGCAACGTTACACACAGTAAAGTGGTCTGGATGGTAATGTTTCTTCTTTTTACAGGAGTTATCAACGGTTTCACAATTCACGTGTAGCACAACTAGCCTAATGTGTTGCTCATCTTGCTGAAAAGGTCTTAAAAAATATTGAAACGACACCCATCCACTAGTTCAAACAAGCTGTTATTGTGATTATTTCTACTTGGAGTAATAATATATGTGAAATACTCTTGCAAAGGGCAATGGAACAAACCGTGTCCTATCCTTTTTCTACCACGGTTTCGAAGATGACTGAAGATGACTTCATACTGTATATTTGCAGGAGAATGGGTATGTTTAGAGGAACCAAGAATGCAAATGGTAGTAGGGGCTATTTTTTGCTGTTGAAGTTGACTATCAGGCTATTGATTTTGGTCCATGGCCCTAATCCAGAACTATCCTTTTGTGTTTGATATGTATCTAAGATGACACTCACCTAAGAGCTGGCTCCCAGCAGCTCTGGCCGCCTTTGAGTGCACAGGGCCCTCTGACAAAAGCAAGCATAAATACATATGGAAAACGTCTTGGTTACGGATGTAACCTCAGTTCCCTGATGGAGGGAACGAGACGTTGTGTCGAACTGACAGATGGGGTTTGATCATGAAAACCTATCTACTCTGATTGTACTTTTTAAAAGGCCAATGAAATTGGCGAATGGTGCGGCACGCCAGTCTCCACCCCGTACATACGGGTATAAAACTCATGGGCTCCTTTCGCCAGAGGGGTGGCACCTCGACCCGAAGCACGGGAGCATTCTTGCATCGAACCACGGTAATGGAATGCACCGAAAACTGGGCGGGCGTCTGGCGAACTCGATCCCAGAGCGGAGACAGATTTTTTTCAAGGAGTCAATGCCGTCCTCAACGCTCCTAACATGGGGGGGGCTAAAGAGGGGGCACCGGAACCGCAACGGGAAGCACGCGCTTGTTCACCGTCGAGAACGGTGTCACCAAACAGTCCACCCTGCGTGACTGAGCCATAGGTGTCCCTCTTGGACCACCGGAATGGACATCGGCCAACTCGGCAACTTACACGATTTGGAAGGGTTGGTCGGTCCCTCCAGGTGGCGGCTGTCTGTGGGCACAGGTGTGCTGGGACTGCGTGCTTGAACTGGGGTACATCGACATATCCCTAGCTGCCAATGTCAAGGAATGTCAAGCTGCAACAGGTATTACAGAAAAATAACTTGATGAGGCTCATATTACGGTGTATGTGGGGTCCCCCTCAGCCGCGATAGCACCGAATGGTCGTGAAATCGTTTCTCTGTTTGACGGAATATTATACTTTTTGCTGATTACTCACCCCTACTTTTAACACCACTGCCTATTCTTTAATAAAATAAGCATATTTGTTATCATTAACATAACTGTAAAGGGATTGTTGGCATAATAAATTGTACTCAACTAGCCAACTTCACAAAGTTGTGTGGTGAATCAATAAATGAGGGAGAAAGGGAGAGAATACTTATACTACAATGTTCATAATTGTTTAAGATGATAAGAGATGAGGACTCCTGGCAAGCCTTGTGAAGGTCAATCTATAAGTGCAATGGGTGCTTGATAAAACTGCACAACTGTTCATTGTTAATTATTATAGATTGCTATTGCTAACAACTATCAATGTCAATAAAAGGCACAACTTGCACTCATAAGTGTGACATACGCAGCCCGCATCAAGTTTAAATCGCTGACACTGGCCTTCAGAACTGTAAGGGCAAATTTGCCCATTTACCTTAAATCACTTCGTCTACATCCCCTCCTGTCATCTTCGGTCTCAAAATGAGTGACGCTTGGGTGTTCCATCACAGCGAGTCACCAAATCGCTTTCAAAAACTTTTACTCATACTCCACTGTGATGAAGTGCCAGCCTCCACCCAAACTACAGCATCCTTCACAACTTTCAAAAAACAACTCAAAACATACCTATTACGCATTTTTTTGACTAACCAATAACTGTCTATGTCTTGAATGAAAGGTTAAATGTAATCATCAAAAATCAGACTGCGCATGCGCACCTTTATTACCCCAAACTGAACTTCCGGTACACATTCACAAACAATAAGGTGCCTGAAAATTATTTCTATTAACAATCAAATGAAACCGAGAAGAACCGTTACTTGGCTAAACTTGATCACTCATAGGGATGTGAGAAAGAGTTTTAGGGTCCAGTCCAATCCTACTATCTTGATGTATTGGCTTTAAAAATGTCCCCAATTAATGTAATTCATCTAACATTTAAAGCCAGTAGTTTTTACAGCGCTTGTGAACGAGATAACAGTTCATTAGAGAGAATGTGCGTTTGCTGGTACCTTTGAAGTCACTTCACAAGAGTTGGTCAGATAGCAGAGTTTAATGACGAATGCCAAATGATTGCAGAAAGCACATAATGTCAGCATTAAACTTTACAAGGTGCTCTTAATCCTTTTGATGGGACAAACTTGATTAAGAACAGAGATTTGGTACTTGGTCGATCAGGGTGATATACTTGAGTATTCATTGAGTTAATAGTTAACTCAAATTGTGTTTAGTAACCAGGTCTTTCTGTATTAATTCGCATCAGACTTCTTAATATTTAGCTGTATAACCGTACATCTAGGACTCGTTTTTGTATGCAGTATTCAATGTTACAATAGTAGATACATGCTAATTGAGAGATGCAAATAGCAGCATAATGCACCTCATTAACTAGCACAGGCTGAGATGTCCCAGGTACGGATTGATTCCACATGCTAATGGGTTTCTCAAAGAGAGGATGCTCTAAAAGAAAGAGAGAGCCGTCTAATTAATTTTCAGATTCTGTCTTTGATGTTGTTAATGGCCTCAAAAGTTCATAAGACAAGCAGGTTGCTCGGTGGAGAATTAAGGAGGGTCCCTGGTTGAGGTGTGCTTTGCTTCTGAGATGCTGGAGTATTTTTAGTCTTCAATGGCTTGAGTCTTCAAAGTTCACCTTACGCTAGGAGATCATTTAAATGTGTAAAAAGTAAAACTCTGCTGAAGATGTTGACCTAAGTAGTTTGTTTGCAATGTTGTGGTAGGATAAATGATTACGCATTTAGTGGAAGTAGGACTAGCCGAATGGGATTTGATCTCCAGCCACCTTACTTCTGTCTTCATTATAAAGACTCATTGAACATAATTTTGTTAGAAAAGGCTACAATTTAACAGAAAGATAATGTGTAACAGCATTTTAATGTGTACATTATGTAGTACATTTACAAATACAAAATTTTGGTAATACGAATATGTATTAAAGATTATGCGTAGTGAATGACTACCCAACTATGCTTGTTGGTATGTGTCCATCTGAACCCATTCTAAACATGCCAATGACCAAATGAAAAGGGGTCCCATGCTTCCTCTATTTATTTATTCATTGATTTATTTAAGGACGAAATGAAATGATCTTATTTACCATTCATTATTGACATCTCATTACTTTGAGTGATTTATATCTAGGCAGGACCACGTTTGTGGATAATTTATTTAATTCCAGAGTTAACCAATTAAGTTGACTGAAGGCAATAAATGCTTTCGAGCTGAACTGTAAATCTCTAATGCTTGATCTTGTCATCAACAAATCTCACTAACTGTTTGACCCTTCTTATAGTTCTTGCCCTTTAACTAGCAAGATTACTTCCATATTAAGTGTAGAGTTAGGGCAGATCACTAATGAGAGTTAAAGCGAAGGAGGATAGGTATAAGAAGTATATTTGTTTAGGATTGAGGGAGACCTGGGTTCCTAATTGTGTTGTGCTGTGCTTAGGCAATATAGCATCCGCTGTTTATATATACAGTAACAAAGCTCTGATTGTATAATCTTATTACATGGTTCGTTGGAATGCTTGATTCTGATTGGCCAGTCGCGGCATTTGCAGGTTTGTTATTCCCAGATAACAAACTCTCAAAACTAATAACACACTGTAACCCAGATGCAGCAATTTATTTTGACCGTTGTTTTGATGAATTAAATATGAATGTCTTTTAATAACATATGACATAATATTTACAAATGCTTCAACCAAATTGCCTGTTCGTGACATTTGAATGTCGTTTCTTACCTTTAAACCGAAAGTAAACAGCTTTTCCGCCCCGAAGGTCTGCATTCTGTAAAAATTTGCTAAAGATATTTCAAATTCACATTTCATGTCAATTCTTTTTCATGTGCCAAGTAACCATGTAATAAACAGGATAATGTACAGCCAGCTGGTTGTTATCTCAGAAATAAGCCCCAACAGTGTGATCAGGAACCAACGCGAAGCAGAATTCTTATTTATGAATATTATTAATGTTACAAGCAATAACATTTAATACTGTGTGTGGAAAATACTCTGATTCAATGGTACTATTTTCAAAGTTATTTTCAACATTAAATCCATTACTGTAAAAATATATAATTATACAGAATTGATTAAATGTTTTAAAAATTTTTCATGGATTTTATTTTAAAACCGTAAAGAAAATTACAGAAAAACAACCGCACATTACAAGTACTTTTACCCTGTTCTTTTTAAATGATTACATTATGCATTGTCAAAGTTGAAAAGCACTTTTGAATACTTTTTATTGGTACGATATTTGCAAAACATGATAGCAATAATGATTTATTTTGAATTTAAATCATGAAATGTAGAGATACAAGGTTTTAGAAGGTTTTTACATATAAAACATTATTAATGATTAATATTTGAATATATGAATGGTTTTTTAAATAGGTTTAATGTAACAGTCCTAATTTGTGATATATTTTTGTTTCATTCATTTGAAAAAATCTGAATCTCTATCCACTGGAAACTGCTAAAGAATTGTACGCCTCTGCTTGCGAATCACTGCAGAAGATCTATTTTTATCACTCATATCATTTTAAATCTTTGCTTTTTGCAACCCATCAGCAGTTAGTTTTATCATCTATACCACTGGACTCTATGCCAAAGGTCATCACTAAACCTATTCACATTGTCATTTATCATCTCTTGGTTTTCATTCGAGCTGATGGATTATTAAGAGTAAAACAGAAATAAAAAGATATGAAAGTAGGGAAGCAACTGTAGGCAGGAGGCAGGGGGTGTTAGAAACTGCTGTATTTAGCAGTTTCACAGGGCTAGGTGAAGATTTGGAGTACTAATGAGTTTGTTCAGTCAACTTTTAGGGATTTTCAAACCCATCTCGCAGGCACTGGTGCATGCTGACGCTTTCTTTTGCCATTTATCATTTTTCCTGTCCTGCACCTCTGAATAATCTAGCTGGTGAAAATAGCTTGAAAATGATTGACTGTCGCATAGCCTAATAGCGATGTTACTAGAGATGTTGTATTACTGAATAAATGTGTCATTAGATTGACAAGGCTTCGTCAAATACATCCACCAGCAAATACAGTACTCTCAATATACATCTTAAAAATGTAATCGTTTTTAAGCAAAGTCCATATTGAGCTCACACACTGAGTCACGGTAGTATTGGTACTTGTTTGACAGCTGACAGACAGTTATGTGACATATGCTTACCCTGTAACTTTACTTCGGAAACATAATTCAACCTCATTATGTCTCTTTACATTTAAGCTGTGAGATTCTAAAAAATGCTGACAAGAACCATGGGGGTGCCCGGAACCTTCGCTCCACCGGCATAAGGAACAGCACACGTCAAGGTGAAATGTTAGGAACGCAGTCCTGCAGTTTCGCAGGTGAAAATGTAACTATTTTTAAAGGAACAGTTCTACCAAAAGTGATCAATTCTGTCTTCATTTACTCAGCCTCCGGTTGTTCCAAATCTGTAAAAATGTCTGTGTTCTGCAGAAGACAGAGAATGATATTTGGAGGAATGCTTGTAGGCAAACACATCTTGACCACTATTGACTATAGCAGTAAAATATCTTCTTTTGTGTTCAACAGCAAAGTATCAGTAAAGCAATCTTTTAAGAATGTAGGAAAACAAACAGTTCTGAGGCACATTTCATACTATGGTGGTCAATATCGGCCAAGAACTGTTTGGTTACAAGCATTCTTCCAAACATCTTTCTCCTTCATCATCAGAGCAAAGACATCTGTACAGATTCGGAACAACTCGAGGGCGAGTAAATGAGGACTGTCCCTTTAATTTTACTGTGTGAAAAGTAACATCACAAAAAAGCAGCTGTTAATGCATGCGTTTTCGGTTTGAACAGACTGAATCTTTGGCACTTCTCTTTTTTACACACTTGCACTCTTCAGTTAAGATGGTGACATCCCAAATCTCATCTCTTTAATTAACATAAAATAATGCCGAAATTTGCCAGCGATGAATTGACACAGATGACCAGTCATGATTATGGCCTGCTTTGACTAAATTGGAAATGAGCTATTAATGTTTGCATTTGACTCACACTATTGATGTTTATAGGTCCTGCTTTTAATAAAGCAACGAATATTAAGTGTTCGATTTTTACAAGTTTATCAAATGTCTACTTATAAAAGCAAATGTCTTCTGACCTCACAATCAAATTTTCAAGTGAACATAAGAAGCGTGTTGATACAACGTGGGAAGTCTTGATTTAATTCTCTGTGGGAGTAGAGAATGTTTAAATTGTTAACAACAACACACAGAAGAAGAGAATACAATTATATACAGCTTAATTTGAACTTGCCCGGTGTACCTGTAAAAACAGCATAGCAGAAGTAGTGTGTGGGAGAGGTTAAACTACTAACAGGAGCATTTCAAACTAAAACTATTTAGCTCATTAATTATAATTTTGTTATGGAGTTTTCTTTCTGTGGCTGCAGTGCACGGCTGTGATGCGCCTCAGTGAAGCACATCACCCATGGGATGGTGATGCTGTCTGTATCGCACCTGTATTCCTGTCAACCTGTGTGGTTGTATTAGAACGCTCCTGTAATATATTTGCATCAAAATTACCAGCAATGCCGCATTAATCTGTCTGCGCTATGTGAGACATGTCATTATTCGAGTGTATAGATGTGTTTGTATTTGTATGTTTGCGTGTGCAAGAGAGAGAGACATGCAGAGAAAATGTGCGAATGAAGGAAAACAAAGGGACAGAAAAAATAAAAATGCTTTCGTCATGTACTTAAACTCATTGCATTCCAAACTAATATAACTTTTATTGTTATCTGCCCCTTTTTGCCGTGTTTATTACAATTAATGTGGTTATTTACAATAATATTTTCCTCTAGGGCGCTCCTTACTAATAACATAAGATTATTGAGTTTATTGAGAGTTATATTTAAGAACCTGATAATTGTTTAATTCATTCAAACAATCTAAAGATCATCATCAAATTGGACATTTCATTTCTGTTTGTCTCTCATTAAAGGTTGAGTTGTGCATGAGCTGTGTGGTTTGCTCCCCATAACGTATACTAAAAATACTTAAATGAAAATGCAATATATACTGAAATTATCATTCTGATGATTTTTGCACATCATACTGTTAGAGGGGTCAATAAGATCTTTGAAATATAGTTTAAATATTGCATTGATCAGCACAGAAACAGTTTATTTTAATACAGACTAATTTTATTTTAAATGGTGACATTATTGTGAAACAAAAAAATTCTGGGCGGTTTTCAACCCATGCTTGTGTTAAAAGCTGTATGAACATTTTCTATGTTAATCTAACTGGTTAGTTCTGTCCATATCTGCAAAATTGCATGTTTTTAATGTTTTTCTCGTGTATTTGCAGTCTTTTTTTTGTCATTTTTTTAAATACTTTATTTTACAAATACAGAAAAATCTTAAAAGACATAAATTCTGTAAAATCACAGTTGTTTACAGTGTAGGCTGCCACCATTATTAAAAAAAAGCTCAAATGACGTGATATCTGTACAAAAATAAACAACAACTGTGCTGATCAATGCAATATTGAATTCAACTTTATTTCAAACATCTCTTCCCCCCCTATTGACCCCTCGTACAGTATGAAAACGTGACCTCAAGATAATCCTCATATTAAATTATTGACATTTCAAGTTCATCTGCACTGTATAATACAATATGTTGGGTTAATCACTCACTATCAGCATTTAGGCTAAAAATGTTAAGTGGTATATGATATTTTGCCAATTAAAAGCAAAATAACTCTTTACATAGTACCCCTTTGAAAGATTATATTGTCCAAGTAAACACACACACGCAGCTGTACCTCAAGGGACATTTCCAGGCAGCAAGGAGAGCTTGTTCTCAGAGCTGCTCAAAGTGGCTGCACAATCGAGCTTGGCACATCTAAGACTTAACATGTACGGGACACAGCAGCTATGGCCGTGTCCACAATCAAAATGCGTGATGAAACATTTAAAAGCTACTTCCTCTAACCTTTGTAAGACTGACAATTTATTTAGTAGGCTGTTTAAAATTCTGCAATGCAACAGGAGGAGTCCAGATGCTTAACAAAAGCGGTGCAGGTGGAGAACTGTGTCTGAGGGCATTTCCTGCTGTAGAGGAAGGAAGAACATATATCACTGCCTTTGAGTTGAAATCTTCCCACATGGTAATAATTCTGCTCTCATTTCATTTTACATTTCAATTAGTCAATTTAAAACCGACATGTTTTCCTTTAATTAGAAGTGTGTAGTTTCTGCACCTGGAACATCAGTGTCACCAAACATAATTACAGAAATGGTTACTGGTTTTATGAATCCCCCAATCTGCCATTGGTTGGAAAAATTTGCACTAGCCATTATTGTTGTATCAGGGTGGTTTGCAAGCTCAAAGATTATATTTACGCATTTGACAGACGCTTTTATCCAAATTGACTTACACTGCATTATACTTTTAATTTGGTTTCTAAATATGTGCAATCCCTGGGATCAAACTCATGACCTTGGTGTTGCTAACGCCATGCTCTAACCACTGAGCTACAGAAAACCATATTGATATGTTTTAATACTGCTATAGAGCTGCCGTGTTTCCGTGATTTCCCAAGCCTACGAATACTATAGCTTACCTACAGTGGTCTCTCTATATTAAAATGGAAAAACTGTGTTTGCTACCATAAATTAAATAAAACTCATAAGATGTTTTTTTTTAGATTTACTTGATGCTCACCGGTGCCATGGTTACTACCTAGTGCAAGACGAGAACGATTTTCTAATGTTGAAACTCGAGAGACTGAAAGAGATTTGGACGTTTATCGAGATGCCGGAATTTAGCGTACGGAATAAACACACACACACACACACACACACGCACAAATGTTATTGCTTCAATTATGAAATGATTATTTCTAGATTGCAATCGACAAAATGTCCCTTTTGAGGGTTCTTGAAATTGTTCTATGAAAAAACTGTCTGGGTCAGCAGGTCATCACCATTTTCCCTATTCCGAATCTGAACCTCCTCCTCCATCGCCATAAACGAAACCGATCGTCCTTTTTGCATCCGTGATGTGCCTTCTACTCCCTGACACCACCTCCACCCATAATGAGGACAGGGAATCTATTCACGATGCATTGGGACGGTAAACACATCACAAATGCATAATTATGTTTTCGCAACTTCCTTTTCCATGCCCTAATATTTCTCCAGTGTGACTGGATTACAGATTCTGAACCAAACCTCAATAAGGGATATCACATTTTATCAGCACCTTTCCGTGTCACCTGATAATTTCAAAACAAACAGAACTCTGCCTATCCATCTGCGAGGTGATTGGTGGTAAGGGGGGGGACAATTTGCATTGGACAACACACCCTTCAACCAAACTTTCTTTAACAATAGGCCTCGGTGTGGTCGGCCCTCCCCAAAGCACTTATGTTATTAATGGAACAAAAATGAATTCAAAGGGGTACACATGTCAGACAGTGATTTTCGGCCGCCACAGTCGCTGCTCTGGAGAGACCACATAAAAGACAATTATGAGTCGGAGTAAACCCGGGGATATTGGGAAACCAAAAGTTAGCATAACATTAAT
The DNA here is from genome assembly GCF_947034865.1 of Barbatula barbatula. NCBI lineage: Eukaryota > Metazoa > Chordata > Actinopteri > Cypriniformes > Nemacheilidae > Barbatula > Barbatula barbatula. The sequence continues at coordinate 9,861,228 of NC_136766.1, read as the reverse complement.
GCTCTTTGATTTGATTTGCATCAGACGTGCACCTTCCGAGATCCTTCGTATTCTGGTGTGTATTCATTGTCTCCTGTCTTTAAAAAGATGATCCGTGTTGATGGACTTTTAATTACCTGTGAAGCTTTTCCTTCCGGAGTTCACCCGACTGAATGCCAGAATAATCAGTTCATTTGGGTCCCCTATTACTTTTTAATCTAAGCAGGAAGAGCAAATCATGGTGTTGTGTGAGTGAATGAGCTGGGTGAACTGAGGTGTCATGGGAGAGTTTGTGTTGTCACAATTATACTTGTCAATAGTAACAGAGGAGTGAAATTCAAAGAGATGAAAACAACAACAGCGTCATGAGATCACTAGGCCTTAATGTTTTATAAATATGTTTTGCTCATGGGGCAAATAGATGAAACACTTGGGGTATTTCACCGGAAGACCGTACTTCAAACAGTTTTGAAAGGACAAGAGTGTGAGTAAATGATTTGAACACAGAGGTGAAGCGATTGTGTACTCAGAACTGGCATGGGATATGGACGATTGCATCATTCCTTAAGTGAAAGGAATCTTAAATATGAATGTATTTTAAATAATATCAATGAACAACATATTATTATACTGTATATTATATTATAGTATATATATAATATATTTTATTTGTAAATACATTGACATACGACTGTCCTTTAAATCATCACATTAATTTTGTTCTTTTCCATGTTTCATGCTGCTTGTTTACCTTTTTACTCACTGCTTAAATAGGAAAACATAATATTTTAACTTTCACTCATGTCTTAAATATGAATACCTCATAGAATGTTTACTGCCAACGTGTCTGTCCAAACAAATTACATGGCAGTAAATCCTTCAGAAATAGAGGAAGGAGCGATGTGTGTGTGTGAGAGACAGACAGAGAGAGAAATGGGTAAATGTAAATCAGCTCAAGACCTCACAAGGATTTATTTGAACTCCATCTCATCCTGACTCGAAGTCCCAATGACACTTCTAGATAATAAGCGTTAAGATATTTCTTAAAGATGTGTGATTTTTCTTCTCGCTCTCTCTCTTTGAGCTGTTAGGATTAGGTTGTGCACTAATAACAGATCTTGTCGCTCTTTTTAAATTGGGCATCTGAAGGGCTCTTAAACCTTGGGAGCTTTGATGAAATAATGTAATCTGAACTCCTTGACACAATGAAAGATCGCAGTTGTGGCTGTGAGCTCTGTTTTGACAACAAAACACATGAATTGAATAAAGGATATGCTTTACTGTAATTTAAGAAAATGTTTAAAAGTGGTCCATGTCATTGTATGTTTTACAAATGACCATCAATTAGCTGTTTTATTCATAATAAACAGCAAATATATTTAGCACAAGTAGTACAAAAAAGGTACACTAACCCCCTCTCTTTCTCTCAACAGGTAGTGGTCTAGCTTTTGTTGAAACAAGTAGCTTTGTATTAGCACAGATTGTATTATTGCTCCTGTGTGACATATCGCTTATTGCTCCCTGAACTCTTTGTAAGTCGCTTTGGATAAAAGGGGCTGCTTAATGATTAAATGTAAAATGTAGTGCAAAAATATTTGTTGGAAAAAAAATAATTTGCATTTAGGTTTATATTTTTAAAACATTTTTGGAAGCATTTTTCCAGCCAGTGAAATGACGACTTGACAATAAAGTTTGGCTGATGGCACCACAAAAACATTCACAATCTAAAAGCAAATCTTCATTATAGTCGTCAGTCTTAAACAAAAAGCTCTTTTTAGTGGCTTCTATTTATAATTTGTGAACGAATCAAGACTTTCTTGAAGGTCTTTGAAAGTCGACTATCTAGCTGCCAGCCACGTACCTGTAACATCAGTGAGAAACGATGTATGCCAACTTCAGCTACAGCACCTAAATTATCGTAAGAGCCACTTAATTAATAGCGTTTAAAGGTTCATTAAGGGTTATATTGATTTTGCTGTAAGTCAAGTAAACACAGCTCAAAACCGTTTTAGTGGGATAATAGGATGGTGTGGCCAAGAGAACCAAATGATTGGTGAACAGCGAAGCATCTGAACCACATGAAGAATAAGTGAATTTAGTCATTGGGATTCTCTGATATAAAGCTTATGTCTGGCACTGAAATACAAGAGTAAAAATGGAAACTGGACTATATTTGACTAAGAACACATAAAAAGCATGCAGTCACAGCTTGGGGACCAGTGAGGTCATGTTATTGGGGTCCAACAGCACTAGTCTCATACTGACTGTTGTTAAAGGTCAGTGTGGTATACTTTGATTATATGAGCACTGGGCGTGGGATCGTGTGACTCATTTGCCTCGAGCTGTTAATCTGCTACGTTTGTCTTATTTTACATTGTTCATTGCTCAAATGTAGCGTGTTACTAAAACAGCTATAGGCTACTGTATACAGACACAGGGTACATAGAGTTCTCCTGGGTCAACAACAAACAAAGATTCTTTACAAATGATGTAGAGTTTATTCAAGATGCATTGTGTAATTGTTTTAAAATTTATATTGAAATTGAAATTAAATGATCAATAATCGTAGGAAATACCGATGTGTAGGACGAAGAGGGGGCAGATATGTGTGGCATACATACACACAGAATCAAATCTAAAAACACAAGCAGACACGTGTGTGCATCTACATATGTGCAAACGCAAGTTTGCTGTTCCCAGATAGCATCAGTCATCTCTAGAAATCCATGCATTTCATGACTCATTTTACATTTCAGAATGCATAAAATACAAATCGCAAAAATAAAATCAATCGCAGTTATAGCTTTTTTTATCATTCATAGAAGTGAGATGTGCAAGATCGGCTGGTTTCTTATGCAAAACATGACATGTCCCAGATTCTTTTAGTGTGCAAATAATGTTGCAGAATAAGCTGATAAAAGTGCACATTCTACTGTGTGCAAAATGTTGTGGGAAGGGTAAGACAAACAACGTCTCTAATAAGTAACACAATTATTGTACTCTTTAACTTTTTCTAGTCTGAATACAAACTTTGTTCCCCGTCTGGGTTTGTCTGTACGTTAATGGTGGTGCTTGAAAATGACAGGAAATAAAAAATTAACAAAATGGCAAGAAAGAACAACAGGTGAATGGAAGAGAGATGAGTTTTGTTTAATTACTCCCGGGAGGACGGGAAAAAAGTGAGAAACAGAACACAGGAGGGAAAAACATGCAATAGGAGCGACATGTACATGTAAGTCTGTTGATTTGCAACTTGCTAAATTTTCAGTAACGTCTTATAGTCTGCTGACTTTATGATTAAGAATTAGATAAAAAGAAATGAAAACATTACAAATAGTGCTACTGTGCATGTACAGAATGTCTATCAGACTCAAACTCGAACAGAATTTAGATGCATAATTTGTAGATGGACACTACAATTTATCAAGTCGAGAACTGACTGCTGCGTTGTTGTTTTAATGAGGTGATAAAATGATGCAGGATGGATTGAGTCTGCTTCCATGATCCGCCACATTTAAGGCGTAAAAAACCAATACAGTAAGTAAAAAAGAATTTAAATAATACAATTTTGAATTGAAAAATAAATAGCGAAATCATAATTTTGTTCCATTTTTAGTCAGCATAAAGTAATGTGCCGAAAATATACTAAATAAAGGGAAATGTTACTATTTTTATCACTTTGCAATAAGTAAAATTTTCAAAACGAGTGATTTTTGTTCCCATTGCCTCGTGTCTGGCTGAGAGACAAAACTCCCGTACAAACTCTAAATGATCTGCCTGTTTTTCTGATGTGCAAGTCAAGGTGTTGCTTCCCAACATCTGGTGCTTTGGCTATGAATGATGGATATTGTGCCCTAGCAAGGGCGGAATTTGTTTTGCTAACAAGCATGTCTGTGCAAATGAATTAAATTAGCCCAGTACTTGTTTAATACAGTCTCTTTGATTGACCAAGCACATCACTGTCCCTAAAAGCTCTTAGTGTTTTTTGTTTCTTCCAGAATACCCAATACACGTTGCTGCCTGCAAGGAAGGGCACTTTTTGACATGGGAATATGAAGGAAAGCGAAAAAAAGTTGCATGATGGATTCCTTCTCTGCCAGGCGAAACCGAGGGAATCAAACATCAAACCCCGTCAACAAGGCACCTTTTCCAAGTCACTGATTACAGATGCTCTTCCATCTGTGCCGGGTTTGAAGACTGCGACTCACACATGCGTGTGTGTGAGAGTGTGTATGTTAGCCCAGTCAGAACAACTGCTTCCCAACAGGTAGAGTTTAGCAGTCAATATGTCACACGTCTGTGTCCTGCGGTCCACCGGGGGCTTCCTGGCAAAAAGCATAATCAGCATCACAGCCACAGTTACATCCCAAAGCTTTTTAATTTCAGGTGAAAATAGAAAACTTACAGTGTGTTAGTGAAATGGAAGTTAAAGAATGTTTCTTGAATCTCCCTGATTTTCTTAGTAAACCATCAGTGAAGTTTAGCAGAGTTGATAGGAAACTGAATGGCAGTTCAATGATGTTGCCAATGACTCATAAGTGACAGGAATGTCATAACTGCTTTCAAATGGTTTCATTCGAATGAGCGTGACACTTAATTTCTGGCTTAACGAAGAACAGGCAACACATGGGATTGATAGGTACATTTGATCTTGATCCCTTTGTTTGTTGTTTTATGACACAAGAAGACGCTAAGGTTTGTTTTGAGAAATGATACATTGTGTGCTTTCAAGAAATGTAGAGTGAATCTTCAGAGAGTCTGCTTTCAAAGTCTGAAGAACCTTAGATAGACACATGCTTTTCAGCTTCTTTCCACATAAACAAATACACAGACGCAGTGGATTTTTATAAGCCTCTGTGAACTCCAGGTTTTCCACAGAAGTCAAGTCTGTGCCCTCCGGCAATATCTAAACAGCAGACAATAAGCAGTCAGCATGCACACTTCAGCTATGAGTGCAATCTTTAATCTTCTGTGCTTATGGCACCTGCTATTTGCAAAGAAATGTAATGTGGAAATGTTTCCCTCCTCCCAAAGGCGCCCTTGACATTGTTAAATCGCGAGGGAGTATTGCATTGAGCGAAATATATGCCATTCACACTCCTCTCATGGGACGCAACGTATTTATCACTAACAGGCCTTCACCCTTAATAAACAACTTCGACTACTAAGGTAGTTTTCGCAAAATGCAAGTAATAACATAGATCTATTAAGAGAACACTTTCCGGCATAATCATCAAGCTTTTGCGGCCCAGAAGATTTATTTATTCATTACCAACGCTGAAGATTAGGTTGGAGGCAGAATTACATTTTAAGAACTGCAACTAAGCAGAATAAATAGCTAAAAGCTAAGAAAAAGTTAGAGTTCAGTGGTACCAAAACGAACCTAAATATTGTACTAAAAACACACTGAGCTTTGGATCTGCAAAATGATATATTTGTGATTGAAGCTAAGCTTTCTTTAAATCATTGGTGACATGGGCAGAGGTCAATTCATCACATGACAGCGAGGGCAAGTCTAAAGCTGTCGAAGTCCTTGTGAGGATTTCCGACTGATAAATGCAAACAAGTGTCACTTCTGCCCCACTGGCCAATTCCATTTCTCATGTTTCAGATATAGACTACTTCGCAAGATGTTAAGACCAGTACTTGGGAGGGGCGGAGGGAGATGTTGGTTATAGTTTGCTATACCTCACTGCTAGATGCTGCTAAATTTCGTACACTGGACCTTTAGGCTGACCTTACGTGTTTTGTTAAAAACTGCTATGTTTACAATGTATTACTTTACTTTGGAAAGACAAATATCTCAATGAGTCAGTATCATTGACATGCTTTAGAATGTTTGAGTTCATTGTGTTACAATGTGAGCGCAAACTGTATAATTTAGTGAATATTCGAAATGCATTTGAATTGCTATATGTTGCAAATACAATTTTTTTAAATGTGAAGTCAACATTTGTTTTCTTCACTGCTGCTATTTTGTTGTCCCAGGGCCACCCTGAGAAAAAAAGGCCCTCATCAGATTCCCTGAAGAAAAATCTGTAAACATGAAATTTTATCAGTCACGTCTTTGAAGAATGCATTTGCAAAGTGCTAACAAACATGCTAACAAAGTACTAGTCTTGTCTTCTTTTTATCAGATTGTTAAATGTCACCTGGGCAAATTGTGTGAGTGAATTGTAAGCGAATTTCTTTGCGTACGCTATCTGCTTTGTTTTGCCTTTATGTAAGGCAGACACGCACAAACATTTTACATGTAAGATTGTGAGTGCTGCAGTACAGTAGATTGTGGAGAATGCAGTTCACAATCACAGACTGGCAAACGACTGGTAAGTGCAACACCTACAGTTACACCTGTTAAATTGCACTACAGGATATTAGTGAAAAACAGTGCTTCAGTTCACTCCAGTAAATTCGCTTTTCTTATTTCCAGCTGTTTTAGTGCATAAAGTGTATTTCTATTGACAATGATTAAATACATCTTAAATTCAAGTCGCTTTTCATAGTGAGTTTGTAAATAAAAAGCAAATCACCTCACTGGAAAACATGATTTTTCCCCTGTCAAAATTCAGCTAATACAAAATCCACCACATCATATTTTCAATTGGTTCCACTCATTAGCCTTGCTGACGCCCCCAAACTAGCCACATGCCGTCGACCCAAACTAATTCATATTCTGCAATTGGATTAATGCATATTCAGATAAGCTTCAAATGGTGTCATGAGTTTCTGGTTTTCACTCTGCCTTGCACTTCAAAAAGAGCAAAATTACACATTGCATATTCCTTGCCCTTGGGTTTGCAGAACAGACAAACATAAAAGATTCTTAATGTCAAATTTCACACAACAGTAAGCTGCTTTCTGAGCATCTTTGTGAATCATGTGTGACTGTTACAGCTCCAGCTCTTTCCCTCTGTTTCTTTGCCTTCTTTTGCACATTTTCGGGTTGCTTACCATCTCCAATAATTCTTTATGATTATAACATTCAACTTTGTGGGACCTTTCAAATTGTGGGTATTCATAAAGAGCAATGGGCATTTTTTTGTGGTATGAAAACGGGATTCATTCACATTTATCAATGAGATACACATACGCTTCACGTGCATCCTGATGGCACAGAAGAACCTTTTGTCTGAATGGTAACCTTTAACATCCGAGCTTTCCTGTTTAACAAAAGGTTCTTTGTGGTGAAAAAAGGTTCTTAAGATTATAAAAAATAGGTATTTCTTTAAAGAACCTTTGACTGAATGGTTTTTGTGGAACCGGATTTTTCTGGTATCGCTGTGAAGAATCTTTTAAATAGCTTTATTCTTAAGATATATAACCTATTTTATTACAATCGAAAACAATGTTTTTTTGCATTCATCTTTCATAATCATGTTCACGAGAGTAAGTCCACATTTCTGATATGTGCCTGTGTTGTTATAATTCCTTTGTTGTTTTACTGCACTGCAATGTCTTGATAATTCTCTCACCTTGCGGTTCAATTGTAAAATAACTGTACCGTGAGAAACAGGATTCAACGATGTTAATTGCCTTTGGCAGATAATCTGGTACCGCCTCATTTCCAAATGAGCAGAAAGAATAGGTTATGAAATCTAAAAAGTAGAGGTATGTGTTTGTGGCGTGGAAGGGGGGCGGGGCGATGCAGTTTAATGAGGATGTATTGGTGCATTAAAGTAAATAATGCAGTGTGGAAAAATACAACAGCATCCTGTCTGAGGTGTCTCCTATTTTTTAAGACACTACATTTTCAGGTCAATGGAAAAAAGTTCTAACCTAGATCATTCCTCGAACACCATTTACAAAGCACTTAAAGCAATGGCAATGCAATACATAAATGCAAGCACAGCACTTTCCTAATTTGCTTTTTCCCTTACAGAAAAAAGGAAAGAGTTTCCCATCAACACACCATTTGTACTTGTTCTCATAAAGACGTTTTACTTAGAAGCTCTCTGTGAGTCCATTAAAGCTTTTTGTAAAGCCTGTCTACTGATGAAGAGAGGCAGTGTTAAGCCCCCGCAGCCTCTGTAACACTTACAGCTTGTGGAGATGCCTCTCATAATCACATCATGTTCTATATATGAATCACCAAGCTTTAAATTGTTATATATTGACGTATATACAGTCAAACCAAATATTATTCACATTCAGATTACTGATTTTTTACTAGTGGTACAGGACACTGTAGTTCATTAATGCAAGTGAGGATTGAAAAATAAAGTAAACTGTGACATTTTACACATGACATCTGAATACAAATTAAACTGTTTTATAAGTTATATTTTAAGTAATATAATAAAATATATTATGAATAAATATATTTGAATCAATGTAGAATGTAAAACAAAACAGTGTTACTGTTCCTACTGGATCTATCTGCTGCCATAATACCGTCAACCACCACATCCTCTTGTCGACCCTACATGCTATGGGTGTCTCTGGAATGGTGCTACAATGGGTCAAGTCTTACCTCTCAAGTAGGTCATTTATCCTGGAGAGGTGAGGTCTCTTGAGTCCCAACATCTTAATACAGGGGTTGCCTCACAGGGCTCAGTGCTTGGACCATTGCTCGGATTCTGTAGCCATCTTTATGAATCAGCTGAAAACACATCTCTTCCGTCAGCACCTGACCGATAAGTTCAGACTTCTATTTCTTTTCTACTCTTTCTATCCTTTAAAAATAAACTTAGCTTTGTATACTGTGGTAGGCTATATATGACTAGTTTTACTGCACTTATGCTTTTTGTTGTCATTATGTGGTTCCAATTGCTTATAATGTCGTTTTGAATTAATGTGTCTGCTAAATGAGTAAATGTAAATTGATAAGCTTCTCAAATGTGGTCATCTACTATTATAAATAATTATGAATATATATTTTACTATACCCTTACCTCAAATTTGATCACATCACTTCAAAGACTTCATAGATGGCTTAGTCAAAACCTCAATGTCAAATTATATGCAGTTAATGATATTTGGACATCATGAAGTAAACTATGCAGATGCATATCTGGGAAAATACATATATTTTAATATTTAAAATATTCTGCATATGTTACTTTAACTGCATTTAATCTGATATCTTGTCTGTTTGAAAGAAAAGCAATTTCTTGACTCTCTCTCTTCTCCTTTCCACTCTCTTTGTAGTTGAGAGCACCTTCGCAGACTAGACACTAGATCCTCGAGTGTTCTTATGAACCTCAAAGAGAAGGAACTGGTAAAAGGGATTTTTTGAAAGTGAGTGATGGCGAGAGAAAAAATGAAAGAGCTCAAGGTGAACAGCTTGAGAATACACATGTGGAGTGGCTTAAGCCAAAAGAATGAAAAAGAGAGAGCAATGAGGATAGTTGAGAGAGAAAGACAGATCAGCCCAAAGTAAAGAAGTGTTGCAGAAGAATGATACATTTCAAGCTTTAGTGGGGACGTGACAGGAGCGTATGAGGAATAAAAAGAGAAAGAGAGAGCGGGAGAGGATAAAGGGATGGATGTCACCAGCTGTAGGCCGGGTGAAAAAGGTGTCGGTCTTATAAGTTGGACATGTCACCTTGGGTCTGGACACAAGTCTTTCAGTTTAGTACAGAGGCTTGCCTGACAAGACAAGCATAAAAAATACTGACAGCTGGGGCAGTGTGTGTGGGGGGAAACACACACAATAACACAATTGACAAAAATAGACTGTAGTCCACTAGTCTGGAACTGACAATGCTGTTCATCGTATCATGAATGGATTAGAATTCACATTAGCTCTGTTGCTGCTTGTTGTTTTATAAGGTGGCGGGCTAAAAGAAGCATCCTTCCCGTCATGGATACTCATTCGTCTATATTTACTGGTGTGAGTGAATACAGGCAAAATTCTCTTTAATGCACACATTTTATTAAATATTTCACTCTAATTAATAGACATAATCACTTAAGTGATGCCTAGAAGTTAAATAAAAAACATTAATATATCTAGTAAATGTGCTGCTTTTAAACACATTTCTGTGGCATGTTGCCCATTTTAATGTTAATGACAGCAAGGAGGGCAGGTTCATTATAATTCCTCTTAAACTAAATTGCAAAACTCGTGTTCTTAAACACATGTAATGTATATAAAACAGTTCTTGCAAGAATAATGATCAATGGTACACACTTTGATACTATTGTGGACACTGCACACTGGTGGTGCAGTGGTCCATTGCCTCATATCTTCCACATGTCTCGTACCAAGGGCAGTAGAATTCTAACCCCCCTGAAAAAATATTGACATGGGCCCCCACCGCCTTCCAACTCCCATCATGTCTACACCGGACACGACTAGCGCAACGCGACACAACGCGCCATGTTGAAAAACCTTTCTCTCAACAGGTAGAGGTCTAGTTTTTGTTGAAACTAGTAACTTTGTATTAGCAACTATTGTATTTTTGCTCCTGTGTGACATATCGCTTATTGCTCCCTGATCTCTTTGTAAGTCACTTTGGATAAAAGCGTCTGCTAAATGACTAAATGTATTTACTCTTGTTGTATTTACTCTAAGTGTTCCACCACAAAGCTGACTTGAACATGTATGTTTTTAAAACGACAGTATGTAAAAATATGTACGAATATATGCCAATAAGTGTAAAAATGCATCATTATATTAAATATTCAGCATTGAATAGTATACACACTTATTTATAATCAACATGTCCTTAGCCTTTGTACATCCTAGATATATTTTTTCTTCTATTCATCACAGTGCCTTAGAATTGGGCCACAGCGAGGTATCTAAGAAGGCAGTATAATTAAGATGCCTACCATTTTATAACAGCCTTTGTGTCTGGAGCATTAAAATGCTTCCTCGGTAGGCAGCTCAATACGTTTCAGAACAGAATAACTAACATGTACACATCAGACCTTCACTAGGTCTGTTTCTGTACACCATAGACACACTTCCACTGTGTATTGTGTCCGCAGATTAATTGAAACCATTTTAAAAAATCCTCTTCCACCTCTTGCATATCAGGAGGAAAGGCAACTGTCTGCCAGTTTGAGGGTCTCTGAAGAGTGTTAATGTTTGTGTCTGTCTGTTATCAGGGGCCTGGTATGTGTGCTTGTGTGAATGAGAGTCATGTTGGTGCAGAGGGAAATTAGTGTTTGGCTTTTAAATGGATGATTGCTGAAATTCTGAAAGAAGAATCATTTGTTCCTGTCTCAACATTTTTGCTTCTGAAAGAAACCGCCACACAAGAGCCACCTGCCTCTCCAGTAGCTTCTTAATCAAAAACGAGAAAAAGGAAATGTGCAAAGTGTGTGTGTGTGTGAGGCCCCCTGTTTGGCCTCCTGCTGTGTCTTCCAACTGTGGAACCAAATGACTGCGGTAGTTTCAATTCAAAGAACATGGTGTGATGGGTGGGCATGCTGCAAACAGGCTACATTTGACAAGGAAAACAAAATCCACCCTATTGGTGGATGCAATAAATCTGCTCTTACTGTATATAATGTAATACCTTAACAGCAACACACAGAAATGTTAGATAAAGAAATGTGTACAGGTTTGGAACAACCTGTGGGGTCAGCAAATTATGACAGAATTTCCTATCCCATTAAACTAGGCGTGGTAAGCTTCATATATGGTGCTTTCGGGGAGGAGATGGGGTGGACACGTACGTACGCACACTCTTCCCCTGTCAGTGATTTATAAAGAGAAATATGTACAGGTTCTGGCGCACATATCGTACTATATATCTGAAAACTTTTGTGCATACTCAAAAATTTAAAATTTTGCGCACAATTTAAGAATGAAAACTACGCAAAGGTTTATAAACGAGACCTCAGAACTGTTTGCTTTCCTACATTATTTTTGCAAATATATTTCTTTGTGTACAATAGAACTAAGACATTTTGTTCTTGGGTGAGTAAATGATGACAGCATTTTTATTTTTTTAGGTGAACTGTTCCTTTAATACCACGGTGTAGTATTAGCCAGCGGCAGTTCTAAGGTGAGTGGAAATCCGGAGCTTAGCCCAGAGACCTCGACATATGTGTTCGAATACAGTGGCTTAGGAAATCAGGTCCAGTAAATGTTAATGCGAGACAATTGCGCACATTTTTTACGGCAGACCCTATAGGAGCGCAAACTCCCAAGCACCAGAAAGAGGGAAAAAGCGGCAATAGCCATGTGGTTCGTGCGATAACATGAAGTGATTCCCGCCTCAAGCATCTTTTGCCGGTCCCCTATCTCTAACCAAAACTTTCCTGTCTGTTCTCCACTATCCTATCAAATAAAGGCAAAAAGCCCCTAAAATATAACAGGAAAAAGCGACGCACATGTTTTTACATCCAACATGTAAACGGCCCTAACATTTCTATGATAAAACAGTTATCAAACATGAAACATTAAGCTACTTACTAAGCGCGATGCTGGCTCTTTCACAGACTCACAGTTAAAGTGGACCTTAACCCCGGCTTCTGTCCATAGCAAATCCCACCTTCTTTCAGTCCATATAAATTAAACTTCAGTTTCGACACAGCAAGGTAGACAAGTAATGTTGTACATTAAACATTATAGAATAACAATAAGAGTGTAAATGAAAATAGATGTCAACTATTTCGGACAATAACAACCTCTCTACTATTCTAAACCTCACCATATTCTTTATTATTAAACACCTGTTAGCCATTTTCAAATATATGATCTGATATGTGATGTGAATGCAGTTCGGCAAAACGTAGATTCGTTCTTGCACTCATATGTGGTCAGTACAACTTGTCACACGTCTAACTCACTACGCTGGTATTGACGATTGTGCATTGCAATATATTGCGATAACACTCCAGGCCTACAGAGGTCAGGTGTTCTTTTACAACCTTGAAACGATGTACCAAGGACACTATAGTCACCTGGTGGTTAAACTAATTACAAGGGCTTGTAAAGAGTTGTTTCCGATTCCAATTCCTGGTTTGGGAATCGAATGAATCGATTCCTAGCTACTGTTTTCGATTGCTGCTCAAAGTAAATATGTTGTGTGTTTTATATACATGTTATTCTCTTCATGCACATATTGTTATGCTCATCAGTAGAGTAAGAAAAGACAGTAAGTTTACAGTTCATCTGTAAAGCAAACATGCTTATATGATTTTTTAAATGTGAGTAAACATGTACTTATATAGGCATTGTGTGTGCAAACAAAGCTTTTGCTTTTATGGATGCAGAAGATTTTATGTAATTCCACAGCTCTAGACTTCATCCATCCATTTTTTTCTGAAGTCTGAACTGTTTTAGACAAGAAACTAATGTGATTTAGTTGACCACTGACATCAGCACTGCTTGTGAATTTGAAGGCTTTTAAAGAGAAGTCGATTCCTTAAATGGAATCGATTCCAACCTTTGGAATCGACTCTCGATTCACAACGTCTTGGAATCAAGGAATCGATTCTTTTTGGAATTCATTCCCAGCCCTACTAATTACTGCAAGAAATGGAATGTGCATGTGCGACCTGCGCTTACTTTGAACGTTAGGTAACAAAATTCCGAACTATTCTGATGATGAAATGTCCCTCGTATACGCGTAAAAAGGAACAATACTTCAGTCTTAACAGCAGGCAAGGGGGAGAATAAGAAAGATTCAGTCTTGTTGGGTTAAAACTCAGCAGTGTAGCAGCATGTTAGAAGCTTATCTTTGTTTTGTGCCTGGTGAATTTCTTCCAAGGCAGATACTGTATATGGAAAAACCTTTGTAAAATAATTTCCATGGTAACTATGCTTTTGCTTGGTTACCAGTCATTGTTACCACTTTTAAAGTACAATTAATAAGGTATGTCCTCTAAGCGGTGGAAGAGGATTTTGTGTCAGAATTTTTCACTTTAATTTATTTTTTATCACAGGGTGGCAGCATGAAACCAAGTGTATTGTATATCAGAGACACAATGAATGTGACTCCAAATTCCCCTTAAATGCAAAAGTTTAAAGAAAGGATTTCTTTCTTGAAGCATGTTACATTAAATGGCAGGTGTACAGATATACTGGAATGCATGTCAAACTGACTAACAGAAAAAGAGTTAGAAAAGAGTTTCAAGAGAACTACAGGCGTCTGAATTTTTTAACAGACCAGAAAAAGCAGATCTCATTTAAAATAGCAAATGCATTTGAGCTCATTTGTGCGCCCAAGGTTGTGTTGGTTTAAAAAAGAGGTGTGTTTGGGCACATTGTTGGCGCATTGCTATTTGGAGGAACTGAAAATTTTGGTTGCATTTCTTTTGTATTTCAATAGCGCGTAAGGAATATGCACCTATGGGTGTGTGCACAGCGCTCGTACATTCTACCTTTTACACACAGAGGGACACGCAGAAGCACACAATAATACCAAATATTTATAAAAATGAATTACAGTTTCACTTACTGCCTGCGGTTCATGTCCGGCAACTTTTAGGGCTCGGAGCACCACTCCATCTATCAGTTTTAAACGATCTCAGAATCCAGCATTATATCCACCATTTATGTAACATTCATTACCCAAATGCAGTGAACAGACAAACATAGCTGAACTTTGCGAACATAGTTCTCTCTCTTTCCTGCACACAAGTGAAAGTGACTTGTGTGCATGCCCCTTTCTTCCGCTCTCCTTGATTGATGTGTGGGCATGCCGTGTGTTTTTCTGGGATAATTTTAATATAAAGTGACAATATAAACTGTGTTGTTTTTATTTACAACATTTTGAAGACTTTATTTCAGAATATGAAACCAGGCCCACACACATACTCCATGTCATCATATGGTCTTCGCAACCTGCACACTCCTGCTATACTTTAGAAGGCTTTTGGATATCTCAGACAGTCCTATGATGTATGAATATTCAACTGGAGTGAGTTGTGGGCAGCATATTTGTTAGCAGGCAAAATCACCCACCTCCTAAAATGCTTGATTTCACCTGCTGTTGGCATAGGTGAAAGGGGACTTGTATACTGTAGGCTGTGTTTCAAGCCCGAGGCGTGGGAGGCATTTGGAGTGGACTGCCATCTTGGAGTGCCCTCCAGTCATAAACAGATGGAGGTAGTGGCATTTTCTGCTAAGCTTCGCCAGCAGCATGTAAGTCTTTGCCATTATCATTCAGTTGTCCACCTTGTTGCTCTGCGTTTTCAACACTACATATCCCCAAATCAGATTGTGGGCCAGCAGTCATCAAATCATTGGTAGATTATTGGGTCTGGAGAGTTTGGAAGAGTCGCATTCTGTGATGTGAATATTTCTTAATTCACTTTGCAAGAAACTTTCTTCTTAATATATACTGCCAATATATACACAGCTATAGCTTACATTGATGTGTCCTTAAATCCTGAAACCTTCACACTGTTTGTGTTTGTTGATTTGTAGTCATGTTTATATCAATTTAAGACCTGCTGAGTTTAAACTGACTGAGGTTGTCAAACTCTCTGGGTTTCTCACCTCAGTAAAGTTATTTTCTATGCTGTGTACATTTCATCATGTGGTTTCATTCATGTTTTTCTCATTTGCTGGTTCTTGTGAATCGTTTTGTGCATGGCAGATTGCTTGTCACGCTCTTGAAATCTCTCTTTACCAAAGCATGTGTGCTAGACGGAGAGACACTCTCTCTTGGTTGCTCTTTCTCTTATTAGAGTCGGTTCATGCTGGTCATATGTGGGCTAATCATTAAAATTTGCTACAATAATAATGTTATTGTTTCCAGTGTCATGGACACATTGCTAGCCAGGTTACTCTTATCAGTCCTGGCCACACCAGTTAGTCTCAATAAACCAGAGATGTTTTTGAAAGTACGTTTCCACCCTGCCAAATGCACGGCTATATTGGGATTGCGGGATGGGACAGAGCTAGATTTTAAGTGCTATTTACACTGAAAAGGGAGAATCCTTCACCATAATGAGCTGTCAAATTCTGGCAGTGGAGTTTTGCTGCAAAGAGTTGTCACGCGGTTCTTAGGGAGATTTGAGACGCGCTGAGTATATGTGTGCGTCTGTGCAGGTACATTTACAGCATTTCTGCTCTTGTAGTCGCCTCTCCATGGAGTCATGCAGACCAAGATTTGATTTAACTCCATTTAATAAAACATCAATCAGTTATCATTTTGAAACTTTACACAATTTTTGAATTGCAGGTGTACTGCTTAAATGATTTGGTTGGATTATCCTTAAAAAAATATCAGCTTTAAAGATGGAGAAGAAAACAAAGAAAATAATCAATGCTATTAACTCTGCTTTTTCAATGGTAATTTGCATTACTTTAATCCTGTAACTTCAAACACGTCCAAAAAGGCTTTGGAGCATAGCCGAAATTGAGTTGAACCATTTGAGTGCAGGGCAGTCCGCAAAATATTTCCCCACAGTCAAATTTGACTAATTAAACTTGTCAGTAAGTAGACACGCATGACATTCCATTCATTGCCTTTACTTTAGTTTTATGGATGTAACTTTGGATACTGTGGACAAAAGGCAAATTGAAAGCTTCATTATGTTGAGACATCATTAGACAAAGAGGTGAGGTAACATTCTCATTTTTACTGAATGCTAAAATGAGACGTTTTTCCTCATTGCAATCATTCAGGAAAAGAATAATGATGATGTCCAGTTATAAACAGACAACAGAACAGGTTGTTAGATATAATATTAAAGGTTGTTCTTAGCCTGGAAATATAAGCAGTCTCACACGAAGAGTTTGGTTCCAAAATGAGATAACTTAGTTTTTAAAAATGTTAAAAAACAATGTTTTTATTATGTTAACATGTTTTTTTGTCGTTTATTGTGTTAGTTATCTGTATTTTTTGGAGTTATTATGGATTAAATCAAAACAAACCAACTGCAGTTTGATTGATATTAATTTGAATGCACAATAAAAAAACATGATTTTTGAAAACAAATTTGGAACCACAGTCTTCACATATATACCTTATATAATTAATGACTGCTCTTATCCACCCGCGCCCCACCTGCAATTAATCAGAATGGACTTTTTATTTAATTTAAAATGCATGACTATTATGTACTGTATATAATATGGCATAACTGTCGAGAGAACCTCCTTGTTTGTACCTTTAATGTTAAAAATGTGCATATGTTACATGAAGGAGAAATCAGATTGAAGGAAGGTGAAGCAGGATTTTAGCTGTTGCTTTCTGAGGTGACCATGTTTGTTTGGAAAATGAGGCAAGGATGTAGATCTTCAGTAAAGTCTATATGTAAGAAATAGAACAGATGGAATAGAAGTATCTGTATTGGCCCTTGAGAATTAATTCACTTCAGAATATGAAAAATCTGAGTTTATTACATTGATGACTATTATAATAACAACAGCATCCAACTAGGGTGCATGCGGTGGTGAAGTGAATCATCTTTGATTAAAAAGAAAGCCAGCCACCAAGCAGAATGATGGCTTACTTCATTGTATAGCAAGTTATTCTGGCACCGACACCGCTCATATGTCTGTATTTTTTGAGAAGGAAGACAGTCCAATTGCAGATTTATTGATAATTCGTCATAGTACGTCTATTGATTGTACAAATGCTCATTTCATAGTTAAGATTCAGCAATAAACTTTAAGGTTATGGATACACAATTTAACACAGAATCGTCCATACGAGCCGCAACGCAGGGCTCGAATTGCACATTTGCAGTTATTGATCATGTGAGTGTGGGGTCACTTTGTGACGCCAATCATGCTAAACCTGTATTGATAAGGTCAAGGACATATCAAGTCTGTGCTTTAAATGCATGAAATTGCAATACGCAGAATTGCATTTTACAGTGGGTAATCACTCATGTGGGACCAGCTTTAAGGTTTGATAAAAGAATAAAAGCAGGGAACAGGTTAATTCCGCATGTTAAAGAGGGTAAGACAAATGCGCATGCTGCAGTTTCGCTCCCCGCTCATTCGACCTCTGAGTGTTCACATAGAAAACCTCTTTAGGGAGATAAGCTAATGCGTTGTCAGGTTAGTGAAATAAATGCATTTTTCCCAGTTTAACTATTTATCATGCATCAATGAAGTGAGAAGGATGGCTCCCTTTCACAGGAAAGGAGGATAGTGGCTTGATTTAACAATGAAAAAAGGTGTAACAGAATGCATTGTTGTAAATGAAAGGATTAAAAGCAATTCACCCAATCTAACAATCTAAAATTCATGTATTGAGTGATTAGCATCTGACGTGAATTACAGGAGACTGAGAAAAGGCTTTGGTGTTTCAATACACATTCTGACTGCTGTGTTTCCTCTTAATTTGCCTTGAATTGACGTTCCGGGCCTTTAACTTATGGGTAACACGTACAGAGCATTGATCTATAAAATTATTGCTTGCTCTTCATTGAATTGGTTCATTTGCATTAGTGCTTCATAATTTCCCCTTATCGAGTGCTTACACATTTGAGGTGTAAATTAATCAACAATGGTTGTGTAAGTATATTTTGTGTAAGAGAGGGATAGCTGTTGATTCTAAATAGCTTTGTTTGTGGGAGTATAACGTATCACGCTGCTGCGTTTGGACTGTTGGAGTATACAGTATGTGTGTGGACAGATGTAGTTTTGCTTTGTCTTTCTTTGTCTTTTTCTGTCTCTTTCTCATCCACTCAGGTGGATAGCCATGCTCAGGTGTTTTCCCTTGAGAGATGCATGAATCATCGGTTATAATCCTTATTATACATCACATACTGCACACACGCACACACACAAAATCATTGCAGGTGTGGCTACATATAATTTTGCACCAATATTCTTACATTTTATTCTTTATTTTGCCAAAAGCCAATTTCCTTTCTTTTCCTTTTTGATCTTTCTTTCTAAACGTCTATCTTTTATGCGAAACAGATCTACAGACAGTAACTGTAACTGTAGTGTGGTGTAGATTACAACACATAATAATTGTACGTACACTACTATAGTTTTTTTACAATAACACATATGGGATAAAACGTGTTTTACTATAACGGATATGCGGCATGTGGATTGTTATATAGGATTTAATGTTAAAGTACACTCTTTTAATAGCAACAAAATACAACACGATACTACACTACACAGTCTTGTCATGATGACCTCTTCTCATTACATAACATCTCTAATGAAATCAGAATTGATGTTTTAAGAATCCCAGAAAGCAATATTCTCCCACCCAAAATAATGTAAAATATCCAAACAATGGAATAATAGTCCCAACATTATTTTCCAAATATGATTTTTCTTCTACACCGAAGAGTTTACAACTCTGCTTCATATCTGCGGAATGCCTTGCCCCATAGATTTTAATTTCAAGTGCATTACTCTTAATTCAATTTTTTGTTTGTTATCACAAAATGAATCCCATACCTTGTTCAAAAAAGGCTGCGGGTCCGAGCTTCACCCACGCTCACTGGCCCTAATCTTATCATACAAAAGTGCCTTTGAGCTACAGCCAGTGTATACTTGAGGTCAGTGACCACGCTTGTTTGTTTCCACCATCTCACTCATGGCCTCCAGGCAGATGGGAGCAGATATTTCACAGCCGGCAATTTTGGTTAGTGAGTGAATGTAAAACTTTGTTAGCAATTTGCATGTACAGTGAAGGTATCGTGAAAATCTACGATTCTTTATCCTGCCTACTATCTCACACAAGTATTTAGATCTAAACCAGTTTCATCTGACTGCCACATACATCTTGCTCTACAAATTGCATCTCAAAGCCAAATCACAGATGGGTGGCCAAATTAATTTAGGGAAATTACATTTCATATGTAGATTGCACCCGGTTTAATGAGTGGATTACATTTTGTGTGTTCGTGTGCATGCATGCCTATTGGATAAAGGGGATGTGAAATGCTAAACTGTCTGTCTGTGTGGGTGGGTGGGTCTTGGTGGATGGGGGTTATAAATGAAAGGTTTCTCATAATGCACAGCATGCTGCTACACACCAATGTGCAGCCTGTGTGTGTCAGTTTTGCTAAAGTGTAAAAGTCTGTGCCCAATGGCCTGAGGCTTGCCTCCCTTCCCCTGGAAGCAGTTCAGGCTAAATAACTCAGAACAGCACCTTCCTCTCTACCCCTAAACACTCCAATTTTCTGCCTCTTATGACACAGATGCAAGCTATACTTTTGGCCTGCAAGCACAGCAATCTGCAGGAGCGCATTGATGCCAGACAGACAGTCAGAGAGAGAAAGAGAAGGATGGGAAGAGAGCGAAACGCACAGAAGAGTGATTTAGTTGAAGAACGGTTGAAAAAATGGAAGATGGAGAGAGGACAAGGGGAGAATGGAACTGTGAAAGAGAAGTGAGTGAATGAGATAAAAGAAGGGTAGAGATGGTACTAAAGGCACTTGGAAAGAGAAGCAGGGCCTGACTACACAGAGTTTATGTCAGAAGGAGAATCTTACACGTTCCCCTAGGATGGCCACATATTGCCTTATCACTCAAAGGATAGTGTGAAGGACAATGAGACGAGAGTGAGCAAAAGTCCCTTGAAATCATGTGGATTGATTATTCGCAGGAACCTTGGAATTTTGTTTGTGTCTTGTTTCAACTCAACACCATAAAAACAATAATAATTCAAATGTATTTACTTTACATCTGGCCTAATTCAACTAATAGAACATTTTAAACAAGCTTTTTGTCACACTTCACTATGGGGCAATTCTCGCTATTAATAAACCATTGACTACGACTTTTCCCCCAGTAAACCTCTTCATTTGTTGCTTATTAATAGCTAGTGAGGTAGTTTTTAGGTCAAGGTATTGGGTTGGAATAGGGATGTAGAGTATGGTCATGCAGAATATGTGCTTTATAAGTACTAATAAACAGCTAATATGCCCATAATAGGCATGCTAAAAACAACTTAATAGTGAGAATTGCCCCCTGTTTTACAATTTTTTTTGCATTTGAAAATTCAGTAACACTTTAAGGTTGTACTTCATCCCTGTCCTTCTGAAACCTGAAATGTCTAATTTAGCTGTTTTTCAGGAAAATATATACTTTAGTGTGTTTACAAGCACTTTTTTAAAGCACGTTTATACTTTCTATCAAACATAAAGGGTGACTAATAATAATTATTAATGACCAAAAAATGAATCACAAAACATGGAGAAACATGGTTTCAGAAGGACAGCAGTGATTTGTTAATGCAAATCCATTTGCTAACAATGAACAATATTCAGTATTTTCTAATACATTTTTAAAAACGATGAATGCATTTTCACACTGCACCATAACCAAATGGGATGCGGTGAGAGATTCCTGTTATTTGTTTGTCCATACCGAATGTGAAAAAGGGGCGGGACACGACAATCAATCACAAAACACATCCAATCAGAACAGTTTTTCTCTGTCCAAGCACCCTCTCACGCTGCAGCTGAAGAGTGGACATAGAGAGATGTGTCCAGTTCTCATGACTTCAGTGATGCCTCACCAGACGCCATGCTATAATTTCAGAATCTAAACGTATGTAATCAAATTAATGTAGCCTGTTTATCCATGTTTGATGATTAAAATTCACGAGGTAAAATAGAAACGGCCATTGCTTGTAGTGCAGTGCTGTCGCAGCTGGTAAGGACAAAACCTTTGATTAACATGGAAAATATACCTTTTATCGTGTGGCGCGGCGTCACATGGCATTTGGTTAGGACACGATGTTTCTCATTTCAAGTTATTAATTTCACCCAAACATTTAAATTCTGTCTTCATTCACTCACTCGAATTGTTCGAAAGATATTTGAAAACATGTTAGCAAATGAGTTTTCTGGGACATCATTGACTACCACAGTAAGAATACTTTTGTAAATATTTTTTTGGTTCTGTTGAACACAAAACTAGATATTTGGTAGAATTTATGAAGCCTATTATTTCTATTTGTCCCAGTTGAATGATGTCCCAGAAATGTCAATTGCTTACATTTTTCCAAACATATTTCATTGTGTTAAAAATAAGTTATTCATGACATAATTTTCTTTTTTATAGTAGTCCTATCCCTTTAAAATGTGTTGATGCACCATGATGTATTGAAACAAAGAAAATATTTTTCCATTGTTAATTCATGATAGCCAATACAACTTTATTTTAAAATGTTTCTGTTGAAGAACGCCATTACAGCAGATTTGTTTTGTTACAGAATAGCCACATGGTAAATAACTGTAAAATGATGTTAGAGAAAGCTGATCTGTAAACAGCATTTATCTAACTTATCAAATACGTAGCAAATGTGCAGAAATGTGTTTTGTAGACTAAGGTAAAGATTGCGTTAGCGTGTGTTTTTCCTGTAAGGATGTCCCCCAGGGTTTGCACAAAAAATAATATATTGTTAGTTTCTTTACAGAGTACTTTTTTAATGTAAGAATATTCGAAAAGAGGGTTAAATATGACTGTATACCATGAACTGTGTTCTCTTCACTGGCTGCTGTCATGCTGAAATTATAAAGATGCCATACTTTCCCGGATCACTTGCTGTAGAGGTTTCTAAGCATTAAACCTTACCATGCTTTTTAAAAATGTTATTGGCTTCTGTAAACGCAAAATGAATGCTCTTTATACATAAACCATTTTCCAAATCATTAAATTATAGGTATACTGTATATATTTAAAAGTGGAACAGCAATAATCCCTTCCATCCCATGGAAAGCTAAGCGGTAAAGCGTTTCATTCACCATGTTCTCTCTGTCTCGTATAGTTTGTGTGCTCTGAACCACAGGGAAACTTATCAATACTATCAGCACTAGCAGATTCTGCATGTAGACCAGGAAAAGATGTCTGGTGGACTAGGAGTGGGAGAGGTGGTAGCGCTAATATTGACTGGACAGTGCTGTGGAGAAAATTTGAGCTTGGAGAATTGAACATGCAAAAGTTAGAAAGTTTGTGAAAAGAGTAATTTCAACTTTTGTCTATTTTTAATGGTACAAATCATTGAGGGTAACTAAATATCAACTTTGTGGACATGTTTCCCCGACAGAATAAATGTGTTTGTTTATATATTTAAATGACTACTGGAAGCGACTTGCTATTGATTTATTGTTGTTGACATTTTCGTTTGTTGTTAACCGCACTGTATCTTCAGGCTTCAAGAGGAAGCTATTGACATGCATCGCCTGGTCTACATCCAGGAACCCGAAATTATCTCCATTACCATTCAGCCTCAGAAACTAATTGGCTGATTAATGCCAATCCAAACCGTTTTATACCTTGCATGTTAGTAAATGCCTTTGCAAAACACTCCACAGATCCTGACATGGCATTTAGTCGCTGATTTTAGTTTAGACTTGTCAAGTGCTCTCACCTCTTCAGCCAAATGAGCTGCATTCAGTCTGCATTTCTAATGTCATGCAGAGGTGTGATTATGGCTTGTAGTGTTCTTTGCCTCTCTGTTATATAGTGCAGGAAGTTTATATTTATTTCAGATTGTATAAAAATGTATATATAACTGTCACGACCCGGGGTGAGACACATGGACAGAGGAACCAGACGCAGACAGCGGGTAAGGGGTTAAAACATGACATTTAATAATAAATTAAACAAAAACCCACGAGGGGTAACATAACAAAACAGGGATGCATAATGACAAGACTAACTAAACTAAAACAAGACTAAAGTTAACATTAGACATGAACTACAAAATTACTAAACTAGACTTGACAGGGCACAGGAACTCACCACACAAATCACAATGCACCAGCACAGGACAGAAGACACAGTTGCATTAAATAAGGGAACAAATCAAGAGGGGAACATTCTGTTTCCACTTTTGAGAAGATTTTGTGTTATATACTTGATCTGTCATTAACTGTTGGGTGCTTTGCCCAACACTGATAAAGCCCAACCTTACTCCTATTCCTTTTTCTTAAGTTTTGTCTATTTCTATTTCCCAGCGCTCCTTGAAAAGCCTCACTGCCATCCTCTCACCACTAATAGGCCCCTTCCTGGGCCCTTCTAAAGCCATTTCATCCAGAGAAAGCAAAACTTCAGATTGCTCACTTGAATTTCCCTAGCAAGCCCACCTAAAAGAATAAAAGAAAAACTTTGCAGATAAAAAGAATCCTCATCAATGTAGTACAGCATTGAACATTAAAGGACACTCATTCTTCACTGACCCTTTCCTGCCACCATGCAAAAACAAATTAAGCTTTAGTTGTTTCAGTTGTCTGTGAGAGTTGTGTATTGATTTTTGGCCAATTCTCCCGAGGGCTGTATAGTTCTAAAGCACTGAAGTGAAAAGCCACGGTCGGACCAAATGAAAATTGTCTGGGAAAAATATATAAATAAAGTGGTAGTTTAGAGATCAAGCAAGTGTAATGTTTTCCTCTGTATGCAGTCAGCTTGGTCATGTCATGAGAACACTTTAAAGGTGTTGTCCTTTGTTATAATGGTTTTGTATTATGTGTGGAAAATAGCCTACCTTTTGAAGTCATGCTTGTAATCTATCCCTGTTCTTGAAAGATTAGAGGTTCTTGGAGTCTCAAAAGGAACACAAACAAATGTACAAAGCTCTCAATATAAAAATGGAGGTTAACCAGACAAATTTTGTGCCAAAGTAGATATGCACACCACATATTTAGCGTTTTTTCGGCATCACAACAAACAGCTGTTGTATTTTTCATATAGTTAAAATAGACTTTGTTCAAGCAGTGACAAGCCTATTTCATAATAGTGACATATTTTCATGGGTCTCATTTAGTTTGTTATGTTTTAGCTGCACTTTGCTACCTGAAACAGAAAAAAACAAGCACATTTTACAATATTATCCTAAAACCCTTGATGGTCAATTATAAATTACAAAGTAAATGTATTCCTCCATTATATCCTTCCTCTCTCATTACTTAAATTTTGCACAATCTGCCGCTGATGATGAGTTGGTAATAAATACAGAGAGGTAATGACACTTCATCATCTCTTGTAAATTCCTGACATGATGGATTTGATGCTGGTTGAGCTATGTGATGCTATAGTCCAGCTCTTTATGAACACCAGCTATGGAATATTCTTTAGAGTCACTGACCTCTTCTGTTCACTTTTGTCTTGCTGTCAGGTTTTTTGTATTGGTGTGGCATCTTATTTCTCCCATCTCCTTCCTGTGTGTCCACTGGCACTGGGGCTGGAGGTGTTTCCAATTCATTCTCCATGGGAGCTGAGCGACATGCTTGTGCAGAGAATTGTAGGATAGACAGCGTACAGTAGCAAAATAAAAAGTGAGTGTCAGAAATGTGATGTTTCTCATGGGTGTTTCAAAATCCATGATGTCTGATAATCTAGGCGGATGAAATATTGCATATATGCATATTAACTGACTGTGTTTTAAAGTGACGCTTAGTCATAGATCGGACTGAAAAACGCCACAGCCGCTGCATAGATTATGTAAAATTTTTAAACCAATTTCTAATACAGTAAATTTAATAAAATGATCAAACACCAGCATGCAGCATATCTTGAGCAAAGTTCCTCAGGGAACACACGTACAGGAAATACCATGTACAGCAGTACCATGTGCACTGTAACGTTGTTTTGCATATATGCATCTGCCAAATGCATAAATATAATGTACGGTAAAATCTAAATCCTCAATTGACTTAACTGTCTGAATACATGTATTTGTGAAACGTTTAAAAGGCCAGATTCAAGATATCTGTATTTATGTTTTGTTTTTGTGTCCAGAATTGTCAATTGTGTGTGTGTGTATGTTGCCCACCTAATGAATTAATCTTGTTTTCGGAGTTGTGAAATAATCACCATGGAATGAATCAAGGTATTCAATACAAGTCATGTTTATTAAGCAGCAAGCAATCAATTGTTAATACAGGAGAAACAATTTTGATCTCATACTCCTCACAAATCCTATGCTAAGTTTACTTACATTGCAAATGGACTGCCTGTTAAATAGCTTTAAAAATTTATTTAAACATTCTGGGCTGTTTAGTATGTAAAGACAGATTATCCTGAGCCAGGACTAGGCTTTAGTTAAAACAGGATATTTAAGGTAAACAACCTCTACAAAAATAGATATATCAGTTTAAGTTGTTTTTGATCAAGACACTGGAATGTTCAGGAATCTACTACAGATACTGTTGATCACTTTTGTCATTAATGATTAACACTTCTGGTATTTTATTCTTTCAAATAAGGAAAATAATGGCACAAAGATGTAACTACACTATCAAAGGTCAGTACATCATTCAACAAAATACTAAAGGTGATAAATATTCAAAATGGTCGCAATTGAATATCTAGTGGCATTTAAACACATGTAAGATTGAATGGAAGTCAATGGAATGTTTAAAACTGACATTTCTCATTTGGCTGTTGAGGAGATGCCAGCTGCACAGACCTTCTGTATCGCTCCAACTCAAGGTTAAATTATTTTGCATTTCAATAAGCTATCGCACAATCATTTGCTTCATTAAAAAACAGATGAGGGATCAGGGTTCAAAGTCTAACTTTTAAAACTACAGCAAGAGTAAATTGGGAATTGATTTGGACATGAAACTGTAGAAATTAATAATTGCAAACTAAATTAGCCTTAAGGCAAAGCCATTATACTGCAAAAACTAACTGTGCCCTGTCAGAAAAGATTAGGTGGCTTTTTTGGCCACAGGAAAATACCCAACTTCCTCTAAAGCAGGTGTAAGTGAATGTGTGTGTGTGTTTGTGCCCGTGAGGACATGAACTTAAAACAGACAGCCATACACAGGTGAGGTCATCTATTCTCTTAGCCTTACGTCTGATGTCTTTATCCTCCTGCCCTCTGGTGCCACTTCAGAGCTGTGGAGGCAGGTGTACAAGAATATGAAAAGCCATCTAAAGCAGGTGTTTATAGGTGCTCCAAAGGCCAGCTGGGAACACAGTGCAAACTACTTTGCTATGTTCCGTCTAGTAATACAGTAGATGACTCACAAATGATATAATGCAATGATTCAGCATATGAGCAACTTTATAAAAAAAACGAATCCAAACTTTAGTCTGTACATTTACGTTGGTGATGATTAAGTAGAGGATAATGTAAAGTCACGGATAAGAGTATCCAGATGTCTTAAGCATTCTGGGTACTGTGCTATATGCTCTTGGGTTTGTTTGGCAATGCGAAGCAGCTCTAGTATACGTAAAGCATAAAATGCATTAATAGATGACTGGTTTGAACAACTGATTCACTGTAATCATCCATTCCAAAGCGTCCTCATGGTGTGATGCTTCCTTTCAGAGATTCGCTCTATTCAAAATCAGTAAGGCATGTAATGATCTCACAACATGAGACTTATTTCTTTGCCTGCTGTATTTAAGTCCCATAGAAATGCAGCCAATCAAAACGAATCACAAATGCCTGCATGTGATGTCCGTGTCAGGCAGAAAGAAATCATTTCTTCTGTGTACTAAAGGGGGGTCTGATTCTAGAATCAAAGGAAGCTATTTTTTATAAATGATATAACATGGAGGTACAGCACTCTTGCTGGGGTATTTTGAAAATGCTACTTCAGTACTGTCTGTCTCACTTTTCACTTTCTCACACAAACACATTGACCTTAAAATATAGATTTAGGTGGATTTATGCTTTATTTAACACCTTCAAATTCACACACATGGATCGACATATGGATTTGTGTTGTCATACAACAGATTAATCTTAATCTGCAGCACAAGTCCCATTTCATGTATCTTTAATTTGAGTTTTGGTTAAAAAATGTAAGATTGCGTTTCGTATCTATATTTTCTCCTTCGGCAAAAAATCTAAAACATGATGACAGCTTTGTCCCAATAGAGATGTCCTAGTGTTTTGAAAGAGAGGGGGGAGGGGTGGACTGAGCCATTGATTGCAGTTCACAATCTCACAGCTAGATGACGCTAAATCTCATATACTGGACCTTTAACGGCTTAATGTGACATTTAGCTGTTTTGGTTCCTCTTTTGTAGCGTTAAATATAAAGTTAAAGAGAGGGATGGTGGAGGACATGCAAAGTGCAGGTATGTCACCGTGTCTTTCCATTAGCAACAATGGCTTTAACACCAGCATGCATTCTACATTAATCATTTTTTTGGCAACAGCGCTGAGAAAGCCATGTGTTTCCACCTCACCGGTAAAGGCAGGTGCACCTGCCGAATTCCCAATGGGAAATGGAGAATTTAGATATTATTCGGAAGCAAGTGAAGATTGTTGCTCCGCTGCGCTGAAGAGTCAGCTTGATTGATGACTAGCGACAAGCTAGCAATGGGGGTCAGTTATGAACACATATAAATCCGCAATTACGTCTCTTAGCCGGAGTTTAGATCCATACCATTCTCTTTCATCTGTGAGATGTCTGTTCCCAGGGGGACTAGGAGTGACTCAGTCTTCGTTAATTTCAGAAACTGATCTTTTTACCAACAGTTTTACATGCAAAGATGACATCAGAAGAGACATGCTGGGAGAAAAGGAGAATAGAGGAATAAAATAAGTACAGTGTGCAGATGCACAGTACCACCTAATGGAAAAATTAACACATCATTAATGAGATATTTTCACTTAGTAGTGGGATTAATTAATTGCGTTCCATGCTTGGCTGTGTAGATAAGCTGTTATTCGGTTAAATGTGTACTAGCTTTTATCCCTTGGAAGAACTGCTTTGTTCATATCTCAACGGCACAACCTTTTACATGTTAGTCAGATTGGAATGCGTAGCTATTTTCAACAGCTTTAAAACTTCAGTAGAGTACTTGTATGCACACCTTCAACTTGAAATTGCTCTCAGGTTATAGAAACATTGTGAAATCACACTTTATGCACTAATTTAGAAGGAAAAAATGGGTTGAACATTGGGAAAAAGTTGTGCTGTCAATCGATTAAACAAATTTATCAGATTAATAAAAACAAATTCTGTGATTTATCACGATTGATTGCACTTAACAATAAAGTTTTTCAATTGATTTCACATTTAATCCCCACATTAATGTAGAAACAACCAATTTTTTAACTGCATCATTTTATGAATGAATGGCAACGTTCTTTTATTGACAGCCTTTAGCCTGTGACTGTACACCAGACTGGACGTCTGTCATGTTGGGCATTGTGCCGCATCCCACAGCTCTGAAAGCTGTCAATCTATACTGAAAGAATTGTTTCAAATCCCGTTTAAATGGTTTAAAAGTCTTGACAATAAGAGCGTGATTATATCATGTAACGCTAGACAAAGGATGAACAAATAAACCGATGCTGCTTTAATTGGAAATGTACCCAACCTCAGATTGTTTGAAACCTGTATACATTTCTTTGTTCTGTTGAACATAGAGCAAGCTTTAGCAGTTTTCAATTCTGGGACATCATCCACTACCATGGTAGAAAATATTGTAAATGTTTTTGTTCTGTTGAACACATTCTGGGGCACCTTTGACTACCATTTAATTTGTCCTATTATGGTAGTCAATGATGTCCCAAAACTGTAAATTGCTTATATTCTTCCAAATATCTTTCTCTTTGTTAATCAGAACAAAGTAATAAATACAGGTATGAAATTACATGAGGGTGATTGAGTCAACGATGACAGAAATGCTTTTTTGGGGAACTATCCCTTTAAAGCCAAGAGTCCTAATACACAGGTTACCCAAATATTGAATAACACACAGGGGTGGGGCACTTGAATTTGTGGTTGAAATAAAAAAAGTGAAGCTTTCTGATTCATATTACCAAACGCACTGGCTAAATGAACATTTTCCGAATATTTTCAGAGACAAAAATCTCTCTCTTTTTTTGTTCTGTCTGATCTACGTGATGTAAATGTTGTAACCTTGCAGGTTGGTGGTCTCATTGGCCTCTCAGAGTTGAGTAGCTACGTGCTGTGGTTGTCATGAGTGCATTGAAGAGAAAATAAGTCCATGTTTACCTATATTGCACCTCCCCACTGTCTGCCTCAACTCACACTGGGTTGGATCAGTAGGGGATATGGGTCTGATAAGTTGGATACACCAAACTAATCACGAGTCCTTTAGTTTCAAATCTGAAGATAAACAGAAGCGAGAGAAAGAACAAAGGTCATGAAAGTCATCCCAAACTCTCATAAAACGCAATAGTTTGCAGAGAACAGCTTCTAATGTTTTCAGATTGCGTGCATATGCAGTGCCGGAAACACATCTTCAACCTCTCATCCCTATTAAACCTTTGAATGATTACCTGAAACGTTTGTCTGTTGCTCAGAGTGGAATAAAAGCTCTAATTGCTGCCTGATTATTAGACATCAAACAGAGGAATAGGAATGTTCTGGACTCTTGGAAGAGTTCTTATTGGAACCGTGTGAAGCTTGCAATCTTGAAAGAGCTTTTTGAGGGGACATGTTAAAGCCCCCCTTGTAGCACAAAAGCTTTGTTCTCTCACGTGAAAGCAAGATGAAATGGAGGCGTTTGCATCTTGGCCTTTTATAGCTAAAGAAGGATAGTGGTGCCAAATGCCAGTGCCTCTCAACAGGCTCTTGAGCTTCTGGGGCAGGGGTGAAAGCTTTGATCCATCGAGATCATGAGTGTTTGGAGGCACAAATTTTTTTATTGAGATCCGCCGTAGACGTTATGAACCTGGGATGTTGGGTTTTTCAACAGCGAGATGCAAATGATAAGATCTTTCTTCGCGGAGACGTGATGCTGGCTGTGA
Organism: Barbatula barbatula; assembly: GCF_947034865.1. Taxonomy (NCBI): domain Eukaryota; kingdom Metazoa; phylum Chordata; class Actinopteri; order Cypriniformes; family Nemacheilidae; genus Barbatula; species Barbatula barbatula. The sequence goes on along the minus strand of NC_136766.1, from coordinate 9,830,719 downwards.
CCCTTCACAATGCTCCCATTCAACAACAGTTCAAAGGATAAGACTCTTGGTCAGGGCCATGGCTAGAGAGTTCTGGGCCCCCTGAAACAAAAATTTGATAAAATTAGTTTCAGTTTGAGTAGCTTTTCTCAAAGGAAACGGTGAAATGCCTGTGACGTGAAATCTCATAGCAGCTCGGAGATGTTCATGTGTTTACGCCTTTACATCCGCATTATTACGTTTTTACCCCTGGGTAACACGACTCTGTCTCCGTTCCACATCGTGGGACTGATAGATTCCTACTCTTTAAGGAACGTCTTGATTTACTGGGAAACAGCAATTCTCTGAGTTCCTTTCAAATTTTTATGACATTTCTGTCAAAATGTGCAAATTGAAATAGCGCATTAAAAGTATGCCCAATGGAAACAGGTCAATTTTGCAAAAACTCCCAAGTATCGAAAAAACATTCTCACGCTCGCATGAGGTGTTTCTTCAGGCAATATGATAAAGGTTAGTCTCGCGTAGCCGTGAACCTTGCATACTTTGAGTAATTCAGCATTTAGTCGATCTTGATGAATTCTTATAGCAACCGTTAAAAGATGACAGCTTACTTCTTAGATCAGACGGCTTTGTGTTGTTTCCAGGCGGTCCGTTAAAGAACGCGACACTCACATCTACCGGAAATCCTGTGAAATTTAACCAATCAGATGACGACTTTGAACGTGCTGAAGTGTTTCAAATAAAAGTGTGCCAAATGCATCGGACGTTCAGACAACGGATGGTGGGCGTAACATATGAGGCTCAGACTAGATCAAGGTTTATTTCGCAAAAAAACTGCAGTGGAAACCATTTTTGTTGTATTTACAAGTCATGTGGGGTAAAAAAAGTCACTCCTGCTCTTGGTCAATGGAATATGAGGAGTCCTAGGAGGCTGTGAACATTTAATAGCTGAAGCCTAACATTTCCAGTGATTCTAACAATTGCCTTCTATATATCACTTTCTTTGATGCTTGTTATCGATTGTTGTTGGCAAAATGCCTTATTGTGATTTCTGTTATGACAGGTTAAAAGCTATTAATTTGTTTTAAGTTTTGTAGATTTGTTCGGTCTTGTTTCCAAAGCATATGGATAGCTCATATGCCATACCATATCTCACCGGGCCTGATGTAACTGTGTACCTCCAGTATTTACGTCAGAGACAGTAGTCAGCATTAATCTTCTCCCTTACTACTTACAGCTAAGCAAATGAATTTCCTTTGGGAAATTAAGTGCTTCTATGTCATATAAATTTACTGTCCTCCACCCAGACACACTCGCACAATTACCGAATTACCCAATCCAGCATCACTAACTTGCACATTTATTTTTTCCCAGTCGATTTAACTATATATTAAATAATGGAGAAACATTACAAGACAGTTTACTGGTGTTTTTGGGGCAATAGGAAAGGCATTTTGAATTCCCCTTGTATTCAAAACAACATACATCTTTATTTTCTTCTGATAGCTAAAACTGGATGCAGGAAGGGAAATCTGTTTTAGCCGGTATAACTCTAATATATAGATGCTTATGATGATACAAGTTTAATCTAGAATTGTGTTTAATATAGCTACAGAATGTAACATGATACATTATTGTGAATATTTCTACAGAACCATAGCAGTAAGATGCAAAAACAATTATACAATATGCTCTTGCGTTGACAAATTAAAAAGAAAAGTTTTGCTTTTGCCACAGTTATCTTCATATTATATTTGCAAAATGTGTCTACATTCATATATCAATGAAGACTGAAGAAAAGACGTTTCAGTCACTGTGTAAAATCTTAAGGCATTTTCACAAGATATGCTAATGGTCTAATGTTTAACATAACTCAATTTTGATTACTTGGCTCAATAAACATCTTGGCTAATTAAAATATTATGTCATTGTCTCCATTTTAATTGCATTGAGCACTTTAAAAGTCACCCGTAATATTCTCCTAGCGTGCCTTCTTTCATTGAGTCTTCTTAAAGCCATGCTATTTTTTTATTAAATTTCAGTAATCAAGTTATGCATGTACACACACACACACACACACACACACAGACGCATGCACACTCGCACGTGCACACACACACACACACGTTCATACTTATCTTAATCAAGAAAGTGCTAATTGGAAAATTTAATGATTGTTTTTTAACTCTTAGTTGAGATCTCATTACCGTTAACTGGGAGTGTCAGTTTAATATTCTCAGCATTGATAAGCTATTTTAGTTCCCCTCTAAAACACTTAAGCCAACCTTAAAAATGTGTTAATGTGATTGTTTTTGAAGCTGTCAATTATTAAAGAATGGTAGTGCTTTCATAAATACATAGGTACAAAAATATGTTTTGCAAATACCACTTGGATGGATACTTTATCATCTATTAAATTCATACATTTTTAACCGTGGTTTAAGTATCTTAATACTTTTGGGGCCACTGTACACACTTAGCTGATGTGTGTGATGTCATTCCTTCTATTATTCATTTTGAGTATTTACATGAATATTTTATGTAATGTCAGACCATGAACTGACTCCTTTCTAAAGCAAGTTGTAATAAGGCCTAACACAGATTGTGCTTCTTTGCCAGCCTCAAAATTGTAGTGTCCTTTTTTACACAAAGACGTGATGTTTACACATATCTCTGATGTTATTGGCAAAGAGATATAACAGACACATTCAAAACCCTCCAGCCATCTTTAATTCTTAGTGTACAGCAGAATTCCTTACTTACACAGATATATCATTAATAAAACAACGCTTGGCTTTTTGTTGAACAATATCTTTATATTGTATGTTATTTATTTTCTAAACTCCAAATTTATTGCTATTACTAGCTGTACATCTTAAATATTTTTGTTCTTTTTTCCAGTTAAAAAATAAAAGCAGGTGGTGTTTTTTTTGGCTTTATTTATTGAAAATCCCAGAATAGGCTCAAATCTTTATTATTTGGAGTGTACACATTTGATGTCTGGATAGAGAGCGGACTTTTGCAATTTTGAGTATGTCATTTTGCAATGGAAATCTCTGATGTCAGATGAATATGTTTAAAAAAAACACAAAGCACGCACACAAAAAATACCATATCCCTGAAACTCAAAAAAGCTATTTAAATTCCTGAACTGAAAGGTTTGTTATCAATCTTTAACTTTCTCAACAGGTTCCTCAGAACGTCCTCTGCATCCAGCTGTAATGACCTCTGGTCATCTTCTCATCTCCCGGTGTTCAACTGTGTGTGCTACTCCAGTAATGTGATGTTCTTTTGTTTGTTTTTGAGATTTGATGCCCTCACAGTGTGATACTTCTCATCGGTAGGAGGGAGAGGGCCAACTCGCAGAGAACTGCAGTGCTTGTTTGCAGTCATGCTTGAACGGTAATAATTCTCATGGTGCCAGACCTTTAAAACAAAGAGACAGAAAGTGAACAGTCGCTTGCTGAAGAGGGAGTGACTCAGACGGGTGAACTGGTTTTGTCGTGCTAGAGTAAACAGTTTGTCCCTTGAGAGGCGCTACAGAAATCTGCTGACGACCAGAATGATATAGTGCAGCTACAGGCAGGTCTGTGATATAATGCTCTCGGATTCTTCTACTTACACACGGGTCGAATTTTAAATCACTGCAATAAAACATCCATTCAACTCTTCCACTAATTATTATTTAATTGTTATTAGATACACTCTGTGTAAATTGGTCATAAAATTTTATCGCAGCAATAAACACAGTCCATAACGTGCAAACAATAAACACGTTTTCATTGTTTTACTGTAGATATATAGTGCAGATTGGAAAAAAAAACAGTGAATCCTACTTTTCCAAAATCTAACTGGAGACGGGTCCAGCTCACATGGACTCCACACAACGAGATTGGAGGTGATGGTAAACAGTATGATCTACTTCAGAGATCTTGGATATCCAAGATAAAAAATTGTTGTTCAATGTTCAGATTTGATCTGCAATTACAAAAATATATGCTGAGGGTTAGTGCCTCCATTTTACATTTTTACATTTACATTTTAATCATTTAGCAGACGCTTTAATCCAAAGCGATTTACAAAGAATTCAGGGAGCAATACACGATATGTCATAAAAGAGCAATAGTAGGCTACGAAAGGAGCTAATGCAAAGTTACTAGTTTCAACAAAAGCTAGACCACTACCTGTTGAGAGAAAGAGAGACAGTTAGTGTGTTTTTTTTTCATTTGTCTGTCAGGTAATCGCAGAAGAAATGGGTTTTAAGTAGCTTTTTGAAGGTGGTGAGAGATGTGGTTGACCGGACCGCGTTAGGAAGAATGTTCCAGGAAGGAGTTGTGAAGGAGAAGAATGGTAATAATTGTTTGAATGGCCGTGTCTCAATCAGCTAGTTCCGAGGTCATGAATCAGTAAATAGCGTACCCGGGTTCGGGCACTGGTAAGGACCCTGGCTCACATTGGGACACCGTTCACTTATTTTCCTTTGACATGACTGCGTGAGCGCGTTATAATACTTCACAGCTGGTAATAAACAATAGGCAAAACCGACATATCTCTGGCTTTATTTATTTTTTAAAGTTCTTGAAATACATATGAGAAACACATTGACTATCCTGTTACATATCCGTGCACAAATTAGGTCTAATAATAAATTCAACTGTTAAGTAGATTGTGTTCCCTGCCTGTCTAACAATGTGTGTTTATACCAAAAATGTATTCAAAATGCAATGGTTTACATACACTGATAGCTCAATCACATTGAGGTATTTTTAGTCTAAATTCTTAATAAAGGAAAGTTTATATAAGAATAAAATTATGTGGCATACCGAACAAGAATAAGATATAGAGGGAAAGGTGAAGATAGAAAGTTGTTCTTTAAAATGTAAAGACAGAACTGACCAAGACCTCAAAATCATTTGGGTGCAACAATTTATTTGTCAATGTTGAGGTGCACTTCTCTGACAGTCTCTGTGAAAAGTTTAATAAATATGTTGTCACCTAACTTTTTTAAGGCCAGTCTAATAGGAAAACCAGCCTGGCTTGGCATAGATAGAAAACTGTACCTCAACCCTGACTCATACAAAGACATCATATAAATGAACAAATGTGCTGGTCTCTTACAATTTTCACCAGTATGTGCAATTTTGAAATAATCACTGGACCAGTAGTTATATCATTGATTTTGTCTACAACCGTTGAAGTCTAGATGCTTTTTCTATTAGGGATAGAAAATGAAAATGTTCATAACTGTCATAGAAGTCTGTTTGATTTTTGACCATAAATATGTGATCAATATTGTTTCTGTTTGCTACTGTATGTGCATGTTAACTTTTTATTTGATTGTCTCGTTGTTAGCACATGGTTTTGTAGGCCCAAGAGGTCTGATGTGCCATCGATTTTATTTGTAATCTGACCAATATAAAACCAGTTTTTCTGTGACAGGAGAAAAATGTCTTTCTTAAATCCCATGTGGAAAAACGTTGGATTTCCCACAAGGCACCTGTGAAATGTGAATTTAAACAGTGTCCCTGTTGTTTACGAGGTTGTCTCACAGTCCCTAATAAACACATTATGCATCCCTTGTGCCACATAAGCACCGGTTTAACCATGATGATGATGAGCCCCATATCCTGAAGGCCAGACCACGTGTAATGGATCTATTTTTGTACAATCAGACCACGTTGGTAAAAATGTCTTGCTAAGCTCACTTTTAACAGTATCTTTGTGATAGCCAAATGCTGATTATTTGGAATAATGGCCATTGTCCCATCCATTTTGACTGCTGGCAGAGACGCATTGTCATTTAGAGGGCTAAATTAACACCTGGGGCAGCAGTAGCCTTCCAAATGGCAATATACAGTTAGACAGCTTGTGTCTAGTATTAATATCAGATTGAAACTGTCTGCATGGGCATAAAATGGTCGTATCCAAAACTCTTAACACTCAAGATTGGGTTTGCTCACTAAATCTTAAATGTTGCAAAGTGTTTCTCCCACTCGCAATAAAAAACCCATGCGGGAAAAGTTTATATTTTATTAGCGCGGTTGCTTGTGCGATGGGGAGTACTTGGTCTCAGCTGTACTTAATAAAAATATTTCAACTTATAGAGCGGTTTTGTGCTTCGTCTTCTCGTTTACGGATAATGTATGATGTTTTGTAGAAACCTGAAATCATCAGGTGCTGTTGCCTTTGGCAACAATTTAATCATTTCATGGATTTCATTTTATTCGGTCTTCGGTCTTTCCTGGTAGGGATTGATATTAGCAGCTTTCCTGTTGCTCATTGGTTAGAGTGTGGTGTTAGCAGTGTCAATGTCATGGGTTTGATCCCAGGGATTGCACAAACTTAGAAGCAAATGTATAGTATAATGCTTTGGATAAAAGCGTCTACCAAATGCATAAATGTCTATGTGAATATTATGTTATCTTTGATGGTATCTAGTCTCATTTGTAGGGTGTGCCTCAGTCTGCCTAAGATAAATAATAATCACATAGTTATTTTAAAGATTAACTTTTTAAATTGATCATAGAGGAAGGAATGTGAGCATTTAGTATTAAAATTATTAGAATTCAAACTTGCCAGTGTGTACAATACATTTTTTATTTTATTCTGTATTTTAGTGTGACCATTGGCTTAAAGAATTTCCCCCTTTAAGACAATTCAACTTAAGTAGATGACTACGCCACTCCTATTATAGGAGAAGATAAGAAAATATCACCACTCAAGCAAACGAGAACCAGAGTACAAAGGAGTTTACAATTTATTAGTAAAGTTCAAATATAGCTTCACGATCATTACCGGCTGTCATAGCTCCCCGTACTGGTTCTCAATTTAACAACACTAGATGGACAGTGTAGAAATGAGTTCAAACCAAAAAAACAATCAAATCACAAAACAAAACTACAAATCACATGAAAATAAGCCCACATATACTATAAATCCACCTGAAAACATGGTAGTCAGACAGTTACAATTCTCAAGGCAACATTAAGCTACAGTTAAAAAGAAGAATACAAACAAAACCAAACAAGTTTAAAGAACGAAGCAAAACGAGCTACAAAAACAGGGGGAAAGAAAACAGTGGTTGCCCAGCCAGCAGCCAGTCCACTCCTAAAATTTAGAACCACTGTTAATTCACGTCCTTATTATCCAATACATGCAATACAAATACATTCAATACATATCCATTAAAAACGTACTTACCTCACATTTAAAACAGATACAAGGATTGAATTGGCTGTCTCATTAGAGGGAGAAGAAGGTTCCCAATTTGCAAACAACGTCTTCAAAATGGGAACAGGGATCAAACGGTAAACAAAATGTTATTAGAAAGCTACCATCCCTCTATAAAAACACACAACACAGATGATAACCCACATAAAGAGATATAACAAATGGTAAGTCACTGGGGGAACCGCAAGAATTTAAACCTGCCAGTAAATGATCCTTAAAGTATAAAGTACTCATATTATTGTTACATTAGTTTGAATTATTTGTTTGGTTTTCGAACAAACAAGATTATTAATGTAGGATCAGGATAGGTCAGGGGTCATACCCATTTTTCCAAGACCACAGGACAAGCCGTGTGATCTCTAGCCAAGAGAGCCGATCTCTGTTTTTGTTAGATCCAATTAAATCTTTCAGTTGGTATATTTGCAGATAACATGGAAGTCTTGACAGGGCACCATCTTGCCACAAAATCAACCCTTCTTGCTCTTTTACACCTCATGCAGTTCACTTCCAGGAACAAATCAGCATATACTGTACTTCTGAAATGCCACTCGCTCCACAATCAATTTATCCCCAGAGTCCCACTCAGACTTGACCGCCCCGGCCCCCCCTAAAGGTTTGCAGTTATCAAACTAACCCTTATCAATCAGTTCCACTCCCCTGGCAGCACTGAGCGAGTTTCTGTGGTTTGTGTGTGTGTTGTGATCTTTGGCATGATGGATAGCGACTGACAGCAGACGTAGAGACAGATACATAATCTCACAGGGACAACATAATTATCCTCTTGAGGGCCTTGAAAGTAAGGGATTGCTTGAGCAAGCCTGTGTTTTCTTCTGCTGTAATATATACATAAAGTGTATGTGCAAGAGTCTGCTTGACTCTTCAATAGTAGAATA